>NC_135885.1:82045788-82645788 GCF_964194155.1 Cetorhinus maximus | reverse complement strand
GCATTTTCTTCTGTCACTAATTATGGAAATCACAGAATTGTTACAGCACAGGAGGCCATTCAGCCCATCATGTCTGCACCAGCTTTGCAAATGAACAATGCATCTGGTGCCACTCCTCGCCTTCTCCCCGTAGCTGTGCACATTCTCCCTTTTCAGATAATAATCCAATTCCGTCTTGAAAGTCTCAATTGAACCTACCTCCACCACACACTCAAGCAGTGCATTCCAGAACCTAACCACTCACTGTGTGAAAAAGCTTTTAATGTTTCCATTGCTTCTTTTGCCAATTACCTTAAATCTGTGCCCCTCATTCTCACTCCTTCCACCAACGGGAACAGTTTCTTCCTGTCCAGACCCCTCATTATTTTGTATGCCTCTATCGAATCTCCTCTCAACCTTTGCTTCTCCAAGGAAAACAGTCCCAACTTCTCCAATCTACCTATCTATGTAATTGAAATTCCTCATTCCTGGAACCATTCTCTTGAATCATCTCGGCACTCTCTCTAGTGCATTCACATCCTTCCTAAATTGTGGTGCCCAGACTGGATGCAATACTCCAGTTGAAGCCAATCCAGTGTTTTATACAAGTTTATTTACACCACTAGCAGACAAATTTTTAATCAATGGCCACTTTGCTTCTGGTGTCCACTGTGGAGGGGAAGTAGAGAAAATCTAGATGACTGGCATACTTCATTAGGTATATGGAGAGACAGTAGAGTAGTGGTAATGTCACCAGACTGGTAATCTAGAGACCCAGTCTAATTAGGGTTCCCAGCTCTGGGGACACAGGTTCAAGTACTGCCACTGCTGCTGGTAGAATTTAAACTTAATTCAGTAAAAGCTAGTCTCAGTAATGGTAACCATGGAACTATCACTGATGGTCATAAAAACCAATCTGGTTCACTAAGGCCCTTTGGGGATGGAAATCTGCTGTCTTTATCCTGGCTGGCCTACATGTTACTCCAGATCCACAGCAATGTGGCTGACCCTGAAATGGTCTAGCAAGCCACTCAGTTCAAGGGCAACAATGCTGGCCTTGCCAGCAGTGCCCACATGAATACAATAATAAATATATATATATATATATATATATATATCAAAACTAACCTGTGACCGCACCCTCAACCCCATCCCCCACATCCTGCTGCCTCACCCTCAATCCCCATGACCTTACCTACCCCACCCTAACTCCCACAACCCATCTCACACCACTGTACTCACCTCATCGCCGCAACCCCTACCCTCACCCCCCCACCACCTCAAACACCTCCCACACTAGCCCAACTACTGACCTCACCCTCAAACCATCCTCACCCTCCACCAGCTGAACCCCTGCCCTTGCAGCCCACCATTGCAAACCCTGCACACACCTCCCACAGCCTTTGCCCTCTCCCCTACCACCCCAACTCCCTTTCTCACTCCCCCACCACTCCAACTATCACCCTCACCCCCAACTTCTGCCCTCATTGCCCCACAACTCCAACTACAGACCTCATCCCCAACAATTACCCCCTACCACTACCCCCCACCCCAACCCCCAAAACTCTGTATCATTCCCCAAATCTGCCACTAACTCAGCTCATCTGCTACTGAAACCCTCATTCATAACTCTACTACCTCCAGACATGATATTTCCAATGCCTATTAGCTGGCCTACCACAATCGACTCCCCCAAACCTCTGTAAATTTGAGGTCACCAAAACTCTGCTGTCCATGTCCAAACTTGCACCAAGTGCTCTTCATCCATCACTCTTGTGCTTGCTGGCCTACATCAGTTCTCAATTAAGTAACATCTTGATTTTAAAATTCTCATGTTTCCAAATCCCTTCCTATCTTTAAAATCTCCTCCAGCCCCACAATCTTCAGAGGTATCTGCACTCCTTTAATTCTGACCTTGTAGGATCCCTGATTTTAATCACTCCACCATTGTCAGCTTCCTAGGTCCTAAGCTTTGGAATTCCTTCCCCACACTTCTCCACCTCTCTAACTATTTAAGATATTCCTAAACCTACCTTTCTGGGTGGGAGGCGATGGTGTAGTGGTATTGTCGCTGGACTAGTAATCTAGAGACCCAGCGTAATGCGCTGGGGCCCTGGGGTTGAATCCCACCATGGCAGATGGTGGAATTTCAATTCAATAATTTTAAATCTGGAATTAAAAGTCCACAAAACCATTGTCGAATGTTGTAAAAACCCATCTGGTTCACTAATGCCCTTTAGGGAAGGAAATCTGCCGTCCTTACCTGATCTGGCCTACATGAGACTTCAGACCCACAGCAATGTGGCTGACTCTTAAATGCGACAAGGGCAATTAGGGATGGGCAATAAATACTGGCTGAGCCAGTGATGCCCTCATCCCATGAATGAATGAAAAAAAAATTGGCCAGATGTCAAATTTTGTTTGATTAATGCTCCTGCGACGTGCCTGGGGCGTTTTGCTATGTTAATGGTGCTATATAGTTGTAGGTTGTATTTGGAAGGGTGTCACCTCCTGGGTGAAGTCTCTTTGCCCCAGAGTTGCTGCCAATTTCGACACGTCCAGTCTGCCGCCTTTCTGCACAAGCTGAGCGACCTTTTACACAGAGGAGCAAAACAAACCATCCCCGCAGGATTAAAGGTGTAGAAAATCCAACAAGAATTATATATTTTTTTTAATGCTCTGGACAAGTAGACAGCCCAGTGTGGTCAGACAGGGTGGCGTGTTGCTTATTACACGCGGGGATGGTGTGACGGCAGAAAGAGTAAGTACCCCGCGCTTACCCACTGAGATTTCTTGAGCAAAGGCCAGAGAGATGAGGAGGAGAGGCAGGCCGGCCGACACCAGGGTCACCATCTTATCCACGGCCAGTTCCAGTCTCACTCCCCGGAGTCTGCAGCCGCCCGGCTCCTTCAGCAGAAAATCCGAGAACACATACTCGGCCGCAGCGTGAGTTATCGCCATCGCCTACAGCCGCTACCAAAATCAAGTGCCAAGTTTTCCCAGCTAAAGTACGAAGCTCATGCCCACAAGGCAGTGTCCGGAGATCGGCACAGACACAGTGTTTGATTTGCTGGGTTAGGGTATGGAACGGGTGTGGCTCTGCTTGGCAAGAGAGGCAGCTTCAGCCCGGCTGCTTCTCACACACTGATGTTCCTTCCCTCGGCTCTCCCAGGCGGGCTTTCACTTTCACGTGTGCCGGCTTGGAGTTTGTTTCTATGGGCTGCGCTTCCGGATGAGCTTCCCCGGCTCGGAGGAGGCGGAGATCTCAGCCTGTCACACACAGCAACATGGTACAGTGTTACACTGTGACATTACAGAGGAGGGTCATTCACAATGGAAGAGATGCTCCACGCTGAACCATGATGTACAGAATACAAAGCTGCAATAAAAACCAAGGGTTCCTGCAATATGACTGCCAATTTAAAAAAAAAACAGCTTATAATTTACTAAAGATTTGCCTTTATATAGCACCATTCAGGACCACTGAACGTCCCAAATTATAAAGCTCAATTGTATTTACACTGTAAAAATTAGTATATATGAAATGATTTTTTTTAAAGATGAGGTATGCATACAGCATAGAAAATTTACAGCACAGAAGGAAGACATTCGCCCATCGTGTCTGTGGCTAGTCAAAAAAGTACTAATACCATTTTCCAGTTCTTCATCCATATAGTCCTTTAAGCACATATCCAAGCAATTTTTAAAAGCGATAAGCCCTTCATGTAGTGAGTTCCAGACCCCCATTATCCTAAGGGTCAAAAAAAATTCAACTTATCTCTAATCCTTCTAACAATTACTTTAAATCTATGCCACCTGGTTATTGACCTCCTTGTCAAGGGAAATAGATCCACTCAATCTAGGTCCTTCTTAATTTTATGCACCTCAATTAAATCTCCCCTCAGCTTCCTGTGTTCGAAAGAAAACAATCTCGGGCTACCCAATTTTTCTTCAAAGGTAAAGTTTTCCATTCCTAGTTAACATCCTTGTAAACCTTTTTGTATCCTCTCTAGTGGAGATACTCAACATTCACAAAGCAGAAAAAATACTTTATGATGCAGGTATTTAGATTAATTAATATAGTGAATTATATAAAATCTCCAAATTCTACAACATAGAAAGAAGTCCCTAAGCCCATCATGATTGTGCTGACTCTGAAAAAGCTATCCACTTGGTCCCATTTCCCTGTTCCACTCATCCAGACAGGATGTTGTGAAAAATAAACTGCTTGATTGGATTTTATGTTGAGAATTGCGATGAGACTAATAGTATTTATCATTATTATGGAATAAATTGGCAGAAACTTAGACCATATACAAATTTTCGGTTAAATATGGAAATCCGGAAGTTGTGATTTGTGTAATCCAACTCCTCCCTAGGCTGCGCTATGAAAACTCACCCATAGACTCGCGATTGAAACAAATGTAAGGTTGTGAAGTTGTAGTATTTACCCACTAATTTTACACTAAACATGCCAGATAAAGTTAGGGCATGTGAACTTTTAACAGAATGATCAATTATAATTACTGCCAAACAACCTCCCTGGTCCTGAAAATTTAACTTTGGAAGTTTGAAGCCTCATTCCTTCAGAATTTCATTAGTGTTGGAGATTTATAAGATATATTTTCTTTATTTTTTTTCCTGGCTCTTGTATCTGTCTCTTAATCCTATCTTTCTTTCCCAATCTTTAGTTTGATTTCTGTACACGATTTATATTTAATTTACACTTACTAGTCTATACTTCCAGGTTCAGAGTCTGTGTGCCTCAATGAAGATTCCTCAGTCTGATTGGTTGAAGAGCCACACTGTTGCTTGCTCTGCTCACAAATTCCATAGAACACCTGTAGAGGGCAGTGTGATGTTTCAGACACCTGTTGACAGCAAGCCTCTGCTCAAAAGCTCACAAAAACTCTCTGGGCAGCTGTCAGCACAGTGGATGGTGAATGCTGTCCATTCAGCTTCAACTGCAACAACCAGGCCATTGGCTTTCCATATCAAATCATAAGTACCAAACTGCCCAATCTATCAATGCACTGTTTGTGCTTATGTAAATGATTACGTACATTGTATTACCCTTGGAGTGGAAAATAATGCTGAAAACTCACATTTGTTTGTTGCAGTAACCTTATTAACAGGAAAGTGATAAAGAGAAGACTTGATTACTTGATTTTATTACATCAAGCTCAGCAATACAGTGAGTTGGCACTCCACCTTTCCCACACTGTTGATTATTCTTTTGACTTACCTGCAACTGCATCGCTCATCTGTTTCTGTCATCACTTTCTAGGCTTTCCAATGCATATTTGCTGCTTATATCAACTTCTTGCCACTGCTTTTCATGCTCTCCTATAGTTGCTTTTCTTATTATCCTGTGTCTGCTCTCAACACTTCTCTTACTCTCCTGTTGTTGCTTTTCTTACTTTTTGGGGGGCTTCTTATCTCTCTTCTCACTTTACTATGGCCAATATTCTCATGTCATATTCTGCTGAGCGAATGACAATGGACTTTATAAAAACATACACATGCAGAATTAATTTAGTGTTCAATTATTTAACATTTTTGAACTTTGAAGTCTTTTTAATTCGGAGCTTAACTTGGGGTTTAAAAGCAAAATATACTAATAGAGTTCCCTTTAAATATATTTTTTAAATAAAGTGATTTCAGCTTTGTAACTGGACCCTATGATTACAAAGAATTGAGTTCAAAAATCCATGTTTGCCAATAAAGAATTTTGAATTAAGGAAACATATTGTATCTGTTTGTATCTCCCAGTGTGCCCTGTCAATTAGACTTTATTTTAAACTCTTCAATTCAGAAAATGGTGGTACCAATAGTGCATCTCCTTAACCAATGAGATTTAAGGATTATGAAAGAAACAGGGGAATGACTGGGATGGAGGATAAATTAGAGACAAATCAGTTACAGAAAGAGGAATAAGAGAGGGAAGAAAAGATTGGTTGGAATGTGAGAAAAAAAAGAGAGAAAAAATGTAAGAAAGAAATGCGAACATTTAAAATTTGACCTTTTTAAAATTTCTAACAACAATTTACCACCCAAAGGGATGAGTCTTCACAGTTTATTGTTTGATTTCTAGACAGGAGAGGTTGCTTGACAATGCATGAACAATTATCACATCATTAAAAAGGTACATACATTGTTAATTACCAGACTTACCTTTCCATGGTGAATTTAATGAGCAATTGATGTACGACTAAAGATGAGATGCTGTTTGTGTGAAGAAAACAGCAGAGTGGCACTGATCAACCAGCAAGTTCTAAATATTCGCAACCTGCGGTGTATCTATCTTCTAATTCACTGCAATTGCTGGCTAATTTGCACATTGCTAACAGCAGTTGTTAACGTGCCAGTATTTTTCCAGCAAAATCAAGCCCTAGTTTTGTAGGTTCCTATGTCTGTATTTATAATGTAGCTGCTATATCAGGGAATCATTGCCCAAATGTATGTTACATACATGCAATAAGCACTAGCCATCACCAGAAATTCTGCTGGAATAATTGATACATTGCACATAGAATAATGGATGGCTGTTTGGAAGATGTAATTTAATTGCATCCAAGTGCTTACAACCGCATAATTATTGAAGTATTCACATATAGCTTAGCAATTTAACCCACACCTATATAACAATAAAATAATAGCAACACATACTGTGCTTGTCAACTTCTTTTAAGAAATAAAAAAGATCAAAATGCAGCTAGCATTAACATTTAGGAAACAGATTGGATAGGTGAACAGGTGGTTGTAATGGACATGTGATCCTAAGATATAGAAAGGCAGATGGATACGTGGCATGGGAGGAAGAAAAACAGTACTATGATCAGAATTCAAAAATGCAAGCTTCATTTTTGTTGGGTTAAGGAAGCATGGCTAGAAATTCTTTGACACTTGAGCTATTTCGCAGACATAAACAGGCATCAAATGCACATCTGGCAGGTGGCATTCAAGCACATATTTTGAGCTGGAAGAATGCCACCTACCATATTGTTATAGCTCACCCTCACTCTCTCTTCCCAATTGCTGCCTCAACCTCCATCCTCCTCTCCCAGTTGCCCATCATATAACTTTCCCAGTTACTAACATCTCCCCCATCCCTCCCTCTCCAAGTTGTTGTTTCCATTTCTGATAAAGAATTATGTAACTGAAACATTAACATGAATTAGTCTCCGTTATAAAATGATACAATTAATGAAGGACAGTTGTTATGAAAATTGTATAATTTTACATTGAATATATATATATATTTGTGTGTTAAGAAAGGTAAAAATGGCTTCAGTTTCATTTTTGTTTTGTTTATAAACCTTGGTGCCTGGATGTCTGGATAGGCTTATGAATGAAAGGTCAGTCTTTTGGATTTGTTTGTATATTTACTGAGGTCTTACAACCCCGGAAGTTAAAGAGATGGTTTAAAAGGCATAGAAGGTTCAGTGTTTCTAGAAACAAAACACAATGTAGAAAACCTTTACTGTTGCCTATCAGCAGCAATCCAGTGACACAGGCCCAGAAAAGACAGGAGTGGAGGGGGTGTTCAGCCTGTGCATCAAAGAGAGAAGACAGGGATCTGAAACTCTGAGAAGAAAACCTGTAAGGCTAGTGGGAATGTTGTTAACTGAATAATTAGTTATGGGACTCAGTAAAATGGTCAGTTTAGCAGTTTTATGGAAGGCTGAGCTTAGGAAACTCATTTGTTTGCTCTGCAGTTGAAGAAACAGTGAGTTTAGATTGGTTTTTGGATGTCTCGGGGAGAGGTACGAGTTGGGTGAGAAGCATCAAGTGAATGCTCAGGAATCCACGGGATGAAAACCATTTGCAACTGTGCCAGTCCCAAGCGAGGAGTCTTTGTGTCAAGCTAGTGGTAACTCTTCACTGGCTTATGTGTTTGTAAAGATATTGCTGAGGTAAAGGAATAGTGGGAATTTTAACCGTTGTCTTGTGTTTGCACTGAGATCTTTCCAACCTTTTTGTCTGGTATAATATAATTTTCTTGTTTTAATAAATATTTTATTCTTTGTATTAAAAGTTCATCAGTAGACCCCTGTGAATTGTTTAGTAACTTGCCTCCATGGTTGCCAAAAAAGAAACGTTAGTATCTATCAAGCCAGGTTTCACTCTGGGATCTGACTTGTCCAGTATTAACATCAACTGGGATCGTAATATAGTACAGAAGGAGGCCATTTGGCCCAGCTTGCCTGTGCTGGTTCTTTGGTATAGCTATCCAATTAATCTCATTTTCTTGCCCTTTGCAAATAATCCTGTAAAACTTATTCCCTTTAAGTACTTAGCCAATTCTCTTTTGATAGCTGCTAGTGAATCTGCTTCTTCAATCCTTTCAGGCAGTGCATTTCAGAACATAACAATTTGCTGCATAAACCAAAAGTCACCTCATGTCACCTCTGGTTCTTTGCCAATTACATGCCCTCTAGTAACTGACTCTTCTCCTGCTGAAAACAGTTTCTCCATAGTAATCCTATCAAAATCATTCTGTTCTGAGGAGAATCCAGCTTCTGCAGTCTCTTCACATAACTGAAATCCCTGGTACCATTCTGGTAAATCCCCTCTGTCCTCTCCAAGGACTTGACATTCCTCCTTAAATGTGGTGTTCAGAATTGAACACAATACAGCACCTGAGGTCTAGCCACTATTTTATAAAGGTTTAGCAGGTCTTTGCTTTTGTACTCTAGTCATCTAGTAATAAAACCAAAGATCCCTTTTTCTTTGACAGCCTTCTCAGCTTGACCTGCTCCCTTCAACAATTCATGTACACACATCCCCAAGGCTCTATGTCCCTGTATGCCCTTTAACATTGTATCATTATTCCTAACAAAATTTGTATCTCATGAATGCTCATTAAAAGGCCAAGTCGCTGGAATCACCTTCTCCCTCCAAATTAAGTGCTCCGCCAGTGGATAATTAGAATGGTCTTTTTCATGGCTGCATAAAAGTGGCGTGCACCTGGTGAGACTCACTTCATAAACAACTTTGAGGTATGCAGACACTGCTTTTGCCTACCTCTAACAGCAGTGCTGTGATATTTCAGCACTTCTCTGATTCTGCGCCAAGGCTGGTGCCCATGAGGCAACACTAGAGGGAAGGGGGGAAGACCGAGGCATGACTGGGAGTGGGCTAATGGAACACAGGAGGGAAGGGGGAAAGATAGAGGCATGACTGGGGAGGGTAAAAGAGCAGAGTGGAGTAGTGAAAGACTGTCCTGGGGCAAGAGTTATAAGACTGTCCAAGGAAGAATCAAAGACTGGCCTGGGGTTGAGGCCACGCTGTTAGGTGCATGTTGAACAGATTATTCTGGGGCTGAGGCCAAGCTGTTCGGGTTGGGGGTCAGGGGGAGAGAGCAGGTTGTCCTGCAGTTGTCCGTACCATGTTAGAGGGCTCTGCATGGCAAGCATGCCTTGGTCCGGGTCTTGGGCAGGGTAAGCCTCTCTGGGCAGTGGAGGTCATGAACAGAATGGCATGTAGAGCTGGTCAGTGAAGGCATTTGGCCCTGGGGGTTGGAATCATACTACTAGGAAGCAGAGGGCACGGTTACATTGATGAGATACAATTGGATTCAGTATGTCGGCAAAATCAGAGTCATAGGCGAGTATTGTATCTTCTCATTGGAAGGGTGGTCTCTGGAAGTGAGGGTGCAGGTGGCCTCGAAAAGGAAGGGGCGAGATCAACAAATGGCATGGGAACATTGTGAGAAACCGTTTTTGAAAAATTTGAAGGACATTCTTCCTCCTAAGTTATTTTTCAAAGGTTGCAATATTAATCCAGGGCTGTGAGTATGCCATTCTTCAAGAAACCACGGATCAAGATAGATGTCCAGCAGGGAACACCTGGAGAGGGAAGAGATACTTTGTTTATCTAAGTTAACAAAGAACCACTGTTGCCAGGCTAAAGAATCTTGCTGATTGGTTAAAAACATCTGCTCAAGGGAAGTATTCTTTGAACATCCTAGTCTTTAAAATTCTCAGAGAGTGTGTGGATGCCTTAGAAGCAGGTTGCAGGAAAAAGACTCTCTCTTTCCTTCTCTCTGCCCCACCTTTGTGTTAAATCTTCCATAGAAACATCTCACCAGGATAACTCATCTGCTTTATTTTGAAAGTCTGCAAAGTTGTGGTAAGTAAGAGTCATCAAGGACAGTTTCACCAACAAATCCGTCTGAAAGACCTTCCAGGTCTATTGTGACCTGTTAGATCAACAGAGTTGAAATTTTTTTGAATTTTATCCTTTTAAAATAAACTTTCCCATACCCCAGCCTCTGCAGGGGACTGTGTTTGTTTTGTCCTGTTGTCTGTTTGTGTGTTTTTATGGGGCTTCAAATATCTGCTTTTAAAAGGGCAAAACCGTTACACTTCTAAACTATAACTTGTATGTTAACCAGTTTATTAACTTGCTTTTAAAAATAAGTTTTGTTTTATAATAAATCTATTTTGTTTTGTGTTCACTGAAAGAAGCCTGATTAGAGTCTTTTTATGCTGGGAATAACAGCATCAAAGGTAATCAACTGGCCAGTTTTGTGGGTGAATTTATTGAAAAAAATTTATTTGTGGGAGGAACTATTGTTGCAACCTGTGGAGAAGTGGGGCTAGAATTAACTGCGCAATCCGCCCATCTCGGTCCGTAACACCATTAACATTGAAGGGAATGGGGGTGGAGAACCGGGATATTGACATGCACAATGACAGGGTCAAGGGTAATAGTGGGGTGGCTGAATAATTACAGGATGGATGGGAATTAGGAGACAGTGACTTTTGAGGAGGATGAGAGAAAGTTGGTGAGTAACGGGGGGAGGTTGGAAGGTGTTGGTGGCAGTTATGAAAGTTAGCAGCACCATCTTCGCCTTTAGACAGTAACAGTGCAGTTGGAAAAACAAGTGTGAAGAAATGATAGGGAAGGGGTCTCAAGGCATGTGAGAGGAGTTTGTGACTACAATTTTGGGACAATTGAAGGAGCACCTTAATAATTAGCTGCTCAAGACATGGAGAACAAGGCTCAGTTGAGTACTGTTGTCATGGGTCAAATGCCCACTGGAGGAGTATTGCACCTTTACCCATGGTCAACATTCATGCTGCAATCCATTAATGTTTGGGGCTACATTTGAGTTAGTCTGATTGGCTACCTATCCCTGACAGAGGCATGTAAAAAGGGAAGGAGGGTCAAACAATCAAGGGCTACAACTGCTGGGCAGAAGCCACATGCGTACAACAAGTGTCAATATTTTCATTTTAATGGTCATGGCTTACAGGGCACAACAGTTACAGTCATGACATTAGTTCTAGGCCTGTGGAGACAAGCTGACAACAGCTGACTAAGGGTTATAGCACATGGGTGCATGCAGCCTGATCAAGACCCTCTTTGTTAATGCGCAGTCATGTCAGAGGGGAATGCTCAGCCACCTGTGAACCTTCAGGGATGCGCTTCAGCTGTAAGGGGTGGCCTGAGGATGCCTTGTCTAGACTGAGGTCAGGACAAGAGCTTCACGCTGGCTTCCTGGCTGGGGATGGTGAGAGAGTGCTCAAGAGGAAGATGCAATGATGTCTCAGATCTATTCTTCACAGATACAAGGAGGAGTGGAGATTGCAGGCTGCAGGCAACGCTGCCTTCTTGACAGCTTTGGTGCAAGTGAGGAAAAGAAGGGCCCTTTGCTGTTTGTCACAGTTCAGGGAACACCGTCGACCTGAGGAACAAGAGCTAGCAGGGCCCTAGGAAGACCCAGATGCTGTCAAGGAGAGACCAAATCCATGGAGATGTTTGGCTTGAGCAAGGCTGTACAGAAGATGCATCCCATCCCTCGAAATGAGCAAAAGCCGCAGGTGTCTTCGCTTGTCTAAGGATGTGGTGGCTCAAATTTGCCACATTCTTTGGGAAGATTTGATGCTGCGCAGATTTGGAGGCCATCCAATGCTGCTAGCAGTCAAGGTTACCTCAATTTTTTTGCCAGCAGATCCTTCCAGGGCTCCACTGGGGACCTCTGCAGAATCTGACAATCTCCCACATATAAATGCATAAGGGAGGTGACCAATGCCCTATTCAATAAAACTCACCATTACATGTAGTTCAGCATGGTTGAAGGAAGGCAGGCTGCCAGAGCTGTGGGATTCACTGTGATCTCAAGCTTTCCGCAAGTACAGAGCGCCATCAACTTCATGTGGCCTTGAGAGTTCCCTGGCAACAGCCAGTGTGATTTATTAATAGAAAAGAATTTCACTTTCTCAACGTCCAATGGATCTGCGATCATACCAAGCAGATCATGCATGTGTGTGCTAGGTAAACTGGAAGCTCCCAAGACTCTTGCACCTTGAGTCACTGGTAGGTGCCACAGATTTTGAGTGCCCTCAGTGCATGGAGAGTTGGCTCCTCAATGATAAGGGCTACCCCCTGAAGATATGGCTAATGACACCCATTTGTCGTCCACAGAGTGCATCTGAGGAAAGATACAGTGCTACACATTCAGCCACAAGGCCCTTAATAGAGCACTCTATTGACCTCTTAAAGATGTGTTTCAGATACTTGGATTGATCAGGTGGGGTTCTGCAGTACTCACCACAGACAGTATCCTGCATCATCGTTGTTTGCTGCGTCCTGCACAACCTAGTGCTATATAGGGGGGGATGAGGTACCACATGGACGAGCTACACATCTCCTTGGAAGGGCACGTTGAAGGGAATGATTTCAAGGAAGACAAGGATGCAGAAAAGCCACATGAGGATGCCATTGCAATGGCATGACATGGAAGACGTGCCCATAGTGACAAGTGAAAGCTGATAAACCCCCAGGGCCTGATAATCTACACCCCAGGGTACTAAAGGAGGTGGCCATGGAAATAGCAGATGCGTTGGTTGTCATCTTCCAAAATTCTGTAGATTCTGGAACAGTCCTGGCAGATTGGAGGGTGGCTAATGCAACCTCACTATTTAAAAACGAGGAAGGGAGAAAACAGCGAATTATAGACCAGTTAGCCTCACATCAGTAGTAGGGAAAATGTTAGCATCCATTATAAAGGATGTGGTAACAGGACACTGAGAAAATATCAATGGGATTAGACAAAGTCAACATGGATTTTTTTTATTTATTCATTCATGGGATGCAGGCTTCACTGGCTAGGCCAGCATTTATTGCTCGTCCCTAATTGCCTTGTTTGGAGGGCATTTAAGAGTCAACCACATCGCTGTGGGCCTGGAGTCACATGTAGGCCAGACCAGGTAAGGATTTATGAAGGGAAATCATGCTTGACAAAGCTACTGGAGTTTTTTGAGGACATAACTAGCAGAATAGATAAGGGAGAACCAGTGAGTGTGGTGCATTTGGATTTTCAGAAGCTTTTGATAAAGTCCCACATAAGAAGTTAGTGTGTAAAATTAAAGCGCATGGGATTAGGGGTAATATATTGGCATGGATTGAGAATTGGTTAGCAGACAGGAAACAAAGAATAGGAATAAATGGGTCTTTTTCAGAGTGGCAGGCAATGACTAATGGGGTACCACAGGGATCAGTGCTTGGACCCCAGCTATTCACAATATGTATCAACGATTTGGATGGGGGAACCAAATGTAATATTTCCAAGTTTGCTGATGACACAAAACTTGGTGGGGAGGTCATTAAGAGGCTTCAAGGCGACTTAGACAAGTTGAGTGAGTGGGCAAATACATGGCAGATGCAGTATAACATGGATAACTGTGAAGTTATCTACTTTGGTAGGAAAAACAGAATGGCAGAGTATTATTTAAATGGTGATAGATTGGGAAATGTTGATATACAAGGGGACCTGTGTGTCCTTGTACACTAATCATTGAAAGCAAGCATGCAGGTGCAGCAAGCAGTTAAGAAGGCAAATGGTATGTTGGCCTTCATTGCGAGAGGATTTGAGTACAGGAACAAGATTGTCTTACTGCAGCTCTACAGGGCCTTGGTGAGACCACACCTGGCGTATTGTGTGCACTTTTGGTCTCCTTACCTAAGAAAGGATATATTTGTCATGGAGGGAGTGAAGCGAAGGTTCACCAGACTGATTCCTGGGATGGCAGGATTGTCGTATGAGGAGAGATTGGGCCGACTAGGCCTGTATTCACTGGAGTTTAGAAGAATGGGAGGAGATCCCTGAAACATATAAAATTCTGACAGGGCTGGACAGACTGGATGCAGGGATGATATTTGCTCTGGCTGGGAGGCATCTAAAACAAGAGGTCACATTCTCAGGATACGGGGTAGACCATTTAGGACTGAGATAAGGAGAAACATTCTTCACTCAGAGGGTGGTGAACCTGTGGAATTCTCTACCACAGAATGCTGTCACTGAATATATTTAAGAAGGAAATAGATAGATTTTTGGAATCTAAAGGCATCAAGGAGTATGGGGAGAGTGCAGGAGTCAGGCGTTGAGATAGAGGATCAACCACGATAATATTGAATGGTGGAGCAGGCTCGAAGGGCCGAATGACCCACTCCTGCTCTTATTTTCTATGTTTCTATGTTAAGATCCCAGGTGGAATATAGTGAAGGGAAAATGTTACCAGTGGGGAGGTAGGTGTAAGTGGGGAAGAAATGGGGGGGAAAGTGTAACGGAGAGACTTTGGAGAGTGGAAGGTGTCTGGCAGGAGGAGGGAGTTCAGAGGGAGGAAGGTGTCCAGGGGAAGGAAAGAGTCCAGAGTGGGGAGGCTGTCTGAGGGGAGAATTGAGAGCGGAAGGTGTTTGCAGGGGAGGAGGGAGTAAGGGCGAAGGAGACAGTAAGGGGGGATGTCCAGACGGATGTGCAAAGTGGGGGGTCTGTGGAGTCGATGACTGCCTCCTTGGGTGTGTACCGAGGGCGGGCATGGTAGGAGAGAATGGTGAGTATGAGAGAGAGAAGAAGGAGCCAGGAGGGTGGGAGGGCAAAGGTACGTTGGTAGTGGTGGAAGGGATGGCGAGAGTGGTTGTTGGAGACTTGGAGGCAGACAGGGACCCTGGGGATGGGAAGGAGGGGGTCAGGGAGGTCAATGTAGATTGGGGTGGGATTTTCAGGAAGGTAGGGAATGTGCACGTTCACCTGGACATCCTAGAAAGACAAGGGTTCAGGTTGGTAGGTGACAGTGGGGAGGAGGAAGGTAATGCCAGGGGGGTTGACAGTGATGGGGGAAAGGACATGGGGGACTGGGGGAGGGGAAAGGATGAGGGAGCTGACAAGATACTTAACAAAGATCTTGGTTGTCGAAATCGAAAGTGAGCGGAGCCTCATGTTGGATGTGCACAGGTACTGCATGGGAGTGCAATCTGTGGGTGGGCAGAGATGCAGGTCAGCTCAGATGGACAACTGATAGAGAACCCCAGCAGGCAGCATTGAAAATGCTCGGGACAGTAAGATGAGTGTGATTGATGAAGGATCCGTGTGTGTGGGAGAGTGCCTGCACAAGGCTCTGAAAGGCCCTGCCGCACACACACTTCTCCCTCCAGTATCACTTGTGGTCTGGCTGCGTGCAGTTGAACTTCTTGTTGGGGGGATGCAGTAGGAGGGTTCGTGAAGCCTGTAAATGAAGCTGAAAGACAACATTACACATTATTCAGTGAAAGTAAGTATATTTTCAGAATATAAAGTGACAAAATTTGTTCACCCGTGCAACCACTTGTGATCAGAGTTTATTAACTTTTCTAGATCTACCACTTCTTCTAGGTGCTATCCTGAATCCGCAGCAGGGGTGGAGACAGCCTGTTGGCCCTGTTGCCTCTGATAACTTTGGCATGCATCCTCTGGAGAGCTGAGGCCTTGAAGGCCCTGGCTTGCTATGGCTGTCTTACTGTGAGCCAGCTGCTCCCTCTGCAGTGACAGAGGATGATGTTGAGGGGGTCACAGGCAAAGGGGACTTGGAGGGAGTGGACAGCCTCTGACACTCCTGAGTGGATAACGCAGGGGTGTCCAGCTGCCACTCCCCCTCCCTTTGGGCACCCAAGGGCCCAATCTGATTGCTTGAGGAGAAGGAGCACCTGGAGGGACTCAGGGTGCTGCATTTCCCTCTTGCGTTGCCACTGCAGTAGTTCACCCATGGCTACTGTGATGGAGTGCAGGTTTGCACACATCTCCGTGTTCTGCTGGTCCAGGGTCTCCATGGTATCCACTATCCTTCCCATGGAGACCTCCATGCGCACACATGTGGGCACAACTTCATCAGAGAGCAGGCGGACGCACTGCTCCCACTCACGTGCCACTTCCAACAGCTCTGTGTGATGCTCCCCCACCTTCTGCTGACTCTCCACGATAAGTTGAAAGGCCAAATCCAGAGGCTCGTCATCTGACTCGAACCTCACAAATGCCTATTCCTCAGCAGTCTTCCGAGTGCCGGGAATCTTGGCTGAACCTGCCTCCTCCAGCTGCAGACACGTGTCCATGTGGTGACCACCAGATTGTGAACCCAAGCCTGCTCTAGAACTAGGTCCCACCGATGTGTGTGTCTCTGTGCTGGTGGAGGGTGTGGGTAAGCGCTGTGATGGATCTTCCGGGTTGCTTATTTTCAGCTCTCCAATAGAGGAGGTATCCTCTTGACTGGAGGTGAGGACCTGGATGGAACTG
The DNA here is from genome assembly GCF_964194155.1 of Cetorhinus maximus. Taxonomy (NCBI): domain Eukaryota; kingdom Metazoa; phylum Chordata; class Chondrichthyes; order Lamniformes; family Cetorhinidae; genus Cetorhinus; species Cetorhinus maximus. The sequence goes on along the minus strand of NC_135885.1, from coordinate 82,629,254 downwards.
AGGGATTGGTTGGCTGAGGGTGTCAGTTGCTTGTCAGAGCTCCCTGTGAACTAAAGTACAGATAATTAATGCACGGCAGCAGAGTGAAAAGCGTGAGAGAGAGCACTCATATTTGCGTTGAGAGAGGGATGATGTGGTGAAGGATCCTCACGAGGGTGTTCTCCGTCGACATCACCATCACCACAGGCATGGTCCACGTCCTTAGCAGTCAGTACGATGGTATGCTCCTCAAAGTGAGTGAGGGGCCTAATGTGGGCCACTCCACTTTCAGTCTGAGACCTCTTCCTGCTGTTGTGAGCAGGCTTCTCCTGCACGATGGAGAGATTGTGAGCAGGATGCTTGGCACTGCATGGAATGTTTGTGGGGTGAGTGGAGCCATGGGCGGGATGAGGATGCAAGTTCCAGATATAATATCTGATGGGAATGTGAGGGTGTCAGTGAGAGTTTGTGGTGTTGTCCCTTCAGGTGTGAGATCCCTGTGGATGTGTGATGAGTTTGTGAGTGTGTGAGTTAAGAGTAATGAGGTGGTTGACTTACCCTGGTGGAATGGATGAGATCATTCATCCTCTTCCTGCACTGGATGGCTGACCTCCTCTGTGCTCCGGTGGTGCTGACTGCCACTGCCTCCGCCTCCCAGGCTGCATTGGTGACTCTGGTAGAACTCCTGCTGCCAGAGTGGGGGTAGAGAACATCGCGGCGGCCTTCTACTGAGTCCAGCAAGCGCCCCAGAGAAGAATCACTAAATTTGGGGGCTGCTGCCTTCTTTGCTTTCAGGTCCATCTGTCACTGGCCTGAAGACATGAAGTAGGCATGCGATCTGGTGCACTTTAAATATGGTGCCTGGAGCGAGGAAGTGCTGAGGTGATGACATGGCAGGCAAATCCAAGCCTGCCCACCAGTGATCCAGCGTGTTTCCCGTGAATGCATTCTTAATAAGGCAGCACACACCGGGAAGGGGATCATACAGTGCAAAAATCCACCATTGTGGCCGGCAGGTAAAATGTTGTTTTCTCCCACCTGCTACCGCATTTAGTGTAAATCTGGGATGATTCCGCCCTAAGGCACTGATTGCACAGTCATGTCATGAAATCGATATCGATTGGCATTCTGTAACCTAACAGGGATTCTATCAGATAGCGCTAGGCAGGTGTTCAGGAGCAAAGCAGCATCCTCAGAGGTCATTGGCTTCATCACGATGAGCACACACTCACTCCTGCCTAGCAGACATTTCAATGCCATCGAGTTAAAACAAATTCCCAATCGCACATTGTCATGCATGAGGAGTGTGGGAGCTAATGAAGGAGTAATGTTCAGCTTTAAAGGCGTTTACAGATTAACACTGTAGGCAAAAACCTCACAGTCATAAAATGATGGCCATTATAAAGTGCACCTGGTGAAAGGACTGTGATGTGGCTCATGATAGAGACTTACAACATGCACAAAAAACAGACTTCAGTGCTACAGCATCAGGGTAATCACTAATCTAGCAAGAACAGTTCTCATGAGCTCACAAACGTGATCCTCAGATGCAAGGTTTACATGTGCATTGAACCGTCATTCTCATGTTGGATGTGCTTTTGTTCATGTCGCTGATGTGGAACTAAAGACGATTGACTGAGATGAGATTGAGTGAGACTACAAGGAACTGAGGGACAAGATGGGAGATCATTAGGATAGGGGTGGGTGCATCTGATTAACATGGAACAATGCATCATATTGAAGAGCCAACAGTACCTGAGACTTTGAAAGATAAAAACTATATTTATAAAGATGAAAATTATACACAGTGATTGAACCTGAATGCCACCATTGTACTTTCAGGAATTTTTAATTTTTCTAACTCTACCATTACGGTTTGGTGCAGCCCTGATATCCACAACAGAGGTGAAAGCAGCCTGCTGACTGCTATGCCCTGTTCTCTGAGATGACTTTGGCAGGCATTCTCCGGAGACCCGAGGCCTGGAGGGCCCTGGTCTGCTAAGGCTCTCCTGCTCCAGGACAGGTGCACCCTCCTTGGCCTGATATGCTGGAGTTGATGTGGTCACGGGCAGAGGGGACTTGGAGCGGCAGGACGATCTTGGGCACTCCTGGGTGGATGGCCCAGAATGTCTGGCTAATGCTGCTCCTCCCTTTGGATGCCTGAGGGCCCCTCCCTGACTTCTTGAAGAAAAGGGGCACCTGGAGGGAGGTCAAGGTGCCCCGTCCCCCTTTTGCCTAGCTACTGCTGGAACACACCCATGGCTAAAGTGATGGAGTGCAAATCCAGCAGAAACTGTGTGTTCTACTGGACCTGGGTCTCCAAGGCAGCCACTACCCTTCCAATGGAGACCTCGTTGCACTCACGTGCCAGAGCCACAACATCAGACAGAACATGGATGGACTCCTCCATCCTTTATTCCAGCCTGGTGTCGGCCTCTGACAACTCTGCCTGATGTTCCCCTGCCTGTCTCTGCATATCCAACATTGGTCTTAGGGCCAAATGCACAGGCTCATCATTGGACTCAGACTCAGCAGGAGCCTGGTCTCCAGCAGTCCTCTTAGTGTCAGAGACCTCGGCTGTCAATGCCTCCGCCTGCTGTGGACATGTGTCGGTGAGGTGATCAACGATTGAACCCGAGCCTACTCTAGAACTAGGACCAACTGAGGTGTGTGTATCTACACTGGTGCAGGTGAATGCAGTGATGGCTTTTTTAGAAATGGATCCTCATTGGAGGTGCTCTGAGGGCTGGGGCTGAGGCACTAGCTGGACCACTTCCTCTGCCTTTTCTTGCTGGTAACTGGAGTAGAGAGAAGAGAGAATTAGTGATTGACTAGGCAGACCCTTACATTGTAGATCACTCACATTCAGAGTCTGCATGTGGCCCATGTATACTGGATGCATCCTCACTGGCTTGTTTGGGCAGGCTGATCTCACCTTCCGTGCAGGAACGATCTCTTTTTTCATTAGCCAACTCAGCAGCCTCCTCTTCAAAGGTGGAGAGGTCCTGCAACTCTGAAGTCCTACTTCCATTCTTGTCTCTCTCCCTTCAGTTTTGGGTTATCCTGTCCTGCATAGAGACAGATGGATTGACTTTGAGCACTACTGAAAGAGCAGTTCAGAGTCATACGGACTTGAAACGTTAACTATGTTCCTCTCCGCAGATGCTGCCAGACCTGCTGAGTTTTTCCAGGTATTTTTATTTTTATTTTTATTTTGGATTTCCAGCATCCACAGTTTTTTGCTTTTATCAGAAGCATACGTGCCTGCTATGTGTGCTGAGCCCTCCTCCGTAAGGGATTAAGATGCCGGTTGTGCAGTATCTTACATGAGATGGTGATCTTAAAGTGGCTGGCAGACATGCAGTGCTGATGCCGCATCTGCTGGTTGTGCATGACATCCCTGAAGACTCTAACTCTTAGACTGCCTGATGCCCTTGTGGGAGTGTGAATTTGGAGTGAGGAGAAAGTTCACTTACCCTGCAGAGCAAATCAGATCATTTTCTTCCTGCACTGCAGGGTGGTACATTTTTGTATTGAACAGGAGCTGACCTACCTGGTGACCTCCTCTCAGGCCGCCGAGGTCAGGTGGTCCTCCTGCTCCTATCCCAAGGAAAGAGGACCTCCCTCTTTTCATGGACAACAGGAAGAGAATCCCCAGGGAAGCTTCGCTGAACTATGGAGCAGATGGTTTGCTTCTTTTAGTGCCCATGGTTTGACTCATCAGCACACACCTGAACTGCAGTGAACAAATGTGCGGATGCCATTTAAATATGGTACCAGGACCTTTGGCCACATGCGGTAACAGCAGGGTGGGCGAATCCCTGGTCGCCCCACCACAAGATTCGACGAGCACCTCATTGATGCATAATTAATGAGCTGAAAAGCAGGAAGATTGGGTGCGAAAACCCACCCAGTGGGAATCACTCTGACTTTCCCGCCCGCTACTGCATTATTCTCCAAAACAGAAAACTTGTGTTCTCCATTGATGTTCACTTATCTACTAAAAGACTATTTTAAAATTCCAGTGGGAAGCCTGTCGGAGTGGGCAGTAGCACCTTCACAGATTTAAACTGCTGGTACTGCAGTGCCATGTGGAAAATAGCTGCTGCTTGGCAGAGAGGTGGATATCACGTGAACTGAATGCTACCCACTGACACCAAGTGGGTGCAGTAAGGTATGTCCAGGAGCGGCAGACCTGCAAAGGTTTCACAGCTGGGTATCCAAGTGCACCATCCCAGACTTCTCATAAGGGGCTGGAAAAATAGTCCTATTCCTCCTGGCTCCACGAAGGAAATGTTTTTGCGTTACATAGGAGCACTTCACTGGCTTCCCTAAAGTCTTACCTGAGGAACTCAGGAACAGGTTAAAATGCTATTGGGGTCCCATATAACTCAAAAAAACCTTAATTTACATTAATTAATAAAGTTCCCACTGGAGTTTCATCTGCCCCTAAAACCAATGGCATTAAAATGAGGAAGGAGCAAGAAAAGAGCAGCAAATAGAGCCACTCTAACTGTAACCCTCTCCTTTCCCATCAATGAAGCACAGTTAGCGATACTCCTTAAGTGTTTCCAGCATTTTCTGTTTCTATTAAGATGGTACGGAATAAGTTTGAGAATACAGGCAAGCAGAGGATAGCTGGGAAATTAGATGTAGCAACAGTTCTGGGAAGTGTGACTACTTTGTGGCTAGCTGGTGTTGGGAGGAGGTAGTTCTGGGGTATAACAGTACTGGACTGTGACAGCAGCAGAGGGGTCTTGGAATGTGGGAGCATTGGGGGTGTGGATTTTTGGGTATTGGAGAAGGTTTGGGAACATTGGGAGATGTATGTCAGGGTGTGGCATTGATGGGATGGGGATTGGGTTGTGATATTGCTGTGAGATTGATGCTTGGCACTGATGTTTGGAATTCCTGGGATAGAAAACTAATGTCTGGCAGGAGTGGGATGGAGGCCTCAGGGCACTGGATCCTTAGAGATCCTCAGTGTGTGAGATAGGGATGTGGGATATAAGGGAGGGGTAGCACCTCTCCCAGACAGGCTCATCGCACTCTTTGTCCATGAGGTTCCATGCAGTGTGCACTTTCTTTTTGAGATTGACTTACGATCGTGTTTAGGGATCATTGCCAGCTGTGGCCTGCTGGCCAGGGAGGTGAAGTAGACAAACAGGGCACTTTTCCATCTCCTTCCACATATTAAGGAGGTGAGCAGTATGGTCCTGAAAAGGGCTGCTCAGGCGCTAAAGGGGCTGCCGAGTTCCACTTCTGCTTCGTTCCAGTCTCTGTGCAGGTTCACGGTTACAGGACCCAATGAATCTACACCCACTGCTACATCGCTCACCCATCACCACAGGACTTGTGACAGATAGGTGTTGGATGACAGACGATAGAAAGGTGATGAACATGACGTGAATTGGATTAGAGTGAGGGAGAGTTGTGCATCGTCAGCCTCACCCTCTCCTCCTGACCTATCTTGGTCCAGTAGCAAGACGAGTCTAGACAGCTGGAGATAGATCCAGACGCAGTGGGTGACCAGGATGTCGTCTGTGTCTTGTTAAGCTCTACACATTCCACAACACAGTACTGACCCACCTTCAAGACCATTAGATTTTAGTGGCCTACCCTTTTATTGGTCCTCATCTTCATCCAGCTCTTCCTGTGTCTCCAAGTGGCCGTTGGCATTCGACAATGGCCATGAGTAAACCACTTCAATGGGTGGGCCAAACAAGATGAGGAGGGGCCAACTGATCTCCTACCCTCGGTGACTTTGGGATTTCTCTACCCTGGCATAGAAAGGCTGATTCCAGCAGACATGGGGAGTTGAAACCAACCTAAAATCTAATGGTCTTGAAGGTGGTCAGTACTGTGTTGTGGAATGTATAGAGTTTAACAAGACAGAGACGACATCCTGGTCACCCACTGCGTCTGGATCTATCTCCAGCTGTCTAGACTCGACTTGCTACTGGACCAAGATAGGTCAGGAGGAGAGAGTGAGGTTGACGATGCACAACTCCCCCTCACTATAATCCAATTCATGTCATGTTCATCGTCTTTCTAGCGCCTGTCATCCAACACCTATCTGTCACAAGTCCTGTGGTGATGGGTGAGCGATGTAGCAGTGGGTGTAGATTCATTGGGTCCTGTAACCGTGAACCTGCACAGAGACTGGAACGAAGCGGAAGTGGAACTCAGCAGCCCCTTTAGCGCCTGAGCAGCCCTTTTCAGGACCATACTGCTCACCTCCTTAATATGTGGAAGGAGATTGAAAAGTGCCCTGAACATTGTCTGCTTCACCTCCCTGGCCAGCAGGCCACAGCTGGCAATGATCCCTAAACACGATCGTAAGTCAATCTCAAAAAAAGAAAGTGCACACTGCATGGAACCTCATGGATAATGCCACAGCCGACAGACTTGAGAGCAAGAACTGCTCTTGAGCTAGCTGGGTATAACGTCCAGCCCTCAGCGACACTTGTCTGCCTGAGGAGGGTCAGCTCAAGGAAGGTTCCACATTCTTTTGGAGTGGCCATGGAAAAGAATGGTGCTAAGATGGCGTCAGCTTTCCTGTCATGAACCATCTCGTCAGTGGGGATTATTGCTGGGGCCTCAATTAATAATGATCTATGTTAATAACTTAGGTGAAGGGGTGGACTGCACTGGCGCTAAATTTGCTGGTAAGAGAAAGATAGGTAGGGAAGCAAGTTATGGGAAGGATACAAAAGGGTGGAATTTTCTGTCCCGGAGACCAAGTGCAGTGGCAGGCGTGTTTTACGGCACGTAAAACACTCTTAAACTCATTAATTATGCACAGGTGAGTAGCTCTCTGAATCACATAGCGGGGCAGACACTGATTCGTCCACCCCGCCGTTACCTAATGGGGTTGAAGGTCCAGGTGCCATATTTAAACACCACCCAAATACACATGTTCCTCTCAGCAGGTCAGCTGTGTGCAGGAAACTTCTTGATATGGCTCCACCAAAGAAAAAAGCTGCTCCTGAGTTCAGCAATGACTCCCTTGAGGCCTTCACCCAGGGAGTCCGCCAGCACCAGGATGTCCTCTACCTGAGGGATGGCTCCAGGAGGCCCACCAGTATCCCATGGCCGGCCTGGGGACTATTTGCAAGGGAAATCAGCTCGTCAGGCACCCACCCAAGAAATGCCATCCAGTGCAGGAAGAAGATGAATGATCTTGTCTGCTCCGCCAGGGTAAGTCAACCATCAGCTCACTCCAATCTCACATTCTTATAATGGCATCATGCACTCAAAGGGTTACACTGTTCAGGGATCTCATACAACATTGGCAGGAAACACATCAGCACTGATTGACTCATGGACACTTTAACATCACCAGCTTCTCATCTATCATGCTGCACACACTCCATCCTCAGCCCTGACTTGGGGAGGCTCAGCACGCACAGCAGGTATGCATGCTTCCCAACCTCTCCTCCATCTCTTCTCATCACTTTCCATTCCATTTATCTTCATGCAGGCCAAGCTCGCCCACAACCGCAGGGTCGTATCCCAGGCAGGAGGAGGGACGGCAGACATCCAGGAATTGTCCCAGTTTGAGGAGGATGCCACAAAGCTGGCAGGGGAAGATGAAGATCACTCCTGTGGGGAAGGCAAGATCAGCCTCTCCCAGCAAAACAGTACGGATGAGCTCTCCATGAGTTGATCACATCCTGATAATCACAGTGAGTGACATGCAATGTTGTATTCCGCCTGCTTATGACCTAAATCTGTCTCCTCTCTCTTAAAGGCACCAACAGGCCCAGACCGACCTCTGGACAACCATAAGCCCCAACCCCCAGGCTACCTCAGATGAGGATGCATCAGAGGAAGAACCGTCACTGCATTCACCTGCACCCTCCACCAGTGCAGAGAGACACACTCCAGTGGGTCATGAATCTAGATTAGGCTCAGGGTCACATTCTGGGGAACACCTCACTGACACATCTCCACAGCATCAGAGGCAGTGTCAGTCCAGGCCTCAGGCACTTGGAGAACTACTGGAGAACAGCCACCCACTGAGTCTGAGTCAAATGATGAGCCCCTCCAAGCAGCCGTCTCTAACATGCGCAACATCAGGTAGAGTTGTGAGAGGCAGTCAACATTCTGGAGCAAAGGATGCAGGAATCTGTCAGCATTCTGTCTGATGTCATGGCTCCCACATGTGAGGGCCTTGAGGTCTCCATGGGAAGGGTGGCGGCCGCCTTGGAGACTTCGGTCCAGCAGATCCTGCTGGATTTGTGCTTGGACCTGCACTCCATTGCTATAGGCATTGATGGGATCCATCAGCAGGTAGCTGAGGGTGGGGCGGGGGCACCTTGACCTCCCTCTAGGAACCCTTTCTCCTCAAGGAGTCAGACAGAGGCCCTTGGGTGCTCATAAGGAGGAGGACCAGCCACTGGACCATCCACCCAGGTGACTCTGAGAGGGTCCAGCAGATCCCAACCCCCTCTGCCTGTGACCCCATCACCTCCAGCTCTACAGGCCAAGGACGGTGCACCTGCCCCACAACAGAACACCCAAAGCAGTTTAGGGCCCTTCAGGTCTCAGTCCTCTAGAGGACACCCATCAAAGTTATCTTAGACAACAGAGCGTAGCAGTCAGTAGGCTGCCCCCACTTCTGCTGGGGATATCGGGGATGCACCTAGATGTAGTGGTATGGTTAGAAAAATTACAAAACTTTGACATCACTTCTGGGTCACGAGTGTTCAATCACTGTATGTATCATGCACCTTTGTAAATACATTTACTGTTCATGAGTATGGTCTCATCATTTGAAAGCATCGTGCATGTGAATCTATGTGCCCTCTTATTGCGAGGGTGAACCATGCTCCCATTCAGTGTTTGCCTCCCTTTGTGAGACTCACATTCGTGTGATGTGTAGCTGAGTCATGATAGTCACTCGACCCTTGTGTTATGTCAGGGAGATGAGTCAAACTCTTCACTGGAAGTGTTTGAAAAATGCATTAGTAACCTCTACTCTTTATTAGACAACATTGAGTTAGGTGTGCTCAATAGCCTTGGAGGGTTAGCTATAATTGTTTGTCAAAATTAGAAGGCTGCATTCATTGGTCATGCCAAGTCACAAGACCCGCAGCCATGATGGTTTCTCCAACCATACGCGCATCTCAGTGTCCGCTAAAAGTTTCTCATTAAGTGGTGACCACTGCATCAAGACCTTTGACACAGCATTTGCATTGTTGTGCCAACTTTCACTTCCCAGAGTGCATGGATACAAGGTTCGCTTCTGACCTTTCCAAAGATGAGGGCCTGGTGAATCATGAGGGTCAAAGAGCAAGTCCAAATGCTAAACTTGCTCTCGATGTTACTGGTTGTAAAGGCCGTTCAGTGCTCTGGCATGGCACTAAGCGACAGCAGGAAAGTGGCCGTGTCACATTGTCTGTACCTTACTCGACTTACTTTTTTGTGGGATCTTGTGGCTATCAGTGTGGCACGGGCACATCTTCCATGTCATGCTTCTTTGATGGCATCCTCACGTGAAAGTTGTCCCTCTTCAGGGTCCTACCTTCCTGCTCTTCATCATCTGAGGAGCTCTCAGCCACCTCTATGTCTTCCTCTGGCAAGTGTTCTCCCCTTTGAAGCACCAGGTGGTGAAGGGCGCAACAGACCACAATGAGGCAGGACAGCCTCTGTGGAGAGTATTGCAGAGCACCACCTGAGCAATCCAAACATCGGAAGCATATCTTCAGGATGTCAATGGTCTGCTTGATGAAGAATCACATCGAGCTGTGTCGCGTTGTATCTCTCCTCTGAAGCACCCTGAGGATGACGCATGGGTGTCATGAGCCATCATTTGAGTGGGTACCCCTTATCCCCGAGCAGCCAGCCCTGTAATTGCTGAGGCTCTTCGAATATACAAGGCACCTGGGAGTGGCTCAGGATGTATGAGTCATAGGAACTCCCAGGCTACCTGACTCTAACATGCATGAGGTGCTTCTGATGATCACACACCAGTTGAACATTGAGGGAGTGGAACCCTTTCCTGTTAATGACCATCAGTGGCTACTGCCATGGAGCTCTCAAAGCCACATGTGTGCAATCGATTGCACCCTGTACTCTAGGGAAGCCTGGGATAGCTGCAAACCCCATAAATCTAAAAACCTGGCTAGTTTCATCAAGTGTGAAGTTCACATAATGATAAACCTTACTGTAGAGGGCATCTGTCACCTCCATGATGCATTTATGTGCTGAGGACAGTGAGATGCTGCATAGGTCCCCTGTGGACCCCTGGAACAATCCGCAGGCAAAAAAAATTGAGCACGGCGGTGACCTTCAGGACCACTGGCAGGGGATGTCCTCCCAGTCCATGGGGCATTACATCCTCTCCCAGAATGTGACAGATTTGACCAACCATATCTCTTGACAAGCCCAGACGTGTGCGGCATTGTCTTTCACTCATCTGCAGATAAGAAAGTCTTCTTTGGTAGACATTTTGTTTTGTGAGTCACCTCTGTGGGATGAATCTAACCTCCTTATCCTCTGGGTGTTCTCTCAAAGATAAGCTAGGTGGTGTCGGCCCTTCTCCTCCTCAATTAGATCACTGCCATCAAGAAGGCAGCATTGAGCGCAGGCTCTATTATTCAATCCTCCTCCTCCCTGTGGACTGATAGATGCACTACATCAATGAACACTGAGCAAATATAGTAGGCCTCCCACTCACAATCAGAAAGCCAATGTTATGCCCTAGAGCTGCGCCTGCGCTCCTAGCTTTTTGCCGATACAGTCTTGCAGCTGAGGCGCAAACTCACAGATCTAGGTGGCCAAGATCCAACTGTGATACTTGACATCTCAATCCCACAGAGTTTGGAAGAAGTTTGGACACATTCATGAAATGTGTCACCTTACCAAAGGCACTCCTGCAATCTCTGATCAGGTATGCTGATGAAATTCAACTTGCACCGTTATCCATGCCAATTGTAGAAAGCACATTAGAGGCTTCCACTGATGAACTGGCAGATATGCAGCGGCTGTGCTTCCTTAACGGTCGCCAGCATTTTCCATTCTCACATTTCCCTCTGTTAATGCTCAAATGGAGCAACGATATTGTGAAGCCAATGCCTCCTGCATTCTCTCATTAAAGCGCACCAAGAGGCAATGGCTCCAATTGCACCTTTTCAAGGAAATCTTCCTCTTTTCTCTCAGCTCTGACTGTATTTTAACATTGTGACTCTAAGCAGTTTGAGGGTGCCCCCTGAAAAAGCCCCTTAGTCCAGCCATGGGCTCCTCTCACACTGCCTCAGACTCCTCCTGTGCAGATTCTCTTCCAGTTTCAATTTTAAACTGCATCATAGCCCGCTCAAAGAGTCTGCAAAGAGATATAGGTAGGTCAAGTGAGCAGGCAAAAAATTGGGAAATGGAGGATAATGTGAGAGAATGTGAGGTTGACCACTTTGGCTGGAAGAATAGAAAAGCAGAATATATTTAAATGGAGAGAGACTGCGGAATTCTGCAGTACAGAGGGATCTGATTACCCTTGTACATGAATCACAAGAAGTTAGCATGCAGGTAACAGAAAGTAATTGTTGTAATATGCCTTTAAGGGATAAAAGCATGCTATCACTTTAATGGAAGTGTGTCATGTAATCCAGTCTCAGTTTCACTTCAGCCTGGAGCAGAACACAGGCACAAAACTCTGCAGCTCTGATGCCCTCAGGCTTTGAGTCCATGTATATCTGTTCACATGTGCCTAGAATTAATAACTGAACTCACAATGTGTTTGTACGATCCCTTATGAACGATCGGTGCCTTTATGTCATCATAACACACAACATGGTGTGAAGTGGTTCTTTCTAAAATACATAGTGCTCAGCCTGGCAGCAAGATTCAGTACAGGTATGACATGGTGAACAGTTATGCTACATGGCATGGGACTACCCTTAACGTTTTAGTCAGGCCGCAATGGAGTTGAAGCATCAAAGAGTGTTTAAATTGCAGCTTAGTGACTGCACAGAAAAGTTTTGAAGACCCAGTGCAGTGATAGTGTTCAAATAAAAAGCTGGTAAGCAGACGGATCCCGCACGGTGAGCAGGACAGCTTGTCGAAAGGACTAGCACCGGGTTAGCTCAGTTAGGAAAGGTGAGTGACCAGGGTGTGGGCCGGATCAATAGCGAGTAAGAGAGAGTCAAACACAAAAAAAACAAAGAAAGTCATAAGAATCGGGACAGGGAAGGTTGCGAATATAAAGGGTGGAGGTTCAGAAAAGCTCGATAAAGTGGCTACAGCGACACTCATCCAGATACTATAGGGAAGGAAGGTCAAAGGGATATTTTTAAAATGTCCATTAAATTCTCCAGTTTAAATTGGGATGCAACTTACTCCCTATCTGAATTGAAAATGTTCAAACAGTATACAGAGCTATGGGGCAGAATTTTATGTCCCGTGGGTGGGCATGCGCCCGACTCAATCGGGTGTAAAATTGCATGACACATTTCGCTCGGCGGGCGTGTACAACTGTCGGAAACTCATCCGCCGACAATCAACTGGGCAATTAAGCCCATTAATGACGCAATTGTCTGCCATTTTTTGTGGCCTGTCCAACCTTACGGTTGACAGACGGGCGAATCGACCAGGCAGCCTTTACATTTTTCATCAAGTCTCATCCGAGAGTCGGATGAAGTCTCCATTAGGAAATAAAATAAAAATAAATATCTGTGGACAGCATTTTTATGAGGTATGCTTTCAGGTACTTGATTGTGATGCATGGACATATTTTCGCAGCTTTTTACACCTTTATTTCATCATTTGCAGGTCTGCAGCTCCCTGAGGCAGCTCTCTCGCAGCACTCACCTGCACCCACAGTGACGTCATCGCCCGCTCTCATCCCACCCCTACTCCGGCAGCGCTGAGCTTTTCAGTGCGTGTTTCACGCTGGCTGTTAGTTGGCTGGCCAGAGTGAAAAAATTGTGGTTGGGGGCTGATCGCGGTCGGGGGCCTGTTTCCTGGCCGCTCCCGGGCCATGGTTTCTTGATTCAGGCATATCTGAACCAGAAAAGCAAGCCATAAAAATTCATCTAGCAATTGGGAATGAAGGTCTAGACAGGCTGAAAATGTCAGGATTAACAGCAGAAGAGCTAAAGGATCCCCAAAAGAAATGGATTGCACTGGAAGACCAGTTCGGCATCAGGTTAAACTTTCATTTTCATCAACTTGAGTTCATGTTATTTTGATAACAGCCTTCAGAGTCCATAGGCCACTTTGTCAGCAGATGCAGAGAAAAGGGTATGTACTGTGATTTTTCAAAAGCAGAGCTAGCAGACAGAATTGTTGAGTTGGTGATTGTATCCACCCCCATCGAAGCATTCCAGAAAGATCTTCTAGACAAGCCCAAAACGTATAGCATCGAAGACCTACACAAGGGTGGACGTAAGTTCGAAGCGATCCTCACAGGTTGACGAAGCTTACAGGCCCTAAGCACAACCTCAATTGTTGACGCACTTACTAGAACACCTATACCTAGCAAGACATATGGAAGTTGTGGTCCCCTCAGATTTCCTACAATTCTACAAGGTAGGTGGCAGAAAGGGCTAATGGTAGCTGCAGTGCATAAGGTAAAGGCTGACCCAGCTACAAAGAGCCATGCACTGATCCAAACAGAGCATACACAACAGATACTTTCAAGCAATAAGAATGACCATTCAGCATCCCATCAGAAACACGTATATGAAGTGATTGACAAACCAGAAAATGACAATGATATGCATGATGAGACGATGAACAGTGAGCATATGTTTCACACCATCAGTCTGGTGGAAGACATATATGTTGTCACACCACCCAAAGTGCTTGCCAAGATTAAAATTATCTGTCCTAAGAAAATTACTAACTACTCATTATTGGCCAAGATTGACACGGGGGCAAATGCTAATGTACTACTCTTGTGAATTCTCAAAGACATATCTCCACAGACAAGGAAGGCCATGGCGAAAACTACTACTGCATAACTTTCAGCAAACAGCAGTTCACTAATTCCGTGTGCAGGTTCCATGGTCATGGGCTGCAAGGACAATCAATCCTCCTGGGTGCCACAGATGTTCTACATCTTGGAAACTAAAGGCCCAGCAATCGAAGGTCTACTGGCATGCCGTGAACTCACACTAGTGACAATTCATGGAATTAGTCAGACCTTGTACAGCAGATCAACCTCAGAAACTACTCCTATCACCTCAGTTCATGATCCAACATCAAAATATTCAGAATATTTTGAAAAAATTGGCAGTTTCAAGGGAGCTGCAACAATACACTTACAGGAGAATGCAAGTCCATCCATTAATCCACCACGTAAGTGCAACATCCACTTACAAGACAAATTGAATGTCACAATAGACAAAATGGAGAAAGACAGAATCATTAGAAGAGTACAAGAGCACACAGACTGGTGCAGCTCAATTATGTGCGTCATAAAGAAGGATGGATCATTGAGAATATGCCTCCATCCACCAAATTTAAACACAGCTTTGAAATGTTGTCCTTACAATATACCCACATCAAAAGAGTTAAATTTGAGATTTGCAGGTGCCTTAAGGGATAGCAGCATGCTATTACTTTAAAGGCATATTACAACAGTAATTAGGAAGGCAAATGGAATGTTAACCTTTATTGCAAGGAAGATGGAGTATAAAATTAGGGAAGTCTTGCTACAGCTGTACAGGACATTGGTAAGACCGTACCTAGAATACTGTGTTTCGGTCTCCTTACTTAAGGAGGAATATGCTTTCACTTGAAGCACTTCTGAGAAAGTTCACTAGGCTGATGCCTGGGATGAAGGGGTTGTCTTATGAGGAAAGGCTGAGAAGGTTGGGCCTTTACTCATTGGAGTTTAGAAGAATTTGAGGTGATCTTATTGAAACATATACAATTCTGAAGGGGCTTGGGAGGGTGAAGTCAAGGATAAATTCTATGATGAACTCCATTCCTTGATTGCTACTATGCTAAAGTCAGACAAGCTAATCATTTTTGGTGATTTCAAAGCAAGGGTTGGTGCAGATCACCCAGGAGTGGGAAGGGGTCATTGGAAAAGACGGGGTTGTCAGTTGTAACACTAATGGCCTCTTCTTTCTGAAAATGTGCGCTGAGCATGAGTTTTTAATCACTAACAGTTTTCCGCCTCCCTAAATGCCACAAGGCATCTTGCATGCCTCCCCATTCTATGTATTGACATCCAATCAACCATGTCATCACCAGGCATAGGGACAGGTAGGATGTACGTGTAATGAAAGCCACGTGCAGCACTGACTGCTGGACTGACCACCGTCTAATCATTTCAAAGGTACATCAAAGTCTATCCACCTGGACAGCCTCAGGGAATGAAGGTCCAAAAAATCTCAGTGTCTCAAGGTTCAACAAGGCAGTCATGAAGGAATGTCTCTCAGAATCTCAACAGTTGCCTGTGTGCAGTGAAAATGCACACTCATGGCATTGGAGGATGACTGGGCAATTGTCATGGATACAGCATACTCCACTTCTCTAGAGCTCCTTGGCTCCTATCTCTCGTAAGCATCAAGATTGGTTCAATGAAAACAATGTGATAATCCATAAACCAATGGAGGGGAAACAGGCTTTACCTCAATGACAAGTTATCATTATCCAAGCATGATGCCTACAGAAACATCCACAGGACTGTCCAATGCAAGCTGAGAGAAATGCAAGACACTTGGCTGAATCACAACCTCAGTCATATGCAGACCGCAAAGACTGGAAGTGATTCTATGATGATATGAAATCTGTCTATGAGCCCTAGTTTACTGGTTCATCACAAATCCTTGGTGCCCATGGGTCAGCACTGTTCACAGAAAAAGCCAAAATTCTAGATGGATGGGGAGAACACTTGGACCACATCCTCGATCAGCCTTTGTCGATCAATGAAGAGGCGATCAACAGGCTGTTACAAGTTGTCACCAACTGCTCTCTTGATGATCCTCCTAAGCTGTTAGAAATGACGAACGCAATCAAACTCCCACCTAGTGGCAAAGCTTCAGGAGCAGATATTATCCCAGCTGAGGTCCACATGGCTGGAGCTCATTCTGAAACTAGGCTCCTAAATCTGAACAAAGGAAATTATCAAGCTATGAGAGGCAAGTTGGCTATGGTGGATTGGGAAAATACATGAAAAGATTTGATGGTATACAGGCAATGGCTAGTGTTTAAAGACTTATTACATGGTTTACAACAAATATACGTTCCTCTAAGACACAAAAACCCAACGGGAAAGGTTAATCAGCCATGACTAACAAAAAAAGTTAAAGATTCATTAGATAAAAGGAACTAGCTTGTAAGGTTGCCAGGAAGTGATAAGCCTGAGGATTGGCAGCAGTTTAGAATTTAACAAAAGATAATGATAAAGAAAGGGAAAAGAGAATATGAATGCAAGCTAGCGAGTAACATAAAGGCAGATTATAAAAGCTTCTTTAGGTATGTGAAAAGGAAAAGATTAGCAAGAACAAATGTGGGTCCATTAAAGGCAGAGACAGCAGAACTTATAATGGAGAATAGGGAAATGGCAGATATACTAAACAATTACTTTATGTCTTTCTTCACAGGGGAAGATGCAGAAATCTGCCAGGAATACTGGGGAACCAAGGGACTAGTGAAAATGAAGAACTGAAAGAAATTAGTATTAATAAAGAGGAAGTACTCAAAAAATTAATTGGATTGAAGGTTTATAGATCCCCTGGAGCAGATGAGCTACATCTCAGAGTGTTGAAGCAAGTAGCTATAGAAATAATGGATGCATTGGTGGTTATCTTTCAAAATTCTGTACGTTCTGGAAAGGTTCCTGCAGACTGAAAAGTAGCAAATGTAACCCTACTAATTCAGAAGGGATTGAGAGAGAAAACTGAGAACGACAGACCTGTTAGTTTGACGTCAGTAATAGGGAAAATGTTAGAATTTATTGTAAAGGACATAATAACTAGACACTCAGAAAATAATGATATGATTGGGCAGAGTCAACATGGATTTATGAAAGGGAAATCATGTTTGACAAACCTGTTGGAGTTTTTTTGAGGATATTACTTGTGGTATTGATAAAGGAGAACCAATGGATGTGGTGCTTTTGGATTTCCAGAAGGCTTTCAATAAGGCCTTAAATAAGGGGATTAGAAAACAAAATTAGAGCACCTGGGATTGGGGATAATATACTGACGCATATTGAGAATTGGTTAACAGATAGAAAACAGAGAGTAGGAATAAATGGATCATTCTCAGGTTGTCAGGCTGTTACTCATGGGGTATCGCAGTGGGGTTCCCAGTGGTAGGGCGACAGCTGTTCACAATGTATATAAATGATTTGGATGTGGGGACCAAATGTAATATTTCCAAATTTGCTGACGATACAAAACTAAGTGGGAATGTGAGTTGTGAGGAGGATGCAAGGAACCTTCAAGGAGATTTGGATAGGCTACGTGAATGGGCAAGAACATGGCTGATGCAATATAATGTGAATAAGTGTGAGATTATCCACTTTGGTAGAAAAAAGAGAAAGGCAAAGTATTTCTTAAATGATGAGAGGCTAGGGAGTGTTGTTGTCCAAAGGGACCTGCGTGCCCTTGTTCATGAGTCACGAAAAGCTAGCATCCAGGTGCAGCAAGCAATTAGGAAGGTAAATAGTATGTTTGCCTTCATCGCAAAGGGATTTGAGTACAGGAGTAAAGTTGTCTTGCTACAATTATATAAGGCCTTGGTGAGACTGCATCTGGAGTACTGTGTAGTTTTGGTCTCCTTATCTAAGAAAGGATGTACTTACCATAGAGGGAATGCAATGGAGATTCACCAGACAAATCCCTGGCATGGTGGGATTGTCTTAGGAGGAGAGATTGAGGAAACTGGGCCTGTATTCTCTAGAGTTTCGAAGAATGACAGGCAATCTCATTGTAACTTACAAAATCCTTAAGGATGTGACAAGGTAGAGTGGATAGGGTGTTTCTGCTGGCTTGTGAGTCCAGAACCAGGGGACACAGTCTCAGAATAAGTGGCAGGCCATTTAATACTGAGATGAGGAAGAATTTCTTCACTCAAAGGGTGATTAATCTTCAGAATTCTGTACCTCAGAGGGCTGGGGAAGCTCAATCATTGAGAGGTTCAAGACAGAAATTGACAGATTTCTGGATACTAATGACATTAAGGGATAATGGGGAAAAATTGCGCAAGAGATAGATGATCAGCCATGATCTGTTTGAATGTTGGAGCAGGCTCGATGAGCCAAATGGCCTACTCCTGCTCTTATTTCCTATGTTCCTATGCTTGGTCAAGAAGCTCGCTGAACTCTTTCAGCCTATGTAGGAACAAGGAACTATCCCGCAAGAATACCAAGAATAAAAAGATGCCTCCATTGACCAGCTGTACAAGCAGAAAGAAACTCGCCAATCTTGTGAGTATTATAGAGGAACCTCATTCCTCTTCATTGTGGCAAAATCTTTGCCAGAATCCCTCTGAACGGCTTAGAGCAACCTCCTTGCCAGAATCTGTTGCCAGAGAGTCAGTGTGATTAAAGGTTGAGGAACCACCGATATGGTGCTTGCAGTTCGACAGCTCCAGGAGAAATGCCAAGAACAGAACATGGACCTCTACACCATGTTTGGTGACCTGACCAAGGCCTTTGAAGTATCGTAAATGGTTAATAACTATTATGCTAATAGCTAATATACACCATCAGTAATGTCACGAAAACTCAGAAAGATGCTTCTGGAAGGAGCCTCATGCTTAGCTATCTTTGCAAATAGTTAGATACAGCTAATAAATGTTTGGAAGTTGCTGAAGGCCTTGTTTCCAGTGGTCTGTTAAAGACACCCTGGGAACATTTCTGATCATACTTTATTTGACATGGTCAGCCAAAAGGACCTTTGGAAGGTGATGGAGAAATTCAGCTGCCCTGAGAAATTCATCACAATGTTTCAACAGTTCCATGACTGCATGTTCACCGGTGTCCTGGATGGTGGTGAGTCTTCTGGCCCATTCTCAGTCACTCATGGAGTTGGACAGGGCTGAGTGCTAGTGCTAACCCTCTCCAGCATGTTTTTCTCTGCGATTCTCTCTGATACCTTCCACAATCATGATCCTGACATCAAAATGAGATGCTGCATGAACGGGAAGCTGCTCAATTTGAGTTGACACCTTGCAAAGGCCAAGGTCACCAAGGACATATTTCATGATTTCCTGTTTGCTGATGACTGTGCACTAGCTGCCAGTTCAGAGTTGGACGTGCAATGTAGCATGGACTTGATCTCCAATGCATGCAACAACTTAAGCCCTACGATCAACACAATGAAAACTAAAATAATGTACCAGCCTGCTCCAGGAAAGTGCCAGGACAGTAGCCCAAGGGTTCAGTCCATGACTAGAATCTGTCAGCAGTGGATAAGTTCACTTATCTCTTATCTCGGTGGCACGGTCTCTTAAGCTGCCTATATTAACAAGACACATGCAAGAATTGCCAAAGCAATAGAGCCTTCAGTAGACTTCGAATATCAGTTTGAGAATGAAAAGGAGTAAATCTGCCTGCCAAACTGAAAGTCGATAGAGCAATAGTCCTGCTCACTCTGCTTTACACATGAGAGACTTGGACTGAGTCATGCCAAGAAGCTCAACAGCTTTCACATATGCTGCCTTTGGAAGCTTCTGAAGATCAGATGGCTGGACAATATACCGGACACTGAGGTGCTCACCAGAGCTGGAATGCCAAGCAGCCACACTGTATTGAGACGGTCACAACTGAGTTGGGCTGGCCAGGTAGCCAAAATGCCTGACACTCACTTACCAGTGCAAATCTTCTATGGAGAGCTTGAGTCTGGGGTGTGCTGTCATGGCAGTCAAAGGAAGCGCTACAAGGACATTCTGAAGGCTTCACTTAGGAGTTTTGATATCGACTTTGAGCCCTGAAAGAAGCTCGCCCACGATTGCTGCACCTGGTGCAACCAAATAAAAAATGGTGCAGCCTCCTTCGGAAGCAAGTGTGTATCAGAGGCAGAAAGAAGATGCAAGGAGAGGAAATCCTGAGCCAGCAACTGTCCAAAACTCAATCATCTGTGGTATCCCGTTATATTTGCAGCAGAACCTTCTGGGAGCAGATTGGCCTTAGCAGTCACCTACGTACTCACTGAAACTCTATCAAACACTCCAGATGATGAACATGATCATCTTCGCCTCAAAGGATGAGCAAGAATTAGGGATTTAGGAACAGTGATTGGACAGAGGGTAAATGTACAGGTACCTGACTGGTGCAAGAGGGATAATGAACCTTCCTTTCTTCTCTCCCCAGAAGGTTCAATCAGACAAAATGCTTCTCATGATAAATGAAGCCTGCACTATATAAATGTAAACTGTCCAGATACTCTATCAGTGCAATTTAAATAATAGACTTCCCATTGCTGTCTCTGCAATAAGGAAAGTAACATATCTGCCATGAGAGGGACACATCTTTAAGTTAAGCGCTTTTAGTGCTTTTGAAAGAGGCATAAAAGCTTTTGGTAGGACTTAACCAACTTAAACCTGCTCCTGGTTACAGTAGAGTTGCCATTTCTCTTACGGGACCAGGTCAGTTGATATTTCAGCCCAAGCTGCTGATACAGAAAGTGTGATTGTTACTCTACCCACCCAGCAAAAACCTAGTGAGTGGGCAGGCAATTATAATCGGCCAGGTGACCTACCGCTGGTGCCTTCTTCCAATTCCACAGTCTGAAACTTTGGATGGGGAACACATGGCCGAGGAATTAAAATCAGGGAGCATTGTCATTTGTCACCCCTATCTTATTCTCGCTCTGAGTTAAAATCAGGCCTAGAGAACAGGAAAAGGCCATAGGGTGAATTTTAGTACCACTCAGGCAGGTGGCAATGCACAGAAATAAATCAAAAACTGGGGCACTCAATCAAAGTTAGGTGTATGCACACTACATATAGATATTGTGTGAATGTGGCAGCAGAGATGACAAAAATTGGTTTGACAGTAAGTATCAGAAGAAGCAATTGCGACACTTAAAGGAAGTATGTGCTTTATTCAAGACTTATGCATGACACAAAGATAGGTAGGAAAGCAAGTGAAGAGGACACAAGGAGTCTGCAAACGGATATAAATAGGTTAAGTGAGTGGGTAAAAATTTGGCAGGTGGGGTATAATGTGGGAAAATGTGAACTCGTCCATTTTGGCAGAAAGAATAAAAAAGCAGCATATTATTTAAATGGTGAGAGATTGCAGAACTTTGAGGTACAGAGGGATCTGGGTGTGCTGGTACATGAATCACAAAAAGTTAGTATGCAGGTACAGCAAGTGACTGGAAGGCAAATGGAATGTTGTTTATTACAAGGGGAATGGAATGTATAAGTAGGGATGTTTTGCTGCAGTTATTCTCCTTATTTAAAAAGAGGACATAATTGCATTAGATGCAGGTCAAAGAAGGTTCACTCAATTGATTCCTGGAATGAGGAGGTTATCCTATGAGGAAAGGTTGGACAGGTTGGCCCTGTATCCATTGGAGTTTAGAAGAACAAGAGGCGATCTTACTGAAACATATAAGATCCTGAGGGGACTTGACGTGGTGGATGCTAAAAGGATGTTCCCCTTGTGGGAATGACTAGGACCAGGAGGCACAGTTTAAAAATAAGGGCTCTCCCATTTAGTGTAGAGATGAGGAGAAATTTTCTCTCTCAGTGGGCCATGAGTCTGTGAAGCCCACTTCCCGGAGAGCAGTGGAGGCAGGGTCAGTGAATATTTTTAAGGATGAATTCGATAGGTTCTTGATTGACAAGGGAGCCAAAGTGTATAGGGATAGACAGGAAAGCAGAGATGAGGCCACAATTAGATGAGCCATGATTTTGTTGAATGGCAGAGCAGGCTCGAAGGGCCGAATGGCCTACGCCTGCTCCTAATTTGTATGTTCCTATTTTTGTAAGACTTTTAAAATATTATTAGTGGATTGCCAGTGGCATTGCCCTTGGTGAATGGAAGGATGTGCTGGTTTATGCTGTAATTTATATTACCAGATACCAATGGCAAAGGTTGAGTATAGATTTGATAGAGGTGTTCAAAATTATGAGGGACCTGCACAGAGTTGAAATGGAGAAACTGTTCCCATGGACAGAAGTCTTGAGAACCCGAGGACACTGTTTTAAGGTGATTGGTAAAAGAACCAGAGGCGATCTGAGGAAAAACCTTTTTTTGCAGTGAGTGGTTAGGATCGGAAATGCACTGCCTGAGAGTGCAACCATTGCAGCTTCAATTGTAACTTTCAAATGGGAATTGGATAATTATCTGAAGAAGCAGGGCTACGGGGAAAAGGTTGTGGAATGGGTCGAGCTCAGTTACTCCTAAAGAGAGCTAACACAGGCACATGGGCAGAATGGCCACTGCACCGTGCTGCAACCATTCTGTGATTCTATATTGACAATACATTGTAGATTATAAAACCTAAAACAGCAATAATTGAAGAATTACTGGATTATTAATGATAACAATAGAAAGCAATTGGCTCCAAAAATATTAGCAAATTTCAAGGTAGACAAGTAACCAGGCTCTGATGCATACTTCCAGGTTGCCGAAGAAATTCAGATCAGAGGCAACTTCTACCACAACAAGTCAAAGAGGAAGAAAATCAGGCATGCTGTAAAATGGGCATCCAATCCAAAACCACCTGGTGAGCTTAAAATGGGAACTTAAGTATTGAGATACACATTTGGGGAAAGTACCAGAGGCTGATTGAGTCTGGAGAGAACAGTAATGGGAGAAGTGAAGGGAAATGAAAGAAAACAGAAAAGAAAATTGACCAATACAAATCTTTACTCTATTTCTCTGAATGTCTATACTATAACTGTATCTAATTATTTACATCCTGATTTTAAAACTCACATCCTTGTTTACAAATCCATCCATGACCTTGCTCTTCTCTATCTCTGTAAACTCCTCCAGCCTGACAACCATCCAAGATATCTGCACTCCTCTAATTCTGGCCTCATGTACATTCCCAGTTAGAACTGTTCCATTATTGGTGGCTGTGTCTTCAGTTGCCTAGGCCCCAAGCTCTGGAGTCCCCTCCCTACACGTCTCCCCTCTCTACCTCACTGTCCTCCTTTGAGACACTTCTTAAAATCTACCACTTTGACCGAGCTTTCAGTCATTCAACCTAATATCTCCTTATGTGGTTTGGTAACACATTTTGTTTTATAATGCTCTTGTGAGGCACTTTGGGACATTTTCATTATGTAAAGGCGCTATATAAATATAAGTTGTTGTTTTATTAGACAATGAAATGCCATCATATTGGTTAATCAGCTTTAATGCCATCTGTTTTATACCTTAACAGAATCAGATTTCATGAATGTAAAATACTCACATCCATGGAATGCTACACAAACTATGGCAGTTTAGTTAATGATGAAGCGCTGCAGGAAATTCCTTACATATTAACTGCCTAGTCTCAAGGGTGATACATCAGCTTTCCACAAGTATAGTTTACTGGTTTGGAAAATGAGAGAGTAAGCCTAATCTCAAGAAAAAGAACAGCTTTCAGAATTACTGTAGAAAAAATAACAAAACTTTTAAGTTATAGATGGAAGAGAATGAGAGAACCTTTTGGTATTACGTTATTCTCTCTCTCTTAAGGTACCATGCCCTAAGAGGGCATTGGCGACCACGAACTTCCTTGTGTATCTTGCTCTAGAAGTGTAGATCATCTTCACTGGTGTACAGTCAACCAGTTTGTGAGGCTCCTTAAAAAGATCATTCTTTGTCTACCCAATCTGTTTTACCATCGATCTTTCCCATCAGCCTCAGGCTTTCTAAATCATGATTCCTTATTATATGCCCAAGAAATTCCAACTGTCTTTTCCTGACCTTGGTTAACAGAGTTCTTTTGGTCTCAGATTTTACTAGAACCTCTTCATTGGTAGTGTGACTTGTCCAAGATATCTTCATTATTCACCTCAAAAACCATAACCCTGCAGCCTCAATTCTTCTCTGCATTGCTTCACTACCCAACACTCACTTCTGTATGTCAAAATTGGTGTGATGTAGCATTCCAGGATTCTCAGCTTTGTTTTCAAGGCTAATTTTGAGTTGATCATAATCTTTTTCATTTTTTGAAATGCATCTTTGGACATTCCAATCTTTCGTCTTATTTCTTGGTCACACTTTCTGCTCAATATTAACATACTTCCTAGGTAACAATTTGTCTAGCTGTCTGAGCGCTTCATTCTTCACTGTGATCTTACATTCTGGTATGATTTTCTTTCTGGACAGTACCAGACATTTGGTTTTCTTACAATTTATGCTCAGCTCTTTCTTCTCACTTTCACTCACTACTGTACCCAAACTCTTTTTTAATTCATTCGTGGGACGTGGACGTTGCTGGCTAGGCCAGCATTTATTGTCCATCCCTAATTGCCCTCGCGAAGATGGTGGTGAGCTGCCTTCTTGAACTGCTGCGGTCCATGTGGTGTAGGCACACCCACAGTGCTGTTAGGAAGGAAGTTCCAGGATTTTGACCCAGCAACAGTGAAGGAACGGCAATATATTTCCAATTCAGGATGGTGAGTGGCTTGGAGGGGAACTTCTAGGTGGTGGTGTTCCCAGTTTCTCTTTGCAGTTTCTCTTCAGAGTCGGCAATAAGAATGGTATCATCGGCGTATCTTATTAAGGTTGCAGCTTCCAGCTACTAATCCAGGAAGGTTTTCAATCTCCCTCAGAGTATTTTCACTATGCAAACTGAATAAATCTGGGGACAAAACACATCCCTATGTGACCCCTCTTTTAATCTTCACAAAGTCGCTTAGATTGTTCTCCACTTTTATGGCTGCAGTTTGTTCCCAATAAAGATTTCTCATCACTTTAAGATTTTTTCCATCAAGGTCAAGAGAGCCTAACATGCTTATTAGTTCACATTATGGCATTAAGGAGATAAAATGTCTTTGATCCTGACCATCTCCAAAAAAACTGAGGCGGACCGGTCCATCAGACTTGTTTTTTATCACCAGGCTTCTTAAAATCCCAGCGAAAGGAGCTGATATATTTTGGACTGCAAGTTAAAAGGTTCGTTGAAGAAGTGGGGAGAATTAATTATTATCATGTAGCACTTCACAGCATAACTTCAACTGATATTAATTTATCTGAAGTTTTCTTTGGGGAGTATCCTATAATTATGGCCCAATCTGTGAGGTTTTAGTAATTCAAACATTCATGAATAAATTGCCAGGGAACAGGAGTAGGATAGTTCTACTTATGCTTTTAATTATGCCAGATCATTTGTACAGAGTTTTGGGATTATTAAAGATCAATCTACTTGTGTGCATATACTGTAACATTAATGAGGTTCTGACAGTTGTTTGGATTGTAGTTCTGGTGTTATTTTCATTACTTAATTAAATATTACTGCACAGATTTCTTCTCGTGGCGTCTGTAATTTGAGCAATAGGCAAACATACAACTGTTCTAGAAGCAAATCACTTAAAAAAATCCTTATATAATTCTGCAATTTGGCCAATTGTTTACTGACATATGATTTCAATGATAGCTTTACAGAGCTATGCTTCTCCAGGAAGCAGGTAATTACTGCTGTAGGGAATCAAGGGGAGGGGATTTCCAGGATAAATTACTCACTAAGTGTATAGTCAAAGTTAAGATGCATGGAAACATGTCATCATAACTCCAACTTGTGACCAATTCTAAAGTGAGGTTGATTGAGCTGTTTCACTTGAATGGGTTTTTGGAGGCATGTTAAGATTTGTATGCCATAAACAAACATAGATTGTGATATTTACAGGGAGGCAGGGAGAATGCAGGGGAAGCTGAAAGTGGCCAAATTACCCAGCTAGGACATCCTGCCAAATTTAACAGCATTATTGTAAATTTGTTTTGCACCCACCAGCCAGACAAACTGACAGCCTGGCCAATAGCTGGAAAGGTGCATCGGCAGCAAGAAGCTACAGCCAGAAACAGGAGAGCAAAGAGTTGACAATCACTGGAGAGGTGGAAAGTCAGAGACCAGGTGGCAGTGGGGAAATAAATGGATATTACAGCAGGAATAACACTGAACATTGTGGTGAGGTAACATTGGGCCAGGGAAGATTTGGGGAAGATCAGGGCAAGGGAAGATTGGGGGTGGGAGGAATGCTCAGGGCAGAGAATATTGGATATTGAGACACAGGAAGTCAGGGCAGGGGAAGATTAGTGGGGGTTAGATCGAGGTGGGGAACATCGAGGTGGAGGAAGATCAGGGCGGGGGCTAGGGTAAAATCAGGATGTGGAAGATTGGGCTTTGAGATGAGGAAGATCAGGGCTGGCATTTTTCATCCCCCCCACAGCGTTGCCAGTGAGCCATTGAAACCTCCATTCACGTCGGCAGGACCGGAAGATCCCACCGGCGGGAGGGGATGGAAAATCCGGCCCAGGTGAGAAAGATCGGACACTGGGGCAAGGAGAGAGAAAACATTGGAACTGTGACTGTGTCAGTTTTCCAGGTGAAGTGAGGAGGGAAGAGAGAGGCCATGATTGGTGGAGGCAGGCCAAGGACTTTCGTGAGGGGCTAGGGGGTTCACTTTGTTCGTCCTGGCCATGTACAAAGCTGGAAAAGGCACTGACCTTATGGAGCCAGCAACTTCCACTTCCCTTTCACTGCCAGTTCCTCAAACCTTGGGAAAGCCATGCAGCAACAATGAATTTTAAATCAGGTTCCAAATTGCATTGTCAGGTCATGATTTAAATATTTTAATTACATACCCAACTCTCCTTGGCAGCATACTCAGATATGTGCTGGCAAAAAAAAGGCAATGGGCATGTAGGTACTCAGCAAGGGTCATGTTTCACAGGTTTGATGGTTGAACCCTGCCCCCATCCCTCTGTTCCCCTCCCATGTGTCGTGGGGTGCTAATATCAAGGCTAATATCGATATTAATGAGCATTAAATAAATTAGCTACCTTGAACTGAGAGACATAAGAACATAAGAAATAGGAGCAGGAATAGGCCATTCGGCCCTTCAAGCCTGACCCGTCATTCAATAAGATCATGGAGGATCAGCCCCAGGCCTCAAGTCCTCTTTCGCACCAGCTCCTCATAGCCCTCGACTCCTCGAAATTTCAAAAATCTATCTACCTCCTCTTTAAATACTTTCAGTGATCTAGCCTCCACAGCTCTCTGGGGTAGAGAATTCCAGACATTCACTACCCTCTGAAAGAAGACATCCCTTCGCATCTCAGTTTTAAATGAGTGTCCCCTTATTCTATGTCCCCTAGTTTGAGATTCCCCCGCTAGTGGAAACATTTTCTCAATATCTACCCTGTCAAGCCCCCTCAGAATCTTGTATGTTTCAATATGATCACCCCTCATTTGTCTAATCGCTAATGAATAAAGGCCTAACCTGTTTAGCCGTTCTTGATAAGTCAATCCCTTCATCCCAGGAATCAGCCTAGTGAATCTCTTTTGAATAGCCTCCAATGCCAATATATCCTTTCTTAAATATGGGGACCAAAACTGTACACAGTACTCCAGGTGCAGCCCCATCAACACCCTGTACAGTTGTAACAAGGCTTCCCTATTTTTAAACTCCAACCCCCTAGCAATACAGGCCAAAATTCCATTTGCCTTAATTACTTGCTGTACCTGCATGCTAAAATTTTGTGTTTCATGCACAAGAACACCCAGATCCCTCTGTGCTGCACTTCTTTGGAGCCTCTCTCTATTTAAATAATAGTCTGCCTTTTGATTTTTCCTACCAAAGTGCTTGACCTCACATTTTCCTACATTAAATTCCATCTGCCAAGTTTTTGCCCACTCACTCAACCTATCTACATCCCCTTGCAGATTCTTTATGTCTTCATCACAACATGCTCTCCCACCTATTCCTGTATCATCAGCAAATTTGAATACATTAAACTCTGCTCCCTCTCCCAAGTCATTAACATAGATAGTAAATAATTGAGGCCCTATGACTAATCCTTCTAGCACTCCACTAGTTATGTCTTTCCAAACTGAAAAAGACCCATTAAGATCGGCTCTCTGTATCCTGTATGTTAACCAATCCTCAATCCATGCTAATACATTAACCCCAATACCATAAACTCATATCTTGTGCACTAACATTTTATGTGGCACCTTCTGGAAATCCAAATATACTACATCTACCAGTTCCCCTTTATCAACTCTGCTTGTTATATCCTGAAAGAACTCTTAGCAAATTTGTCAAACATAATTTCCATTTCACAAAAACATGTTGACTCTGTTTGATTGCATTAAGCTTTTCTAAATGTCCTGCTATTACTTCCTTAATAATGGACTCTAGCAGTTTCCCAACGACAGGTGTTAGGCTGACTGGCCTATAGTGTCCTGCTTTTTGTCTCCCTCCCTTCTTGAACAGGAGCATCACATTAGTGGTTTTCCAATCTGCTGGGACCCTCTCGGAATCCAGTGAGTTCTGGAATATTTCAACCAATGCCTCCACAATCTCTGCAGCCACTTCCTTTAAAAGCCTTGGGTGCAGGCCATCAGATCCTGGTGACTCATCTGCCTTTAGTCCCATTAGTTTGTCAAATACTTTGTCCCTTGTGATAGAGACTGTTACATGATATTTCCTTCCATTGGCTCCTTGCTTATCTGACTTCTTCGGAATGTTTATAGTGCCCTCCACAGTGAAGACTGATGCAAAATATTGGTTTAAATTATGTGCCATTTCCCTGTTCCCTGTTATCAATTTTCCATTTGCATCCTCCAAGGGTCCCATGCTTACTTTAGATATGTTGTCAAAGCTTTTCATCTTGCATTCATCAAGACAAATGCAAGAATGTCAAATTTCAAATGATCACAATTTATATTCCAGGAGAAAAGATTGCTGATTGGTTGGCCAGTTGGCTCAGATTGGCCGAGGCATTTCCCAGGAGAAAGCAACAGCTAACAATAGGATCCCCGAGCTCCCGGGTAATTCAAAAAAGGCACAAGGCTACAATATTTTTGTCTGCAGAGAATGGTCTCTGCTTGTGAACGTCAATTCTAGCAAGTGTAATTGTGTCATGTTACGAGCTCAGCTGATTATCTTAAATTGGTTGTTAGTGTAGCTATTAGCTGGGTAGCCTATAGTCCGCAGTTGCTTTCTCCATGACAAGGCTTCAGCCAATCAGAGTTGACCTGTCAACCAATCAGCACCTTCTCCTCTTGTGGTATAAATTGATGTGATCATTTGAAATTTGGCATTCTTGTGTTTGTTCTGATGAGTGCAAGATGAAAAGCTTCACCAGCAGCGTGTCTCTCTTTTCAGTGATATTCAAGTTTAGTACTTATGAGTACCCTGAACCCAGCCATTCATCTCTTTGAACCCACAGCAGCTCAATTCTACTTATTCTAACATGTCTTATTTGACAGTTTATTCAGTTTGAAATGAATAGTCCTGCAAGTTCAGACAGGGTTACTTTTAGCGTCATTGATGGAAAAATCAGAACGCATGATAGGTTAGTATCCCTGACTTGAGATATGCAAATGAATTGCATTCAGTTTTTAGGGCTGATTTCATGGATAAATGTTGCTGTCATAAAAAGGCAGTGGGCGTGTGGGTATCAGCAAGGGTCATGTTTCACAGGTTTGATGGTTTAACCCTGCCCCATCCCTCTGTTCTTCTCCCACCTGTCATGGGATGTTACTGCAAGTGAGAGTGCTGCACACAATTTCACATCTATTCATTTCAATGTACAGGAATCCATGGGCATGGCATTTAGGGTTTCCTGGTGTGAACAACTGGTGGCCAAGGCTCCAAAATTGTAGTGCGCAAGTATCTAATCAGTTCTCATATGTGGCCCTGAAGTTCCACGGTATGCACCTACGTAACCAACAAAGACAAACTTTGGCCAATTCCGGGCCAAATAAACTGCAACAGCCGGAAAGTGGGCAGATCACACTCACCACCTGATTGTTGTTGCCAGCACTTAGAGGCCTGAGCCTTCTTTAAATCCCAAATTTAGCGACCTCTCCCTTGAGTGCCTACTGGACACAGTGGAGACCCGCCATGAAGTCCTCTAACTCCACTCTGGGCAAAGACCAGCAAGCAGCAATCCAGCATTGGAGGCGGTGACAGCAGTGGTCAGCACCAATGCCCTGCAAAGAGGACAGCTGCCCAGTGCAGGAAGAGGATGAATGCTCTCATCTTTCCACCAGGGTAAGTCACTCTTCTCATCACTCTCAACTCACAAACCCATCACACATCCACAGCGATCTCATACCTCAAGGGACACCACCACTAACTCTCACACACGCCCTCACATCTCCTTTAGGCTCGCACCCTCTCGAGCTCGTGTCCTCATCCCATCTATGGCTTCACTCACCACACAAATATTCCACGCAGTGCCATGTGTCCTGCTCACACTCTCTCCACCTGTTTTCATGCAGGAGAAGCTGGCTCACAACAGCAGGAAGAGGTCCCAGACCGGGGGTGGAATGGCCCACATTAGGCTCCTCACTCACTTTGAGGAGCGTACTATCGTGCTGACTGGTGAGGGCGTGGACCGTGCCTGTGGCAACTTTGAGGTCGACAGCGAACAGCCATGTGAGGATCCTGCACCACATCATCCTTCTCTCAACGTAACTGCGAGTACTCTCTCTCTCCTGCTTTTGACTCTGCTACCATGCACTAATGATCTTTACTTTGGTTCACACAGAGCTCTGCCAAGCGACCGATGCCCTCAGCCAGCCAGTCCCTCAGCTCCATCCACGTCCTCACCTCAAACCAAGAGGACACCTCCTCCATTGAATAGCTGGAAATAAGCAGCCTGGAGGACCCTCACAGCGCTTAGCCACACCCTCCACTAGCACAGAGACACATAATACAGTGGGGCCAAGATCTAGAGCAGACTTAGGTTCATAATCTGGTGGGCACCACACGGACACATGTCCACAGCAGGAGGAGGCAGGTTCAGCCAAGCTCCCTGGTACTTGGAGGACTGCTGAGGAAGAGGCATCTGTGAGGTCTGAGTCAGACGAGCCTCTGGATTTGGCCTTCCAACTCATCATGGAGAGTCTGCAGAAATAACCCCCTCAACCTCATCCTCTGTCACCACAGGAGGACAACCAAAGCAAGCCAGGGCCCTAAAGGCCTTGGCTCTCAGAGGAAGCATACCTAAGTCATCAGAAGCAACAGGCCAATCATTGCACAAGCTGTCTACACCCTTCCTGCGGATGTCAGGGCAGCACCTTGAAGAACTGGTAAGCTTAGAAAGTTAAGAATTTCTGACCACAAGTGGTTGCACAGGAGAACACATTTTGTCACTTTATACTCTGAAAATATATTCACTATCACTGAGTAATGTGTAATGGTATCTGTTGGCTTCATTTACAGACTTCATGAGTCCTCTCCCTGCATTTCCCCCATCCCCCAACACACACCAGCAGTTCAGCTGCATGCAGCTGGACCACATGTGATTCTGGAGGGAGAAGTGTGGGTGTGGCAGGTCCTTTCAGAGTCCAATGGAAACATTCTCCCACACACGCAGAGCCTTCCTCCATCATACTCATGTCCTGAGCATTTTCAATGCAGCCTGCTGGGGTCCTCTTTCAGTTGCCCATCTGAGCCGACCTGCATCTCCGCCCACTGATCACATTCCCATGCAGCACCTGTGCCCGTCCAACATGAGGGTCCTCTCACTATCGATTGCAGATGCATGGTTGTTGTAAGGTTTGTTTTAAGCTCCCCCGTCCTTTCCCCTCCCCAAGTCACCCACGTCATTTCCCCCATCACTGTTGACCCAGTTGGCATCACCTTCCACCTCCCCACCGTCACCTGCCAACCAGAATTCTTTTCTTTCCAGGATGTCCAGGTGAACGTGCATGCTCCCTACCTTACTGAGAATCCCACCCCCATCCACATTGACCTCCCCAACCGCCTCCTTCCCATCCCCAGGGTCTGTGTCTGCCTCCGAGCCCCCAGCAACCACCCTCGCTATCCTTTCTGCCACTATTGATGCACCCTCACCCTCCAACCCTACTGGCTCCCTCTGATCTCGCTCACACTTACCATTCCCTCCTACCACGCCCATCCTGACTTTGCTCCTGAGGAGGCAGTCATTGATTCTACAGACCCCTCCCTTGCATGTTCACCTGGACATCCCCCCCCCTTATTCCCTCCTCCACCCAGACTCTTTCCTACCTCTGGACTCCTTCCCCCATCGAACTCATGCCCTTACACCTTCTTCCCCCTTTACATCTACCTCCCCAGTTGCTGCATTCTCCCCCATTGCACCCTTCTCCCCCATACTCCCTCCCTCCCCTCACCCCACAACACCATTATTACCCCCTTCCCGAATTCTCCCCTCTCTGACGCCTTCCTACCATGCCCGCGGCCGCCACCCTCCCGCCCAGTACACCTTCCTCTCCCACCTCCCCCCCCGATACACCTTCCTCTCCCACTCACAGCTGGACCTTCCTCTCCACCCCCTTGATGATCATCCGTAGCAGCCCATGGACAAGACCCAAGCAGACCCCAGATATCAACGGTGACCTCCCACCTTCCGTGAGCTGCTTCGCGGCGGAGCCATGTCCATGAAAATCCACCCAGCATGCCATGCATGTGTTCCTCTGGTGTCTGGTAGTTGTAGGGCTCCAGCATCTTCTGCTCCTTAGATGTACACAATGTGAGCAAGGCCCTAATGTTAAGTCCTGACTTCTGCCTGTCACACTTGCCCAGACTTGTTCTGTGCTGGCGTGTTTTCCAGCCAGTGTGCCTGGATGATCCAGCTTGGGGGGAAGATTCTGGTGAGCAGGGGTAAAATTACACACAGATGTATTAAAATGACATTCCCGACTTCTGGCAGGTGGAGCGGACGATTGCAAACTGGTTTCATGACATTGTGAAACCGATTTTTGGCCTTGTTGCCATATTGTTCGCTCACTTCCCCCATGACACCTGACGCCAGCAGGGATGGAAAACCCCGGCCACAGTGTTGTAGCACAGATATTTATAGAAAGAATTGTCAAAAAGTATATATTTGTAACAGTATGAAATTTTTTTTACAAAAGGTTTTTGACTAAGTACCACATTATACACTTGTTAGCAGAATTAAAGGCAACGGGATAAAAGAGGCAGTAGCAGGATGCATACCGTGTTGCTTAAGGAATTAAAAAAAGAGCTGTGGTGAAATTGTTTAAACTCACCGGAGGTATAGAGCGGTGTTCCCCAGGGCTCAGTACTAGAACCACTGCTGTTTTTGATATACGTTAATGATTTGGATATAGTTAAGGGCATGATTTCAACACTTGCGGACCACACAAAACTTGGAAACAGTGAGGAAAATAGTAATAGACATCAAGACAGCATAGGCAAACTGGTGGAATGGCAGGGAGAATGAGAGATACTACCTGCTAAATGGTATCATTTTAAAAGGGACACAAGAACAGAGAGACATGAAGAAGTTTGTGCACAAATTTTTAAAGGCGGGAGAAGAGATTAACAAAGCAGTTAATAGAGCATATTGATTGGATGTTAGAGAGGCATAAAATACAAAGCCAGGAAGTTATAACAAACCTTTATAAAACACTGGTCTAGCCTGAAGTGGAGCATTGTGCCCAAATCTGGGCATCGCACGTTTGGAAGGATAGGAATGCTTTGCAGATGGTGCAGTAAACATTTCCTAGAACGGTTCCAGGGATAAGAGATTAGTTACATGGATAGATTGGAGAAGTTGGTGTTGTTTTAAGAGCAGAGAAGGCTAAAAGGAGATTTAATAAAGGTGTTTAAAATCATGAATAGTTTAGACAGAATAAATAAAGTGTTTCCAAGGCCAAAGGGTTGCTAACCAAAGGATGCAGGTTTAAACTTATTGGCAAAAGAACTAGAGGTGACATGAGGAAAAGCTTTATAATGCAATAAGTTAGGATTTGGAATGTAGATGAGGTGCATACAGATTCAATAGCAGCTGTCAAAAGGGAATGGGGTAAAAAAAATTGCAGGGACATAGGAAATGACAACGTACTGTTGCTGTTTGAAAGAGCCAGCAACAGGCTTGATGGGTCGAATGGTATCCTCTGTGCTGGATTACTCTATGATGATTAAATAAGAAGCATTTTCAGATTTTTTTTGAAATAACATTTGGTTACTTTATTTTTGAAGAAGAATTTGTCAATTATGTAAAATTTAGCATCACATTAAATTAACCCATCCGACAATCACAAATAAGTAAGTCCTTTAACCCCGAATTTGTTGTACTGTTAAATATAGTTCACCATCCATCCTGAAGGCAGCTCAACAGCATAATAACACTTTTGTCTTGTCACAGGCAGAGGGCGGAATCGCCCCAGATTTGCACTAAGTGCGGTAGCGGGCGGGAAAAATGACATTTTACCCATGGGCTGCAATGGAGGCTTTTCATGTTGTATCGTCCCAAACTTGCCGCATTAATTATGCATTCATTGGATACACATCGTTTCAATGGCAGACGGGCTCGGATTTGCCTGCCACACCGTCACCTCGCTGCATCATCACACCAGGCACCACATTTAAAGTACAGCTGCGCTCAGTGCTTCCACCCGCTGGCTGCAGGAGGGGCAGCAACATTACCACTCTGGCTTGGTAGGCGATGGCAGTGGTGATCAGTGCCAATGTTGCACAGAAGAGGTTGGCCATCCAATGCAGATAGAGGATGAATGATCTCATCCATGCATCCAGGGTATGGCATCTCATCACTCTAAACTCACACACTCAAGCCCATCACACATTCACTGGCATCTCATTCACTGCCAGCTCAAGGGACATCACCACCCATTCTCACACACATACCCTCACATGTCCATCTGGCCTCAACTCCTCTGGGGACTGCCTCCTCAGCCCTCACCATCTTGAGGCCACTTGCACAGATCAACATGTGCCCCCACACAGACCCTGGGATACCCTCGTTCCCCAGTACAGCTCTCATCCTGCAGCCTCTTCCCTTGCCTGAGGCCACTTCTCCCCCTTCCCCAAGCAACCCCTAGTCCTGCAGCCATTGAAAAGCCACCTCTGCCACCATTTTCACATACCCAAGATATATATTTTAAAAAAGCAATTCTTTTTAAATTTTGTATGGCTGGTCTGGTAGGCAGACCTGCTGTGAGCCCCCCTAAAAGTGATGTGGTGCTGTCTGTGAAGCCTGGTGCTGATGACTGTGAGTGCTGACCTAAGCAAGGTAGGCAAACAAACCTTGAAACCCCGAGCGGCGTGCAGCCCGCCAAGTACACGCCTTATATATGTTGTTGTGAAACACGTCGGCATGTTTTTCCGCTGATGTGGACAGACGATCCAGCGGGGGTGAAGCGATTCCAGCGGGCTTGCCTAATAATATGCATATGTATCACGATGAGGTTCCAGAAGTCTGATGGTGGGAAATGCGGCCCGCCATCCGTGGGCTGA
The DNA here is from genome assembly GCF_964194155.1 of Cetorhinus maximus. Lineage (NCBI taxonomy): Eukaryota > Metazoa > Chordata > Chondrichthyes > Lamniformes > Cetorhinidae > Cetorhinus > Cetorhinus maximus. Next base: position 82,593,920 of record NC_135885.1, on the reverse strand, counting down.
GTGGACAGTTGGAAACTGGTTTCACACTGTCGTGAAACCAAGCGCGCCATATCGTCCACTCACACCACCGAACACACCCGATGCCAGCGGGCACGGAAAATCCCGGTCTGAGTTAATTTCCATTGGTTTAGGAATCCTCCTTCATTCATGTTGAATGACACAAAAAATTGTCCAACTCTTAAGAAGTAAAGCTCACCTACTCTAATCCAGAATTAATCAGTGATTCCTTCAGACAAAGTTTAGAACCACACTCTAGTCTGGTAACATTTCTGTACCTATTTATAATTGTATTAATTATGAATTACAAGTAGTTAGGCATTCTGAGATTGGCTATAGCCTTGCATCATTTCCTTCCCCTTGTCTTTGCAATCTCATCCTCAAGCTCCCTAACCTAGAGATATGCATTTGTTAATTGTTTAACATTAAATGTACCCAATCTTATTTATATGTTTATATATTTTAAAGATTGAGTACAAGACCATGGCAGTAAGTGAGAGCTTCCTGTATCCACATAGTCAAGTCACCCCTTTCCCTAGTTATTTATCAACACCCCACCTCCCATGCGCAATTCACTCTTCTAACCCTGCACTCCACATGCTTCTTCTCCACAAACAGTAGCTCCCCATTTCCTTACAAACATTCACCTGCTGCTCATAATAACCACAGTTCACTCGTTCACAACTGCAAGGCTAATTGCAGTGCGTGAGGTGTTTATGATTTTTAAAGGTTACTTGTGGACCAGGAGCAGCGCTCCTGCCCTTGGGCCTCTCCTCTTCCAAGTTCCACCACCTTACCCCAAATGTGAACTTTCCCAATTACACCTGCCCCCCAGTCCTTACCTACCTTACCAGGGGCCATTTCTGTAGATTCCTGGCAATGGCCTGATCCCCTTCCAACCCTCTTCAATTCCTGCTTGTCAGCGGGTGCATCATTTCCACGTGAGCAGGCTGGAATCAGTTTTGGAGCATGCTATTGAAACTCCAGCCTCATACTCCGAGAAGCGAGATGAATCACTGTTTGCTTCAGATTCCACATACCTGCTACCTGCCCCCTTAGAGAAAATGACAGATTCAGGAGTAGGGCTGCAGGGAATGGGAAACAAGTTAAGCTTAGTAGAGAAGGGGAAGGGGAACAGAAGGGGTTTAGAAGGTAGTCGGTATTGATGGAAAGAGATGTGATTGCTCTCCAGGACAATAAAGGAGTCATGGAGAATGTTGCCAAGGGTAGCAAACCCAATCGTGCTTGATACAATCCAGCCAGATCGGGTGATGGATGATTAAACCAGTTTTGTGTCAGATATCCTGAAGACTGCATTCTTTAACTTGAAAAAGCAAAGCTGAGGGTCTCATTGTGCCTTCAGATGGTAACAGACTCTTCTTGTGCAAAGCATATTAAAAATATGAAAATGTTGTAAAGTGGTGTAATTTTATTTGTTTAAAAAACCCTTTCTAACCAATCACTTAAACAAGAAATTCAATTGGTTTCAATCACTAATTATTAGGTACCCATTTTCACACACCCAAGATATATATTTAAAAAAAACAATTCTTCTTAAATTTTGTACAAAACTACAAGAAAATCTTACATTGGGTCCTTCTGATTTTTAGGCTTAATATTCTTTTGAAATCAGACTTGTTTGTAAAGCTAGTGAAATTAGCAGCAAGTCAATAATGTGCTTATTTAGGTTTAAAGTAAACCTGAGGAGGAGTTCCCCGCACATACTCCTCCAGCCACAATCACCATTTCCTGCCTGATTTCCCTCATTGAGGACTGTTCCTGTGATTGCCCACATGAATCCTGCTTCTACTCTTTCCTCCAGCCATGACATCAACCTTGCCAATGTTGGGCAGGAGACAGGTCTGAACTATTCAGTTAAGACCCTAGAGTTAAAATGGTCAAGGCTTCATGCTGTGGTGTCCATGGAATACTCATCTCACACCTCAGTCTTAAAAGTGAGACTAAAATGTTCATAATAAGAAACATTTGAGTTTTATGGGAATTCATAGGAGGACAAGAAAAAACATTGCACTCAGTGCAACAATGGTCATCAAGTTCGCCAACATCAACATAATGGACGTTACCATTGATCAAAAACTGAACTGAACTGGCCATATAAATACTGTGGCTACGAGAGGTCAGATGCTAGGAATTCTGTGCCAAATAACTCACCTCCTGAGCTCTGCAAAGCCTTTCCACCATCAACAGGCCACAAGTGAAAAGTGGTTGAACACTCTACACTTGGCTGGATGAGTGCAGCTCCAACAACACTCAAGAAGCTCAACATCATCTGGAGCAAAGCAGCCCGCTTGATCGATACCCTTCCAACGCCTTAAACATAGACTCCCTCCAGCACCAACGCACAGTGGCAGCAGTCTGTTCCATCTACAAGATGCATTGTAGCAACTTGCCAAGATTCCTTCAATAGCACCTTCCAAACCTGCGGCCTCTACTACCTAGAAGGACAAGGGTCGCAGATGCACGGGAATACCATCACCTGCAAGTTTCCATCCAAATCACACACCATCCTGACTTGGAACTATATTGCTGTTCCTTCACTATCGCTCGGTCAAAATCCAGGAACTCCCTCCCTAAAGCACTGTGGATGTACCTATACCAGATGGACTGCCACGTTCAAGAAGATGGCTCACCACCACCTTCTCAAGGGCAATTAGGGGTGGACAACAAATGCTGGTATTGCCAACAATCCTTATGTCCCAAGAACAAATGAAAAGAAAGAATTCCATCAACAGGGTTGATTTTCTATGGCCAGAAATTTCTCCCCGTCAGGGGGGGTTGTGCGGGGGGGCAGGCAGGGATGGGCACGGACCCGATCAGCGCCCCCAAACGGGGACACACCATCATTTTATGTGGGCGGGCCAATTACATGAGCGCTCCCTGTGCGGACGGGTGGGGGGGGAATTCCCTGAGAGGTTGCCTTGCGCTGTTTCGTGTGCATGCATCCGAAAGAGCGCAGAGATCTCCCTGAGGTACGGAGATTTGTTTTAGTGCTAATATTTTGAATAAAGGTTTTTACAACTTTTAAAACATGTCCCCTCATGTGACACTATCATGTGAGCTGGAACATGTCAAAGAATAAACGTATAAATTTTAATTAGATTTTAAAACACTTCATGAAACCTCATCCCGTCCGTGGATGAGGTTTCATGGCAGATGCGAAGGCCGTCTGGGCTCTTCGCCTGCCCACCAACCTTAAGGTTGGACGGGCAGTTCATTAAATTGAATTAATTAGGTTTTAAATGGCCTTAATAGGCCTTTGGCAGTTCGGTGGGTGTGCACCGAGTCAGCTGAAAATCTAAATGACGCGTGGTGATGTCGGGACGCGCGGTGATGTCGGGACGTCCGCCCAACGTCACCACGCATCATTTTACGCGCCGGAGAGTGGGCCCTGCCCCCACTCGCCAACTGGAGAATTCTGCCATATGGGTTCGTATTGGTCCATAGAGGACCTAAAGCTTTTGGCACACCTAAAACAGCATAGATTGGCCAATTTTAACTGCCATACCTCATTTTAACATTGCACATCAGTCTCCTGCTCTAACATGCCAAGAATGGCCTCGAGGCAGCAGGCAGGAGCAGGGATTGGGGCAGGAAACCCAATGGAAGAGTCCTAGGCATGTGCTGGGGTGGGTTGCAAGCCAGATGCTGATTAGGTGAGGGAGAGGAAAGATCGAAGCAGGGGAGAGTCCAAGGATTCTTTCAGGAGTTTGAAGGAGCAATTTCAGGCCAGTTAGATGACTTATCAGATTTTAATACATCCCAGGCACCATTCCCAACTAATGGGATGGGTGGGTGTGGGTATGTTGGGTGTTAAAATCAACCCTGCAAATGGCAGTCTATTTTGAAAAGAGGGAAAAGACAGTCACTTAATGCTCAATTATTTGCTTTTAATTCAAGAATTTAATTTAACTTGAAGTTGATATTTATACTTTACGATTTTATCCCATTTTGGAATTCTGGTTGTAATTATTAGATTTCATCAGAATAAATCCTAAAATCAGAAGCTTAGTCAGGTTCCAAAAAAGTACATTCATTTATAATGAACAGAATTTTAAAAATAAATTCTTGAATATAATCAAAGAACAGTAGCAAACTGGAGCAAATCAAATGCTATTCATTGGGATTGAGGACTGGCTCACTTGACTAAAGGACTTCTTTCCATGTAGGTAAATAATAACACTAACAAATACCAAAGAAATCAGCAGTAAAAATACACCAATAATGAGAAGCAATGCCAGCATTAATTTGATTTCTTTTTTATCGAGCTTGTTCCCCAGGAAATCTATCTTTAATTCAGTGCCATCTGTGGAAATAGAAAGACTTTTTTACTGTTTTTCTTATATCACATTAACCACAGAAACAGTTGGCTTTGTATAAAAGCCTTAGAACATTTATCATAATTTAAAACTTCATTTCTTTCTTGTATGTTGTTTAATATTCGGTTACAGGTCCTACTGCTTTGTAAAACATCCAATTTTTTTGAGATCCTTTTCAATTTACACAAAATATCTCAGGCTAAATGATCCACTCATTCAATGACAATTGGTAGAAAACCTAGCCAATCACGTTTTCCTTGCAAAGTTCTCCTAAAGCCCGTAACATTAAATTAGCCTGAAACATTTATACAATCCTCAATCACCTTCTAGATTTTACTCAATGTTTAATGCATATATTAAATATACACGGCTTCATATTTTACAAATCAGCTCATTTCAGAAAGCTGAGAGCTTCATGAAATTATTCATCTCATAAAATTTAATGAACTCCACAGCCATAAAATGATTTAAGTTTCATGAGTGGGAGGGAGTTAAAAGATCTAAATACAGGTTTAAGGCAAGTTCAATTTTCATTCCCCTTTTCTCACAAGGAAGACACTGGGTTGTGTTATAGTTCGCTTCTCATTCACTAAGTAAAGGAGGAATCTGGAGTCAGTCTTTACTTAACACAGATAAAAGCAAAATATGCGGATGTTGGAAATCGGAAATAAAAGCAGAAAATGCTGGAAAAATTCAGCAGGCCTGGCAGCATCCATGGAGACAGAAACAGAGTTAATGGTTCGAGTCCATATGACTTCTTCAGAGCTAAAGAGAAGTAGAAATGTGATGGATTTTATACAGCTTAAGAAGGGGTGGAACAGGTGGAGCAAAGTAGACGGTCAGGGAAAGGGGGGAACTAAGGAGAAATTTGACAAAGATGTCATGGACGCAGGACAAAGGGAGTGTTAATGGTAGTGTTAAAGATTAAAGGAGATATTGATAGTGGCATAAAGGTAAGATAGCAGAATGTGCTTTAGCAGAACAAGGGTCAGTGCTCTGTGAAAGCAAAACATAAAAACAAGTGACGGATAGCCATGTCGGGGGTGGGGTGGGGGTGAGGTGGGAGTTGGGGAAAAAGGGTCATAAAAATAAATAAATAAATAAACGAATAAATAAATAAAAATAAAAATAATTGAATTTTAAAAAGGGGTAAAGATGGGGGACAGAGTTCATGGTCTGAAGTTGTTGAACTCAATGTTAAATCCGGAAGGCTGTAAAGTCCTAATTGGAAGATAAGGTGCTGTTCCTCCAGTTTGTGTTGGGCTTCACTGTTGGGCAATGTTCCAGACCATGACCTCTGTCCTCCATCTTTACACCTTTTTTAACCCAATTATTTCTTTTATTTTTATTTATTTGTTTTTATTATCCTTTTTTTCTCAACGCCCAGCCCCTCGTCCCCAATCCCAACAGGGCCATCTGTCACTTGTTTTAATGTTTTTCTTTCACAGAATACTGACCCTTGTTCTGCTATTACCACATTTTGCCTTTATCTTGCTTGCCTTTATGCCACTATCAGCACCTTGTTTAGTCTTTAACACTCCCTTTGTTCTGTGTCCATGACATCTTTGTAAATTTCTCCTAAGCTCCCACCTATCCCTGACCTTGTATTTTGCTCCATCCCCACATAAACAGTATAAAATCCATCACATTTCGACTTCTCTTCAGCTCTGAAGAAGATTCGTACGAACTTGAAACGTTAACTCTGCTTCTCCTTCTATAGATGCTGCTAGACCTGCTGAGTTTTTCCAGCATTTTCTGTTTTTATTTCCTTAACATTGGGTTATTCACAAAACCCAGAGAACACAAGCACAGGCTCCCTTTTCTTTTTCCTCCCCCGCCCCCCCCATCCCCACCCATAACCACCCCCACACCCATACCCACACCCACCCCCGCCCCCACACCCACAAGCCCACTCCCAACCCTGCCCCCACCACATAGGTGGAGACCAATTCTTATATATGCTTAAGAATAATGACCTAACCTTTCCCCAATTAGTAACAGCTGCTCTCATGTACAGCTGGTGTCAGCTGTGGCTCAGTTCATAGCATCCTCGCCTTTGAATCAGAAGGTTGTGGGTTCATGTCCCACTCCCGGAAACCAAGAACTGTGAATGTACTCGAAAGAGTTATATGCGATCTGTTGATAACTCGAAAGAGTTACAGCATGAACTTCATTATGACAACATTGTAACATTAACAGATTGGAAGCAAATTTGGATATCCCACGAAAAAGGGCATGGGGATCACGATGCGCTATTAATACGCACCCTTTCTTTCCAATAAAGACAGCACACAAATGTCCTGGATGGGGAGCAAAATCACGTGAGGCTAGAATGAGTTCAAGCTACCTGCACCACTTAAAGCCAGCCTGCATCTCTTAAAGGAGAGGTGCATTTTGACTGGAGCAGGTGCTGGAAGTCATTCTAAGTCTGGTGACCTGGGAAAGACACAAGAATGGCACAACATGGGGGACACCAGGCTCTAAGATTTTCCAATAAAATACTGAAGGCCCTGGTGCAGGAGGTGGACAGGAAGAGGGAGCTACTTTACCCACAGGAGGAAGGGAGACTGTTCAGCCAGACACTGAGAAGTCAGTGACATCTTTAACCATCACGGTCAATAACAGCAGTATAGCATCGAGGACCTCATGGCTCACCACCACCTTCTCAAGGGCAATTATGGATGAGCAACACCATGTATGAGACACCGTACAGAAAAAGGCTGACAGGTACGCACAATGAAACGTCTAGTGCATTAGCATGTCTGCATAAAGGAGTCCAGTACTCACCCACATCCTTCACCAGCGGGGAGACACACACCTCGGTGGGACCTAGCTTTAAAATAACCTCAGGATCACAATTCGGTGAGCACATTGCACTGTCTGATCCACATCAGGCAGTGGGAGGGACTTTGCAGGTCTCTAGCTCTCGGAGGACTGCTGAAGACCAGAACTTTGCTGAGTCTGAGTCAGATGACGAGCTTCTGGACTCGGTCCTACCTCAGCTGCTGGAGCTGCAAAGGCTAGCTGAGGAACATCAGGAAGGGATGTCCGCTGCACTCCTCAGATTGCAAGGAATGATGGAGGAGACTGTCCGCCGTTTTGCTGAGGTGATAGTGTCAGCATGCCAACGCACCGGGTAGTATGGCAGCAGCCATAGAGACCTTGGTCCAGGATGCCGCTCTTGCACTGCTGCGCGGGCTGAGCTCCATCACTGACGCCATAGTTGGATCCCAACAGAGTGTACGTGAGAGGGGTGTGGGGGCAGCTCGATCCCACTCCAGCTTCTCCTTCTCCTCAAGGAGTCAGCCAGGGGCCCTTGGGGACCCATAGGGTGGAGGCCCATCCAAATCGCCTCTTCCTGTGACCCCAGCAGCTCCAGCTCCATAGGCCAAGGAGGGTACCACTGCCACAGAGCAGGACCCCAAAAGCAGGCCGGGATCCTCCAGGTCTCGTCCCTCCAGAGGATGCCCGCCAAGGTCATCACAGATGGGGTGAAGCAGTCAGCAGGCTGCCTCCACCTCCGCTGTGGATGTCTGGGGAGCATCAAGGCGTAGCGGCAGGGTTAGGAATGTTAAGAAGATGTAGTTGCGCAGCCTGGGCACAGGTGTTAATCACATGTACATAAGGTTCACTTGGTAAATAAACTGCCTAGAATGTCTTCCTATCTATGGCTCCTTGTTCTGATGAGCAGTGTTCATGTCACTCGGATGTGAAATCTTGGTTCCTGCACAAGATAAAGGCAGGTGTCTCAGCCCAGGGCCTCTTCCCTGTGCTTTGTGCAGCCTTCAGACCAAAGTGATGGTCTGGCCACACACTCCCTGGGCATATTAGTGATGCCTGCACTTCAATGGCGCTCGTTATTGTTGCCAGAATGTCGTGGGCAGGCATCACAGAGTTCTCTTATTCTCTCTGTCTGCTCTCAGCACTTTTGAGGTGGGGCTGACCCCCATCTCTTCAGCATCTGTGACCAGTGACGCTGTGCTCCTGAAGGGCTTAGGGGCTGAAGGCTGACAAAAGATTGGGTGCATTTAAAGTTTCACGGCTGCATCTCCACGATATGACCCTGATCACAGAGCACAAGTGAGATGCCCTCGGCCAGACAGCAGTCAGATATCCACAGAGGCTATATGAAGATCTATGGAGTGTCCTCACTGCATGTCATCATCATCCTCCTGCAATCGAGCAGCTATTAGGTCCTCCACTGTGTCTCCATGACAGGAGTATTCTCACAGAGGGTGTTCGCGCTGCCATAAGCCAGACTGGAGTCAAATGTTCACAGATGCAATGTGAGGATCTACGGTGTCTCCTCACTGCACGTCGTCATCATCCTCCACAAATCTAGCAGCTATGAGGGCCTCCCGAGTACGCCTGCCTCGTCTGGCCAGTGCAATGGCCATCATTGCCGTCATCCTCGCCTTCGAACATCTCCTCACTCTCATCCCCATCGACATCCTCCTCATAAGAGGAGACATGAAGCCCCCCCATCTCCTGCTCAACCAGCTCCTCTCCCCATTGCAGCGCCAGGTTGTAAAGGGCGCAACAGATGACGACGATGTGTGACACCTTCTGTGGACGATATTGCAGGGCTCCACAAGACCGGTCCAGGCACCGGAACCTCATTTTCAGCATCCTGATGGTTTATTTCACCAAGTTGCGAGTTGCAGCATGAGCCTCTTTATACCTTCACCCTGCTGCAGTCTGAGGCCGCCGCATGGGCATCATCAGCCACATCCTCGAGGAGCCAACACTGCAGCTTCTGTGGATCCTGGAGGAAGACAGGGATCTGAAACCTGCTAAGGATGTAGGATTTGTGGATGCTCCATGGGAACCGTGCGCAGATCTGCAGGATGTATTTGTGGTGGTCACAGGCCAGCTGAATATTCAGCAAGTGGACACCCTTGTGGTTGATGTAGTTGACCGCTTGTTGCCATGGGGATCTGAGCACCACGTGAGTGCAACCAATGGCACTCTGCACCTGTGGGAAACCTGAGATCTGGGCAAATCCCAGCGCTCTTGCTTCCTGGCTTTCCTGATCCTGGGCAAAATGCACAAAGTTGTGTGCCTTCGCGAAGGTGGCACCTGTGACCTCACGGATGCATTTGTGGGTGGCGGCTTGTGATATCCCACAGAGGTCACCTGTGGAGCCCTGAAAGGAGCCACGGGCATAAAAGTTTAGTGTCGTGGTTACTTTCACGGCCATGGGCAGAGGATGCCCTCCATGTCCCCGTGGCGCAAAATCCTGCAGTAGCTGGCAGATGTGACCGACCAGGTACCTAGACATGCGCAGTCTTCAGCGACGCTAGTTGTTAGTCATCTGCAGGAATGAAAGGTGCCGTCTATATACCCTGGGTCTAGCTAGATGCCAACCAGCGACAGCTCACGGTGGCTCTTCAGCAGCGTGTGCAGGAGCCCCAGCTGCCCCTTCTTCCTGAGGGTGCTGTTCCTCCCTCTCCCAGCCAGGAGCCTCCATTGCTCTCTTCTCCTTCGTCTCCACTCCCTATAAGCTATGAGGCATACAACTAGACCACCAGGCTCCATGCTCCTGATATACTCCTGCTGGAGGATGAAAGAGAGAGACGTATGGGTTAGTTTGGGTGTACTAAGAACTTCTCTTGGTTAAGTCTGTAGGTGCCTTGACGCATCCTGGAGAGTGCTGGCCACCACTTGGATGGCCAGAGTTTAGTGCACTGCATTGCTGCCCGAAACTCCACTCACCTCTGCCCCACGCCACCTGACTGATTGGCAGCAGTTTTGCCCACTGGGCTGCAAGCTTGTGCCCTACCACAGCCACAGTGCAGGCCTTGCCCCCAACAAGTCACCTCAACTGAAGTGCAGTCCTTGCACTACCCCTCACCAAGCTGCCTTGACCGCAGCGCAGCCCTCGTCTCCCCCAAGTCACCTCCACCTTGAAGTCCAACAGGCGACCCTGGTGAGCGCTGTGCAATGTCACTGTATGCTCACCTCTGAATTCCCCTCAAAGTTCAGCCCGCCAACTGCATGCCTTATATATGCTGTTGCGAAACACGTCGGCTTGCAATCACGCCAACATTCTCGGATGATCCAGCATGGGGGATGATTTTTTAAAATTCATTTACAGGATGTGGGTTTTGCTGGCTGGGCCACCATTTATTGCCCATCCCTAGTTGCCCTTGAGAAGGTGGTGGTGAGCTGCCTTCTTGAACTGTTGCAGCCCATGTGGTGTAGGCACCCCACAGTGCTATTAGGGAGGGAATTCCAGGATATTGACCCAGCGACAGTGAAGGAACAGCTATATATTTCCAGATCAGGGTGGTGAGTGACTTGGAGGGGAACTTCCAGGTGGTGGCGTTCCCATCTATCTGCTGCCCTTGTCCTTCTAGATGGTAGTGGTCATGGGTTTGGAAGGTGCTGTGGAAGGAGCCTTGGTGAATTCCTGCAGTGCATCTTGTAGATGGTACACACTGCTGCTACTGTGCGTCAGTGGTGGAGGGAGTGAATGTTTGTGGCTGTGGTCCCAATCAAGTAGACTGCTTTGTCCAGGATGGTGTCAAGCTTCTTGAGTGTTGTGGGAGCTGCACTCATCCCGGGAAGTGGAGAGTATTCCATCACACTCCTGACTTGTGCCTTGTAGATGGTGGACAGGCTTTGGGGAGTCAGTGGTGAGTTACTCATTGCAGGATTCCTAGCCTCTGACCTGCTCTTGTAGCCATGATATTTATATGGCTAGTCCACTTCAGTTTCTGGTCAATGGTAACACCCCAGGATGTTGATAGTGGGGGATTCAGTGATGGTAATAATATTGAACATCAAGGAGCAATGGTTGGATTCTCTCTTGTCATTGCCTGACACTTGTGTGGCGCGAATGTTACTTGCCACTTGTCAGCCCAAGCCTGGATATTGTCTAGGTCTTGCTGTATTCGGAATAGACTGCTTCATTATCTGAGGAGTCGCGAATGGTGCTGAACATTGTGCAATCATCTGCGAACATCCCCACTTCTGACCTTATGATGGAAGGAAGGTCATTGGTGAAGCATCTGAAGATAGTTGAGCCAAGGACACTACCCTGAGGAACTCCTGCAGTGATGTCCTGGAGCTGAAATGACTGACCTCCAACAACCAAAACCATCTTCCTTTGTGCTAGGTATGATTCCGGTGGACTGGACTTATAATGATATGCAGATGTATTACAAAGAGGTTCCCGACGTCTGACAGTGGGAAACGCGGCCCGCCATTGACGGGCAGAGCGGATGACTGCAAACTGGTTTCACGACATAGTAAAACCAATTTTTGGCCTTCTCGCCATATTGTCCACTCACACTGCTGAACACGCCCGACACCACCAGGCACGGAAAATTCCGCCCTTCATCTTAGTTCGAGTAGTTCTGTTGGAGGTTGAGATCTGTCTGTCTGTTAAGGGCACTGCTTTAATTATTCATATCATTGAATTGAAAGGGCAGTGCGAGGATTTTATAAAGTTTAGCATCACATCAGTGGCAGCTAGTTGCCAAATTTGATGCACTATTAACTCAGTCAGATCAGCGTTGTTTTATTTGTTTTCCTCTAATCTTGGGACATTGAATACAACTTGGGTTGGATGTCAGAATTAAACGTTTAAAAGACCCCGAGGTGGTTGTTGCGGGGCAGAGAAAGGAGAAACCAAAGGGAAAAATAAATGTTAAAAAACTGAATGTGGGAGAGTGGCCAAGGGAAGTGGAGTGAGATGGCTGAGTGGATGAGAAATTGGGCCAGTGAAGAAAGTCACTCACACATGCCATGCCACCAGCTTTCCGACAACGTCAGCTCCGGCAACGTATCCCGGAATATGTCCGGCCCGGGTTCACAATCCTATCTGGGGAAGAGAATTCCAAACCGTAACAACCCTTTGAGAGAAGAAATTCATCCTCATCTCTGTTGTAAATGAAGACCCCTCATTTTGAAACTGTGTCCCCAGTTCCAGATTCCCCACAAGGGGAAACACCCTCCCAACATCTATCCTGTCAATATCCCTCAGAATCTTACAGGTTTCAATAAGATCACCTCTCATTCTGCTAAACATCAATGAGTATAGGCCTCACCTGCTCAACATTTTCTTGTAAGACAAACACTCATCCCAGAAATCAGCCTAGTGAACCTTCTCTGAACTACGTCCTGGCAATCTGTCCCCTTAACAGATTACCAGGATTGTTGAGGCTCCACCCGGGGGGAGTGGCAGTGGCTTTGTGGAGCACAAGCCTGCTGTTGTGCCTCAGGGTAACAGCATTCATCCTCTCACCACTGCCACTCCACCAGTGTCCTTGCTGTCGCCTGTCGGTTAGCCCAAACTGCTGCTGTCCATGCTGAGGTGACACAGTCTAAAGTCAGACTTTCTACCCCAGAGCTGCTCGAGGTGATGTTCCCCATGAAAGTCAGCAGCCTTCCACCAACAATGCAGCAATGCTGAAGCCAATGAGATAGCAGGGTGGGGGAGCACTTGGACAGGCAAAGGCACACAATGTCAGGGGCTAGGAGAATATTAGGTTGATTAGTTGACTTTTAAATGGAGTACTGGATGGTTTATTTGGTAAAGCAGTTGGCCAAGAGGATGCTCTGATGTTCGGTAACAGAGGATCGATAAGGTGTGGGACTATTGTTGAATAGGAAATTTGGTTCACTGGTACCGCAGCTGCTGAACCAATGATGGACCGCCTGACCAGAAAAGGGAAGAGTTGACCTCTTCCATTTTTCCTCTTCCTCCTCAGCTGCTCGCTATCCATCTGGCGGCAGGGCTGCACCCTCATGATGGTGAGGTTGTGAAGGATGCAGCAGGCAACAACAATATGACATATGCTCTAGAGAGTACTACAGGGCTCCTTCTGAGTGGGTCAGGCAGAGGAAGCATCACTCAAGCACCCCAATGTGGGTTCAAGGACATTTCATATGACAGCATGGCTCTCCTTATACTTATGTTGCCCACATGTGCATGGGTTGCACACTGGTGTCATAAACCAGCTGATCAGCATATATCCCTTGTCATCCAGTAGCCACCCTCTAGTCTATTGTGTGCTCAAAAGCTGATGGTACAATGGGATGGTGAAGAAGAAAGGCATCATGCTAAGATGCCCAGCACTGAACTGCATGATGTGCTGTGTATGCTCTGGAGTGGAAACCTTTGCAGTTGTGGTACACCCCTGAATTTAGTATGGTACTCGCAAAGCAACATATGTGCAGTCACTGGCATCTGTACCATAGGAGAAGCCTGCTATCCTGGCAAGGCTCTGTGCACACTCCACCTGCCTCTCTGTGGAAAGTGAGAATGCAATGTACTTCTCTCTCTTTGCCAAGTGTCAGTGACTCCCCTTATACAATGCTGGATGGTGAACTATGAGATGTTGCAGATTTCGCCTGCTGCAGCTTGCAATGAGTTCGACATGGAGAAGTTCATGGTCACAGTCATCTTTATACCCTTGGAAATGCCCTTATTGCTCTGCTCTGTGCTTGAAGGTATCCCTGCAATAGGTGATAAATTTCAATGAGTACGTGCTTAGTGAAACAGAAATGTCACACACACTGTTCCTTTCTGAGTTTCAGGTAAGAGAATTGCTCTCTTAAATATTTGGCGGATATGGGCTTCTCCCCTCCTCCATCTCTGGGCAATTTGTCCTCCTCTGTGTTGGCTTTTGCTCAGTCTTCCTGTCATGCTGCACATGAAGAGGGACAGAAACTATATGACTGACAGTGAGTGGTCTCAGCTGAACCCTTGAAGTGAGAACCAAGAGGCTTCCTCATGATTTTTTTAAAAACTCATTCATGGGATGTGGGCTTCGCTGGCTGGGCCAGCATTTATTGCTCATCTCTAATTGCCCTTGAGAGGGTCACATCACTCCCCATAGATTTCACAAAAGTACTAACCTCAAAACGCTTCTACTAGCTCAACAGCAACCAACAGATATCAAATCAGTAAATAACTAACTTTAGGTATGGACAACAAATGTTGGCTTTGTCAGCTCCCATCCCTTCCTATTGCTGAACACATGTTCAGCTGTGCAAAGTTAAGTGAGGGTATTAACTAGAGGTTTGAGGTCAAAAATGACACTGCTAGAACCAAATCAGCATTTTGTGTTGATTGATATCACAATTTACTCAGCATACATCTACTAGACACTCCCAGCACCCATGCTAGCAACCTACCCTAAACAAGCGGCTAGCACTATAGCAACTGAATTTTGTGTCATCTGTTTATCATATCATTCATCATGCTCAGAGAAATTATAATATCACATGCATGTGGCAATTTTTCATCCCTGAGCCTAGACTGTGAATATCAAGCAAATCCACAGTAACACGCATCACAATAAGTTTGAGCTTGTCTTCAACTGCTAGTCATATGAAATATTTTCAGCAAAGGTCAAAGGGTAATGATCAGGAACAAGAACTCTGGCTAATCTTCCCCATCTGCTCTAGTTAGGGGTACTGAAGTTAACTGTAGTGCCCTAATCTGACCCTGTCTCAAATTTATTTTAAACTCAGTTGCTATAGATTGCAAAAGACAACCTTAGCTAAAAGACCTACATTAATGGCTAAAATAATACCTAACATTTTATGTAAAGCAGCATTACTTCTGGTTTTGCAGGAATCGATAGATGGACAGAAAGGCAGATATATATCCATCTGTCCATTGTTTCTATGGTTTTGTGGGTAAATCCTAACTCAGGTCTCTCATGAGATTCTTGAGCCACTCACCAAGGCAATAATTGAGGTGATTGTGCATTGTCTTCTTCACTGTTTTTTTATCTTCAGAGAGCCTTCACTAATGTGAGCTGCAAATGTGGCTAAAGTGACCTACTTACCCTTTACGATAAGGTTGGCCACCTGCATCCATTGGAATCAAGTACTCTCACTGGACATCAACCCAGCAGTCAGAGCTGGAAGTCTGTTCCCCACTCACTGGTTCTATCTGGAGGGGGGACCCAAACATAACTCTTCTGATTCAGAAGGAGGAATACTAGCACCGAGCCATTGTTCACTGTCCAGTTGTGAATACCCTACCCTGGGTATCAACCCAATAGTTAATGACAATGTTTAATCTCCACTCACCAGGGTCATCTGGAGTGGTCTCAAGGCCTCATCTGACTCTGAGGCAGAAATGCCTCCATTCAGTTACACACATACACATTTAAAGAAGCTTCTCACAATACCATTACATACACATACCATTTGTTGTAGAATATGTAAATTTATTTTGCACAGTAGTCCTTGCATGGTCTGTCAGGAAAGAAAAGATCAATTAATAAATAAATACATTGTCATACCACTGTCAAAGGCAGATCCAAAAGTGCACTGGAAAAACACTTAAATATACTAGCATAATAAACCTTGCATGAAAACATTACAACAATTACCACAAATAAGAAAAGGATATAGAATAATAATTATTGGATATTTTAATTACCCCAAACAAACTGGTAAAAGAGGTAACAAAAGGGATACAGGGAGTGGAGTTTTTACAATAGGCAAACTTTAATGCCCTCCCCCATGGCGGGTTTGGTGGTGAGGGCCATTTAATCAGGTGGGAGGGACCCTGCCATTTTCCTGCCTCCATCTGATTAAGTCCAAGGTGGGAAGGCCCATGGGATGTTCTTCCTGCCCACTGCCAATTAAGGCCCACTTAAGTACGTCATCCCACTGCCGCTGGTATTAACCCAGTGGTGGGCAGGGGGCTCACCAACATGACAAGCAAACCCATGCAGGGTTGCTTGCAGGTTCCTACGGAGGCCCCTCGCTCTAAGGCACTCAGTGCCTAATCGAGGGACCACGCACTGGGATGGGGGTGGCCTGCTGAAAGCTATTCTCCTGCCCTTGCTGCCAATGCCCCTCACCTCCCCCTTGTAACCCCTACCCTGCGGCCGCCCTCCTACTGTCGCTCACTTGTGACCTGGATTCCAGCAATAATCCTAGGCCTTGGGTGGGTGTCGTACCAGCAGCAGCCACTGCCTCTCTGGTGGTGCTGCCATTCGATAGAACTGCTGGCCTCTGATAAGCTGGCAGCTCTTAGTGGGCAGAATATCCACCCCTGAGTGCTTGATCCCAGGGAAGACCCACCGCTGTTCAGTTAAGTGCTAAAGCTGCACTTAATTCACTGGCCCTTACTTAAAAGAGGTGATATGGGACTCTCGCTGGCTCTTCTACCAGCAGCTGAGACCCTCGTCGCCTCCATTAAATACTGCCCAATGTGTGCAGGACTCCTTTCTTACTCAGTATGTAACAAGGCTAACAAGAGAGAGAGAGAGTAATGGGAACTGAACCAGGACAGATAAGAGAAACAAGTGTAGGGGAACATCTAGACAGTATAAATTATAACATAATTAGACTTAAGATAAAGTTTGTGAAGGGCATAAATAACACAAAGACCAAAGTAACGAATTGGAAAAAGGCTGATTTTAAGGGGTCAGAATGGAACTAGGGAAAATAAACTGGAAAAAATTACTGACAAAGAAAACAGCAATGGGAAACATTTAAAAAAGGTGTCAATAGAGTTCAGGAGAAATATATCCCACTAAATAGCAGAAACAAAATTAGCCAGTAATGACACGCCATGGATGAATAAAGAAGTAAGGGCAAAAATCAAAACTAAAGAGAAAGGAATACACTTAATACATGAACAATAAAGGAGAGGATGACAAAGAGGGAATACAAAAAGGTTAGGAAAGAAGTGAAAAAAATTAGGAAGGCAAAAAAGAAAATACAAAGTTAAATAATTAAGAAGTATAAAAAGAAAAATGAAAGTATTCTACAGAATCATCCTTAACAAAAGAAAAATCAGGATGCGGACTCCTATAATCTAAAAAGGGAGATAGAACAAGTCCAGGGAATTAGAGACCAATTAGCTTAACCTCAGTGATAGGAATGGTAATGGAATCCTTACTCAAAAGTGTACAAGAAAAATGCCTGACATATCAAAGAGGAGTCAAGTCCTTCAAAAGGAAAGGTCATCCTTGGCAAACCTTATTGAATTCTTTGAAGATGTAACAGAAGGGATAGTTAAGGATAACGCAGTAGATGTAATATATTTGGATTTTCAAAAGGCCCTCAATAAGGTCAGAGCATGTGGAGTCAGGGGATATGTAGCAGAATAAATAGCTAGCTGGCTATAAACCAGAAAACAGGGGGTAGGGCTTAAGTTATTCAGACTGGTAAAAGGTGAGAAGTGGTGTTCCACAAGGAACGTTGATGGGAACATTATTGTTCACAATTTACATAAACAATTCAGGTTTGGAAATTGGAAGTGCAATTTCAAAATTTACAGTCAACACCAAATTGAAGAGCACTGCGACAAAATACAGGAAGATGTTAGTAAACTTACAGAATGGGTGTATAATTGGCAAATCAACTTCCATATAGATAAATGCAAGTTGGTACATTTAGGTAGGAGGAATAAAGAGCCACATATTGCTTGGAAAATAAGTACCTAATTGGGGTAAAAGAGCAAAGGGGTTTGGAGGTATAAATACACAAAACACTGAAAGCAGTGATGCAGATTAATCAAGTTGTTTTAGAAAGCCACCAAAAAGCGAACCAAGCACTAGCGTTCATTTCTAGGGGTTTAGAATTGAAAAACAGAGTAGGCCACATCTGGGGTATTGAGAACCTTGGTCTCCATATTAAGGCATCAGAGAAAGTGCAAAAAACATTTACTAGGATAATACCAGAATTGAGGGTCAAACCTATCAAAAATGATTGAACAAGCTGAAGTTTTATTCTCTGGAGATGACTGAGGGGTGGCCTGATAGAGGTCTTTAAGATTATGAAAGGGTTTGATAGGGTAGATATGAATAAGATGTTTCCACTTGTACAGAGACCTGAACTAAGAAGCATCAATACAAGATGAATCAGGTAATAAATCCAATAGGGAATTCAGGAGGAACTTCTTTATCCAGCGAGTGGTTAGAATGTGGAACTCACTACCACAAAGAATAGTGGAGATGACTAGCATAGATGCATTTAAGCAGAAGCTAGATAAGTGCACACAGGAGAAAGGAATATAAGGATATGTTGATTAGGTGGGGGAAGGCTTGATTGGAGCATAAACACCTGTATGGACTTGTTGACCCAAATAACCTCATTCTGTGGTGTAAATACTATGTAATACAATCACAAGATCATATACAAACTAATCACAATAGATAATGATTGATTTTTCAAAGTATTTAGGTAATTTTCTAAAACTGGTTTGTGATAAAATTTCAACTAAGACAGACTCATTGGGCTAAATTTTACATGCCCATGGCGGGTGTGTTTCCTGCAGGGGGAGCATGTAAATTAGAGGAGGGGGCACATAAAATGGGGTGGGCGTCCATCTCACCTCCTTCCCGCCCACCCTTGAACTCACCCCATAATACAGAGGGACGGGCGGGCGCTGAAATTCATAGTCTGCCCGTCATATTTAAATGAACAATTAGAGGTCAGTTAGGCTTGTTATCATAAAATATTTGGCGTGGCCAGAAAGGCAGGAGCAGTAAGCCTGATTTTTTACCTCAAGTGCTTAAAAGATAGGAAGTGGGGGGTCGTTTGTCAGGGGCTGCCCTTTGCCAATTGTGGGGCAGCCCCTCTTAGGTTGAACCCCCCACTTTGTTCCTACCCGCTCCCTGCCTTAAACCCAACCCCTCCCCCTCCCCCCTCCCCCCAACTGCCCCTCTCCCTAACCTCCCAGTCCAAGACCCTGGACTTATCTGAAGTCCCACTTGGCCCTCATTAGTCCAACCTGCAGAGCTTTATGGCTGTGGAGGGCTCGGCATTGAGAATTCCGGCTCCATGCTGACGTTATTCCCGGGGTGAGGGAGGGATGGTGGGGGATTTGTTAGTGCACCCCCCAAATTATTTAGCCCATTGTAACTATTACACTTGATAGCAGATAACGAGGATACAAAGGAGAGAAGTCTCCTAACCAACAGTGGTGTTGGATGATATTTTGGAAATGAAGAAGGGAGTCAGTGAACCTGATGCAATCTTAGGAATGCTTCCAAATGGATATTGGGAGGGTGAAACTCATTAGAATGAATGCTGTGGCAAGTTTTGTGAAAGTGTAAAAATAGAATGAAACTCTTAGGCAGCATGCTGGCGGAACATGGCGGCCAGTTACCTGAACCCAGTGATGTGGTCCATTCTAGTTGGAAGGTCAGAACTCATTTCTCCGCCACCGCGAATGGGCTTACTACTGGAGAATGCCATGTTCAGGCCAGGGCAATATCAGGCAGCTCAGAGGGGGGAATATAGGTCTGGAAGAGGAAGCAACCATAGATGCAATGGCCTACATTATTCTTGTGGAACCCAGAGGAGCATTCTTGATCATCTTGACCCCACAGAAAATTTTTTTTTCACTTACCTTCTTGGGGTCTCATCCTCTTCACCATTTGATACAGCTGGTTTCTTCAGTTGTCTATTGAAATTGTATCAAACACATTTTCACACAGTAATGGGGTCCCTGCCTAACTCAGACCAACGCCTGGACCACCCAATGGAAGGCGTTAGTAAATATCATGGGGTAGAGTGGGAATGGCTGATAAAATGACCAACAGAAATTTAAATTCCACTATCTCCCTGTTTCTGCCAAACAGAATGGGTTAACATTGGATTAATGGAAGGGATGGTATGAAGTTAGAAAAAAAAGTGACATTTTTAAAGTTGTCCTTCCAGTACTCCAGCCAACTATTCTGCACATACATCTACCATCTTCCTGTGATCTGGTTCTTAGGTATTAGAATAGAGTTAACAGTAATCCAGCTGTACAAGTAAAATGATTAAGTTGTGTATTGCCCTGCTGTATTAAAGCAGTAAGCAAGAGATGGTATCCCTTATTATGACATACTATTGTAATGGATCTAATCATTTGTAAATCTGAATGAAGCACATGTTCAAGTCATATTTTGCATATTAAAGTAAATGGATTTAAAAGCAATTTTTTATCTCTCAATATTGTTGACATCAAAGTGGATGTTGACTTTTGTTTTCTGTTTTTAAAGAGGAACCATCTCATTGCAAAAAAAACACTCTTGTTAAGGTGCTATAGCAACTTTGTGACAACCAGGGACAACTACAAAAATCTTACAACTTATATATGTGACCATGGCAATTGCTGATTTTAGAACACTGTACTAGGAAACCAACACACAATTCATATTTTCCACAGCTTAACACACACTCCACAAACCTTGTGTTAGTGATCATTTTGTGCTTGAGTTTCCACCTGCAGTGGATAAAGTTCCAGATAATGCAATGCAGAGGACAGAATCCAAGGGGCAAAAAAGCGATGTCTGCACGTTTAGAACTAGTATTCTGAGCAATTAGAGGTAGCCATTGCTAAGTTTTCCTTTCCATTACATGTTTTAGATAAAGGTTAGCTATTAAAGGCCATTTGATTTTACTTAATACATACTGGTGTGGCAGTTTAATAGCCATTAATCTCAACCTGGGTTGAAAAGCACTGTTATTACAAAATTTCCAAAATTGTGTCTCCTGAAAGCCATGTCAAGTTCAAATTAGTATTGTTTACAATCAAATAGAACAATATTTCTTTCAGCTATGAATTTACCTGTGTGATTCAGGATAGTATAAACAGTTTCCATGCCAGCGTGAATATGATCAGTTACATGACAATGCAACAGCCAAGTACCAGGGTTCGATGCAATCATTTCTACAGTCTGGAATGTTCCAGGGAAGAGATCGTACACATCCGCTCTGTAATCATTATCCATCTAAAAAAACATTATACAAAATGTTCGATATCATCCTGTAAAAATGCACTTGAGGAATTTTCTGTTCTTCTAAAGGACGACACATCGCACGCCTCATTCACTAGGCTGTAAAATTTGCTCCCTGCCACATTTTAATAAGGTGGATACTTAGAAAACTTATCACACAGAATTAGATCCTGATCAACATTTATCTATCAACAGCCTTTAAGCTCTGCTGTAGTTGGTTCACACTGGAGAAGTCCACGTCATTATTATGCTGGCTACTGCTGGGACTACACCAAATCCCACACCACAAAGTGCTGGGAGGCCAGGATGCAAGTAAGTGAAGGGGTCTCACAGTGGAGCCAGGAGACGACACACTGGGGATGAGGGGGGTGGGGTGGGGGTGGTGTTGGGGGAATGCAAGGGATGGGGGTGGAGCTGCAAAGGCTGAGGTGGGGAGGGGAGCAGATCCCAGAGGTAGTGGTAGGCCGTAGGTAAGGACCCCCGGTTGGAGTCAGAGGGCCTGACATCGGGGAAATGCAACACACTTCCTGCCCAAGGCCAGAGCAGGCTAACTTGCCAGGTGTTGCAGCACCACCCTCCCCCCTACCCCTCCATCCCTGACTTCCTTTCACCAGCCTAAAAAGCAGCTCTTAAGCGTCCATTAATTGGCCACACAAGGTCCTCAATTTGGGAGAGGGGCCAACCCTGTCAAGTTGCTGCCAGGTTGGGGGCGGATGGGTAGATGGCAGGGAAGTCAACCGCAGAAATTTAAGGGCCTCCCCCCTCAACCTTGAGCCCAGTCTGGGGATGGTAAAATTCTGCACTAACACCCTGAAAGTGGGATTAGGCTGGACAGCTCTTTTTCAGCCGGCAAAGACACAATGGGTCAAATGGTCTTCTTCTGTGCTATAAATGTTCTATGTTTCTATGTCTATTCCAATTAATCTGCCTTTTTCTGATAAATAGCCATAAAACTACATTCTTCTTGCATCATTATCAACATCTCATTGCTTTTCTTAGCTGTCCACTTTACTTTGTGCATCTTCAAATCAACATCCTAAACGTTTCTCAAACCCTATCCCCCTTTCCTAGTGCCAAGGTATCAGCACCTTACTTGATACCAAGTTCTTCATTAAATTTTTCTTCAGTTCTCTTTTCAGTTGTCCAACCCACTTCCTTATATTAAATTCACCTTTACCCATTGTAACCAATGCTCTCACCTCCTTCTTGATACATCTGCAATCGACCGTCATTATATTTGCCAGGTACTTAAATTGTGTAACTTGATCCAACTGTACTGTGTTTATTAAAATGCTCACTCTTTCACCTGCATTCCTAGAAACCTTCAATACATTAGGTAATGATCTTCATTCCATAACTTGCTGCTTCAGTATTCAGGTTGTCAACAACTCTAGTCCATTCAGAGTACTTGCTTTCACCATCAGCATATCTGACAGTTTTCATGAGCTGGCTTTTAACTTTGACCTCCTGTAGACCCATATTTTGTTTCTTTATTTGTTTCATTACCATCCATCTTTAGTTAGCTTCATTCCTTTTGTCATTTAATCTCCTTCCACCCGATCACAGACCTTCACTTTTGTTCTTTCCATTCTCCCCATCCCTTTCCCTGCCTCTGCACTAAAACCTGTTACATCTCTCATTTTTTCCAGTTGTGATGAAACGTCATCAACCTTTAACTTTGTTTCTCCCTCTACAAATGCTGCCAGACTTGTTGACTATTTCCAGCATTTTATGGTTATAGTTCAACTTTCACTCCTTGCTCTACCTGCTTTCC
Organism: Cetorhinus maximus; assembly: GCF_964194155.1. Lineage (NCBI taxonomy): Eukaryota > Metazoa > Chordata > Chondrichthyes > Lamniformes > Cetorhinidae > Cetorhinus > Cetorhinus maximus. The sequence goes on along the minus strand of NC_135885.1, from coordinate 82,571,100 downwards.
AATGCAGATTGCTGTCAGACCTGCTGAGTTTTTCCAGCAATTTTTCCAGCAATTTTTGTTTTTGTTCTACCTGTTTACTGTTGTTTTCACATACAGATTTATACACAGGTGCCAGCAGCTGTCTTTTCACATTTAATTCCAACATTTCTGTTTCCAACTCTAGTGTTTTTAAAAAATTTATCCTTTCACAGGATGTGGGCTTCGCTGGCTGGGCCAGCATTTATTGCCCATCCCAAATTGCCCTTGAGAAGGTGGTGGTGAGCTGCCTTCTTGAACCGCTGCAGTCCATGTGGTGTAGGTACACCCACAGTGCTGTTAGCAGGGAGTTCCAGGATTTTGACCCAGCAACAGTGAAGGAACAGTGATATATTTTCAAGTTGGAGTGGTGTGTGGTTTGGAGGGAACTTGCAGGTGGTGGTGTTCCCGTGCATCTGCTGCCCTTGTCCTTCTAGGTGATAGAGGTTGTGGGTTTGGAAGTTGTTGTCGAAGGAGCCTTGGTGAGTTGCTGCAATGCATCTTTTAGATGGTATACACTGCTATCACTGTGAATCGATGATGGAGGGAGTGAACATTTAAGGTGGTAGATGGGTGCCAATCAAGCGGGCTGCTTTTTCCTGGATGCTGTCAAGCTTCTTGAGTGTTGTGGGAGCTGCACTCATCCAGGCAAGTGGGGAGTATTCCATCACACTCCTGACTTGTGCCTTGTAGATGGTGGACAGGCTTTGGGGAATCAGGAGGTGAGCTATTCACCTCAGAAGTCCCAACATCTGACCTGCTCTTGTAGCCACAGTATTTATATGGCTGGTCCAGTTCATTTTCTGGTCAATGATAATGCCTGGGGTATTGATAGGGTAGAAATTGATATATGTTGTGCATTCCATTCATTTTAACTACAATTATAATTCATAATTATGAATCTGAATAAAGGAAGAAGAAAATGACATTTGGATTTTCAAAAGACCACCAGACCATTACTTACTCAAACTTTATCTCAACTGTTACTTATCCTGAGCCAAGGTCTTCATCACTTTAATTCACAAAGGCACTCTACTCCCAACAAACCCAGTTCAGAATCATCGGGAGAAATTTTTAATTCATCACTATAAGTAGAAGGGGTCAGGGGCAGGAGGTTTAAACATGAAATTTGCTAAATTGAATCCCAGCCCATCACAACCGCGACTGGCTAACTAATAGAAGACAGAGGGTTGGGATATGGTGGGGGGCATTTTCAGGATGGCAAACTGTAACTAGTGGAGTGCCACAGGGGTCAGTGGTGGGGCCACAATAATTTACAATATATATTAATGACTTTGATGAGGGAAATGAATGTACTGTCGCCAAGTTTGTGGATGACACAAAAATAGGCGGGAAGGCAAGTGGTGAGGATGACACAAAGGGCAGAATTTTCTGCCTGTGGGGCGGGCGGGCCCGACCCAATCTCCGGCAGGCGGGGAGCTGATCCCCACTGGAGAGGCGGGCCTCGCTGCCATTTTAAGTGGGTGGGCCAATTAAGGCCCGCCCAGCGTGACGCTTCCTGTGCGGGCAGGGGGGCATTCCCCAAAAGTGAGAGTGCGCTCTTTCGCGCATGCGCACGAAAGAGCACACATCTCCCTGAGGCTAAGTGCTGCCTCAGGGAGATCGCTTAAAAAGATTAAAAATAGAAAAAAAAATTCCCTAACATGTCCCCCTCATCACATGAGTTGGGACATATTCATAAATTACAGTAAAACTTTATTAAACTTTTTGAATCCCTACATGAAACCTCATTCCGCCGATGGATGAGGTTTCATGTTTTTTCTATTGCTCGCTGGGGCTCCTGGCCTGCCCGCCAGCCTTAAATTGGACGGGCAGGTCCTTTAATTGTATAATTGCTCCTGTCAATGGCCTCAATTGGCCATTGACAGGTCGGCAGGCCCGCAGCTGATTTTGCTGCGCCCCGGCCTTCCTGAAAATCTAAATGGAACGGGATGACGTCGGGGGTTCCACCCGACATCATCCCGCATCATTTTACGCGTCGGCGAGCGGGCCCCGCCCCCTGCTCGCTGACGGCAAAATTCTGCCCAAAGAGTCTACAGAGGGATATAGACAGGTTAAGTACATGGGCAAAAACATGGGCAGATGGAATATAATGTGGGAAAATATGAGGTTATGCACTTTGGCAGGAAGAATAGAGGAACTGAATATTACTTAAATGGAGAAAGACTGAAGAAAGTTGCAGCACAGAGGGATTTGGGGACCTCGTGCATGAATCACAAAAAGCTAGAATACAAGTTCAGCTGGTAATATGTAAGGCAAATGGAATGTTGGCCTTTGTTTCAAAGGGAATGGAGTATAAAAATGTGAAAGTCTTGCTAAAACTATTGAAGGCACTAGTTAGACCACACCTAGAATACTGTGAACAGTTTTGGTCCCCTTATCTAAGGAAAGATATGCTGGCATTGGAGGCAGCCCAGAGAAAGTTCACTAGGTTGATCCCGGGGATGGAAGGATTTTCTTATAAGAGGTTGAGTAGGTTGGGCCTGTGCTCATTGGAGTTTAGAAGAATGAGAGGCAACTTTATTGAAACATTTTAGATTCTTAGGGGGCTGGACAGGGTAGATGGCATAATCTCAGGGTAAGGGGGCGCCCATTTAAAACAGAGGTGAGGAGGAATTTCTTCTCTCAGAGGGTAGTCAATGTGTGGAATTCTTTACTGCAGAGGGTCGTTAAGTATATTCAAGGCTGAGATAAACAAATTTTTAATCAGTAAGGGAATCAAGGGGTAAGGGAAAAAGACAGGAAAGTGGAGTTGAGGATTATCAGATCAGCCATGATCTCACTGAATGGCAGAGCAGCCTCGATGGGCCAAATGGCCTACTTGTGCTCCTACGTCTTATGGGGGAGAATTTTCTCCCTGTCGGGGGGGTTGGGCAGGAGCGGGCATAGGCATGTGTGCAGCCGATTGCTGCCCGCAATCGGCTGGGCACTGCCATTTTACGTGGGCTGGCTAATTATGGCCCATCCAGCGTGATGCGCGCCCGGAAGTGCTGAGCGCTCCCTGTGCAGGTGTGGGGGGGGTGTAGGTTGCCTGAGTCGGGGCCTGCGCTCTTTCGCAGATGCGCGCGAAAAAGTGCAGAAATCTCCGTGAGGCACAGAGCTGCCTCAGGGAGATTAGTTTAAGTTCCAAAAAATTTAATAAAAGAAAAAAAAATTTTTTAAGGCATGTCCTTAACATGTGAAACTGTCAATGAGCTGGGACATGTCTATTAATTTTATTTTAAAAATTTTCAAACCTTTAAAAACCTTCATGAAACCTCATCCCGCTTGTGGATGAGGTTCCATGAAAAATGCAAAGGCCGCCTGGGCTCTTTGCCTGCCCGCCAACCTTAAGGTTGGATGGGCAGCTCAGTTTATTGTTTTAATTGATAGTTAACTGGCCTTAACAGGTCTTTGACAGTTCGGCGGGTACGTAGCCAACTCAGGTGCGTGCCCGCCGAACTGAAAATCTGAATGATGTGCGGTGACGTCAGGACACATGCCCGACGTCACCCCATGTCATTTTACGCCTTGGCGACTGGGCCCCGCCCCCGCTCGCCAATCTGAAGATTCTGCCCATGGTCATATGGTCAGTGACCAACAGCTAAAGGGCAGCGAGAGCAGCCAGATACAGCAGGTAAGTGCTTTTTATGGCATTTCTTGTGGGCCAGGAGGAGCAGGAGTGTTCCCTATGGCCCCTCAAACAAATTTTCTGCCACAAATATTTTCATATAATTTAAATTAATTTAATGATTTTGCCAAATTAAGCATGCATTAATGCAAATGTAGTGAGAGGTCGCAGATTGAAATGGTGACAATATGCAAAATAACCCAAAGTCAACTCAAAAACAGGTGGAAGGGTGGGAATTTCTACTTCTGTACTTGTTGCAACACAATTTTCCAACCAATATAATTAATTTGTGGAAAATAAATGCGCCGACAGACGAAGAAATGTAAAATCCTCATCAAACTTTGCTTCCTTCCAAAAATGAACATAGCACATTGTGAATGGAGTAGGGTTTGCAGAGTGGGGGCAGGGAAGGGAGGCAGGGTGATGAGAAAATTAAAATTACTCCTGTCATGAAGTTTTAATTAAAGAAAAGAATACACCACCATGAAGCTATTCGCTGAAATATTTGATTGAATAAAGAGAGACCCGGCAAGTTAGTATCTCGGACTACAGTACAGTAGGCAGTTTTGCTCTCAGGTACCAAAGATACCAAATTATATCCTCATATCAAATAACTTTGACCTTGCAGTTACTATTCTCAGGTACATAAGCTCCAAAACCATAAGCTTCTACAGTAAACTTTGTGTTATCCGCTGTTCTACCAACCGGAATTCTCTACTAACCGGAATTTCTGATGTTCCCTGAAAAGGAATCATCACTTTACCAACCGGAAGCAATTACAAAGTGATCTGGAACCTGTTTCTGTATACTGTATTAATACTGTATTATACTGTAATTTATATTTTAATGTACTGTTGTAGATTAGAAGTACAAAGAATACTGTTCTTTGCTTCCTGAGTACTTGCATATTAGCTCATGCTACAAGTATTGTGATGTATTTCATTGGTAAATGGAACTCTCCATTAACCGGCATTTTTGATTAACCTGCACCGCCCATTCCCTGTGCATGCCAGATAATAAAGATTTTACTGCATGTATACTACATAACAAGTGGTTGATGTACAAGCAGTTACAGGTGAAAGAAGATTTTATAAAAGACCAGAAATATATTACTTGAGGTTTCTTACCCTATAGATAAAACTCTGGGCATGGAAATGAACAGTGTGCATGTCTACTTCATTTCCCATACCCAGTAAATACCAGTCAACCTTCTCTCCTTTAACCATTGTCAGTCCATGAAGATTTCCATAGATCTTCCCATTAATTGCTGAAATGAAAAGAATGTAAAAATCTACTAAGTTAATTTTGGAAGGTAATGTTTGGCTCCAAAAGATTAGGAATCTACGAATCAGTATGTGTTCATACCATGTATTTTATTGCTTTCTACAAACTCATCTGTTTTCTTGATCTCAGCTGGGTCCGCATGGAGATAAGTGATGATATTGTCACTCAAGTACCAGGATTCATTTTCATCATATACCAGAAACAATAAAGCAAATTCCCGATCAACATCTTTCCTCATGCCATTCTGTTTGAGTATTCCTTTACGACAGGTTACCAGGGGGCCAACCAAACCACTGTACAGGTCCTGAAATAAAATACTAAATAGATTGTACAAGTTTCTTTTTAATTTCATGCTCTTTTACAAATACAGTACGTAGATAGTTAAGTAATTATGTGTACTAAGCAGCTAACATTGCATGATGAATTGGTAAGCAATGAAGCTAGTTGCGCTGTACATTTCCATCAATATGATACGAGAAAGAGTGCAATTGCTGTGGATTCAGTCCAAATTAGAGTTAACATAAATTTTAAGCACATCTCAAAGTGACAGTCCCATTCTCTTCAGCTCTGTACTAGCTGCAGTCCTATAAATTTTCAAATGTAATTATTAATTCTTGAATGTTAATAGCGAGCTGAATGTCTTTAGCTCTTTGCTATCATTTAAATTTTAAACAGTATTTTGATGCTGATGAGCACAGCTCTGTGAATTTGTGTAAGCAAAGCTCTGCTTTGTCTGACCAGAAAGCGATGGGATTATAACTCAGCACTCAAACCAGTTATAATAGCTCCATCACATTCCAGTTTAATAAAGGGAGTGACAGAGCTCCTGCAGTGTTACAGTGTCAAAACTGCTGCAGTGCTGGTTATGGAATGTAAAACAGATGTAAAAACAGTAAAGAACAAAATGGATGCTGGCAGTTTCAAAACTGCATTGGAATCCTTCATAAAAGCCAAAATCTATGAAATATAGTTCTTGAAACAATACTATGAAATACTAATATATGAATGCTTATTCCAAAAGTCTAAAATTCCTCTTCCTCTATTCCAATGGATTTGTTAAGCCATTTCAAATAAATTACTTAATACTTCCACAAAAATAAGTGACAAAGGAACTTACATAAATACAATAGCTATTCACATCTGCGTATCCCTATTCATAGGGTCCTTGTATTATTTGGCATATCAGACAAGAAAATAAACACCGTCACAATCCAACAGAGGGACAACAGGAAGCATTCAAAAAGGACAACAGCATCTGAAAACAGAAGCGGGATCGCGATGCGGAATTAACTTGTGCGGGCTGCTTTTGATGTAGGCAGCAAGCCAGCTCCGTGCTGCCTGTTTATTTACAGGATGGCAGCATGCAGGCCCTGCTGACCACATTGTTGAATGGTGGCATGCCGCAGCTCGGGGCCTGAGATTGTGAGAGGCTAGCACCACTCAAAGCTAGTCTGCACCTCTTAAAGGGGTGGAGCAGATTTTCAAATCCCTCCATGGCCTCATCCCTCACTACCTCTGTCATCTCTTCCAGCCCTGAGATATCTGATGAAATCATTGCGGAACTCATCCTAACATGGAGATAGCGAGTGGGCTCCAAGATTCTCCAGCGCAGCATTGAAGTCAAGGAGGTGGCAGAGGACGAGAGATACAACGATAACATATAGCAGCTTTAAAATATTTTTTAAAACCCCAAGAACATTATTAAACAAAATACGACATCAAGCCACATGAGATGAGATCAGATGTCCAAAAGCTTGGTCAAAGAGGTAGGTTTTAAGGAGTGACTTAATGGAGGAAAGTGAGGCAGAGAGGTGGGGACATGTGGGGAGGGAATTCTAGAGCTTAGAGTCTAAACAGCTGAAGGTGCAGTGATTAAAATTAGGAATGCTCAAGAGATCAGAATCAGAACACTGCAGATATCTCAGGGCTGGAAGAGATGACAGAGGTAGTGAGGGATGAGGCCATGGAGGGATTTGAAAACAAGGATTAGAACTTTAAAATTGAGGCGTTGCTTAACCGGGAGCCAATGTAGGTCAGTGAGCACAGTGGTGATAGGTGAGTGGGACTTAGTGGGAGTTAGAATACAGGTGGCAGAGTTTTGGATGACTTCAAGTTTACAGATGGTAGAACGTGGTACGTCAGCCAGGAGTGTGTTGAAACAGTCAAGGCCAGAGGCCTGGGGTGGGAGATGGCTCAGAAGCAGAGGAATTGGATGAGAGGCAGAGTCCAGCAATGGTACAGATAGAAATAGGCAGTCTTAGTGGCAGCATGGATGTATAGTCGGAAGCTTATAGCATGGTCAAATATGACACCAAGATTGCAAACAGACTGGTTTAGTCTCAGACAGTTGCCAGGGAGATGAACAGGGGATGGTCAATCTTCCCAATATTTAGTTGGAGGAAATTTTTGCTCCTCTGGTCCTGGATGTTGGACAAGCAGTCTATCAACTTAGATACAATGCAAGGATCAACAGAGGTGGTAGTGAGGCAAAGCTGGGTGTCATCAGCGTATCTGAGGAAACTGATAATGTGTTTTCAGATGATGTCTCCAAGGTGCAGCATGTAGATGAGAAATAGGAGGGGACCAAGGATAGATCCTTGGGGGAACATCAGAGGTAACAGTGTGTGAGTGGGAAGAGAAGCCATTACAGGTGATTCCCTGGCTAGGATTAAATACAGAATAATAGAACCAGCAAGTCCCTCTGAGCTGGTTGAAAGAAATGTTTTGTTTTGGTTTTCGGAGAGCTAAGGTTGAAATAAATCCTTGGATACGAATCATGCCTCATGTGTTGGTCATAATCCAATTGATCATTGTGATCTATTTGCTATGTCTGGTGATGGCAAGGAAAAGATAATGGAAGAAGAAGAGACAGTAAAAGATAACGTGTGAGGTCTTGGCTCAGCAAGAACAGGAGAAGTTGGTTTAAAAGTGACTGATCCTCCGTGGAGTCAGAACATCGGTCACTTGGGGGTCAAGTCCTGTAGCCAGTCCTTCAGCTTGAATGCAGTCAACTTAAAGGAAACCAACATTTAAAGTTCAAGAGACAGTGCTGCAAAGAAAAAGGCCATTTGTAATGGACAATTTTCAGAAATTGACCAAAGTTCCCCTGTCAATATTCCATGGGGCTTTGGAATTGGCCCTAAAAAAAAAATCTTGAAATGCAACACTGTTAATGGACTACTCTTGGACCAAGGATGTGGGATTGTTGCAAGATGTCAGATGGTACAATCAAAAGTGGGAGGAGTTTGCAGCAATCATTGTCATGGATGTGATTTTTTTCACAATAAGAAACATGGCTTTAGGGATAGGTGCAGCAACTTGCAAGGTTAACCGCGGGCAGAATTGATCATCCACACAAATGGGAACATAATCCTCGGAGTGATCAACAGAGTGGGTAAAATTCGGAAGTTATGGGAACATTTGTAAGTATTCATTTAACTTGAAGGTAGTAGGGTACTGATATTGTTGGGCTAGAAGGTGCATTTTTGTAATGTGTACCTCTGTAAATAAATATTTGTAAAAGTGTGTAAATATTGGCTCCAAGTCTATCCCTCACCACCTGTTTTCTGGAGTATAATACTTGCCCTGCTCTCAGGCTGCAGTTTTGGTTGCATCGGGTGACAGATTTCATTGAGGACATTGTTACTGATGTGTAGATATCTCACACACTGTCCCTTGCTGCGTGCTTCAGGTAGGAGAATTGCTCCCCAAATACCCTGGATAGATATAACATCCTGCTGAGAGCCCCTTTCATCTTCCTCCTCACTCTGCCAACAGCTTTGTCTGTGTTGTGCGGCCTCTGATTCTTCAAGTCATTCCAAAACCCAAGAGAAATGCCTATTACTGTATCCATTTCTGGGAGCAACTGGTGTGTGCAGAAGCCTTTAAGTCAGCAAAGAGTCAGCACTTGCCACACCACTCACTGTAGACCTTAGCAATTTAAAAAAAAAACTCTAGAAAGTACCGAACACTTGTACAATCACAACAGCAACCAGTAGAAATCAATCAGCAACTAACTTGAAAGTAATTGACGATCTCTATGAATAGCATTTGTGGTGGTTCCATCCTACAGCTATGCTTAGCAACGTGTGATTAAGAGAGGGCATTAACTGGAGCATTGAGGTCCAAAATAACAGTGCTAGTGTCAAAGCAGCGCTGCACACTGGCTGGAGTCATGATCTGCCTTCCTGTAGGCACTCACTACATGCGCTCTAATGCCCTTACCAATGTGGCACCTGACATGACTCACACCAGAGGCATGCACACATGCTGAGATTGCCAATCTAGGCCTCAAAGGCCTCACATAGCACAGAAAAAGTGAGTGCTATGGATCTAAGTTTTGCGTCAGCAATTTCTGAGAAAAGTCCAATGCCTGGAGATGCAAATTGAAAGTGATATAAAACTGTGCTGCTACAATCAAAAACCTTCAGAATCCCAAAGTTCCCTGCAAGCTCCCCTCCAAGACACACAACATTCTAACTTGGTAAGCAATCGCCGTTCCTTCACTGCCATTGGGTCAAAATCCTGGAATTCCCTCCCTTACAGCATTCTGGGTATACCGACACCACATAAATTGCAGTTGTTCAAGAAGTTGGCTCACCGCCACCTTCTCGAGCAATTAGAAATGGGCAACAAATACTGGCCTTGCCAGCGATGCTTACATCCCATGAACAAACTTTTTAAAAGCATGTTATTAATGAATTTCTAATATTTTAGAAAACCTAGTTCATAATGTGTAGGAAATTTAATTGAATGTTACCTTCACAAATTTTACTGCAGAATAATAAATCCAGGTGATACAATTTGAGTCTCCACTGCCAGGGCCTGATCTTTCCGGAACATTCCATCTGTAGATCTTGACCTGACCTAGAATAATAAAAAGTTACACTCATTTGAAATGAGAAGTACAAAATGGTAAAAAGAAACACTGAAAAAGATGCAGAATGCTTCACGTAAGATAAAATACTTTCTTGCACAGATTCCTTGCATAAATTGCGCTCTATGATAGCAAATACACCAGTGAAAATCAAACCTCCCTAAAATTAAGGGTTCAAATAGCCAGGCTTACCAGTAAAAATTATTAAATTAAGATAGAAGAAGGAAATCAGAACATCCTCACCCGAATGGTAATAGGGTTTTGGCATAATGTGACGGGAAAACTAACTGAAGCAACAACGTAGCTTAAACTTTTAAAAGGCAATTGGAGAGACAGTTGTGGTGGGTTTGATCTATGAGAAAGGAACTAGGAGGTTCCCTCTAGCTTAATAATTATTTCCTATTCTTAAAAATTCTTATATTCTTATTAATGGGTAAAATTTAGCTACAACGATATTTTGAGAACATTGCGACAAACTATATTTCATGCACTGCTGTGAATGACCTCACGTGTCACTTACACATTTTGCAGTCATGAACAGAGGATGTTCTGATTTCCTTCTTCTATCTTAATTTAATAATTTTTACTGGTAAACCTGGCTATTTGAACCCTTAATTTTAGGGAGGTTTGATTTTCACTGGCGTATTTGCTATCATAGAGTGCAATCTATGCAAGGAATCTGTACAAGAAAGTATTTTATCTTACGTGAAGCATTCAATTAACTTATAAAATGTATACCCTCAAAATTCACCACTTTGGATGTACAATGTAAGCAGTTACTTCTAGATATGTGATTTTGAGGGGAATAAATTTTAAACTGAAGTTAGTGAATAAGCAGAACTGTGTTGCACAACTCACCTGGCTTGGTAACTGGTACTTTGAGGTGTTTACCACTGTTTACCTCCTCAACACCATGTGGGTGTATGGAGTAAGGTTGGGAAGCTAAGTTCTTAAATATGACCATGATAACGTCACCAACTTCTGCTCGAATAATTGGACCTAAGTGCATAAGATTATACAAAATTACAATTAGTTATAACCAGACAGCTGCAAGTAAAACACACAAGGCAGATCTTCTGTAAACTAAATCTAAACCCACTTCCTATCAGCGTGACTCACGCTGGGTGGTGGGACGGCTGAACACGCATGATCTTCCGCTTTTCAGCTTATTGCTTATGCATCAGTGAAGAACTTGGCGAATCTCGTGGTGGGGCAGGCAGGGATTCGCCCACCCTGCTGTTACCTCATGGGGTCGAAAGTCCTGGCACCTGGACAGACATTCACTCACTGCAGGCCAGGTGTTCTGTTGAACAGGGAATCCATGGCGCCAAGGAGTACCAACTGTCAGCACCACGTTTCAGTGAAGCTTCCCTGGGAGATCCTCTTCCAGGCCGTCCAGGAAAGGCAAGAGGTCCTCTTTCCTTGGGATGGGAGCCAAAGATCCTCCCATCTGGCCATGCTGGCCTGGGAGGAGATTGCTGGGGAGGTTAGCACCTGTAACAAACAAAAAAAGACCAGCCTGCAGTGCAGGAAAAGGATGAATGATCTAATGTGCTTCGCCAGGCTACGTGAAACTTCTACTCACTGAAAACACACACTCTCATAAGGATATCAGGCGGTCTAAGGGTTAGAGCCCATAGGGGTCTCACACACGACCAGCAGATGCGGCATGCCACTGAATGACCGCCAGCCACCTTAAGCTCACCGTCTCATGTAATATCCTGCACAAACAGTGTCTTAATCCCTTACTTGGGAGGGCTCAGCAGACATGACAAGGCTGCATGCTTTTGAACGACTCTTTCGTCCACAGTGCTCACAGCCAATCCATCTGTCTTTATGCAGGACAAGATCTCCCTCTCCCACAATGAAAGGGACAGAGCCAAGACTGGAGGGGGAATCCCGGAGTTGAGGATACTCTCACCATTTGAGGGACAGGCAGCAGACCGGCTGGGAAATACAGGGATTGTTTCTGCGCAGAAGGCAAGATCAGCTTCCCCAATAAGCCAGTGAAGGAGCACTCAGCACATATTGGCTATATGCAGACAATGACTATGAGCGATCTTTATTCTATTAGCCTGCTGGTCAATTGCTAATTCTCTCTTCTCTCTATTCCAGGTACCAGCAAGAAAACAGGGAGGACGTCCTCCAACAGATAAGTCAGCCCCCCCCGACCACCTTGGAGGAAGAAGCAGAACTACCCTCTGATGAAGAACTGGCACTGTGTTTGCCTGTACCCTCCAACAGCGCAGATACATACACCTCGGTGGGTTCTTGTTCTAGAGTACGTTTTGGTTCATAGTCCAGTGATCACCTCACCAACAGCAGGCGAAGGCAGTGGCAGCCAAGGTCTCTGACACTCAAAAGCACTGCTGGAGACCAGGCCCCTGTTGAGACCGAGTCTGATGATGAGACTCTGGGATGTTGGAGATGCAAAGACAGGCAGGGGAACAGCAGGCAGAGCTGTCAGAGGCCGTCACCAAACTGGAACAAAGGGTGGAGGAGTCTGTCCGCATTTTGTCTGATGTCGTAGCTCCAGCATGTGAGCACAACAAAGGCTCCATGAGAAGGGTGGAAGCTGCCTTGGAAACCCATGTTCAGCAGTTTCTGCCAGATTTGTGCTCAGATCTGCACACCATGGCTCTAGCTATGGGTGCGCTCTAGCAGTGGCTAGGAGAGAGGGTACCTCGACCTCCCTCCTCAAGGAGTCAGGGAGGGGCTGCCAGGTACCTCAAAGGAGGAGGAGTGCCAGCCACCCCTGGGGCATCCAACTAGGACACTAGGACAGTGCCCTGCCTCTCCAACTCCCCTCTGCCAGTGACACCATCAACTCCAACTGATCAGGATGAAAAGGGTGCACCTGCCCCTGAAGAGGAGAGGCTTAGCAGGCCGGGGCCGTCATGGCCTTGGGTCACCACAGGACACCTGCCGAAGTCATCTCAGACAACAGGGTATAGCAGTCCGCAGACTGTCTCCATTTTTGCTGCAGATCTCGAGGGCTGCACCTAGACGTAGCGGTGGGGGTAGAAAATGAAGAAGTTTTGAATGCACACAGGTGGCATGGGTGTTCACTCATTGTATGTACTTTTCACCTCTGTAAATATATTTTGCATTAATCCTTCTCCATGTCTCAGGGATTCAATTGGTATTCAATGTGATTCAATGACCCGCGTTCATTCAAGGGTGAAAAATATACCTCCCCCCACCTCCCCATGAACTCCCTTCTGGATCTTCAGTTGTATTGATTTTCACACAATCTCACCATAGTGAGTAGCCCTTATTTCCACATCTGTAACATCAGCAAAAGCACATCATATGTGACAATGATGGCTGGCTAATACACCTGTCACCCTTAAATCTCAGGCAGACATTATTTGGGCTCAGGAGAATTGCTAATCAAAGTTAGTAATTATCCTGCTGCTGTCACAGTCTGTTGTTTGTGGATGGCATAATTATTTGTCGCAACTAATATTATAATTGCTTATCTAATGTGTACTTTGCAATAGCATTTACTTTATGAGAGTGAGAACTTGGAAGAAGTAGTATCAAACGTCAAGCACCACAGGCTTTCATGCCTCTCTGAAGTTTGTTGTCATCTCCGAAGTTAAGACTGAAAGTCATTCCAGGTTAACTCCTACTCTCCCCATGCATGACGCTGGACTAAAATCAATCAGGAAAATTATAAATGTCTGCAAGAAGGGTTACAGTGGGTGATGTCAGAGGTGTGTGCTGATCTTGATGAAGCTGTCTTCTTAACTGTGAGGATGGTTGCTTAGCAATGCTTATTGTGAGCCTTGCTTAATGGCACAGCACACAACTTAATGTGGAATTCATTGCATGACAGTGCACTCACTGATTTAGGGTATATAGAAAGGATTGGCCTTTGTGAGATGGACTATGTCGAGGACTGCAACGCTCTGAAAGTGATGCTTTTGTACATCTCCTAACTCCTCAGCAGGGTGCATGAAGGGAAGAAGTTGTCTTTTGACTGTTGTGCCAACACTGACTGGTCCACGTTTCTCCCTAATGCAAAGGGAATCCAGGACAGAAACTTGACAGGCTTCCGATGATTGCAGGGCCCTGAGTGTTTATAAATAACCAAAGCATTGTCCTCTCTGTGAGGACAACGCAAACAAACCTCACAGGTTACAGGTCAGTGTGTCCCGATGTGCAAAGGGCTATTGGGGCTCAGCAGCAAGATGATGCTTCTGAATTATGCATTCATGAGAGCTGGTGATAGGAGAAATGGAGTTCCCCCGATGCTGTTCCCTCTTGAGACATCCAAGCGCAAACCATTGAAGAATGTTATTGTTAGGGTAGGAGGTGACCAATGATGCTTCCGTGATCATAGTGAGATTTCTGATCTTTCCTGAGAGGTTCATGCAGAGAATGAAAGTGGTGTTGCATCCCGTGCATCAAAGGCTGAAGAAAACTTCGATTGTGAAAATGAGACCTCACCTTATTCCTCCTGGAATCTTGTAGCTATGAGGTTGTCACGGGCACATCTGCCGCTTCATGTCCATGCAATGGCTTCATCACATGGCTCATCTGAATCCTCGTCCTCTTCAGAGTCATCTCCTTCCACATCCTCCTCGTCCAAGGAGACGTCTAACTTCTCAATGTCTCCCTCTGGCAACACATCCCCCCTTTGCAGCACTAGCTTGTGCAGGGCGCAGCAAGCAATGAAGGTGCATGACACACTCTGTGGAGAGTATTGGAGAGTCCCACCTGACCAAACCAAACATCAGAAATGCGTCTTCAGGGGGCTATTAATTGGCTCTATTAAGGACCTTGTGGCAGAATGTTCTGCATTGTATCTCTCTTCGGATGAACTCTGTGGCTGACGGGCATCATTAGACATGTCTTCTGGGGTGTTCTTTGTCATCGAGGAGCCAATCTTCTAAGCGCTAAGGTCCATCAAAGATCTGAAGCACCTGCAAGTGACTCAAAATATAAGTATCGCGAGAGCTCCCTGGGTATCTAGCACAAACATGCTGGCTCTGCTTTCTGTAATCACAGATTAGCTGGACATTGAGAAATTGAAATCCTTTTCTATATTAATGAATCTCACAGGCTGCTGCCAGGGAGCTCTCAAGGCCACATGTATGCAGTCGATGGCAACCTGTACTTGCATTAAACCTGAGATCGCAGTGAATCTCACAGGTCTAGCAACCTGGCTTGCATCATTCATGTCATCCATTATTGCACATAATGGTGAGCTTTACTGAAAAGGGCATCAGTCCCCTCCCTAATGCATTTGTGCATCGCCAATTGTGAGATTCTGCAAAGGTCCCTCATGCAGCCCTGGAAGGATCCACTGGCAAAAAAGCTTAGTGCAGCGGTTACCTCCAAAGCAACTGGCATGGGATACCCTCCAAGTCCTTGCAGCATGAGTTCCTCGTGCAGAAGGTGGCAGATGTGAGCTACCACATCCCTAGGCACACGAAGGTACCTCTGGGACTCTCTTTCGCTCATCTCCATGTATGATCTCCATCTTCTGTAGACACTTAGTCATGTTAAATATCTTTGTGGATCTTGCCCCTCCTCGGGAGCATCTGTGACCTCCTGGGGTCCCACTGACTCTTGCTCCTCAGGGCAATGGTCCTTCCGGGACTGTGACAATTGGCAATGGGCCCTTCTTCTTAGTCTAATTACAGCTATCAACAAAGCAGCGTTGCCTGCAGCCTGCATTCTCCACTCCTCTGTGTATCTGTGAATAGATACAATTGAGCAATCAAGGGTAGTTCCCCTTGAATGGTCTCCCTTCATCTCAAAGGCTGGAATCTGGTCTGTAGCCATTCACATGCCCGCAGTCTGTACATGGCATCCCCAGGCCACCCCTTGCAGGCTGATGGATTCTCGCCTGAATGGGCACCATTAGTCAAGTAGCAAAGCTCATTCACTGTGCATTAGACCCTCGAGTCCAGTACTCAGCTGAGCCATGCTCTCCATGGCTTGAGCAGGACATTTATAGGGTGTCCTTTCAATCGGCCAAACATTGTTGTGCTGAACTACTCGCACACGCCCTCAGACCCCTCCCCTATCAAATTTTTCAAGCCTGTTTTCCCAACTGTGCCATTCATCGGTGATTGCGAACATGGTGCTCATCACTTGTGGAAGTGGGACCAGTTTCCAACCTTCCACATCACCCACTGAGTTCCTCCCATCCTTCTCCCTAGTTATCACCTCCTAAATCCCATTCTTCCTGTCACTACTCAGCCTCCCTGTTACCCTTGACCCCATCATTATTCACGTCGATGTTCCTGTTCTCCCACCTGAACCCTTCAATGTTGATGCCTCATGCCATTTGTCCACCTGACCCCTCCCCTTCTCGAGGCTGCATGCACACTCACTTTTTGGGACACCCCCCCACCCCACCAGTCATCGACATAAAGAATCCAGACGCCTCCCTTGAATGTTATTGTGCCCTCTGTTCCATGATACCATGACTTGAATCCCTAATACCAAATTCCTCAGGTGACTGACAAGCCCTGTGCACCATTCTATGCACGACTGCCACTGCCCAGAGAGGCCCTCCCCACCCAAAGCAGGGACCAAGACATGCATACAGCTCTCTAACCTTGCCTGTAAGCCCCAGGACAGTCTTTGAAATATACCCCCAACAGTGTGGCCTTAGCCCCAGGACAGCCTCAGAACGCTCCACGGACAGTCTTTTAACCTTTTCTCTGGGCAGTCTTTCACTTTTTCATGGACAGTCTTTTAACTCTTGTCCCCTGACAGTCTTTCTTGCTTCCACTCTGTTCCTTGCCTCCTCCCCCAAATCCTGTCTCCATCCCACCACTCCCCTTTCGTGATCCCCCATAGTCCTGCCTCCTTCTTACCCCTCCCCGCTGGTTGTGCCTCCCGTGCCCAGCCTTGATGCAGCTTGTGCTACAGGCGCTTGATATTTAGCAGTTATGGTGATCAAGGAAGGCAAAAGCAGCATCTACTGACCTCCAAGTCATGGATGAAGTGAAGCTCGCCAGGTACGCGCCACTAGATACAGCCGTAAAACAGACCATTCTAATTATCCACTGGCAGGGCACTTAATTTAGAGGGGGAATGTGCTTTCAGCAAGTTTGCCTTTTAATAAGCATTCATAAGATGCAAATGAATGCAAATATGGCTCCCCACATAACTCAGTTGGAAACTTGGCCTGCCTTTAACATGCCATCAAACTCAGGAGAACAAAATTCCAAACTAATTTCCCATCGGCGGGAAACGGACTTTTTCATTCATGCCAAAGTTAGTGCCCCCGCCCACCATGATTCCTGCCACTGGAGGGGGTGGAAAATTCCACCCAATGTGAGTCATTTTACAAAAGACAATCGAAGGTTCAGAAGGCACTTTTGAAAATATGAACAAGAAGAAGGTATCTTATGGTGAATCTTCTACTCCTTCTCTACATGTCTGACTGTGAGTGAATGAGAACTTGCAGAAGAATGGATTGGGTAGGAAAAGTATTGTGGTATTGCCTGTACTTTTCTGTTAAGTTGTAGGTGGTATTCAACACAATGATGCCAAGATGACTTCAATTGGGATTCATGCTTGTTACAGGGCCTTGTGAAAAGCTTTGACTGCCTCTATACCTTGGCTGTCCTGGAGCTGTTAGTTAACTTCCTTCAATATTATTAATAATTTGGTAGTACAGAACTTGAGTATTGCTGAAAAAAGAGACATGCTGTTGAAGCTTTTACTCTTGCACTCATCAGGACAGTTGGGGACAATGGGGACAGCCATTCCCTGGATCATTTCCCATGGCAATGCCTTGACCAATCAGACCTGACCTGCCTGGTTTGAGCTTGAACAAAAGCTTGTCACTTAACTGTTCCCTGTTGCATTCTCCATGGAAATGCCTCTACCAATCAGAGTCCACTTGCCAACCAATCAGCACTCTCTTCTCATGCAGAATAAATTGTTGTTCCCATTACTATTGGTATTCTTGCAAGCCCTGATGAGTACAAGATGAAAACCTTCGACAGCATGTCTTTTTTCAGCAATAGTCTTTCAATATTGAATTGCTGTGTAGGGCTTTCTGGAATTAGTTCCTTCCACTAATTGTGAAACATGGCCTTCATGGGCCTGATTCCCCTGGGGTCAAAAAGCTGGGTCTTCCTTTGCTAGATTTCAACTACATTTCAATTTAATTGTCTTTCAGGACTTAGTGCTGTGTGGCACTGGACTTTGCTCCCTCCCAGCAGTAATCTCCTCATTGAGGGCACTAATAGCTCTAGGAGACCACCCTAAATACGTAACAAAGATTTCTGGACAGAAACCTGCACTGGTTCTTGATGGTGTCACATTGTTAACAGAAATGCTATTATGGAGGGATCTTAATCCCAAAAGACAGGCAGGTTTGGGATAGATGGGAGGCTAAGATGTTAAAAATCTGAATTTCAACCCAGCCTGAGCACTTTTAACAGAGGTCAGACTCGCTCACAGGAGGAGGGTTGGCAATTTAAATATTATGATGAGGCTGCATGCCTCATATTTACCCACCATTTCAAATTAACCTGTGGCTGGCTGGGTTTCTCAGGCCGTGGAAAACCTGACAGCTAAAGGAAGGCAAGGGCTGTTGGATTCAGGAGGTAACTTTACATTTACCTTCTGGATCCAGTGTACCTGCCTCGCTAATGCAACCATTCCCCATGCACCCCCCACAACCCTTTCACTATGGATGGACATCACCCAGCCCTTCCAATCACCCTACGACCTTCCCCCAAGGCCTCCAACATTCTCATCAGAGATCCCCTTCCTCAGTCCTCCAATCCTCACTCCCCGGGCATCCCTGGCCTCTGTTTCTTCAAGCCCCTGATCTCTGAATCCCCGCACCCTGGGATCAGAGCCCCCGACCTCCAGGGTCCTGGGTGAGATCTTCCCCCTTCCTCTCACCAACCCCAACTGGTCTAGCTGCTTTTTCTCCAGCATTCCCAGCCTGACTGGAAGCCAAACCTATTGATTAGGCTGACTTCCGAATGTCAGTGACATCACACACATGCTGTGGAGATAGTGTGAGGGAAAACACTGACTTGCAAGTTTCTTGCACACTCCCATGCCACGCCCCAGGGGGTCCAGAAGCTAAAACTCCCCCTATGTTTCCACTTCAGCAGTTAAATGGCCGAGGAGGAAAATATAGGCCTGAGCAGGGTTTATGAGCACCATTTTTAATGAGGCACCTACCTGTATATGTAGAAGTTTGGGGGGGCAGGGTGGGGTGGGCATTGACTTAAATCAATTAGTTTCATTTTGTTATAATGGATCTATAGGTTAAATTGTATTCCATTTTACATGTTGACACTGCAATTATTATATAAGTATTAAACCACCAAAATAATATTTTCATTTTAAATCTATGAGAAGTACATTTGTGCAATATCCAGATTAATGATTATCAGAAAGCTCCTCTGGATTGTCATTCTAAAGACTGCACAATGCCATATCTAGAGGCAGTTAATATTTGTGAAATAGCTTTTTATTAATTACCGAGTATTTCCAAATGCTGTTCTTCTGGTAGCCTCATTTTCTGTGCGGTAAAAGTTCCATCTGTAAACTCCCTGTAAACAACCTTTTTGTACTTTGACCCGATTTTACCTTGCCCTGTACCAACAAACACATGGCCATAACTAGAAAAACACAAAAGTTGACAATTAGCAAATGTTTCTTTGGCTACATTCAAAATTTAATCTACTGCACAGTTTATTTCTGAAGGCTAAAAATACATTTTCAAGTTATTTCATTTAGTATTTAGAACAGTGTTCAGTAAACAGTTTTCAGAAATATTACAACTTCATAGAGTCAGAAAAATGTTCCTACACCACCAAGAAATATTTATAAATGCAGAAGTCTCTGTATACAACTAATGTATTGATAATTATAAATTAGGAATGACATTATTGGAAACATTACATGTTAAGTGTTGGGGCAATGTCTAGGTCCACCTCTCAAGCACAAACCCCAACTCCATTCCCACCACATATCATCTTCAGCTTCTTCATCAATGACCTTTGTTCCATCATAATGTGAATGGGGATGTTCGATGATTGCACAATGTTCAGTACAGAAATGAATATTGCTGAAAAGAGAGGCATGTTACTGAAGCTTTTCATCTTGCACTCATCAGGACACATGCAAAAATGCCAAATTTCGGATGATCACAACAATTTATACTATAGCAAAAAAGAGGTGCTGATTCATACATTCAAACATAGTGGACACTCTCTGCAAACAAAAATATATTCAAGCCTCACAGCTTTTTTGAATTACCTAGAATCTTGGGTAGCCTATAGCTCCATGACTTTCTCCATGGCAACGTCCCAGCCAATCATGGTCAACTTGCCAATGAATCAGCATCCCTTTCACCTTTAGTATAAATTACTGTGCTCATTTGAAATTTGGCATTCTTGCCTTTGTCCTGATGACTACAAGACAGAAAGCTTCAGCAACATCTTAGCAATATTCAATGTTCAGCACCATTCATAACTCCTCAGATAATGAAGCAGTCCGTATTTTGTATTTATTATGAGAAGGGTATGTATGCTGAAGTTAGAAGTAAAGAGTCCACTACCACTCTTAGAGATTTTAAATATTAAATTAAAACATTTATCAACAAAAAAGAAAACTTAAACACACAAGATTACAGTTACACAGTTAAATTTAGTCTTACATTTCCCAAAAGATTTCTACTTAACTAGACTCCCAAATAAACACCCTATTCTAGACAACAGTCCAAGTAGACTCTTAATCTATAAAACATCCAGTAATATTACGCCAAGGCACCCACTGTTGCTATAAGGGAGGTATTTCACAGCTTCTCTCTCCCTCTTACTCGCTAATGGAACTCCAAAGTTTTTAACAAAATCTTGCTACCTGGAACAAGCAAGCACTTCTCTGAGGTGGGTTAGAGGCTGCTTCTTCACAAGTCTGTCTTCACACAGTCCACTTTTCAAGATCTCACATGGGGACTCAGATACAGCTTTCAATCTTTCCTTAAATATAATTCTCCCCTTTGGTTTCTAAATCCCATTGTTTCAACCTTGCTTTGGAAGTTACTTTTCTCAGAATATAAAAATCTTTCATGTTGTCCTTGTGGCCAGCACTTGCAGAAAAAATAAACTTAATAACCTTGTCTTATTTATCTATGATTTTGTGAGTTGTAAAACATCCTGTCATGTCCCTTTGAAATTCAAACAGCTAACAATTCACTTATTACTTATCTCCTAATGCAAATTGCAATTCATGCTGTATCTACTGGGACCTCACCTTAGCTCACCCATTTCCATTTCAAAATGCCAGTTTTTACGCTAATCTCTTTGATGATTTAAACCTTGCCATCTGACTGTCTTCAATTTAATTAAATTAGTCACACTCAAGCCTGCTTTAAAGTATCCAATGGTAATATTAGAGAAGAAATTTCCTTTACAGCTGATAAGTGGCAAGTAACATTCGTGCCACACAAGTGTCAGGAATGGCCATCTCCAACAAGAGATAATCCAACCATCTCCCCATGACATTCAATGGCGTTACCATTGCTGAATCCCCCAGTACCAACATGCTGGGGCTTATCATTAACCAGAAACTGAACTAACTGGCCATATAAATACTGTGGCTACAAGAGAAGGTCAGAGGTTGGGAAGTTGGAGGCACGTAACTCACCTCCTGACTCCCAAAGCCTGTCCACCATCCAGAAGGTGTGAGTTAGGAATGTGACAGAATACTCTCCATTAGACTGGATGAGGGCAGCTCCAACAACACTCAAGAAGCTTAACACCATCAAGGACAAAGCAACCAGCCTGATTGGAACCACATCCACAAACTTAAACATTCACTCCCTCCCTCGACATGCAATGGCAGCAGTGTGTACCATCTACAAGATGCACTGCAGGGACTCACCAAGGCTCCTTCAATAGCACCTTCCAAACTGCAACCTCTACCTAGATGGCCAAGAGCAAAAGATACAACATCACCTGCAAGTTCCCCTCCAAGCCACACCCAATCCCAACTTGGAACTATATTGCAGTCCCTTCACTATCACAGGATCAAAATCCTAGAACTCCCATCCCAGCAGCATTGTGGGTGTACCTACAGCAGATGGACTGCAGCGGTTCAAGAAGGTGGCTCACAGCAATCTCTTCAAGGGCAATTAGGGATGCGCAATAAATGCTGGCCTTGCCAATGATGCTCACATTCATGAAAGAATATTTTAAAAAGGGCTGCCTATCTGATATAAACTCATCAATGAACCAGAACTTCTGATTGATTTGGCAAGATCACAACCACTTTGTTCACCAAATTGTCTAAGGAGTTAAAATATGTAACCCCCGAAAATGAGTGTGGGGATTGCAGTATGTGATTAACACATAGACATCCACTGCACTGCAGGCAGTAAATTAAATGATCTGTCTGCTATTTGACTGATCATTGTGTGCAGTCACTACGAACTGCAATGTTCATTTACTGATCAAGAGAGGACCTGAAATCATGAGTGTCCAGTGCTTCCAGTGTCCAGTATAATGTGGATAAATGTGAGGTTATTCACTTTGGTAGCAAAAACAGGAAGGCAGATTATTATCTGAATGGCTATAAATTGAGAGAGGGGAGTGTGCAATGAAACCTGGGTGTCCTCATACACCAGTTGTTGAAGGTAAGCATGCAGGTGTAGCAGGTAGTAAAGAAGGCAAATGGTATGTTGGCCTTCATAGTGACAGGATTTGAGTACAGGAGCAGGGATGCCTTACTGCAATTGTACAGGGCCTTGGTGAGACCACACCTGGAACATTGTGTGCAATTTTTGTCTCCTTCTCTGAGGAAGGATGTTCTTGCTATAGAGGGAGTTGCAGCGAAGGTTTACCAGACTGATTCCTGGGATGGTGGGAAAGACATATGAGGAGAGATTGAGTCAGTTAGGATTATATTCGCTGGAGTTCAGAAGAATGAGGGGGGAATCTCATTGAAACCTATAAAATTCTAACAGGGCTAGACAGGGTAGATGCAGGAAGGATGTTCCTGATGTGAGGGAGTCCAGAACCAGGGGTCACAGTCTGAGGATACGGGGTAGACTATTTAGGACTAAGATGAGGAGAAATTTCTTCACCCAGACAGTGGTGAGCCTGTGGAATTCGGTACCACAAAAAGTAGTTGAGGCCAAAACATTGCATGTTTTCAAGAAGGAGTTAGATATAGCTCTTGGGGCGAAAGGGATCAAAGGATATGGGGAGAAAGTGGGAGCAGGCTATTGAGTTGGATGATCAGCCATGATCATAATGAATGGCGGAGCAGGCTCGAGGGGCCGAATGGCCTACTCCTGCTCCTATTTTCTATGTTTCTTAAAGGTAACCTCCACCTCTTAAAGGGGAGGTGGACTGTGGCTGTAAGAAGTGGTTGGGAGTCATTTGTGAAGTGAACCTGGAAAATATTTTGAAGAATGTCATAGAGCATGTACCAAGATTTTCTATTGCTGCACTGGAGGCCTTGGTGCAGGAGGTGGAGAGGCAAAGGGCATCTTCTATTTTCAGGGGGTCAGGAGACTCTTAAGACATATTATGAGGAGACCATTGGAGGAAAGTGATGGATGGTAATGCCAGTGTATCCCTAAGAACCTTGATACAGTATAAGAAGAAGTCTAATGATCTGATGAGTGGTCAAGGGGTGTTCAATCTTCAAATGCCATATTCTACCTGCTGCACCCGTAGCCTCATCAACTGTTGAATTCATTACACCCTCATATCTTCAGCTTCTTCATCAATGATCTTCCTTCCATCATAACAGCAATTATCTTTATCAATCTGTGCTTCATTCAATTCACATGCTTTATCTCACACTCGTACACTGTTACAAGCCTTGTACCCACAGTCCACTCAGTGGCAGCTATACAACATCACCTAAACATATTGCGGAGGGAGGGGGGACACTGAGACACTTCCCTCTTTCTTGCAGAATATGATGCACAACAGGAAGAGACTGGAGGAGGACAAGCACTTATGCACATTTTAGCCCCCCACCCCTCCCCTTCTGCACCCCTCACCATGAAGAAGACAGTACTGGCCATCATAGAAGGGGCATTACAAAGGCCGTGGCCACTAGTTTCACAGGATAGGGTGATGATGAGAGTCTATGCATGCCCAATCCCCCTTATTTCTCCCTCATCCCACAACCTCTTCTGACTCACAAGCTGCAGAGAGTGAAATTTATTATTTCAGGGGGTGTGGGCATCGTGAGTATACACTTCCCGCTCTGCCCTGTCCCCTCAGCATAACCTAACTCTTGTCCCTTTTCATTACAGATATCCCAGAACTGGAACCTTACCAGACAGAGGAAAAAGACAATAATGATGATGAGACATTGTCACTCGATCTTCCTGTTGTTAGGAAATAGAGACAGTTTAAGTAAGTTTTATTTGTATTTTTTGAGTGTTAGGAATGAGTTTTAGCTTTAAAATTTAAGTTTGATTTATATGTCTGTATCTGTGAGTTAAGAAAGGTCAGATAGAGTTTTAGTTTCACTTTAAAAAGGTGCTTGCATTTCTAATGTGGGGTTTTATGACTCCGCAAGAGAAGGTAAACATACAAGGGTAGAAGAATTGGATTGTTGCCTAGCAGGTCCCTCCCATAGACACACACAGGAAGAGACAATAGTTTATTTTGGAAGCTGTTGGAGTTCAGTTGGTTTGAAGACAGCTGTGAAGCAGAAGCAACCAAGAATGGGACAGATAGCAAGTCTCAAGCTAAAGAAAGACCCCAAAATCCAGGGAAGTGGAAGAGGGGGAAGTCCAAAGCAGACCTTCTAGTCAAAGGAAGAACAGGAACCTGGAAAGGTCCTGTTAATGAAGTTAAGAGTGAGGGGCAGAGAGAAAAGCTCCAAGCTTCAGATTTAAAGAGTCAAAATCTGCAGAAAGCATATTTAAAGCGAGAACAGCTTGCTAGAGGCAAGAAGGTCTAAAGAGACAACTGCAGGTCTGTAACTCTTTGCTATGGGCATGTGAAGCAGTGTGTACTGTTGACAGCTGAGTCAGTGAAACAGAAAGCATGGAAGACAGCTTGAATGCATGCGGTGAATCAAGGAGAGGAACATTGGAAGGAGAGTTTGAAACCCTGGAGGTGAACCCTTGCAGAAGGCGTCTGAGAGAAAGCGTCTGTTTGGGAGAAGATTCCAAGGTGAGTTCTTGGAGAGTGGGGATTGGAAACCATTGTGTGAAAGACAGAGTGCAGTGGGACTGGTTGGCTCACAGTGTGACAAGCGTCTGGGGGGGGAGTTAAGGAGAGATCCATAGCATCTGGTTGAGGTGGCATCTGTCACTTGGTTTCAGAGTGTGGTGTGCCTGACCACAGGGAGCCTATTGGTTTACAAGGGCTGTGCACTTACTGTGAACATTAAAGTGTAAGATAGCTTTTGTAACTTGTGTTATCCTTATAAATCTGTATATATCTGTAATGCTATAGTTGTGGGTGAAGGAGTATTGTAATATAGCTCATCTTTTCTTGTTGAATAAACATTTTACTCTTTTGCTAAAAGTTCATCAGCTGACTCCTGTGACTCTGTTCAGTAGCTACTCTCCACATATTCTAAAGAAAGTTAGGATCTATCAAGCTGGGTTCCAGTCTGGGATCAGGCTTGTCTAGGGGTAACCTCAGCTGGGGATTATAACACTGTTGCAGCTACCAGTTCAGAGAATGACACTGCGTGTACATTAGAGATAGGATAGAGGAGGGATCTGCATGCGGTGAGGCACCAGGATCAATATGCAGGATTGAGGGTGGAAAGGTCTATGCAGGAGGATGAAGTTGCACCCTAGATCTGCTCTAGAAATCTCAGATGATGGTTTTGATCAGTCAGGCTACAGGAGAGGTTTGTTGAGTGCATTCAACCAAATGCTTGGTGAACTGGGGAGCCTGCTAGAAACTTTGCTCATGCTGCCACAGAGCATGGAAGAGTCCAACACCA
Organism: Cetorhinus maximus; assembly: GCF_964194155.1. Taxonomy (NCBI): domain Eukaryota; kingdom Metazoa; phylum Chordata; class Chondrichthyes; order Lamniformes; family Cetorhinidae; genus Cetorhinus; species Cetorhinus maximus. The sequence goes on along the minus strand of NC_135885.1, from coordinate 82,545,361 downwards.
GACTATTGCAAGGATTTGTGTAGAACTTTGAGCTCATCCCATTGACTGTAGAATGGCTGGTTGCTACGATCAGCATAGCTGTGGAACCTGCCATCACAGGGCACCTAATAACTGAGGTCCCAACTTTCATTGCAGCACAAACAGCTTCTGTTTCCACGGAAACTTGGACTGGTTTCTTTGCAGCTCAGGCTACTGCAATGGAAGGTCAGGCTGCTGCCATTATGGATGCGGATGTCAGGAGCTTCTAGGGTATCACAGCAATGCAGCAATCTGTTCTCCAGATCACCAGGATTGTGAGACGCAGGAGAATGGCAATGGCTCACTGGAACAGCAACCTGCTCAAGATGACAGCTTTCCTGTTCCTACCCCTGCCACTCCATCAGTACCATCAAGGTTGCTAGTCAGCCAGACTGACAGCTGCATCCCTGCTGAGATTGCCCAGGCTGAAACTGGGTCCTTAGGCCCAGAGATGCTTGAGATCATTCACCTAGGTCACATGTAGTTTCCCCAATTGAAGCTTAGGAGCCTTGCACCTACGATTCCCCAATCACTGGGCTAACAGCTCATGGCAGCACTAGGACAGGCAAAGGCACACTGAAGACAAGCACTAAGAAAATGCACAAGGGTCATTAGCTCCACTTTATGTATATCAATTAATGATACACTTGATAAATTTGGATTTGATCTTGCATTTGTTGCTAGGTTTTGTGTTTCCAGTGAACTGAGGGAGGCATCAATAAGTGTTGGCAGAAAAAGGATAATGAGTGGAATTTTGCAGTCCCTGCTGGCGGGTTTGAAGGCAGGGGGCTTATAAAATGCCTGCTCACCACCTACCACCCACGCCTGACTTGTCTCCCATTTTACTGGGGGCAGAGGTATCGGGCAGCCCACCTGCCCTTGGGACTATTGAGGCCCTTAAGTGGCCATTGCCTCACCCCACCCCCACCGCTATTTTATCCATGGCAGGGGAAGGCCCACACCATGGGTAGCCTGGCTGCTTTAGCCGTGTGGGCTGTTGTCAGGAAAGGGGTGGTTACCTCCTTTGGGATGCCCTTGTGCCTATCAGAGGCACTCCAACTCCCAAGATCATTGAGGACAAGAGGGCACAGACTGGCAAAAGGAGCAAAAGTAATATGAGAGAGAACTTCTTCATACAGAGAATGATTAAGGTCTGGAAGGCTCAATCGAAGCATTCAAAAGGGAATTAGACTGTTACCTGAAAAGAAAGAATGTACAGGGTTACGGGAAGAAGGCAGGAAAATGGCACCAAGTTGATCTTTTGGAGAGCTGGCACAAACACAATGGACTCCTTCTGTGCTGTAACAATTCTGTGATTCGAGGTAACAGCTTATGTCACCACCTAACAGCCAGATTGTCCAGTACTAGTATCCATTGCACAGAATACTGTCACAAAGCCGATTCCTGCTCTGCTGAGTACTGTGTCACGTGTAATATGCCCATGAACGTATGAAGATGGTCATTTTACTTCTAAAAGAAAGAACATGACATATGGACAATTCACCTTGACCCAAGATGGAGCCCAGTGGGCCCAGTGACTTTTGTAATTTCTAACTCTGTCTGTGGAAAGTCATTAAAACATAAATGTCTGTGGGTGGAGGACCCTCTACTGAGAAGACATTCAAGGACCAGCCAGGGGCAGGTCAGTCTGGGGCAAACAGCACAAAGCGGAAAATGTATCCCAGCACTTCTCCCCATCTGTAACAACTGCCAAGTTTCTCCTGAGCAGTCCAAGCAGCAGTCGCATTATCTGAAGACAGCGATGGTCTGTATTATGCCGTTCTTTGTGGTCACACAGCTCTCATTGTAGTCCTGCTAAGCACATGTGCATGGTTCCAGGTCATATCATGTCATAAGGGGATAACCCTTGTTGTCCAGTAGTCTGACCTTGTGTTAGTTGGAATACAGATCACTCAGAGGACCATCACATACTGAAAAAATCATAAATATTGCCAGGTTAACAGGAATTCAACTGACTGTTGTGCTGTCTGTGGTCTGCACGCCAGCTGCACATTGAAAAAGTGGAAACCCTCTCTCTTTATTAAGATTATAGAAGTTAGTTGAAGAACACATAAGGCATTTATTCATTCTTTCCCAGGATGTGGCCACTGCTGACCAATTAGCAGTTATTGCCCATCCCTAATTACCCTTGAGAAGGTGGTAGTGAGTTGCCTCTCTGAACCGCTGCAGTGTAGGTACACCCACAATGCTGTTAGGAAGGGTGTTTCAGGATTTTGACCCAGTAGCTGTGAAGGAACAGCAATATAGTTCCAATACAGGATGGTATGTAGCTTGGAGGGGAACTTGCAGGTGGTGGTGTTCCAATGCATCTGCTGCCCTTGTCCTTCTAGATAGCAGAGGTCCCAAATCTGGAAGGCACTGTTGAAGCAGTGCACCCTGTAGATGATAGACACTGTGCATCCTGTAGGTGATACACACTGTGCTTCCTGTAGGTGATATACACTGCTGCCACTGTGCATCAGTGGTGGATGGAATGAATGTTTAAGATGGTGGACAGGGTGCCAATCAAGCGGGCTGCTTTGTCCTGGGTGGTATTGAGTGTCTTGTTGTTGGAGCTGCACTCATCCAGGCAAGTAGAGGGTATTCTGTCACACACCTGACTTGTACCTTGTAGATGATAGACAGGCTTTGTGGAGTCAGGAGACGATTTACCTGCCACAAAATTCCCAACCTCTCACCTGTTCTTGTAGCCACAATATTTATATGGCTGGTCCAGTTCAGTTTCTGGTCAAAGGTAACCCCCAGGATGTTGATATTGGGGGATTCAGCAATGATAATGCCATTAAATGTCAAGTAGAGATGGTCAGATTATCTCTTGTTGAAGATGTCATTGTCTGGCACTTGTGTGACGCAAATGTTACCTGTCACTTATAAGCTCAAGCCTGAATGTTGTCCAGGTTTGCTGCATATGGACATGGACAATTTCAGTATATGAGCAGTTGCGAATGGTATTGATCATTGTGCAGTCATCAGCAAACATCCCATTTTCTGACCTTATGATGGAGGGAAGGCCACTGATGAAGCTGTTGAAGATGGTTGGGCCTAGGACATTACCCCAAGGAACTCCCGCAGTGATGTCCTGGGACTGAGATGACTAACCTCAAACAACAAAAAACATCTTCCTTTGTGCCAAGTATGACTCCAACCAGTGGAGAGTTTTCCCCCTGATTCCCATTGACTCCAGTTTTGCTAGTGCCACTTGATGCCTCATTAAAATGGTGCCTTGAAGTCAAGCACAGTCACCCCCACTTCACCTCGAGTTCAGCTCTTTTGTCCATGTTTAGACCAAGGCTGAAATGAGGTCAGGAGCTAATGGCCCTGGCAGAACCCAAACTGAGCATCAGTAAGCCGGTTATTGCTGAGTTAAGTGCTGCTTGAAAGCACTGTCAACCACACCTCCCATCACTATATTGATGACTTAGAGTAGACTGATGGAGCAGTAATTGGCCGGGTTGGATTTGTCTTGCTTTTTGGGGACGGGACATGCCTGGTAATTTTCCACATTACCGGGTAGATGCCAATGTTGAAGCTGTATTGGAACATCTTGACTAGGGGTGCAGCTAGTTCTGGAGCACAAGTCTTCAGTACTATTGCTGGAATGTTGTCAGGGCCGGTAACCTTTGCAGTACCCAGTGCCTTCAGTTGTTTCCTAACTTTGAAATGCCCTTTGAAATGGCCTAATAAACCAGTCAGTTGTATCAAACCCCTACAGAAAAATCAATAAGGAATGAAGCAGGACAGATCACCCAGCATCGACAACAGCACAACAGCCATATCGGTCCTGCAAGGTCTTCATTACTAACATGTAGAGGCTTGTGCCAAAATTGGGGGAGCTGTCCCAGAGACTAGTCAAGCAATATCCTGACATACTCATACTCACTGAATCATAGCTTTCAGACAACGCACCAGACACCACCATCATCATCCTCGGGTATGTACTGTCCCACTGGCTGGACAGTCCTACCAAAGCTGGTGGCACAGTGGTATACACTCAGAAGGGAGTTGCCCTGGGATTCCTCAACACTGACTCTAGACCTTTTGAAATCTCTTGGCATCAAGTCAAACGTGTGCAAGGGAACTTCCTGCTGATTGCCACTTAACATGCCCCCTCCCCCACTCTCCTCAGCTGATGAATCAGTACTCTTCCATGTTAAACACCATTGTAATATGCATTTAAGGGATAGCAGGATGGCATCACCAGAGGTAAGTGTGATCCAGTCTCAGTTTCACTTTTGCCTGTGAGCAGAACACAACACAGCTCTGATGTTTTCAAGCTTTCTACCTTTGTAAAAATGTTCTCATGTGCCTAGTCTAAATAAACGAACCCACAATGTGTTTACACAATCCCTTATGAGTGATTGGTCCTTCATATCATTATAAAAACATGATATGGTGTTCAGTGGTGGTCAGACAGTCTGGCAGCAAGATTAAGTACAGGCACAACATGGCCTGAGATTGTGCTACATGGCATGAGATGATCCTTGGTGTTCTGGTTAGACTGAAATGAATTTGCAGCATCAGAAAGTGTTGAAATCACACCATGGTGACTGCACTGAAAAGCTTTGAAGATAGTGCAGGGATAGGGCTCAAATAAAGAACTGGTAAGCAGACAGATCCCTCATGGAGAGATTGCAGTGCATAGCCTGTCAGTCCCTTGAGTGGGATAGTGCATCAAGAGGACCAGCACTGGGTTAGTTCCTACCTACCTACACTTCTTTCAAGTATCTTCACCTTACACTTTGTAACTCTCATCTTTGCCCCTCCATTTGCTGTCACTCCCCACCTTCAAAAGCCTTCTTGAAACGTAACTTTGTAAACAATCACTTGGTCATTTCTTTCGATTCTTCCTCTATTGTTCAGCATCTATTTGCTCTCTGCAAACCATCTTGAAGCATAGGTACAAACAAAATTAAGAAGAATTAGGAGCTGGAGCTGGCCATACAGTCCTCCAAGCCTGCTCTGCTATTCAATAAACCATGGTTAATCTTCTACCTTAACTTCTCTTTCCTTCACCATCGCCTATCACTTGATTTCCTCAGTACCCAAAAATCTTTGGAATTCTTTGCAGTATATTGCAAACACTGAGCATGTTGTTATGTTGTTCTCTCTGCTGCCCTCTCTGTTGGGAAGGTGTAAATAAAGCTAGTTCAGCTGAGCATGTGTCACATTTTTGGAAATGGAAATGGCAGGAAGAGTGTGATGGCTGTCACTTTTAGATCAGTTCAATTGAATAGGGGGTCACGTGATTTGTTCAACCAATGTCTGGCTAGCACGGAGGAATAAATTCTAGGAAGGGGTTTCCTCGGGAAAAAAATGGCTCTATGAGGGGCTGGCTGGATACAAGCAGCCACGGAGCTCTTGTGTAAATAACGTTCATTTTGTTTGACTAAGAAGCCTCCCAGAGGGTATTTCTACAAAGGGATAGCTACAAATTGCAGGGGAATTCTTTTCCTGAGCCGAAAAGTGAGGTCCACTGGATTTCAGCAATATCCAGGTCAAGGCAGCCAAGTTCACAGTCTCAGAGTCAGAAATTTAGATGTTACCACTGCCTTGGTAGCTACCAGCCATTTAAATGTCCCCATTTCCAGTCAAAGTGCTATGCCGATGGGAAAGTAGGCCATATCCAGACAACATGCAGGAGTAGAGGAAACAATAATATTCCAGATTGTGGTAAAGCTCCAGCTAGCAGACATGCACCACATCGAGGTTGTGGTAGATCTAAAGATATTTTAGGTGCCTGGAAGTCCTCAAATGTGCACATAATTGATGTGGAAATGGAAGTTGATGTTATCGAGGAGAAAGATCAAGAGTTGTACTCAGTCAGAGAACAAGAAAAACAGTTTACGGAAAATGAGAGTAATAGGGCTGAAGGTACAATTAAAACGCCCACAGTACAAATGAAAGTCGGAGATTCACAAAATACTTTCATCGTTGATACAACTGCAGGTGGCCATCATTGAACTAACTTTATTTAAATCCCACCAACAAAGAGGGCAGAAGTGAAGGCAGAATAGGAAAATGCCCAGCTCTTACTATATAATACTTCTTCCTTGAAAATTTTCAGTGACTGAGCATCCATAGCTCTCAAAGACTCACGACCCTTTTAATATTTGAGTTCCCTATTTTTCATGAAATAAATTAATGAAAGATTAGTACCACCTTTCTTCTTTGGTTGCATTGTGTCTTTCCAGCTCCCAGCTCCTGTCAGGAGAATAGTCCCACTCAATCTCCACTGCAGCAATGTAGTACGTTCGGATTGTCTGGTACACCTGGCCCGGGATGCTTTTATTGCAGTTTCGAACATGATACATGTGTTTCATTCCACCCATATAGTGATCAGCTGTTCGGCAGATAACCTTAAATGTACCTGAATTAAATATTTTAATTCAAAGTCTTAAATAGTTTAATGGTAACGAACTTTGAAAACAATAGACTTATTAAGCTTTAAAGCTTGAACTGGGGCTGTAGTCCATTTCCCCACTCTCTCATCATTGCACTCAACGGCTGAATTCCCAAAATATCCGTACTGCTTACAATGTTGTCTCAAACACAGCCAAGCCTTCAGCTATATTCTGATCTTAGATTTGAGGGCACATTCCAGAAAATCTGTGCAGAAGGCATCCATGGAACCGTGGAAGTTTACAGTATAAGGGAGAGCCATTCGGTATAACATGCCTTTGCTGGATCTTTGCTAGTGAAATCCAGAACTAATCCCACTGCCCTGCTCTCTCCCCAAAGGGTGTGATTTTTTTTTCTCAGTTTGAAATATTTATCTAATTAACCCTTAAAGTATTAAGTTAAAATGCACAAGTAACTGGATCAACAGCGATTATGTTAGCACTGGAGGCAGAAGGAAGGAGAGAGAAGAGCTCATACCAATATCATCTGGCTGCATGAAGACTGTTGCGGAGGTATGAGGAAACACATTTAATACATCATGGGTGGTCCCCCTCAGGTGGACTGTGTTTCCTTGAAAGTAAATTCCGTGCATGTCGATTTCAGTGCCAAGTCCAATCAAGTGCCACGAAACATTGTCACCCTTGCACATCTCCAGCCCAGGCAAGTTACCAAACATGTAGCCATTAATAGCTAGAAAATGAATATGATAACTGCATTATAACACAGCAAAAATGTTCCATAATATTTGCTACTTTAAACATTTACCATCAAAATCATGAGGGAGAACTCCTTGGAAACAAGCAATCCAGAAATTCTAGGTACTTCCCAAAAACTCACCATTTCCGAAACATATAGCTTCAATAATGTAACCTTGGCTATAAATCTGCTTCACAATATTTTAAAGATTTAGCTGAGAGTCTGAGAAGGCTTGATGCTAAACATGCCCAACCAGTGTTCAGCAGTGAGCTAGTAGAATGCTGAACTATAAAGCCAGATCAGGAGAATATAAAACAAAAACAGAATTACCTGGAAAAACTCAGCAGGTCTGGTAGCATCGGCGGAGAAGAAAAGAGTTGACGTTTCGAGTCCTCATGACCCTTCAGCAGAACTGAGTAAAGTTAGGAGAGGGGTGAAATATAAGCTGGTTTAAGGTGGGGGTGGGGGGGGGAAGAAGTTGAGGGGGGGGTGGTTGTAGGGACAAGCAAGCAGTGATAGGAGCAGATAATCAAAAGATGTCACAGACAAAGGAACAAAGACGTGTAAAAGGTGGTGATATTATCTAAGAGAATGTGCTAATTAAGAATGGATGGCAGGACACTCAAGGTACAGCTCTAGTGGGGGTGGGGTGGAAAGACTGACAGGGCATTACAGTTTTAGATTTAAAAATGATGGAAATAGGTGGGAAAAGAAAAATCTATATAAATTATTGGAAAAAACAAAAGGGAGGGGGAAGAAACGGAAAGGGGGTGGGGATGGGGGAGGGAGTTCAAGATCTAAAGTTGTTGAATTCAATATTCAGTCCGGAAGGCTGTAAAGTGCCTAGTCGGAAGATGAGGTGCTGTTCCTCCAGTTTGCGTTGGGCTTCACTGGAACAATGCAGCAAGCCAAGGACAGATATGTGGGCAAGAGAGCAGGGTGGAGTGTTAAAATGGCAAGCGACAGGGAGGTTTAGGTCTTTCTTGCGGACAGACCGGAGGTGTTCTGCAAAGCTGTCGCCCAGTTTACGTTTGGTCTCTCCAATGTAGAGGAGACCGCATTGGGAGCAACGAATGCAGTAGACTAAGTTAGGGGAAATGCAACTGAAATGCTGCTTCACTTGAAAGGAGTGTTTGGGCCTGTGGACAGTGAGGAGAGAGGAAGTGAAGGGGCAGGTGTTGCATCTTCTGCGTGGGCATGGGGAAGTGCCATAGGTGGGGGTTGAGGAGTAGGGGGTGATGGAGGAGTGGACCAGGGTGTCCTGGAGGGTACGATCCCTACAGAATGCCGCCAGGGGGGGTGAAGGGAAGATGTGTTTGGTGGTGGCATCATGCTGGAGTTGGCGGAAATGGCGGAGGATGATCCTTTGAATGCGGAGGCTGGTGGGGTGATAAGTGAGGACAAGGGGGACCCTATCATGTTTCTGGGAGGGAGGAGAAGGCGTGAGGGTGGATGCGCGGGAGATGGGCCGGACATGGTTGAGGGCCCTGTCAACCACCGTGGGTGGAAAACCTCGGTTAAGGAAGAAGGAGGACATGTCAGAGGAACTGTTTTTGAAGTTAGCATCATCAGAACAGATGCGTCGGAGGTGAAGGAACTGAGAGAATGGGATGGAGTCCTTACAGGAAGCGGGGTGTGAGGAGCTGTAGTCGAGGTAGCTGTGGGAGTCGGTAGGCTTGTAATTGATATTGGTGGACAGTCTATCACCAGAAATTGAGACAGAGAGGTCAAGGAAGGGAAGCGAAGTGTCAGAGATGGACCATGTGAAAATGATGGAGGGGTGGAGATTGGAAGCAAAATTAATAAATTTTTCCAGGTCCCGACGAGAGCATGAAGCAGCACCGAAGTAATCATCGATGTACCGGAGAAAGAGTTGTGGGAGGGGGCCGGAGTAGGACTGGAACAAGGAATGTTCCACATACCCCATAAAGAGACAGGCATAACTGGGGCCCATGCGGGTACCCATAGCCACACCTTTTATTTGGAGGAAGTGAGAGGAGTTAAAGGAGAAATTGTTCAGTGTGAGAACAAGTTCAGCCAGACGGAGGAGAGTAGTGGTGGATGGGGATTGTTCAGGCCTCTGTTCAAGGAAGAAGCTAAGGGCCCTCAGACCATCCTGGTGGGGGATGGAGGTGTAGAGGGATTGGACGTCCATGGTGAAGAGGAAGCGGTTGGGGCCAGGGAACTGGAAATTGTTGATGTGACGTAAGGTGTCAGAGGAATCACGGATGTAGGTGGGAAGGGACTGGACAATATAAGCCTGAGGAGGTCATATAAATTCTGCAGTGCTCTGTTCAGACCACACCATGAGTCGCACGTTCAGATACACAAGAGATAATGAAACATCGGAAACAGTGGAGAGAAGAGCCAGAGGGTTGACCCCCCAGAATGATGAGTGGAAAGAGTGGAGAAATTTTAGCTTTTCATCCTGGAAACGAGGCATCTGGGTGATGATCTTAAGGCTATTGAGAAAATTAAAAAAGATACACCTGGAATGTTATTTTAGAGTAGAAGGGGGCTCTGAAAAAATAAAGACTTGCATTTATAGAGTGCCTTGCACAACTTCAGGACATCTCAAACCACATTATAGTCAAAGAAGAAAAAAACAAAAAGCTAAAAGCTACTGCGGATGCTGGAAATCCAAAACAAAACAAAAACAGAATTACCTGGAAAAACTCAGCAAGTCTGGCATCATCGGCGGAGAAGAAATCAGTCAACGTTTCGAGCCTTCATGGCCCTTCAAAGGCCATGAAGGCTCGAAACGTTGACTGATTTCTTCTCCGCCGATGCTGCCAGACTTGCTGAGTTTTTCCAGGTAATTCTGTTTTTGTTTTGTTATAGTCAAAGAAGTACTTTTGAAGTATAGTTACTGTTCTAACATAGGAAACACAGCAGCCAATGTGCACACAGCAAACCCTCCAAAACAGCAATGTGATAATGATCAGATAATCTGTTTTACAGTCATGCTGATTGAGGGATAAATATGGGCCAGAACACCAGAATAACTTGAAATAGTACCACAGAAACTCTTAGAGGTCAGACGGAGCTTTAGTTGAATGTCTTATCAGAAACACAGCTTCTCACAGAATACTGCACTTGAATGTCAGCTCAGATTTTTGAATCCACAACCCCTGACTCAGAGCAAGAAAGCTACTAACTAAGCCATGGCTGAAACATAGATTTAAACTGGCAAAACTTAATTTTAGGATCATTAGGAAACATTTCAGAAACAAGTGGATGTTATTGTAGTGCAACTTCAGGGTCTTTTTGGTAGATTGAATTTGATAGATGGAAGGTGGGCTGAATGGCCTTCCTCATCTGCCTACTCTGTGATATTGTTTCCTTTTTTCTCTTGCTGCTTGTTTTACAAGTTGAATCCACATAAATAAAATGGGCACTGATTGGATGAAAACCAGCTCAAAGGCTACTATTTCAGCAAATCATGTAATACGTCTAAAGACTGGCTGTGCCTGGTCAGTTTCTAATACATTTCAAAGCACAAGGGACACCACTGTAGAATACATTAGCTACAAAACTCAGGCCTGTAGCACCTGTAGTTTAATAGAAAAATGATGGCAGCAGCCTAAGCCTGCGTGCCACCAAGCTGGACTTGCATGGCAACAAGCTGAGATTTCAAGGTGTAGTCTAAACTTCCACTCAGACTCAGCACTCAGACGTTGAACAGCTTCTCCGTCTGCTGCAAAGGAAGTGCAGGCACCAGCCATGAGATACTGCATCACAGCTGGGGCCACAAGTGTTTTGGTGAAGTTGGTCACCACTTTCACACTGGAAAGGACGGGCTCCAAGGTCCTTGACCATAACCTTCAGACTCTCTGGCATATCTGCCAATGCACCAAGCATCTCTGTGTGCCCATTCAGCAGTGTTCTCCTGTACTCTGCTGTTATGATCCCCGTGAAGACCAACAAACCAAAAGAACTAAGTTTACTGACAGATCCCAATGAGAAAACCAACGGACAAGGTTTCACTTTTTGTAACTTTTACAAACCAAAATCAACATAAACAAAACATGAATTAACAAGCAAATTGTAATCAATATAAGCTATAAATTACACATTACAGAGCAAATACAACAACGATAGATCTCATAGAGTTACTGGGCAGTCCACTGAGCATATATGACACTAATTTCAGCCACAAAGTCCCTCAAAGCTCTGAACTTTCTCTGGTAGAATTCCAGCTGCTTTTCTTCGAGGATTTAGCCTCCACTCCTCAGCCAACAGCAGCACCCAATCAACTCGAGTTCCAGCGGCATGGTCTTCACCACAACGGTGCACTTCTGCTGGGCCTCCTGGATCCAGCTTTCCTTTCTTTTTCTTTTTCAGCTGTGCCACCCTCCTCTTCTTGTTCTCTTAAAAACAGTGGTCACGTGGACCAGTTTACACGACACACCCTGGGTCATTTTGGAAGAGGTGACATACCCGTTTGTGCGACAGCCGACGGTACAACCACAGAGGAAATGCAGCCTAAAAGAGGAGCCCAACCAGCTCACTCTGCCCCTCCAGAGTGCCTGGTGCCGCTGGCAGCCTCAGAGACACAGCCACGTTAACTCACTCCAGTTCCCAAGCTGCTCTGAGCCATCCAGCGCCGTGCAACCGCTGCATAGCGCGGAGTTCATCACAATTCCCCCATCTCCCTCAACTGAGTCCTCTACCACAGAACTCGTGGGCAACCTCACCCTATGAGGAGCTGGGATTCACACAATCCTTTCCCCTCTGCCCTGGCTGCAGCTCAATAACTCACCACATACAGATCCTGTTTCTGTGTCACCATCTAAAGTTCATGCCGTGCCAGTATCTGAGTGGGTGGCTACGAGTGCCAGACCGAGTGACTGTGTTTCACCTTCCTCATCCTCTTCTCCCTCGAGACCTTCAGCTTCACACTGGCTGGCCGGGCGGCAGTTCTTGGGCATTTGAAAACTTAAAGGCACAAGGGCAGGGTTGGGATGAGAGAAGTAAGGAAGAAGGCAAGAAGTGCACAATTGCAGATTACGAGATGAGGGTGAAGTGGTATATGAGAAGGTGTATTAGGCAGGAACATACCATCAACCTCAACGGTTTCAGCCACACCTCAGTGACAGCCATTCCAATTATTCCCAGCAGTCTCCTCCATGGAGGTCAGCACATGCAGCTCTGCATTGCCCCTGCTGGTTAGCTGCTGCATCTACTTCTCATGGGCCGCCTTGTCCTTCAAAAGAGAGGGATGTATGTCAGCGAGCATGGTTCAATGTGTTTCGGTAACGTGCCTACCACAGCTGAATAGCTAGCAGTGTGCGCAAGCTGGGGGATGTCAAGTATGAGTTGTGGTTGAGAGAGACTGCTGGCAGGTAAGTGAATGGGGATGTGGTGAATGAAGGAATGTGAGAGGCATGTGGTGCAGTTGACAGGACTTGCCATGTCAGGATGCATTCACTGAACATGACCACTCCTGTAACGTCATTAAACTTCTTTCAGAATTGCAGCTAGATCTTTGGGGTCAGATTCCTGGCTTGGCCGCTATGGCCACTTACTCCGTTTGCCTTCTTAGTGCTTTTCTGGAGGGTCTGTAGGCCCATCCAGACGAGAACCTTCCTCCTCCTGTCAAACTCCTGCACAAAGGCATCAGGCAGAATTGTCCCAGATTTGCACTAAGTGCAATAGCAGGCGGGTAAAATGGCATTTTACCCGCTGGCTGCGATGGCAGGTTTTCATGCCTTATCGTCCCAAATCCAGCACATTCTTAATGCATTCCCAGGAAACACGGCATTTCCATGGTGAGTGGGCACTCATTCACCTGCCAGCCATCACCCCGCTGCTGCATCACACCAGGCGCCATATTTAAAGTCCAGCCGAAAGCACACATCTCAGTGCTTCCAGGCCAGCACGGAAGACATGGCCCTGAAACTGAAGAGGACTGCAGCCCCCAGGTTCAGTGAGGCGTCCTTCGAGCACCTTTTGGATGCCATGGATGCCTGCTGGGATGTCCTCTACCCCGGCTCTGGCCGCAGGATGGGCAGCAACAGCACTAACCTGGCTTGGGAGGTGGTGGCAGTGGTGGTCAGTGCCAACGGCCTTCAAAATAGGACAGCAACTCAGTGCCGAAAGAAGATGAGTGATCTCCTCCGTTCTGCCAGGGTAAGTCACTCTTCTCATCACTTTCGACTCTCACACACACAAACCCATCACACATCCACAGGGCCCTCACTCACTGTCAGTTCAAAGGACATCACCATTCACTCTCTCGCACTCACTGTCATTGTCCTCATCCCATCCATGGGACCATTCATCACCCACACATGCCAGGCATGTTTTATCATCTGGCCTGGCAGGCATCCTGCTTACACTTTTCCCATCTCTATTCTTGCAGGACAAGCTGGCACACAACAGCAAGGAGAGGTCACAGACCGGTGGCGGAACGCCCGAAATCAAGGTCCTCACGGACTTTGAAAACAGAGCCATCCAGTTGGCCGGCAAGGATCTGGACCGTTCCTGTGCTGACAGTGAGGTCAGCGGTGCTCAACCAAGTGAGGATCCAGCAGTGCAACATCCATCAACCATACTGTGAGTGATGTGTCCTGTTTCACAGGCCACTGCCATGCACTAATTATCTCTCCTTGCTTCCACAGGCACAACTGGGAAACAACCGACAGAGTCCATGACCCAGGGCCTCCAATCAAACCCCGAAGAAACCTCTGAAAAGGAATCTGAAGGCACCCTCCCTGAAGTCCCGTCACAGCACTCACCCACACCCTCCACCAGCACAGAGACACACACCTCGGTGGGACCTAGCTTTAGAATAGCTCTGGGATCACAATCTGGTGAGCACTTTGTCCATCCGATCCACAGCAGGTGACGGCAGGGACTTCCCAGGTTTCTGACACTCGGAGGACTGCTGGAGGCCAGAACTTTGCTGAGTCTGAGTCAGATGAGGAGCCTCTGGACTCGGTCATGTCACAGTTGCTGGAGCTGCAAAGGCAAGCTCAGGAACATCAGGAAGGGATGTCTACTGCACTCCTCAGATTGCAAGGCACGATGAAAGGGTCCGTCTGCCTTCACTCTGAGGTGATAGCGCTGGCATTGCAATGCACTGAGGTCAACACTGGTAGGATGGCAGCCGCCATGGAGACCTTGGTCCAGAACTTCACTCCTGCACTGCTGCACGGGCTTAACTCCATCACTGATGCCATAGTTGGCCTCCAACAGTGTGTACGTGAGAGGGGTGCCGGGCAGCTCGATCTCACTCCAGCTACCCCTACTCTTCAAGGAGTCAGCCAGGGGCCCCCCGGGCACCCATAGAGAGGAGGATCAGCAGGTGCACACTCCAGGCCCATCCATCCAGGTGACTCCAAGATTGTCCGGCCCATTGGACTCCCCTCTTCTTGTGACCTCAGCAGCTCCAGCTCCACAGGCTGAGGAGGGTGCCACTGCCACACAGCAGGATCCTGAAAGCAGGCCGGTGCCCTCCAGAGGACACCCTCGAAGGTCAGCACAGACAGGGCGTCGCAGTCAGCAGGCTGCCCCCATCTCCGCTGTGGATGTCCGGGGAGCACCAAGCAGTAGCGGCAGGATTAGGAAAGTTAAGGAGAATGAGTTGCACAGCCTGGGCATGGGTGTTAATCACTTGTACATAATGTTCACTATTGTCAATAAACTCCCAAGAATGTCTCCCTGCCTATGGTTCCTTGTTCTAATGATCAGTGTTCCTGTCACTCAGATGTGAAACCTTTCTGCACAAGATAAAGGCAGGTGTCTCAGTCCAGGGCCTCTTCCTGTTCAGCCTTCAGACCAAAGTGATGGTCCGGCCTCAGACTCCCTGGACACATTACTGATGCCTGCACCTCAGCAGTGCTGGTCATTGCTGCCAGAATGTAGTGGGCAGGTGCCACAGAATTCTCTCATACTCTCTGTGTGCTCTCAGCACCTTTAAGGTGGGGCTGGCCCCCATCTCCTCAAGCATCTGCGACCAGTGATGCTATGCTCCAGCTCCTGAAGGGCTCAGGTGCTGAAGGCGGACAAAGGATCAGATGCTTCTAAAGTTTCATGGCTGCGTCTCTATGATTTGACCCTGATCACAGAGCGCAAGCGAGCTGCCCTCGGCCAGACAGGAGTCAGACATTCACAGAGCCTATGTGAAGATTTATGGAGTGTCCTCACTGCATGTCATCATCATCCTGCAATCGAATGACTATTAGGGCCTCCATTATGTCTCCATGGCAGGAGCATTCTCACAGAGGGTATTCGCACTGCCATAAGCCAGACTGGAGTCAAACATTCATGGATGCAATGTGAGGATCTACGGGGTCACCTCACTGTATGTCGTCATCATCCTCTACAAATCTAGCAGTTATGAGGGCTTCCCGAGTGCGCTTGCCTCATCTGGCCAGTGCGAGGGCCTCATCCCGGCCATTGTCACCTCTGAGGATCTCCTCATCCTCATCCTCATTGGTGTCCTCCTCATTGGAGGGGATGTGCAGCTCCTCCATGTCCTCCTCAGCCAGCTCATCTCCCCATTGCAGCGCCAGGTTGTAAAGGGCACAGTAGGTGACGACGATGTGTGACACTCTCTGTGGGCTGTATTGCAGGGCTTCAGCAGACAGGTCCAGGCACTGGAACCTCATTTTCAACATCCCAATGGTTTGCTCCACCAAGTTGCAAGATGCAGCATGAACCTCATTATACCGTCGCTCTGCTGCAGTCTGAGGCTGCTGCACAGGTGTCATCAGCCGTGTCCTCTGTGGGTAGCCCTTGTCCCTGAGGAGCCATCCCTGTAGCTTCTGTGATCTCTGGAAGATTCCAGGGATCTGTGACCAACTGAGGATGTAGGTGTTGTGGACGCTCCCTGGAAACCGTGCGCAGACCTGCAGGATGTGTTTCTAATGGTCGCAACCCAGCTGCACATTCAGCAAATGGAACCCCCTGTGGTTGATGTCATTCACTGTGTTGTGATGGAGATCTGAGCACCACATGAGTGCAGTCGATCACACCCTGTAGCTGTGGGAAACCTGAGATCTGGGCAAATCCATGCGCTCTTGCATCCTGGCTGTCCTGGTCCAGGGAAAAATGCACAAAGTTGTGTGCCCTCGCAAAGATGGCGTCCATGACCTCACGGATGCATTTGTGGGTGGCGGATTGTGATATCCCACAGAGGTCACCTGTGGAGCCCTGAAAGGAGCCACTGGCATAGAAATTGAGCGCCATGGTCATTTTCATGGCCACTGGCAGTGGATGCCCTCCATGTCCCCATGGCACCAAATCCTGCAGTAGCAGATGTGACCGACCAGTTCCTTGGACATGCACAGTCTTTGGCGACACTGGTTCTCAGTCACCTGCAGGAATTAAAGGTGGCATCTACAGACCCTGGGTGTCGCTAGGTGCCGGCCTGCGATGGCTTCCTGTGGCTCTTGGGCAGCATGTGCAGGAGCCCCAGCCTCCCCTTCTTCCCGAGGTTGCTGCTCCTGCCTCTGCGCAGCCAGGAACCTCAGTTGCTCTCTCCTCCATTGTATTCACGCTCTGTAAGCCATCAGGCAATACAGCTAGTTCACCAAGCTCCATGATCCTGATGTACTCCTGCTGCAGGATGAAAGAGAGAGACACATGGTTAGCATGGGTGTACGAAGAACCTGTCCTGGTTAGTGTGGCAGCCCCTTAACGCTTCCCGGAGAGTGCTGGCCACCACTTGGATGGCCAGAGATTAGTGCACTGCATGTCTGCTCTGTTAGCTTGAACCACGGGGGAGACTGTTCCAAACCAGGATGCTGACATTGCAAGCGGCTGTGAGCACCTCCAGCAGTGACTGCTCCATGGCCAACTTTAGTGAGGAGATTTTACAACGTGTACAGTCATCCAGCTGATCTGCAGTCCACTAAATTGCTCATGAATTTGCAGACTGTGCTGGGGGTGGGGATAAGGGGTGAGGAAGCTCTGGAGCACTTGGTGGTACTTTGATGCCTCTGTGTTGCTTGAGTGAACCTGACCCGAATCATGTCAGTGTGGCTGCACTTGAACTGTCTCAGCTGCAGAGGAATGGTCACTTTATACAGTTTTCCCTAATGCGTGGTCGTTTCCCTCTCCCGCCCCAAATGCTTGTACATTATATTCAACAGCAGGGCTGCCCTTGCTCCCCCCACCTTGTCATCATCCGCCTCAATGGCAGGGCTGCCTTTACCCGCACACCCCCCGCCACAAGTTGCCTCAACAGCAGGGCTGCCCTAAACCCCAACCCCCCTGAAGCTTGAAGTCCAACAGGCGACCCTGACGAGCACTGTACAATGTTACTGTGTAAACTCACCTCCGAGTTCCCTTCAGTGCAGGCCGCCAAGTGCACACCTTTTATGTGCTGTCAGCGTATTTTCCTGCCAATGTGGACGGATGATCCAGTCGATGGTGGGGTGGGGTGGGGGGACAATTCCGGTGGGCTGGCCTGATGATGATATGCTGATGTATTGCAATGAGGTCCCTGATGTCTGATGGCGGAAAACGCGATCCACCATCAGCGGCTGAACGGCCGATCGTGAACTGGCTTCCCACCGTCGTAAAACCGATCACGCGATATTGCCCACTCACTCTAACCAGAAAGAAACAGAATGAGCAGACGTGTGGTTTTTCCAGGGTGGCGTGATTCTCAATGATGCAGGAAAGCAGCAACTGCAGCCACATGGCTTTGCAGACCCCACATATAAACAGGGAAAGGTACCAGAACCGCGAAGGCTTCCACTCCATTAATGTGCAGCTGCTGTGTGACCATATCAAAAGCATCATGTCAGTGAATGCTCACTATCCCTGCAGCAACCACGATGCCTTCTCCCTGAGGCAGTAGGCTGTTCCTGCCATTTTCAGATCACCAAGAAGAACTAGTGGGTAAGTGCTTGGAGACGAGGGATAAGTCCTCTGCACGTGGCTGATGACCCCTCCCATGCTATCACCAAAAACAATATGGAGCAAGCCATCAGCATTCTTAAGCAGCAGCTCCACTGCCTGGACTGCTTGGAAGGTCCACACTTTACTCTCCAGGTTCGTTGTGGTCTGCTGCCACCTCCACCACCTCACAATTATGAGGGCACGGCCATTGTCACAGGCATCCAGAGGCCACCTCAAGGAGAAGAGGAGGGGGCATAAGGGAGCCCTTCACTCTGGACATTCCCTTAGGACATTATCCCTTCACCACCATTGCTTCATTATTTCCCACCTACCCATCTATCTCTTACACCCGTTCACAGCATCCTCTTGGACAAAATCCTGCATGAAAAGCACCAAATGGAAACCTTCCCATAAAATCTTTCTCCAACACCATATCAAATTAAACAAATAAAAATTAACGATACACCTTGTCCACTTCCTGTGGTGCATTTGCCTGGCCTGGTGCTCCTATGAAGTGCTATCTCAGTGACTGCAGCATCTTTCAGCTGGTGGCAGGCCGCTGGCTTTCACTGGGGGAGACTGCAGATTGCCTTGCAGGATGCACTGGAGAAGCTCTTGGCCTTGAGGGACTGCACAACCTTGGCATGGGCGGCAGCAATCTCGGCTGGCTGGCTGACAGGCAACAGGTAGGGCACTGGCAGAGTGGCAGCGATGGAAGCATGAATGCTGTCATCCTGAGGACAGCAGGTTCATGCTCCAGGGTGGCACTGCCAGAAACCCCAGGGCAGAACCTCAGAAATCCTAATAATCTGTTGGAGGACAGGTTGCTGGAATTCTGTGAGAACCTGCATAGCCCCTTCGCAGACTGGTATTCACAGCCACTATGGCAGTGGTCTGAGTCTGCATGGCAGAAACGGTAGATCTAACAACATTAGTCTGAGCTTCTACTGCAGTGTTGAGAGGTTAGTTGGCTTCCACTTAATGGTGGAAGCTGCAATGGAAGCTGAATCTGCGGCCATCAGATGCTGCATCACAGTCAGGTTCGCAAGTGACATCATGGAGTAGGCCACTACTCCCATGCTGGAAAGGATGGGATCTAAGCCCTGAGGCAAATTTGAGGCCAACTTCTCCATACTCCTTGATAGTGACGGGAGGCATTGTGGCAGGCCTGTCAATGCATCATGCATTTTGGTGTGTATGTTCAGTGTTCTCACCTTTGCCGCCCCATCAAAATCCTCATCTAAGTTCCTTGCAGCAAAACTGTCTGTGACCTTGAGCAGTGCGAGTGACTAAGTTGGTGGCTGCAAGTGTCAGATCCAATGATCATGTTTCTTCATCAGTGCTGTGCTGTTGCTCTCTCTCTTCCTCCTGAGGCTGTTGTGGCAAGCAGCAGTTCTTGGGCATCTGAAAGCAGAAAATCAAGAGAAAGGTTGGGGTGAGGGAAAGAGAGAGTGGAGTCGACCATCTGCAGCTTGCTCATCATGAATGAAAGCTGGATGAGAGGATCCTGCTTTGAAAAGGGGCGTAAAGCAGGGACATACCATCACCCTCAATGTTCTCAGCGACTTTGGATGCAATGGCGTCGTAGCTGGTCGCTTGATGTGGAGACAGCCAGCTTCTCCATAGGATTCCGGGACGCAGGAATCATTGTTCCCCACAGGCACTGCTCTGCTTCCTTCTATTCTGGGCCTTCTTCAAGAGAGCGAGAAAGTGAAATATCAGCAATTGTGTTACACTGCATTTTTCTGATATGCCTACCATAGCCAAATAGCTGACAGTTTATGGAGGCTGCGAGAAGTGTGTGTGAGGCTGGCATCATTGGAAGGTGTGTGAGGGCGAGGTAGAGCATCTGTTAGATCTGTGTCCTGACTGTTGACGAACGAGTGATAATGGTGTGGTACATTGGGCATGTTGTGCATGAGAGGCTGCTGGTGTGGTATTTGAGATCGCCTATAAAGATGCATTCACTGACATTGACCACCTCCTTGAGGTCACTGAGCTTCTTGTGGCACTGCTGCCAGGTCTTTGGGGCAATATTTCAGGAGTTGACCTCCCCTGCCTCCTGTTTCCATTTCCTTCAGAGGGTGTGCCTGCCCCTCCCCTCCAGAAACATAGCCTCACTCTTCCTGTCAATCTCCATCACTAAAGCCTCCAGTGCCATATCTGTGAACCTGGGAGCCGTCGCTCTTTGGTGTTCCAGTTGTTCTTTTACTTGCAGCCAACTGCAGGCAGTCAGCAGCAGCAGCACCTTCCTTGTAATGAGTGCAGCTTCCCTTTTGAGGGCCATGCTGTCTTTAAGAGATGCAGGCTAACTGGAACACATGGTACCCATGCACGTTGCTGGGCCTACTGTTAAACGTTTAATCAACCAAAAACGCAGGTCACACTCTGCTGAACGCTACAATCGTGCGAATGAAGAGGCAGCATGAACTTCAATGAGTCCACATGAGGGCAGATCGTGAATCACGGTAGCCGCGCCCGAAACCACCAATTTTTAGCCCCTAATGTGATGACATAAGCCACTCAGTTCAATGAACAGAAATTTTCAATGAACAGAAATCACACAGATGCAAGCGCAAAGCTGCACAAGATAGAAAACAGCAGCTGAAGTTTGTTGAAAATGCTGTGAAATAGCTTTGAATTACCACAGTGCTAAATGAGTGTTCAGGTCCAGAACAAAAGGACTGATGATTCCAAAAACAATCATTTTGAAAAATTTGTCAGATTTTTTAAAACGAGATTACAAAGGGCAATTAATAGGGAACAAGGATGGGATTTATAGCTGAATACAGGGATAGTAGCTGAAGAGTGAGCAAACGTTGCCAAAGAAGATAAATGGATAGCCTGAGGTTGAAGGCCCAACCATGGAGGCGGAGATGGGAAATGAGCCTGAGACCCCATGGTGATAAGAACAGGCAGCCCACAGAGGGAGGGAGGGAAAGTAGTGAAGAGGCCCATGGAGATATGTTTAGTATAGATTAGATACTGTAGGGAATGCACTGGACTGTAGGGAATGCACTGGCAGAGTTCTTGATGGCCTGCAACTCGCTGTGTGCAGATAAACCAAGAGCACAATTTGCCAGCATCCTTTCCACCACTTCTCTTCCCTTTACTCCAGACAGTGACTTACAATTTCACCGGATGATGGCAGCCTTCCAGTGTCCATTTTCATGTGTAGACTTAGACATGGAGAGCCAGTGTACTGTTTTGAGGTGTGGCATGGGAAAGAGAGATCACATTAAACCACATGGGGATCTCACCTCCACTATCAAACATGGATCACCGGAAAGCTATCACACTTAAGACTGTTCTGTCCTTACACTTACCCAGAGACAGAAAGGTCAGCTGAAGCATTCCAACTGTTGTTCTGGCTGAAAGAAACTAACTCAACAAGGTCAAGGAATCAACCAAGAGTCACTGAGGCTGCATGGCTCAGTAGTACTCTTTAGGGGATATTGACCCATTGAGCTACTGGGGAGAAACACACCATTTCAAAAAGATGGTTCCCCTTATATCACCAACACCTTCCAATCAATAGAAAATTTGCCAGCAATACAGAAGACTAATGAATTCCACTTTGACTACAGTCAAGCTTGTGTGCAAAGAGTGTTACTGCCATCATTCTCTGGCAGACTAGTTACAGGTTCCCTAACACACAATACAAGTACAGCGCTGAAGAGCATAGAGAAATACTGACAATCCTCAATGACAATCCTGCAATAGTGACCGGGCGGGCTAGGTCCCAAATGACATAGCTCCTAGACTGGGTCTGCAGCAGTTGGTGAGGGAACCAACAAAAGGGCAAAACATACTTGACCTCATTCTCACCACCTGCCTGCCGCAGATGCATCTGCCCATGTCAGTGTCGGTAGGAGTGACCAGCGCATAATCCCTGGGGAGATACAGTCCCATCTTCACGTTGAGAATACCCTCCATCGCATTGTGTGGCACTACCACCCTGCTAAGTAGGATAGGTTTTGAAAAGATCTAGCAACTCAAGACTGGGTAACCATGAGGTGCTATGGGCCATCAGCAGCAGAATTGTACTCAACCACAATCTGTAACTTCATAGCCCAGCATATCCCCCAGTCTACCATTAGCACCAAGCCAGGGGATCAACCCTGGTTCAACGAAGAATGCAGGAGGGCATGCCAGGAGCAGCACCAGGAATACCTAAAAATGAGGTGTCAACCTGCTGAAGCTATCACACAGGACTACTTGTATGCTAAACAGCATAATCAGTAAGTGATAGACAGAGCTAAGCAATTTGACAACCAACGGATCGGATCTAAACTCTGCAGTCTTGCCACATCTACTCATGAATGGTGGACAATTAAACAACTCACTGGAGGAGGAGGCTCCAAAAATATCACATCCTCAATGATGGGGGAGCCCAGCACATCAGTGCAAAAGGTAAGGCTGAAGTATTTGCAACAATCTTCAGCCAGAAGTGCCGAGTAGATGACCCATCTTGGCCTGCTCCAGGGGCCCCCAGCATCACAGATGCCAGTTGTTAGCCAGTTCAATTCATTCCACGTGATATCAAGAAATGGGTGAAGACACTAGATGCAAAGGCTCAGGGCCCTGACAACATTCCAGTAATAGTACTGAAGACATATGCTCTAGGACTTCCCGCGCCCCTAACCAAATTGTTCCATTACAGCTACAGTACTGGCATCTACCTGGCAATGTGGAAAATTGCCCAGGTATGTCATATACACAAAAAGCAGGACAAATCCAACCCGGCCAATTACCATCCCATCAGTCTACTCTCCATCATCAGTAAAGAAATGGAAGGCGTCATCAACGGTGCTATCAAGCGGCACTTGCTTAGCCTGCTCACTAATGCCCAGTTTGGGTGCCGTCAGGGCCACTCAGCTACTGACCTCATTACAGCCTTGGTTGAAACATGGACAGAAGAGTTGAACTCCAGAGGTGAGAGTGACATCAAGGTAGCATTTGACTGAGTGTGGCATCAAGGAGCCCTAGCAAAACTGGAGTTAATGGGAATCGGGGGAAAACTCTCTGCAGGTTGGAGTCATACCTAACATAAAGGAAGATGGTTGTGGTTGCTGGAGGTCAGTCATCTCAGCTTCAGGACATTACTGCAGGTGTTCCTCAAGGTAGTGTCCTAAGCCCAACCATCTTCAGCTGTTTCATCTATGACCTTCCTTCCATCATAAGGTCAGGAGTGGATATGTTCGCTGATGGTTGTACAAAGTTCAGCACCATTTGCGACTCCTCAGACACTGAAGCAGTCTATGTCCAAATGCAGCAAGACCTGGACAATATCCAGGCTTTGGCTGCCAAGTGGCAAGTAATATTCGCGCCACACAAGCGCCAGGCAATGACCATCTCCAACAAGAGAGAATCCAGCCATTACCCCTTGATGTTCAATGGCATTGCTATCACTGAATCCTCTACTATCAACACGCTTGGGGTTACCATTGACCAGAAACTGAACTGGACTAGCCATATAAATACTGTGGCTACAAGAGCAGGTCAGAGGCTAGGAATCGTCTGACAAGTAACTCACCTCCTGACTCCCCAAAGCCTGTCCACCATCTACAAGGCACAAGTCAGGAGTATGATGGAATACTCTTCCCTTGCCTAGATGAGTGCAGCTCCCACAACACTCAAGAAGCTTAACATCATCCAGGACAAAGCAGCCCGCTTGATTGGCATCACATCCACAAACATTCACTCCCTCCACCACTGACGCACAGTAGCAGCAGTATGTATCATCTACAAGATGCACTGCAGGAATTCACCAAGGCTCCTCAGACAGCACCTTGCAAACCCATGACCACTATCACCTAGAAGGACAAGGGCAGCAGATAGTTGGGCACACCACCACCTGGAGGTTTTCCTCCAAGTAACTCACTATCTTGACTTTGAAATAAAATGCCATTCCTTCACTGTCACTGGGTCAAAATCCTGGAACACCCTCCTCAACAGTACTGTGGGTGTACCTACACCACATGGACTGCAGCAGTTCAAGAAGGCGGCTCACCATCACGTTCTCAAGGGCAACTAGTGATGGGCAATAAATGCTGGCCCAGCCAGCGAAGCCCACATCCCGTGAATGAATTTTTAAAAATCACCCTGGACAAAGGAACCTGCTTAATTGACAACCCATCCACAAAACTTCACTCTTTCCACCATCAGTGTACAGTGGGAGCAGTGAGTACCATCTACAAGATACACTGCAGGATCTCACCTAGCCTCCTTAGACAGCACCTTCCAACCCCACGAGCACTACCATCTAGGAGGACAAGGACAGCAGACACATGGGAACACCATCACCTGCAAGTTCCCCTCCAAGCCATTCACCATCCTGACTTGGAAACATATCACCGTTCCTTCACTGTCGCTGGGTCAAAATCCTGGAACACCCTCCCTAACAGCACTGTGGGTGTACCTACACCACATGGACTGCAGCGGTTCAAGAAGGCAGCTCACCACCAGCTTCTCCAGGGCAATTAGGGGATGGGCAATAAATGCTGGCCTAGCCAGCGATGCCCACATCCCATGAATGTATTTCTAAAAATCTTCAAAATGAAAATGCTTAAAATTTAGATTGTCACCAATCATGCATTACTGAATGTTGCAATGCCCCAACATAAAGTTCAAACACAATAATCATATTCCCATGACAGTCACGCACCATGCATTTTGTTTGATTCTTGAAATTCTTCATCCTCCTGATTGATGTTGGAAGTATTTTGAATGAATGTCTCCAAATTCTTTGGAAGATACCAACTAAGATTCTCATCAAAAACTGTATACAGCAAGTAAAACTCTTGGTCAGTGTCTTTCTGTAAAAAAAGAAGTAGACATTTATTCAAAGAGTACTTTCAAGCTGAAATCTATGGAAACCTCCACACTACCAACATTTGGTATCACTCCAAGCCAGAGACCCAACTGAATTCCATTATACCATGCTGCTGTAAAGGTGATTAAAGACATGGGGCTGGTTGGACTGATATGCCGGAAAAGGCAGTGGAATTAATAATTCACTTTTGACAGAGCTGTAAATGACCATGTTCAGATCGACTCTAATGACAATTGATTCAGATTAATTTGTAGCAAGCAGAAAATTGAGCATGCCTCATAATATTGTGGGGGGTAAAGGAAAGAAATGTCAAATCAAAAACTGGTTCAACACAAGGCTACATTTCACAAAGGTGGAGTTGTATGGCTTAATTTATTAAAAACAGAAAAAGACACTTCTCAGAAGTAGGAACCATAATACGCAAAATAAAGAGCTTTCAAAAGCCATGGGCAATTTTTTTACAAGATCCCCCCCCTTCCTGGAAGAATGCAGGGACTGGAAACAAATAGTTAATGACCTGTGTCTAGATTCAGCAACTCCTTTTCATGGGTTCTCTGGCCGAGGGCAGGTTCCTGGCGATTATTTGCCGAGCCACTGGCAAAGTGCCATGATTTTTTAATAAAGATAGGGTGAGGAGGCAGGCTGCAAATCTACCTCAACCAGAATGGGCATCGCACCCCATGTTTTTGGTGATAATCCAATCCACACACTCGCTGTCTAGCCAACTGAGCAAACCAGCCTCCCCAGATTCATTAACACACAAGTTAAACAAAAAATCATGATTAATGGATATACAATACAACATTCCCTACTTCAAACTTCACACTGCATAAAGGAAAATGAGATTACTTGGTCATACAAAAGGAATTACAAATAATTATAATCTTCTAGAGAAAGGAAACAAACAAGCTCCATAGATTTTAGATCCTTCAGCAATGTTCTTGTTTTTTTTCAAAAAATTAAAAATACATATACACAAGAATTAACCATAGCAACTTTTGTAATTTCCACAATATGCTCACTGAATACTATATTTAATTGCTTATTTTCTATTAATGTAAAAATATTAATAACACTCAAGACCAATAACATATTTATTTTATATCTCCTCCGAGCATATTGTGCAGAGGTGACAGTTTATTCACAACCTAATCCACTAGATAATACTGCAAGTCATGGGTCTTGCCATTGCTGGTTGACACATCTTTGTTAATTAAGTGCATATTTTTCTCAAGTTAAAACTTTTTTATACATTATCTAAAAGTTAGCATTTGATTCCAAGGCTCCAATATTTACATGGCGATGGGGAGAGTACAGGAAGTTTGAAAATGGCAGAAGAGCTCAGCAAACTCATTTTTTGGTTTGGTTTCCTGCCTGCCCACTGGCCAAAATGGAGACCATGGCTGGTGGCCAGGAGGGAAAACCAGTGGCAGCAACTCGGAGCCAGCCACATATAATCAGAAGGTGGAAAGTCAGTGATTCTGCTGGGGGTGAAGAGAAAGGCCACAATTGGCACAGTTGAGATCAAAAGTTTCCTTGAAGGGCGGGGGAAGTGTTCCTGCTCCTGCTGGTCTACAAAGACTGTCTTAAATGTACTCACCTGGTTCAGCTGGCAATTTTTATCTCCCTTTTTCTGTTGGGTTTCCCAACCCCTGAGAAACCTGCACAGAAGCAGTTAATTTTGAATTTGACTCCCAATTGCACTGTGCACAAAGAGTTTGGGAGAGGTACTGTGAGAGGTCGGGATTGAGATAGCGAGCATGGTGGTGAGAGTCGGGCAAGGGAAAAGGGTGGGGGTTGGCCGATGGCGAGGTGAGTAATCAGGAGAGGGGTGGCCATCAGGGTAGCAAGGGGCTGGGAGGGAAGCAGTGAGCAGGACAGCAAGGGATTGGGAGGGAGATGGCAAGCAGTGCAGCGAGTGGAGTGACGAGGAGTTGGAAGTGGGGCAGCCAGGCAAGGGGCTGAGAGTGTGGTGGTGAAAGGCCAGGAGGGGGGCAGTGAGCGGCGTGGCGAGGAGTCGGCAGATGATGGGCACACAGCAATGAAGTTAATGGTGGGAGAAACCACGAATGGGCTTTGTGACAGAGTAGGTGCTGAGTGGGCATGCACACTTCCAGAGTGGCAGTGGCAAACACAGCCTTTCACAAATATATCTATGTATAAATTAACCTATTTAAAATAAACTATTTAACACATGCCTAATATTAGTATAGAAATAAATGTAGCATAAGCACAATAAATGTCTATATGTAAACTTTGGAGATTGTTTTTTTACATACTCTTTCATGAGGTGCAAGCATCGCTGGCTAGGCCAGCATTTGTTGATTATCCCTAATTGCTCTTGAGAAGGTGGTGGTGGTGGATCACTGCAGTCTATCTGGTGTAGGTACACCCACAGTGCTGTAAGGAAAGGGGTTCCAGGATTTTGACGCAGCGACAGATAAGGAATAGCAATATAGTTCCAAGACAGGGTGGTTTGTGTGTGGTTTGCAGGTGGCGGTGTTTCCATGTGAATGCTACCCTTGTCCATTTAGGTAGTAGAAGCTGCAGGTTTGGAAGATGCTGATGAAGGAGCTTTGGCAAGTTGCTTCAGTACATCTTTTAGATGTAGTGCACTGGTGGTGGAGGGAGTTAATGTTTAAGGTGGTGGATAGGGTGCCAATCAAACAGGCTGCTTTGTCCGTATTCTTCAGACTTCTTGAGTGTTATTGGAGCTGCTCTCATCCAGGCCAAGTGTAGAGTATTCCATTACACTTCTGGCTTGTGCCTTGTAGATGGAAGACAGGCTTTGAGGAGTCAGGATGTGAGTTATCCACCATAGAATTCCCAGACTCTGACCTGCTCTTGTAGCCACAGTATTTATATGGCTGGTACAGTTTAATTTCTGGTCAATGGTAACTCTAAAATGTTGGCAGTGGGTGATTCAGCGATGATAATGCCATTGAACATCAAGGGGAGATAGTTAGATTCTCTCTTGTTGGAGATAATCATTGCCTGGCACTTTGTGGCACAGATGTTACTTGCCACTTATCAGCCCAAGCTTGAAAGTTATCCACGTCTTGCTGTATGTGGGTACAGACTGCTTCAGTATCTAAGGAGTCACGAATGCTACTGAACATTGTGCAATCATCAGTGAACATCCCCACTTCTGACCTTATGATGGATGGAAGGTCATTGATGAAACAGCTGAAGATGGTTGGGCCCAGGACACTACCCTGAGGAACTCCTGCAGTGAGGTCCTGGGGCTGAGAAAATTGGCTTCCAACAACTGCAACAATTGTCTCTTGTGCTAGGTTTGACTCCAACCAGTGGAGAGTTTCCCCCCGATTCCCTGGCTGGAAAATACATAAGCCTATAATGTTCATCGTGTCTTAGGAGGTGAAAGAAAAAATGTTGTAACAACAAACATAATGGAAAATAATAGATATGTTTAATTAAAAAGGGTTAAAGTAGAATTCCTATGTAATATACCTGTGAACCATCTTGATTTAACATATTCTGTCTGCAAATGATCAATGGTCCAACAAGGCCAGAATTGGTGTCCTCAACTGGATTGGTGGCTGAATAGTACATCCAAGTCAGGCAGGGTGGATCATTCCCTGTAGGTCCAACGTGTTCTGGTACTGTCCATTTGTATATGAAGGATGTACCGGGCTCTACGTGGGAACCATTTTTCTCAAAACCTTAAAATTCCAATTTAAACAACATTAAAAAGAAATAATGATCTTTTACAGAACTATTATTAAATGTTTCTTTGCAACCTGAATCAATAGTTTTATTATGAAGTCATTCGTAATGATCTATATGGCTGTTAGTGCATTCTCATAAGAGGCTGTCTTTAAAAAAAATCAATGTGCTACATGACACTGGAGTTCCTCCAGTCATGAATGTTGTGCTTTACAAGATTGTTATGTTTTAAAATTTCCCATTTAACTTAAAGTGAAACAGAACATTTTGAAAAGGGGGATGGATAGATCATGATAACCACCTCCACTCGGAGACAGGTCCATGTGATCTGGTTTCCATGGGGGAAGAAACCTATTGAAATGTCAAGTGACAGTGGTAACACATTTTCACAGTATCACACAAAAAAGGACAGCTGCTTTTTGAGAGGTAGGGAGATAAAGAAGGTACTGCTGTGGAGAAACAGGCTGCTGGTGAGAGTTTGTTTTCTGTTTGAAAGGAAGAGAACTGAACTGACAGGGCTCTTGGAGAGTTAAGGAACAGGGAGTCACTGAGTAAGGCCTTGCTGGTGAAAATTGGATCTGGAAAACTCTTGCTCAGTGGAATGATTTTTGAAGGACATTGGAAATTTTGACCTAAAGTGAAAAGAAGAAGTGAGCCTGCTGGAGAGCTGGGAGTTACTGTTCCTGTAATGCTACATGTCTGCCAGAAGCACAGCAAAAGGATTTTGTAAGACATATCTCAATTGTGTCAGTAAATTAGTGCAAAAGTATCTTTTCTTTTGTTGGGTGTATTAGTTGCCTAGATGTTAAGTAATGTTTAGTCTGTGTTGATTTTAGCTTGTGTGTTACAGTAAAAGTCTTAAAATGAGATCTGGTCCTTCGGTAATTTCCGTTGGTCGCAGGGAAATTCATCTCTTTTTAAAAGTTATCAGTCTCCATGGGGATCGCAACGTTGTTCATCATTATAACCTATTTTCTGTATTTACACAGGTAAAGAAGATGTTGGCTTAGAAATTCAGTGATGTAGTGCCTGATTTACAGGGCTTAATAAAAACTTGCGCAAGGACTCATGAACACCTAAATGCCTTTAAAAGGCCCAATACACTTACCCTTAAAGTCTGTGGGCCACTTAAAGGCCAACCTTCCTGTAGGTTGGCTTGAGGCCCCTACCCTGTCAGATTTTCATGCATGGATATTCAGTGCTAGCAATTCCTCAGAGGAGAAAATGGTACAGCATCCCTCCCTGTCCCCTTTAGTTTGGGCCAATGAAGCTCCCACCAGCTTTGAGTGTGAGCTTTGAATGCCTGTCCCAGGTTTTTCTACTGGATAGACTGAAGCTTAAAATGAGCAGGAATCTAGTGGAATAGATTTCTGTTAGACTTCCCAACCTCTCTGATCATCCTACAAGCACCCAATTAGGACAATAAGATGACAAAAATTGGCCCTGATCATTTTCAGCAGCCAAATATAGTCTTAATTTCAACATGGGGATGAAGGGAGATTAAAATAAGGATGGATTCCAATTAACAATTGTGTGAACTTTAAGCTTGGGCTGGATTTTACCATTGGCGAGTGGGGGCAGGGGGGGGGGGGGCGGGACCCGCTCGCTGAAGCGTGAAATGACGCGTGGTGATGTCGGGCGGAACTCCCAATGTCACCGCGTCTTATTTAAATTTTCAGGTAGGCGGGGGCTCAGCAAAATCAGTTGTGCGCCTGCCGACCTGTCAATGGCCAATTGAGGCCATTGACAGAGCAATTACAGTAATTAGTGGACCTGCCCGTCCAACCTTAAGGTTGGCAGGCAGGCCAGGAGCCCCAGTGGGAACTAGAAAAAACATGAAACCTCATCCATGGGCAGGATGAGGTTTCATGTAGGGTTTAAAAAATTTTAATAAAGATTTTTTGGAAATTATGAACATGTCCCAACTCATCTGACATTGTCACATGAGGGATCATATTAGGAAAATTTTATTATTATATTTTTAGCTTTTTAACATTTGAAGCCGGTCTCCCTGAGGCTGCACTTAGCCTCAGGGAGATGAGTGCGCTCTTTCGTGTGCATGCGCAAAAGAGCGTACTCTCAATTTTAGGAACCCCCCCCACCGCCCACACAGGGAGTGCACAGCGCTTCTGTGCGGATGTCAGGCCGGGCAGGCCTTAATTGGCCTGCCCACGTAAAATGGCGCCACACCTCCGATCGGGGGCACCGATTGGAAGCACGCCCGCATGCGCCCACCCATCAACATCCCCCCCCTCGACGGGTGGAAAATTCAGCCCCTTGTGTGTAGTATTTTTAAATGAAACGCAATTTATACAAACAGAAACTCAGAATTAGAAAGTGATGCAAACTTACCATCAACATAGTTTGTACCATCAAACTCCTTGGTAAAACTGACACCATGAGGCTGAATGCTGTAGGCACGGCTTGCATTATTCATAAATGTAACAAAAATGGTGTCTCCAACTTCAGCTTTGATTACTGGGCCTTATAAAATTACGAATAAAAACAATCATTTCTTTGCTTTCAAGTAACATAAACAAAGTTTTAAAAAGCAAATCATATATAATACCAAGTATTCCTAGATGTTCCTCCACATCTAATCGATTTTTTCTAGTGCTAAAGGTTTCATCAATATATTCAATGTAACGAACTTTCCAGTATTCTCCTCCTATTCTATCAATGCTTCTCTTGAAGAAAATCTCAGAATCACTGTAAAGAATTAAAAGGACACGTTACTTTAATTGCCAAAAGTCTGAAGATTTTTTTTAAAGATTACATTTTCTTCCTACAACAACACGTGGAAGTATTTTTGTACTGGCAGAAGTACTTGTTGAGATGTACAAAAAGATCTTTCACCTGAACATCACTTTGCACTCGACACCCAAATGGCAGATAGGAGAGGGCTGGGAAAGGATGCGTTAAGTTGTTAAATACAGAGAACATGTCACCAACAGACCATGCACCCACCTACATTTCTTCACAGCGGCAGATATCATGAGCTAGAATTTCCAGCGCCTCTGCCGGATGGAAAGTCGGCCGGTAGCTGACTCACCTGAAAGAAAGCCACCCAACAGTCATAACACGCTGTGGGCGGGCTAAACAAGGTGATAGTGGGACTACCACCCCCTCAGTGGGAGAAAGTCCCGCCCTCAAGAGCTACCGGCTAATCTGATTAGCCAACAGCTCCTGCAGTCCTGCTAGCGCCAGAGCTCAGTAGTGGGCGCTGCTGGGACTGCAACCAGGCCCAAGAAGAAGAGAAGATAAGAGCCAGGTAAGTCAGGCCTTTTTGGGCGGGGAGGGATCGGGCAGCCAAGGGAGCGGGGCGAGGGAGGGATGGGGGCTGGGATGGTAGGCCAGGCAGGAGGGAACGAAAGGGGGTAGAATTTTGCGGATTGCCCCTAAATAGCACAGGGCACCACCACCAAAGGGCGCACCGCCTTTCTTTCCTGTCTTTTAAACAGTTGTGTTTAAAAAACAGATTGCCCGCTCCCACCCGACTGCCCACACTAACCGTATTATGGCATGAGCAGCGTATTATCCAGGTCAACCAGCTTGTTAACAAGTTCAATTGACCCTTTATTTATTTACAAATGGTGGGCGGGCTGCCAATTTCAGTGTTACTGTGTTACGGGGGCAGCTTAGGAGTGGGTGGGATGGTGGTGTGCTTGTCGCCCGTTGTATTTCAAGTGCGCCCCTGCTGAAAAAACACCTGGCAAGGGGCCATAAAATCCAGCCCAGGGCATCCGAGTGTCTCATCATGGGAAGGCGGGATGTTTCACCATTATATTTAAATCGGACTCCCGCAGTGCAATGAGGGGTCTGGGTTAAAATGCGCTGCTGCTGCACGAGTTTCCCAGGGCTCTGGATGTATTTAAATACAATACTTGAATAAGGCCGCATGCCTCAGATTTTAACAACCATGTGGATTTAACAGTTGTGGGTTGGGCTTCCCAGGGCTTGAGAAACACAGCAGCTGAAGGGAGGCGAGAGCTTCTGGCTAATTAAGTGCTTTTTGCAGTACTGCTTGTGGGTCAGGAGAAGCAGGACTGCTTGCCTTCAGCTAACCTACTGGGTGGGGTTTTATGTTCGTCAGGCGGGGGCATGCCCAACCTGATCAGGCATAAAATCATGTGTGATGGCGTTGGGCAAGCGTCCCAATGTCATCGTGCACTCTTGCGATCTTTAGGTCAGCGGGCACGCGTGAGAGTCGGCAGTGCGCCCGCCAACAATTAAGAGGCCTATTAAGGCCCTTAAGCGATTAATTATGTTGTATTTTTCGCTGCCCGTTCAACCGTAGCCTTTGCATATTTTACAAAACCTCATCCACGGGCGGGATGAGGTTTCCAACGGTAAATAAAAAATGCAAAAAAAATTTTCTATTTCATTTTAAACATGTGCCTCTTGCAGTGACTGAGTCACATGTGAGGACATGTTTATATCATTTATTAAATCTTTATTTTCCTTTGTCCAAATCTTCAGCTCCCTCAGGGAGATTTCAGCACATGCTCCCCCGCACATGCGCAGACTTCAGTGGCCGCCCCACCTGTTAATTGGCCAGCCAGCGTGAATTCGCGGTCGGGGACCCATCGCAGGCGGTGGTCCTTTCCCTGGCTGTCTCCACAGTGGGCATTTTAAACCCCTCCCCTGCAATTTTGATGGAATCCGACCTGTTCTGTTAGTAGACCTGGTTCATGGCACGTCAGAGGAGTCCTGAACCACAAGAGAACCAAGGTCCCAGGCAGCAACCGACAAAAGCCATTCAACATTCTCTGAAATATATTGCCTCCTTACCTTCTCATAAAGCTGTGAATCACAGCCATTCATAGTGTCAAGGTCAGTAGCTTTTATCTACTCCTGACCTCTTAATCTTGTGTAAACAAACACACAGGCATTGGACTTTCCTTTTGAATCTTAGAATATCTATTTTATTTAATGTTCCTTGATAATTTAAGTTTGCCTTCCTAATTCTGTTTTGATATCTCTCTGAATCTCTTCCTGTTCTCTTTTGTCATGCTCTCCCATGCTGTTCTCAATTTAGCAATGACTTTCTCTTTGCCTTCAAATTTTCCCTAATGTCTTTATTCTTCTACAGTATCTTATGGTGACATGTTTAGTTTATTCTTATTTTTAACATAATAGATTTTTTCTGTATTCTGGTGAATACCATTTTAATTGTTTAATTTTTAACTGTTTGTCAATATTGTTGTCCATTTTATTTTCCCAAATTCTATTCTCAGCACTTCAAAATCAGTGTTTCTCCAATCTGTTATCTTGGTCTTGGTCATGCCTAGGTCCTTCTCAAATATAATCCTGCAATATATTTTCATCACTATTGCCACAATATTCCCCTAATTTTACTTTTCTTATCTGCTCTGGTTTTTTTCCCCATTCCGAGATCCACTGGTGAATCCTCCCTTGTTAAATACTGGGTTAGAAAGGAGTCCTGTACACATTGCAGGAGCTCCATTTATTTAACCCTTTTACCTACCTCTTACGGCCAATTAATTTCCTGGTGGTTGAAATCTCCCATGAAAATTATATTTGTTTCATTCATAATCATTTTCCTAATTTATTTCCATATTTTTCTTCCACCTTCCTTCTACCATTAAGTGCACTGTAGAGAATCTCTCATAGTGTGACTGATCCTTTTATATCTCTTATCTCTATCTAAACATCCATTTCTGTCGTACTGATGGCTGCATCACTTTTTTCTACTGTCCCTAATAGTACAGCTACATCACCTCTTCTTTTTTCCTACTCTATCTTTTTGAAATATATTATACCTTGCACTGTTTAATTCCCAGTCCTAATTTTTCTACAGCTATGTCTCAGTAAATCTGACTACATCTGGCTCCTCACAACGTATTATTGCTACCAGTTCCCCTGTTTTATTATGGACACTGTGATCATTGCCGTACAGACGGTCTAACTCATTTTTAACAGCAACTCCTCTCACTTTATTTTTAACTGTCTTTTTACACTCCAATTCTTGAGCTTTATTTATTCCCTGGCCATTTATTTCCTCCCTTAATTTAGTCTGCTCTATGCCCGCCTTTCTTATTTCATTTATATTTAAGCTTGTTTCATTTCTTATCAATAACTCCCCCATCCTACTGATTTGAAGCCTTTGCCACTTCCCTATTTACCCTTTTCACTAGGGCATTGGTCCCATTCCATTCAGGGGGAGCCCACCCGATTGGTACAGCTCCTTCTTATCCCAGCACTGATGGTAGTGCCACATGAAAAGTTATCCTCTTTCACATACCAGCCCTTTGGCCACTTGTTAATTCAATTGGTTGGTCTGTGTCTGTGCCAATTTGTTTATACATCTGTTTATAAATTAGCTGCATTTATGACATGGTTTGTCCAGAGGGTTCAAAAGTGCACACAAATTTTTAACCAGTATTGAAATTACAGATTGATTAATTTAATAATTACCTTCCTTCTGCAGCTAGTGGCTGACCGTTAAATAAGTTCTTGCCTGTGGGAGCATAATTCCACTTCTCCATTTCAGCTGCAATGAAGTACTTTCTCTCTTTACCAGTAAGTGTAGTTTCTGAAGAATTGTGCCCGCATTCCTCCACAACAAACAATGCCTGCATGCCAGCTAGAAAATAAATAAGACTAGGGAATGCAAATCTTAAAATGTTAAAACTGCACCATAATTCAGTAAGAGAAATGAAATGGGCAAACATTTTCTTCTAAGAAAGCTGCCTCTTGATGCTATAAAACCAGGAAATGCTAGAAATGCTTAGCTGGTCAGGCCACAGCTGTAGAGGGAGAAACAAAGGCCAGAATTTTATGTGAAGGCAGTGGCACCGTGCACCCCCACCACCACTCCCCCCACACCGTCCTCTGGCTGAACTATGTTACTAAGGGTGGAATTTCCTGCACCTGCCAGTGGTGGGAATTGTGACGAGTGGGAGCACTTAATTTGGTAGGAGGCAAAAATTCTGTTTCCCGACGACAGGAAAAACTGTGCGAATTTCAAGTTGGGTTAAAGGTGGGTCACGCCAGAGGCCAACTGGAGCAGCCCAGTTACCTGGAGGCGGTTTCCGTGGTGACAGACCAGGGGCCAAAACTCCAGGCAGGCTTCGGAGCCCTCCTTGCTTGCCTATCTTCAGCTGATGCTGCAGGCCACCCTGTGGAAAGACAACCCCTCCGCAGTGGTGGCCTGGCTGCTAAGAATGTTCTTATTTTAAAGTTAAAAATGTTGGAGAGGCGAAGTGCCTCAAAATGAAGGTGCCCTCACTCTCACTTACCTGAAAAGACAGATGTCTGCTTCTTGACTTGAATAGGAAGCCTGCCCTTTGGCAATTAATTGGCCAAGTTGGGGAAAATCACAGTCAGATGACGTTCCCCACACAGTGAGGGATTCTAGTCCCATTTGACCTTAAAGTCAGTCTTCTGAAGCCTGCAGGCAAATTCTGTCTGTTAACTCTGTTTATCACCCCACCACCCCCTCCAACCCCGGGAGTTCTGCAGGATTGGCAATAAGCAGGGGGAGATGGTGGCTCAAGTGGTAATGTCACAGGCCTGGTAATCTAAAAGGCCAGTGAATGCCCTGGGGAGACAGGTTGAAATCTCACTATGGCAGCTGGTGGGATATAAATCCAATTAATTAATTTTTAAATATTTGGAATGTAAAACTAGTCTCAGTAATAGTAACCAAAAAACTAGCACTAATTGTCATAAAAACCCATTTGGTTCACTAACGCCCTTAGGGAAGGAAATCTGCCGTCCTTACCTGGTCTGGCCGACAGTGACTCCAGACCCACAGCAATGTGGTTGACTCCAAAATGCCCTAGCAAGCTATTCAGTTGTACCAAACCACTACAGAAGAGTCAAGGAGGAATAAAATGGGATGGACCACTTGGTATCGACTTAGGCATTGGAAACAATAATGGCACACTCAGCCCAGTCAACCCTGCAAAGTCCAACACTGCAAAGTCCTCCTTACTAACAGCTGGCTTATGCCAAAATTGGGAGAGCCGACTCACAGACTGGTCAAGCAGCAGCCTGACATTGTCATACTCAAGGAGTCATACCTTACAGCCAATGTCACAGGCACCATCCCTGGGCATGTCCTGGCTCACTAACAGGACAGTCCCAGCAGAGGCAGCAGCGCAGTGGGATAGTCAGGATGGAATTTCCCTGAAAGTCCTCAACATTGACTCTGGACTCCATGAAGTCACATAGTATCAGGTCAAACAAGGGCAAATAACATCCTATTGATTACTGCCACTTCCACCACCCCCCACCTCAGCTGATGAATCAGTGCTCCTCAATGTAGAATACCACTTGGAGGAAGCACTGAGGGTGGCAAGGGCACAGAATGTACTTTAGCTGCAGAACTCGCCATACGTGGCACAGTAGCATCATTGCTGGCAGAACCCTGAAGGACATATTTGCTGGACTGCATCTGCGGCAGGTGCTGAGGGAACCAACAAAGACCTACTAGACCTTGTTCTCACCAATCTACCTGTTGCTGATGCATCTGTCCATGAGTTTATTGGTAGAAGTGACCACCGCACAGTCCTTGTGAAGATAAAGCCCCATCTTCACACTGAGCAGACCTGCCATCATGTTGTGTGGCACTACCACTGTGATGAATTGGATAAATTTTGACCAGATCCAGCTGCTCAAAGTGGGCATTCATGAGGCACTGTGGGCCATCAGAAGCAGCAGAATTCTATTCAACCACAATCTGTAACCTCATGGCCCAGCATATCCCTCACTCTACCATCACTATTATGCCAATGGATCAACCCTGGTTCAATGAAAAGTGCAGGAAGGGCATGCCAGGAGCAGCACCAGGCATACCTAAATAGGAGGTGTCAACCTGGTGAAGCTACAAAACAGGGCTATTTCCATGCCAAACAGCGAAAGCAGCATGTGAGGGGCAGAGCTGAACGATCCCACAGCCAACAAAGCTCTGTTGCCCTGCCACATCCAGTCATGAACAGTGGAGGACAAACAGCTAACAGAAGGCCACAAACACTCAAATACTCAGTGACAGGGGAGCCCAGCACATCAGTGCAAAAGGCAAGGCTGAAGCACTTGCAACCATCTTTAGCCAGAAGCATTGAGTAGATGATCCATCTCAGGCTCCTCCTGAGGTCCCCAGCATCCATCACAGATGCCAATCTTCAGCCAATTCAATTCACTACATGTGACATCAAGAAATGGCTGGGGCACTGGATACTGCCAAAGGCTATGGATCCTGACAATATCCCAGCAGTAGTATTGAAATCTTGTGCTTCAGAACTAGATGTCTCCCTAGCCAAGCTCTTCCAGTGTACCTACAACACTGGTATCTACCCTACACTGTGGAAAAATGCCCAGGCATGTCCAGTCCATGAAAAGACGGACAAATCCAATCTGGCCAATTACTCCCCCATCAGCCTTCTCCCAATTATCAGCAAAGTCTTGGAAAGATTGCAAGTGCTACCAAGCGGCAATTACACAGCAATAATCTGCTCACTAATGTTCAGTTTGGGTTCTGCCAGAGCCACTCAGCTCCTGACCTCATTACAGACTTGGTCCAAACGTGGAAAAAAAGCTGATCTCAAGAGCTGAGTTGAGAATGATTGCCCTTGACATCAAGGCAGCATTTGGTCAAGTGTGGCATCAAGGAACTCCTGGCAAAATTTAAATCAATTGGAATCAGAGGGAAAACTCTCCACTGGTTGGAGACATACCTGTCACAAAGGAAGACGATTGTGGTTGTTGGAGGTCAATCATCTCAGTCCCAAGGCATCACTCAAGGCAGGAATTCCTCAGGGCCTAGGCCCCACCATCTCCAGCTACTTCATCAATAATCTTCTTTCCATCATAAGGTCAGAAGTGGGAATGTTCACTGATGATTGTACAATGTTCAGCACTGTTCACAACTCCTCAGATACTGAAGCAGTCCATGTCCATATGCAACAAGACCTGGATAATATTCAGGCTTGGGCTGACAAGTGGCAAGTAACCTCCGTGTCACAAAGTGTCAGGAAATGACTATCTCCAACAAGAGAGATTCTAACCATCTCCTCTTGACATGCAATGGCATTACCATTGCTGAATAGTCCACCATCAATATCTTGGAGTTACCACTGACCAGAAACTGAACTGGACCAGCCATATAAATACTACGGCTATAAGAGCTGGTCAAAGGCTGGGAATTCTGTGGGGGGTAACTCAGCACTTGACTCCCCAAAGTCTATCCACCATCTACAAAGCCCAAGACAGGAGTGTGATGGAATACTCCCCACTTGCCTGGATGAGTGTAGCTCCCACAACACACAAGAAACTCGACACCATCCAGGACAAAGCAGCACACTTGACTGGCATGCAGCCACCAAATTACACACCGACGCACAGTGGCAGCAGTGTGTACCATAAACAAGATGCACTGTAGCAACTCACCAAGGATCCTTCAAGAGAACCCTCTAAATCCACAACCTCTACCAAGGACAAAAGCAGCAGACACATGGGAGCACCACCACCTGCAAAATTCTCTCCAAGTTACACACCATGCTGACTTGGAGCAACATCACCGTTCTTTCACTGTCACTGGGTCAAAATCCTAGAACTCCCTTCCTAACAGCATTATAGGTGTACATATACCACATGGAGTGCAGCAGTTCAAAAAGGGGCTCATCACCACCTTCTCAGAGCAATTAGGGGTGGGCAACAAATGCTGGCCCAGCCAGCAACACCCACATCCCATGAAAGCATAAAAAAATTCCCAACCCAGGATCAACCCCATATCCCACCCAACATTGACATCACCCTTTCCCCCCACCCCTCCCAAGATCTTCTTGCCCACCCCAGTCTGGACCTACTTTGTCATTAGGTTTCCACGACTTATTCACCATCCACTGGAAACTAAGCCTGTCAATCAGACTGGCTTCCAGGCATGGAGCTGATCAGTGACAAACTCCACAGGGTGCAGGGGATTCCCAACATCTAGCTTCCCTGTGCCTTACACAACCCATTGCTCCCAGTAGGTCAGGTGAGTTAAAATCCAGGCCAAGATTTAGCAGCATAACCAACAGGAGCCATCTCACCGTCATTGGGCTCTTGGTATCTAACTACACAGTGTTACTAAGATAAATAATAATCAAAACATAATTTCAAAAAATCTCTCAACCATTTATTCCTCTTCAGCTTTCCTAGCAAACAAAATGGAAACCAATCCAGTTAAGAGTCAAAAAACCAGTGTCTCACCTTTAATATGGTCATTCACTTGGCAGCTTAACAACCATTTTCCAACATTTCTGGAAACCATCTGTACTGTGACAAAGGTAGCTGGGAAAAGACTAACGACATCTACTTTATGACCTTTGTTAATGAGAGTCTGGCCATGAAAATACGCTGAGTGAATATCAACTTCATTTCCTATTGAAAACAAGTGCCAGGAAACAGACTGACCACTGCACATGTTCAGTCCAGGTAAATTTCCAAAAAGAAAGCCGTTGATAGCTGAGGAGTCAAAACAGAAAGTTTAAAATGAGGCCTTGGAAAGAAACATTTTAAACCTTAAAACACTGGCAAAATATTTTTGAAAATACAGATTT
The DNA here is from genome assembly GCF_964194155.1 of Cetorhinus maximus. Lineage (NCBI taxonomy): Eukaryota > Metazoa > Chordata > Chondrichthyes > Lamniformes > Cetorhinidae > Cetorhinus > Cetorhinus maximus. Next base: position 82,505,284 of record NC_135885.1, on the reverse strand, counting down.
GTTTCCTTGCTGCTTGTTCAGTCATTCAAAATCCAAGTTGGTGCCATGATTTAGCAATGTGTAAAGTCAGATTATTGCGCGGCTTACCAGAGGTGTTAAAGATTAGAATGTAGGAAGCTTAGATTGGCTCCAACCCCTCGAGAACTGTAGGCCAAATTCAAGTTTGAACTTTCAAAACCTTAGTGTTAGTTTTAACTCACAACACTGCTACTGTACTAAATTAAAAGAACAGAAATATTCTATCCATCTATACTATACTGGAAGATGCAGCAGGACATTAGATTTATGTGCAGCATCATGGTATTGATGAATATATTGATAATATTTGGAGATCCATTAATGTGTGTCCTGCAGTGCAGTTAATAAACCATGAGAACTTTTATTTCTCTTAATGTTCACCTCGATATGATATATATATTTTTGAACTTAGTATGAAGACAATCAGTAAACATTCAGCAGGAGGGTCCATGAGAAAGAACGGTGGGACAGTTGGGTTGTTGATCATAAGGAGGCAATGATGGGTAAGTTGATGGGCCTTTGGTGAATACCAAGAAACACACCTATGGGCTTATTGAAGAGGGACTGAAACCTGGGACAGTGGCAGCTGAGGAAGAATAATAACAACTTGTATCTATGTAGCACTTTTAACATAATAAAACATCCCAAGGCAATTCACAGGAGCATAATCAGACAAAAATCGACAGAGTTGATGAAGGAGACATGAAAACAGGAGTCTCAAAGGTAGCTTTTAAGCACATCTAATAGGGGGAGAGATAGACAGGCAAAGAGGTTTAGGGAGGGGATTCCAGACCTTACAGCCTAGATGGCTAAAGGAACAGCCTCCAATTATAGGGTAAACAAAGTAGGGGATGGACAAAAGACAGGTGAAAAGCAGAGTTGGAGGGGGTTGCAGAGCTGGATTAGTTTGCCGAGACAGATAGGAGCAAGTCCAATTAGAAAGTTGAACACAAGGATGAGAATTTTAAAATTGAGGAGTTGCTAAACTAGAAGCAACACAGGGGTGATAGACCAGTGGAACTTCATGGGAATTAGGATATGGGTAACCGAATTTTGGATGAGCTCACGAAGAGAAGATGAATAGTGCTGGTTTGAGGCAGGGTTAGAGGAGGATTAGATTATAGAGAATTTATATAATTGATGACAGGAAGGGGCAAAGACAAGAGAGAATAGTCTGAGAGGGGCCAAAAGAAATAAAGGGAGCTGGTAATAGTGGGCTTGGCTACTAGTTAAAATGTGCAAATGAATGGAATCTCAGGTGCTACAGGCATGACAGAGATTAGGAGAGACATGAAGATAAAAGCAAAATATTGCGGATGCTAGAAATCTGAAACAAAAACAAAAATTGCTGGAAAAATTCGGCAGGTCTGACAGCATCTGTGGAGAGAAAGAGTTAACGTTTCGACACCAGATGACTCTTCTTCAGAACATGCCCTGGTTGTAAACTGGCAACAGGGAGGACACAATATGAAAAATCCTAATATTGAAGTCCGAGGCCCTGTGGTGGGATTTTTGCAGCCAAGGTGGCTTCAGCTTGGAGCATCCACAAATATGGGTACACTCTGCACCCAAATTACTGTGATTTCATCTCACATAATAAATAAATAAATAAAATCAATAGAAAATCACTGCAAATCAAAGCCTAAGGCAGCAGTCAACTTTAAATCCAGAGACTATAATAACATCCACGCCCATATTATTCATTTGCTATAATGATGCCCAGGTGTAAAGCACTTCACCAGAAATGATAAAGGTTATTACAAGGTAAGTAATGAGCAGAAAATCAGATTAAAATACCCACAATGCATTTTGTTGCTTTCCTGAAAATCTTCATCATCTTTGTCAACTGAAGATGGCAGAGTGCAGTACTTATTTATATTATCATCTAAGTACCAACTCAGATTCTCATCCACCACACTGAACATCACAACAAAGTCCTGGTCAACATCTTTACGTTTCAGTGTGACATCATCCAAAATTCCTGTAAACATTAAAGCAGAACAAGGAACTCAGTCTGAAGTTAGGAAATATGTGTTTTGCACATTCACATGGCTAAAAATACAGGTCTCTCTTTAGTTAGAATATCAAATTCTACTCATCTGTTAATTTACACACACACAATCCACTTACAAGACAAAAACAGAAAGTGCTGGAAAAACTCAGCAGGTCTAGCTGCATCTGTGGACAGAGAAACAGAATTAACGTTTCGAGTTCAATATGACTCTTCTTCGGTTCAGCAGTAATTCAATAGGACTAAATACTTCAGAGTTGCCTGGAGAGCAAATTAGAGCTATTAAGGGAGATAAATCTAGCCCCTCTAACCTTTCTTCTGTAACCCTGGTCTGTGAATTGTTTTCCTTTGAACACCAGTCAGTTCTAAGACCTATCTAAGTCCAACCTCTTAAAAAAAGTGTTATCCAAGGTAAAGATTTTAAATAAGTTTGAGACCTAGAATGGAATATGCACGGACAGTTCAACAAAGAGTGATGTACGGTACCTTTCTTACATGTTAACAGCGCTCCAATCAAACCTGAGGAAATATCCCTTGGAGCATCCACATGGGAATGGTAAATCCAGGTTAAACAAGCGGAGTCAGCATCTGTCGGTGCATACTCTTTCTTTACTATCCACGTGTATATGTGGCTTCCTCCTGGTGGAACAGCATCATCCATCTTGTGTTTACCTGATGTACGATCAGGATAAAAAGCACCTGTAAAAAAGAACAACTTTGTAACATGTATACTGATATCTCAAAGGGAATTCATCAAAAAATTAGTGTATTATAGTAAGTTTGCGTCACTATTGATTTTTGAGGTGGTTTCAGAAAATTAGAAATGTCATTGTAAACAATCACTAAACAAAGAAACAACAGCATCAGATGGGAAAAGTGTTGGAAAAGGGGAGAAACAGATAGAAAATGCTGTTATGACCCAACCGGTAAAGAAGAAAGCCAACGATCTCTCTGCAAGAAATGGGGAAGAGTGTCTGCATTTTATAAAGTGCTTTTCTACAATTTCTTTGGTGTGGTGAAGAGTTCCTCTAAATAAAGACTAGTCTCAGATCTTCATCATGAAGCAACATCCAGCAGAATTAGAATGTTTCCAATCACACTAGAATTATCTCACATATGTCTCTATCCTCTGGTTAACAGGAACTAGCAAATGTGATCATTCGGAGCAATTCTAGATCTAATTGGTAATCCTAAAGCTGGGTTCTACTTAGCTGATTGATGGCCCACAATGATTCTAAGAAAGTTAGTTGTGAAGAAATAAGGGCAACCAGGACAGTTCTGGAAATTACAAACATGTAAGGAAGAAAATTGATTCAAGCTCTTTTCTGGCCCATGATGTGTACTCTGCCCCTGCCCTGTTGACGCAGACTGCAAGCAAACTTTCTGCTGCCTCCTCATCTCAATGATTCCAGCATGCAGCCCAGCACGGAACGCCCTGCTAACTCATCACCCTCTCAACAGGGGATCCAGCCTCAGCCTCTTAAAGACAGCCTGCACCTCTTAAAGGGGAGCTGCACTCATTCAACAGGAGCTGCTGCAGGCTGTCTCTGAAAGACTTGGCTGGAAGAAAAAGTACAACAGATGGAGCAATAGGCAAGAGGTTTTCAGATACGGTGTGGAAAGCATTAGTCCAGGAGATGGAAAGAAGGAAAAATGCCATATATCAGAAGAGGACAGGGGGCCCTCAAGAGAGTAGGTAAGCAGTGAGGTCAATTTGAAAGGTGTGGCACTGAGGACCTGGCAACAGTGCTGGTCAAGGCCAGTGAATGCATCTTCAAATGACCTCTCCCACTCACCACTCCACCAGCATCTCACTCTGCTCAATGCACCACAGCCTTATCACCACAGCCGTATTACTCACTCATCAGTAATCAGGACTCATGCCTAATGTTCAGGTAGTCCACCTCACACTGTCACATGCGTCCCAATGCAGTCAGCCTCACACCCACTTCTCACAGCTGCTACACAGCTCCAGCTATTCCGCTATTGCAAGCACATCAAACAAACACAGTGTGACACACTCACTGACATTCTTCCCCTTCTCTTGCAAGAAAAGGTGGCCAATAACCACTGGGAGCAGCAGAGAACTGATGGGGGAAAGGCACACTTGCATCGACTGATCCCTCTGGATGAGATGGTGCTCCACATCATGGGGCCACCTGTTACTGAGATTGTTGCATCCAGTATCACCGAGACCATTCAGGATGATGGTCTATTCCTACCTTATGCCCCTTTTCAAATCCCACTTCACCCTCAACCTGCTTTCTGGCATGAAGTGCAAACTGCAAACGACTATGGGTTTCCATCCCTCACGCCAACCCTTCCCCTGCTGCATTTATGCTTTCAGGTATGCAAGAACTGTCCCCTGACCAGTCACAGAAACCTCAACATGAAGGGCAAGAGCTCCACCCAAAACTTGATACTGGCAGCCACCAGCTCAGATACTGCACTGTGTGAAGGATCAGGATCTGCACATGGTGAGTCACCGTGTCCAAGTGGGCTGCAGCCAGGTAAGGAGGAAAGGATAAGTCATGTGTTAGCTCACCACAAGGCAAGATCGCAGCCGAGTCCTGCTGCAGAGGACTCAAATGTGGACTTTGATGGGCGGCATACAGGAGAACACTGATCAGCATGTACACCGAGATACTTAGTGCATAGGCAGACCTGCCAGAGAGTCTGTAATCACCAGCAAGGAGCATGGAAGATTCTGACACCAGCTCAGCATGGAGGATGGAGCCCATTCTTTCCAGCATGTAAGTGGTTGTCAGCTCCATGACAGCTCCCCCCTGCTATGATGCCAAGATGCAGAATCCGGTGAACGATGTCTGAGCTTCCACTGCAGCACAGGCTGAAACCACCCAACATCACAGTGCTGAAGTGGAAGCTCAGACTGATGTCCTGATAGCCATGTTTGTTGCCTTGCAAGCCCAGCTTGGTGCCATCGTGGCTGTGGATCTCAATGCTCATAAGGAATTGTCAGTTCTCAAAGCAGTCCAGCAATTTGTCCTTCAGAAAATTACTAGGATTGCTGAGATGGTGCTCCAGGGGAGTGGCAGCAGCTCCATGGAGGTTGAACCTGCTACCCTTCCTCAGGCTAACAGCTTTCGTGTTCCCACTGCTGTGACTCTGACACTGCCCTTGCTGTTGCCCGTCAGCCAACCAGCCCAGACTGCTGCTGCCATGCCAAGGTGGGGCAGCCTGAAGCCTAGTCCACAAGGCCCAGAGTTGCTCAAGGTTGGCCATCTAGACCATCTGTAGCCTCCCTCAATGAAAGTCAGCAGTCTTCTGCTAGTCATGCTGCAGTCACTGAGGTAGCATGGTATAGGCGTACTAAGACAGGTAAAGACAACCATAAGACAGGCCCTAAAGGGAAGCTTTGGGGTGAATATTTCAGTTTTGCATGTATTATTGGAAGTGTTATTGGATAAAATTGTCGTGGAATGTTTTTATTGTGGGCTTTTATTTCGGGATTTTGGTAAAGAGGGTGCTGTGGTGAGCAGATGGGTTATAAGGTTGGGAATTGGGAGCACTGTGATGTGGGGTCAGAGTATCTGCTTACACATCACATCCAGAGTGACGGGCTTCCTCCTTCTCTTCCCTATGCACAATGCTTCCTCTCTCAGCTGCCTGTGCTCCATTCCCAGGAGGGGCCGCAACTATAGCCCCCTTTACTGAAACATGCCTTTTCCTGACAGGCCAAACAAACTTCCTTAGCCTCCTTGTCAAAGTCCAGCAGCACTGCCTTGAAAATCCAAAAAGTTTGCAAAGCTCCTCCAATTACACAGGACATGGTACTTCCACTAACTTTGTACCAGCATAAGTTAGTCAAAAGCATCTCACCTGGAAGCTGGATGGTGTGCCCTTTAAATAACAAAATAACACTAGCGGGGGGCAGTGGGAGCGGCATGCAGCTGAATGCATGTTCAGGTAGAAGTGATTATGTGGTTAAATGGGCCTGCTGGGTCCAAAAGGGCAGATTCTGCCCCAAATCAGCATTAGGGGCTGCTTGATGTTATGACCTGCCACTCTGTGTGCCACCTGCACACCAACAACGCTCCTGCGCTAGCATCTTTCAGTCGGGGAGCACCTAGCAGGACATGGCATAAATGACTGGAGGTGTTCCAGCCATCAACTTGGAGTTCAGAGCTTCCATAGCACCAGCACCAGCGGCCATACTAACATGTTATAAATGTTATGCACTAATGTTATTTGCAGCTTTAAGGTGCTCTACAGAGTTATGTGTTTTCATTTTTGTCTAAGTTAAAGTTTTAAAGACAGAATTTGGTTGTGTCCTTATTTGTTTACATTCACTGCCATTTTTAAACTGCTTTATTTTTTTGAGTTTTTTTAATTAAAATCTAATTTTCAATGGCATTATTCAAGCTGCACACACCTGCCTTGTGAAAAAAGCAAGTGGTGCAGATGAACTACCATTTCTCATTATATCTTTGTGCACTCGGAAAATTGATTTACATGTAAAAAAAAAGATGTACTTTAACAGAGAAGCTCACTGATTTTTCAGATAAAGGTAACGCACTATAGTCTACACTATAGTCCCCTTTACAAGAAAGGAGAATTAGAATCAGTAGGAACATGAGTATTTCAAATCTATTTTAACACATCCATGCACTGAGTTTCAATTTGCGTAATGTTAAATTGGTCGCTTTACCCATGAATAGATCTGCCTTGATTACTGTGGACAGTCTCAATTTCATCCTGTTGAAGTTGGCTTTACCTAAATCTAGGGTCTTAATAATTGTTTTGCATTTCTCCTTTTCAAACACTAAGGTAAACTCGATCATATTAACCTTACATTGATCGGGTGGGCGTGCACCTGACCGAAACACACACGAAATTGCAAGAAATGACGTCGGGATCGTGCACACGAGCAATATTGAGGTCGGCGGGCAGGTGGGGAGTCGGAGCTGCTCCCGCCAACAATTAAAAGGCCAATTAACGCCATTAAAAACCTATTGTCCATGATTTCATGTTGCCCGTGCGATTTCGCGCTCGTCTCACTGGAAAAACGGGCAGGCGGGCAACCAACATGAAATTGCGTTTGGGAGCCAATTGCGGACGGAAGCACAATTTGCGTCTGCTTCTGGGCCCGCCAACTTGGTGCACATGCCAAGCATGAAATTCAGGCCATTAATACCATTAGATAAATGTTCATGCAGCATTAGGCTGTTAACTAAATATGCCTTATTACTAAATACCGAATCTAATATGACCTGCCCCCTTGTTGGTTCTAGGACATATTATCATGAAAATCTATCCTGAACAAACTCAAGGATTGCACTATCTTTCTGACATGTGCCAGTCTGCTTACCCCAATCTTTATGGAGGTTCAAACCCCCCATTAAAAAGAATCTGCCTTTCCTATATGCTTGTCTAATCTCAGCATGTATACATTCCACCACTTCACAGTCACTCCCAGGAGGCCTGTATAGAACTCCCACTACAGTCTTAGATTCTTTTCTATTTTTTAATTCTACCTGTAACAGCAAAATGTGACTCCATAGCATGGTTGGTGCCAGTGCTAAAGAGACCCATTAAATGTTGGCCAAACTGCTTCTGGTCCACCATGATTGTAAAAGGTGTACTGGATGTAGGTGTACTGGAAGCATGAGAAGGCAGCAGGTTGTGGCATCAAACTGCATCTAATGATGATCTGACACAAAACCTGCAATTTTGGACCTTTCTATTTAAAGGGATAACCATGGGGTTAGGTGCTTTTGACTTTCTTTTGCTGCTGCACAGTGGATTGAAGTACTGTGCTTTGGGTAATTGGAGGAGCTTTGAAAAGTTGTTGGATTCAGGAGGAAATGGCACTGGTCTTTGACAAAGCGGTCAGAGAAGTTTGAAGGCCTGTCAGCAGAAATGAGGCCTTTTGTTGCAGTTCTCTTGGATTGCAACACAATAAGGGCATTGAGCACAGGTAGCAGAGAGGTGAAGCTGTGTACAGAGTGAGGAGGAGGAGGGCTTTCAACGGAATGCTGTACTCACCAAGGCTCTTCAGGGAGCACGTTGCCTACATCCAGGAGCAATGTCCCGAGGTAGTTACATTTCACCAAGGAGGTGGTGACTGAACTGTGCCAACTCCTACAACTGGATCTATGGCCGGACAGCAGGGTGAGGGTAGTGCTGCCAGTGGTGCTGCCAGTAGCTGTGAAGATCCCATGATTCTCAATTCCTATGTCCGTGGATCCTTCAGGGTGGGAGCAGGCAGCGTTGCCAACATATCACAGTTCGCCATACATCACTGCATTTGGGAGGTGACAGGGGCCCTGCACAGGAGAGGGGATTTCATCATCTTCTCTCTTACCAGTGGTTTTTCCAGGCTTGCGTGTAGGGAGCCATTAACTGCACAGATGTAGCTCTGCAGGCCCCATGTGTTAATGAGGAAATTTACAACCAATCCCTGAATGTGTACCTGGTATGCAACCATGCACAGAACTCACGCTGGTGAATGGCCACTGCTACTGCAGCAGCCGTGAGGCTTTCATCTTATGGCAATCACCTGGGCCTATGTATTTGAGTCACCATAACAAACAAGAGGCTGGCTCTTTGGTGACAAGGGCTACCTGCTCTATACCTGATTTATGGCTTCCCTCTGCCACCTGACCACATGTACACAGCACAGCTAAAATGAAAATCATTTTCCACCAGGAACAAAAGTATTAGTGTTCCAAAACAATGGTTCCAGAGCCAGGACCACTGGGGGGGCGGGACCCTACAGTGCTCGCAGAGTGATTCTCCAAATGACGCATACTCCACAACCTCACTCTCCTGAAGGGGCAGCTTTTGCCATCAGGCCTTCGGTGGACACCTCATAAGGAGGGGAAAGGAAAGGAGGAAGAAGAGGAGGAGGATGTAGAGGATGAGGTGAAAGAGGAAGAGGCATCGAGACCCATTCACTCTCAATGGGTTATCCATGACCCCAGTTCACCTAAAATCTCATCTTCATTGCTCCAGAATTTCCGGCCTTCCATCCCTCTGCCACACACAATCACAGTGTAAGAAGACACTGTGAGCAGAGGAATGGAAGGCCAAGAAGGTCCCAAAATAAAAGACAATACAAAAAAACTTTTCACAACAACTTCAGCCAACAACACCTGCAATAATATATCCTAAATTGAACTAGTCACCTTTATGCCTCAACCTCATTTTCCTTGGAGTGGTTGCTGAGCAATATGTTTGGGTGATGTGCCTGCCATATCTGAATAGCCAAAGATATGTGGAAGCTGCTAGAAATGGGTGTGATCAGGCAGCATTGGTAAGTGTGAAGGGTGAGGTGGCATGTCTGAATGATAGGTATGAGTCCTGATCGCTGATGGGTAAGCGATGGGGCTGTGGTGCATTAGCAGTGTGTGAGGTTGTTCTTGCAGTGGGTTGGCTATATCATTTAAAGATGCATTCACTGACCTTGACCATTCGGGTGAGCTCATTGAACTTTTTCTAGCACTGCAACCAGATTCTTGGGGCCAGACTCTAGGAATTCATCTCCCTGGTCACCTACTCCCATTCTCTTCCCACGATGTGCCTTTGCAGTCACCTGGCTCCAGTGGAAGCATGACCACTTTCTCCTTGCGACCTCCTGGATCAAGGCCTTCATCCCTCTATCAAACAACCTGGGATCCCTGGCTCTGGGTTGCTGCCCCATTGACAGACTCTTTCCTTCCCTCAAAGACTTTCTGACACTGTTCCACCAGCTGCAATAGCCTGAGTGCACCGCACTCTTTATGAGGGGCAGGATACCCTCAGGAGTGCAGGTTAGTTAGTCTCTGCTGAGCATAAAGCCAATCAGCAATGTGTTTGCTGCATGCCACAATCATTGAAATGAGCAAGCAACATGAAGATTGCACACTGTCTGCCTCAATTCTATTGGACATGAGGTAATCGGTGTGCCTGTTAACAAGCCTAATCAAATTTTTAGCCCATCAAATCTTCACCGCTTGCTTACCTCACATTATATTCTCTCATCAATGAAGTGACTTCACCATTAATCATGAAGGCTACTCCTCCCGCTAAAACCTCCTAAAACCTGGTATACCTAGTTCCCAGTACTGACAGTCTTGCAGCCATGTCTCAGTAATAGCTACCATGTTATATCAACCAACTGGAATTTGCCCCAACAGTTGATGAATTGTGGACATACATAGCTTCTTTCACAGGCTCTCATGCATGTATGGATATCAAATGATTTAAGGAAAACACCATAGCCCAGTGTGTCCAATACAAGACAATTATTATTGCTATTGGTGGAATGTTCCAAGTCATTTTGTTGAATAAACTTCATTTTTAATTGCTTACTTTCAGCTCAACTTAGAATTACCTCAGAATCCAAAATGAATTTGCTTCTAATAGTAGCACTGTGTCAGTTAGGTAGTTAACGTTTCCTGCAGCCCAGGCATAAGACTGCAGACATTTCATAATTGACTGTCAGCCAAGGATCAGTGGTAATATTTCCAGCTCAGTCAGAAGGTCATGAGCACAAGTCCCCCACTACAGACTTGAGCATATACTCTAGGTCAGAAAAGGCCGTTTTACCCGCCAGCGGCAATAGCAGGTTTTTGCGCTGTATCGTCCCGTTCCAGACGCATCCCTCCTCATTAATAATGCATTCATGGGAAACACTCCAGATCGCTGGCAGGCGGGCTTGGATTTGCCAACCAAGCCATGACCTCAGCGCTTCCTCACTCCGGGTGTCATACTTAAAGTGCACCAGAACACAAGGCTACTTCATGTCTACAGACCAGAACAGCTCCAGTTGATGGCCCTGAAAGCAAAGGAGATGGCAGTTCACAAATTTAGCGGCGCCTCTCCGGGGCACCAGCTGGACGCAGTGGAAGGCCACTGCAATGTCCTCTATCCCCACTCTGGCTGTAGGAGGTCCACCAGAGTCACTAATCCGGGAGGAAGTAGCAGCGGCAGTCAGGAGGTCAGCCATCCAGTGCAGGAAGAGGATGAATGCTCTCATCCATTCCACCAGGGTAAGTCAACCACCTCATCACTTTCAACTCACACACTCACAAACTCATCACACATCCACCAGGATCTCACACTTCAAGGGACAACACCACTAACTCTCATACACACCCTCACATCTCCATCAGGTTCATATCCTCTGGAGCTTGCATCCTCATCCCATCCATGGCTCCGCTCACCGCACAAACATTCCAGGCAGTGCCATGCGTCCTGCTCACACTCTCTCCATATGTTTTCCTGCAAGAGAAGCTGGCTCACAACAGCAGGGAGAGGTCCCTGACCAGGGGTGGAGTGGCCAATATTAGACCCCTCATTCACTTTGAGGAGTGTGTCATCGTGCTGACTGGTGAGGTTGTGGACCATGTCTGCAGTGACGGTGAGGTCGGCTGTGAACACCCACCTGAGGATCCTGCACCACATCAACCCTCCCTCAATGCAACTGTGAGTGCTCTCTCTCCTGCTTTCGACTCTGCTGCCATGCACTAATGATCTCTGGTTCAAAGGGAGCTCTGCCAAGCGACCGACACCCTCAGCCAGCCAGCCCCTCAGCTCCAACCGCGTCCACACCTCCAGCCAAGAGGACACCTCCTCTATTGAAGAGCTAGAAATAAGCAGCCTGGAAGACCCGTCACAGCGCTTACCCACACCTCGGTGGGACCTGGATCTAGAGCAGGCTCGGGTTCACAATCTGGTGGTTACCACAGCAGCAGGAGGAGGAGGAGCCAAGCTCCCTGGTACTTGGAGGACTGCTGGGGCAGAGGTATCTGTGAGGTCTGAGTCGGATGACCAGCCTCTGGATTCAACCTTCCAACTCAACCTAGAGAGTCAGCGGAAGTCAAGGGAACATCACACAGAGCTGTTGGAAGCCCTCAACAGAGTGGCACACGAGTCAGAGGAGTGCATCCACCTGCTCTCTGATGAAATGGTGCCATGTGCGTGCATGGAGGTCTCCATGGGGAGGATGGCAGACGCCATGTAGACCCTAGCCCAGCAGAACATGGAGATGCGCGCAGAGCTGCCCTCCATTGCGGCAGCCATGGGTGAGTTCCTGCAATAGCAATGCTAGACGGAAATGGGGCACCTCAATGTTCCTCCAGTTGCTCCTTCCCCTCAAGGAGTTAGGCCAGAGCCCTCAGGTACCCGAAGAGAGGAGGAGCAGGAGCTGGACACCCCAGGGTCATCCACTCAGGAATCTCAGAGGCTGTCCGCTCCCTCCAAATCCCCTTTGTCTGTGACTCCCTCAACCTCGTCTTTCGCCACCGCAGTGGGAGCAGCTGGCCCACAGGAGGACAGCCAAAGCAAGCCGGGGCCCTCAAGGCCTCAGTTCTCCAGAGAATGCAGGCAAAATTCGTCAGAGGCGAGAGGGACAACCATTGCACAGGCCGTGTCCACCCCTGCTGTAGATGTCAGGGCAGCACCTAAAGAAGCGGTAGGCCTAGAAAAGTTAAGAAATTCTGATCACAAGTGGATGCACGGGTGAACACATTATGTCACTTTATAATCTGAAACTCTATTCACTTTCACTGAACGCGGCTAGGTCACGAGTGATTCTGGAGGGAGAGGTGTGTGTGTGGCAGGGCCTGTTGGAGCATCATGTAAGCATCTCCCACACATGCGGAGCCTTCATCAATCACACTCATCTTACTATTCCAAGCATTTTGAATGCTGCCTGCTGGGGTTCACTTTCAGTTCTCCATCTGAGCTGACCTGCATCTCCACCCACCCACTGATCACACTCCCATGCAGCACCTGTGCCCACCCAACACAAGGCTCCTCACGCTTTCATTTTGGCAACGATGGTCACAGTCAAATTTTTGATCAGTTCCCCCGTCCTTTCCTCTCCCCCAGTCACCCATGTCCTTTCCCCTATCACTGCTGAGCACCCCCGGTACCACCTTCCACCTCCCCACCATCACCTACCAACCACAACCCTTTTCTTTCCAGGATGTCTAGGTGAACATGCACATTCCTTACCATCTTGAGAGCCCCAGCCCTATCCACATTGAACTCCCAAGCTCCTCTTTCCCACTCCCAGGGTCCACTCCCACCCTCCCGGCTCCCTTTGCCTCCCCTCATTCTCACCATTCCCTCCTATCACGCTCAGTTTGCTCCCGAGGAGGAAGTCATCAGCTCCATAGACCCCTCCCTTGCACGTTCACCTGGGTATCCCCCACCTCTCACTGCCTCCTCCCCCCTTACTCCCTCCTCCACCTGGACACCTTCTCCAATCCCTCCAAACTCCCTCCTCCCCCTCCAGACACCCTCCTCCCTCCGGACACCTTACCCCCTCCAAACTCCCTCCTCCCCCCGGACATCTTCCTCCCACTCCAAACTCCTCCCCCCTCTGAATTCCATCCCCCCTCCAAATACCCTCCCCTACACCTTCCTCCCCCTACACTTACCTCCCCACTTGCCGCATTCTCCCCGTTACACCCCCCTCCCCCATACTCCCTCCTCTCCCCACACAACCTCACCCTCCCAACATCTTTGTTCCCCCCCTCCCAACCTCACCCCCCAGCCAACGCCTTAATTGCCCCCACCCCCTAACCTCCTCACCCTCCCCAGTACCCCTTCCTCTCCCACTCACAGCTGGGCCTTCCTCTCCCCCGCCCCATCGCAGTCCATGTTCTGAAGCAGACCCGAGGCATTAACAGAGACCTTCCTTGAGCTGCTTCGTGGTGGAGCCATGTCCATGAGAATCCACCCAGCACACGATGCACGTGTTCCTCCAGGGTCCAGTAGCTCTAGGGCTCCAGCATCTTCTGCTCCTCAGATATCCGCCATCAGAGCAAGGCCCTAACGTTAAGACCCAACTTCTGCACGTCACACTTGTCCAGACGTATTCTGGGCCGGTGTGTTTTCCCGCCGGTGTAACCGTAAATCGGGTGTGGGGGGGGTCATTTCCGGTTGGGTCTTACTTTGCATCCTATTACCGAGATACAAATTGGGTTCACACCAGCCTCCGGTGGGATTGGCATCGGATGATCCTGCTGGGCCTTCACGCCAGCATGAAACCAATTTTTAGCCTTCTCATCATATTGTCGCCCCTCGCCAGCCATGATACCTGACGTTAATGGAGCTGGAAAATTCTGGCCATAGACTAAAACTCTATTGCAACAGTTTTTTAATTCACTTACGGGATTGGGGCTTTGCTGGCTGGGTCAGCATTTATTGTCCATTCCTAGTTGCCTTTGAGAAGGTGGTGGTGAGCTGCAGCCCATGTGATGTAGGTACATCCACAGTGCTGTTAGGGAGGGAGTTCCAGGATTTTGACCCAGTGACAGTAAACGAATGGGGATATATTTCAAAGTCAGGATAGTGAGTGACTTGGAGGGGAACTTCCAGGTGGTAGTATTCCTGTCTATCTGCCGCCCTTGTCCTTCTAGATGATAGTGGTTGTGGGTTTGGAAGGTGCTGTTGAAGGAGCCTTGGTGAATTCCTGCAGTGCACCTTGTAGATGGTACACACTGTTGCTACTGTGCGTCAGTGGTGGAGGGAATGAATGTTTGTGGATGTGCTGCCAATCAAGCAGGCTGCTTTGTCCTGGATGATGTCAAGCTTCTTGAGTGTTGTGGGAGCTGCACTCACCCAGGCAAGTGGGGAGAATTCCATCACACCCCTGACTTGTGCCTTGTGGATGGTGGACAGGCTTTGGGGAGTCAGGTTGAGAGTTACACATCACATGATTCCTAGCCTCTGACCTGCTCTTGTAGCCACAGTATTTATATGGCTAGTCCAGTTCAGTTTCAGGTCAATGATAACCCCCAGGATGTTGAAAGTAGGGGATTCAATGATGGTAATGACATTGAACATCAAGGAGCGATGATTGGATTCTCTCTTGTTGGAGATGGTAATTGCCTGACACTTGTGTGGCGCAAATGTTACTTGCCATTTGTCAGTCCAAGCCTGGATATTGTCCAGGTCTTGCTGCATTTGGGCATGGAGTGCTTCAGTATCTGAGGAGTCGCGAATGGTGCTGAACATTGTGCAATCATCAGCGAGCATTCCCCACTTCTGATCTTATGATGGAAGGAAAGTCATTGATGAAGCAGCTGAAGATGGTTGGGCCGAGGACACTACCCTGAGGAACTCCTGCAGTGATACCCTGAGAGGGTGAGATGAGTGACCTCCAACACCACAACCATCTTCCTTTGTGCTAGGTATGACTCCAACCAGCAGAGGGTTTTCCCCCTGATTCCCATTGACTCCAATTTTGATGCCACACTTGGTCAAATGCTGCCTTGATGTCAAGAGCAGTCACCCTCACCTCACTTGGGAGTTCAGCTCTTTTGTCCATGTTTGAACCAAGGCTGTAATGTGGTCAGGAGCTGAATGGCCCTGGCGGAACCCAAACTGGGCATCATTGAGCAGGTTATTGCTAAGCAAGTGCCGCTTGATAGCAATGTTCATGACCCCTTCCATTACTTTACTGATGATTGAGAGTAGACTGAAGGGGCGGTTATTGGCCAGGTTGGATTTGTCCTGCTTTTTGTATACAGGACATACCCGGGCAATTTTCCACATAGCTAGGTAGATGCCAGTGTGGTAGCTGTACTGGAACAGCTTGGCTAGGGGTGTGGCAAGTACTGGAGCACAAGTCTTCAGTACTATTGCTGGAATATTGTCAGGGCCCATGGTCTTTGCAGAATCCAGTGCCTTCAGCCATTTCCTATCATGTGGAGTGAATCGAATTCGTTGAAGACTGGCATCTGTGATGCTGGGGACGTCCGGAAGGGGCCGAGATGGATCATCCACTTGACACTTCCGGTTGAAGATTGTTGCAAATGCTTCAGTCTTATCTTTTGCACTGATGTGCTGGGCTCCTCCATCATTGAGGATGGAGATATTTGTGGAGCCTCCTCCTCCAGTGAGTTGTTTAATTGTCTGCCCAGTCTTGATTTGCTGGATCTGTTTGAAATCTATCCCATTTTGCACGGTGGTAGTGCGACACAAAACGATGGAAGGTATCCTCAATGTGAAGGCGGGACTTCATCTCCACAACAACTGTGCGGTGGTCACTCCTACCGATACTGCCATGGACAGATGCATCTGCGGCAGGTAGGTTTGTGAGGATGAGGTCAAGTATGTTTTTCCCTCACCACCTGCCGCAGACTCAGTCTAGCAGCGATGTCATTTAGGACTCGGCCAGCTACCGAGTCACTCTTAGTGATGGACATTGAAGTACCCCACCCAGAGTACATTCTGCACCCTTGCCACCCTCAGTGCTTCCTCCAAGTGGTGTTCAACATAGAGGAGCATTTATTCATCAGCTGAAGGGAGGGCAGTATGTGGTAATCAGCAGGTTTCCTTATCCATTTTTGACCTGATGTCATGAGACTTCATGGGGTCCAGAGTCGATGTTGAGGACACCCAGGGCAACTTCCTCCTGCCTGTATACCACTGTGCCGCCACCTCTGCTGGGTCTGTCCTGCTGATGGGACAGGACATACCCAGGGATGGCGATGATGGTGTCTGGGACATTATCTGTAAGGTTTGATTCCATGAGTACTACTATGTCGGGCTGTGGCTTGACTAGTTTGTGAGACAGCTCTCCCACTTTTGGCACTAGCCCCCAGATGTTCGTAAGGAGGACTTTGCAGGGTCGACAGGGCTGAGATTGCCATTGTCGATTCTGGTGCCTAGGTCGGTGCTGGGTGGTCCGTCCGCTTTCATTCCTTTTTTGTGACTTTGTAACAGTTTGATGCAACTGAGTGGCTTGCTAGGCCATTTCAGAGTCAACCACATTGCTATTGGTCTGGATGTAGGCCAGACCAGCTAAGGACAACAGATTTCCTTTCCTAAACAACATTAGTGAACCTGATAGGTTTTTACAACAATCGACAATGGTTTTGTGGTCATCAGTAGACTTTAATTTCACCATCTGCCATGGCAGGATTTCGAGCCCTGGTCCCCAAAGCATTGCCCTGGGTCCTTGGATTACTGGTCCAGCAACAATACTACTGTACCATCACCCCCCCCTAAATAATATTGAGGGAGTGCTGCCATTTTCCAGAGGCCTGAAGTCCCAAACACCCTCTCAGTTGGACATAAAAGATCCCAGGTCATTATTTGAAGAATAATTCTCTGCGGTGTGATGGCCAATATTTATCTCACACCTAACATTACTAAAACAATTATCTGGTTACCATCGCATTGCTGTTTGGGAGCTTGTTGTGCAGGCTGCCTCATTTCCTACATTACAACAGTGACCAAATTTCAAAAGCACTTAAGTAACTGTAAAGCACTTTGAGGCATTCTGAGGTTGTGAAAGGCACCATATAAATGCAAACCTTTCTTTTAATCAGCAAAGTTACCTTCAGAATCTTTCTTATAGAATACTCCATGCGGGTGCAAAGAATAGGGACGTGATGCAAAGTTTTTGAAGTGAATAATAATCAAATCTTCCACCTCTGCCCTTAGCAGTGGGCCGAGGAATCCCAGCCAGTCAGGTTTAGGAACCTCAACTGAATATGTTCCATCAGTGAACTGTTTATAGATAGCCTTCTTGTATATTCGTCCAATCCTGTGTTCGCCCCCTGTCAGAAACTCTGCTGCGTTCCTGAGTACAAACAAAAATAAGATTAGGCACATCGCTTATGAACAAAAGCATTCATTATAGAATGCACAGTCATAACTTCAATTCCCTTACTGGGTGCTGAACTTTCACTCATTAATCCGTCCTATTTGAACAGAGGAAAGAAGAGGGTGTGGAGAGAATGCAGGTTCAAATTTGAACATTTCAGTCCTATGTGTTTTTAAACAGTTCTGGCTTTAGTTATGCATGAGGTTATGTGGTGGTGTTTGAACTTTACTGGAGTTGAAATCAAAGCCGTCATTCCTTTAAGGCTGTAAGGTAATGACATTTTTTTTTGTAGTTCAGGCAGAATGTAGAGACTGTAGCCCCAATTTTAACCCTGGATGGGAATCATCTGGACTGAAACCCCCACGTAGTGGGCATGGGGCCTGCGTCATTTTAACTCCTGAGCCTCTTTAGCATTTGAAGGGTGGGCTGCCTGCAAAATCAGGCAGCTCATCCACGTCGCCCTCACAAATTCTAGTATGTTCTCCAGCTTGACTTAAAGCTTGTTAGCTGCAGAGATGAGTCAAAGGGTTGGCACTTGCGTCCCTGATTCATCCCTGATGATCCTAGTAGAGGGCTGGGAGGAAGATATTCAACCTCAGCTCCTGCAGCCACATCCCCAAAGTCAGGATTAACCAGGCCTGAACAGAGACTATCAGAGGCAGGACCTGGGTTGAATAAAGAAGGAAGTTTAATGGCCATAAAAGAGTAACAAGGATGAGTACACCTCGTCATCTCTTCACCTCTCTCCCCACCACTTGACAACACACCACTCACCACCACCCCTGCTCCCCACACAACTTATTAACAATTCCCTCCATCACTTTCTTCATTATACAATCACAAAAGCAATATAAAGCACATTCCTTTCTCAAATGCACTGCAACCAATCCCACTACTCCTTACTCACATCATGACACACAGACTTTCCTTTACATTGAACGCCTGTCCATCTCATTCAATCATGTTTCTGCTACACATCTCAACACATTCAAAATGTGCACAAGCTCCACACATTTCTATTCAGCATTCCAGCACACATTCCCGTGCACATCTTTCTTGCAGGATGCAGCACATAATACCAGAGAATGGAACAGGATAGAGTCCTCAATGTCATTGTCATCACATAGGCAGAGCAAGAAGCCCAGGAAATCAGTGCTCCCGAACAGACCCGAAGAGGTGTCTGAATATTACTTGCATTCCTTCATTCAACTTAGCACAGATGCAGTAAGCGAAGTGACTTCAACCTGCACATTCTCCAGGCTGTTAGCTGATCATGTGTGAACCTTTCCTTGAAATGCCATGTCTTCTTTTTATCTTTGCTCTTGGGCTTCTAGGACCTAGGCATGAGAAGAAAATTGCTGTATGAGGAATTGGAAGGAGTGCAAAGCACTACCATGCACTTTGGCTGAGATGTGGAGGAGTCTGCATCCAGTCTCTATGCCATCACCTTCCGTGCCATCAGCACTCAGCAGTCCACCTTGCAAAGTATTGTAATAGGGCCCTCACAGCAGGAGTCCATGCTAAGCCACTTTGTAGCTGTGATGGAAGCTCAAATGGCTGCCATGCAGACTTCAGGCACCACATTGGAAAGAATGGTGAATCAAATAATTGGGCTTTGAAGAAGTTAATTATTTTCTGCAATCTGCTTTCCCTCAGATCTCTGGACTCCAAGCCCGAAGGAAGTAGCAATGGTATGATGGAAGAAGTACATGTCGGCCTCTCTCAAGAGCTCTGCACACTCCTTCCTCCTCACCCCTCACAATCAATAACCGCCATGGTACCAGCAAATTAGTTGGGCCACGCTGCTCTGGTACTAAACGAGTTCTAGCATTCTGTGGCCAAGTCCACACATGCCTGAGCACCCAGAAGTCACTGGCCACAAGCATTTCAAGGATCCCTATGTGAGGAACAGCAGCCTTTCACCAGCTCAGTTCAGGCCACTAGGCCAGAATCTCTTAGGGTACTAGAATTAGTGTAAGTAGGCCTGGGTAGCAGCTTTTAGATTAAATTGACCATTCTTAGGGAGTTTTCACATTGTATTTACTGTAGTAATCTAAGTGTTTTGGCTAGGGTTGGGGGGGGGTGGGGGGGTGCTTGATTTGAAACTGAATAGTTAGGTGCATACAACTAAACTAAACCAGTTCACATTTAATTTGAAACACTCCTTTAAAGCTTAGATTAAGGAATCTTCTTTAAAGAAAGGTTGAAGGTGACATGTAAAGAAAATCACAATGGGTGAGAAAAAAATGAGAGGCATTTATTACGTTTGGTATTAAATTAATCACTTTGTCACATTTGACACTTTGGTCTGCAGTGAGGTTTAGTGTTAGCTTCAGATCCTCCATGGTCAAATAAGGACTATTATGCAGGAGGTTCTGTAAAATCACAGGTAGGAATGTGAGAAGCTCAGCAGAATCATTGAGCTATCAATTGATCCCTGATATCTCTGGGTGAAAAACACTGATATGACCCTCCTTCCACAGTTGATTCCTCTCTTCCTCCCAGGTTTTTCCCATCTGATAGTGCCTGATGTTCTTGTTTGTCCTCCTCCAAATGGAAGCCTCTCTTTAATTAAGTGTTGTGCAACATGCACCAGACTATGACTCAGTGTGATGTTTATCTGTGGCATATTGCAAGGGATCCAGGTCACTCAGATATCTAAACCTGCTTCTTCCTGAACCACAATAAAGCTTTAAATAATTTTTGAAAACTTACATTGTTCCATTTCTGGTCCTCGATGTAGCTCCCGATAGTTTTGTTTCTACAACCCATTCAGGGTTATATCAAAAATATAGTTGGGACCGATAATGCAATTGGAGGTTGATATGCATTTTACAGAAAGCCATCAGTGGGTGTCTTTGCCCTTGCAATTTATGGGATTGGTATGATCATTGCAGGAAGCGGGTGGGTAAATCGTCGGCTCCATTGTAACTGCCCCTTTAATACTATGTTCTTTCATTTTTGTAACATGGCTGTTATTGGTTATGATAGTTCAGTAGAAATGCCTGAATTTAAACTTGACACGGTGGGCAGGTGCCAGTGTGTGTGGGAGCTTAAAGAAGCAAAAATGCCAGTGTGCCGAGGAGGCAGCAAGAATCCACCGATTGCCACATTTAACCCAATGTGTTTATTAGCTCGTGTGGCAAATGCCCCCTGGGACAAGAAATCTGGGGTTAACATAGGTTAAGAGACAACTGACTGCATCTTTAACCTTGGATTCTGGCTTTATCTGCCTGCCCTTGAGTTTGCCAAGTTGTCTGAAATTCACCTGGTTGAACAAGGTGAGGAGACAGCAGGGATTGACAGGGCTGAGAAATTGATAGGCTGGAAATCCTTTAAGTATTGAACTTAAACTTAAACCAGCTGCATCTCTGCCTAAGTGAAAAGTTTTTACTCACAGGGTTTATTCTGAGAGTGTGCTTGCACTGCTTTGGAGGTCATTTCTGTCAAATGGGAAATATTTTCGTCCAACTCAAACTTTTTTGACTTTGATCTACACTTGCCAGCTGTCAGCCTTCACAGGAGCATGGGAGCTGTTTATGTTCTACCTTGGATCTCTGCTGAGGAACAAGAGGAGCAGCATCAACAACACCAACAGCAGCAGGAGCTGCACCAGCATGAGCAGGAGCAGGGGTAGCACCAGCAGGAGCAGGAGCAGGGGTAGCACCAGCAGGAGCAGGGGCAGCACCAGCAGGAGCAGGAGCTGCACCAGCAGGAGCAGGGGCAGCACCAGCAGGAGCAGGAGTTGCATCAGCAGGAGCTACACCAGCAGGAGCAGGAGTAGCACCAGCAGGAACTGCACCAGCAGAAGCAGGGGCAGCACCAGCAGGAGCAGGGGCAGCACCAGCAGGAGCAGGGGCAGCACCAGCAGGAGCAGGAGTTGCATCAGCAGGAGCAGGGGCAGCACCAGCAGGAGCAGGAGTTGCATCAGCAGGAGCAGGGGCAGCACCAGCAGGAGCAGGAGTTGCACCAGCAGGAGCAGGGGCAGCACCAGCAGGAGCAGGAGCTGCACCAGCAGGAGCTACACCAGCAGGAGCAGGAGCTGCACCAGCAGGAGCTACACCAGCAGGAGCAGGAGCTGCACCAGCAGGAGCTGCACCAGCAGCAGCAGGAGTAGCACCAGCAGGAGCAGGAGCTGCACCAGCAGGAGCAGCACCAGCAGGAGCAGGAGTTGCACCAGCAGGAGCAGGGGCAGCACCAGCAGGAGCAGGAGCTGCACCAGCAGGAGCAGGGGCAGCACCAGAAGGAGCAGGAGCTGCCTTCTCCTCAAGCACCTGCCATTCCACAGAACAGAGGGGCTGAATACAGAGCTCTAGCTCGGAGGAGGTGATACCCTCAACAATAGAGGGTTAGTTTTCTCCATATTACGGAGTTACAGGGCCTCAGGAGACTCAGACTTTCTCAGCAGATTATTGCTGACACCGGCAGCCTCCAAGAGGATTACCTTCTGCCAAGTGGGCCTGGTGTTCTTGGCTGTCACATGACCTGTGGCAGTCAGGTCACCACAGCCCTGAATTTCTTCACCTCCTGCTCTTGTTGCACAGGCAACAATGGGGATAACTGAACAATGGAGCTTTGAAATAAAGTTTATGGAGCATAAACATTGACAATAAATCAAACTTTGAAATACCCAAGTGATCTCCCTTGTGAAACTACAAATTTGTTCCCTTGCTTTTCCTATTACTCTTACGTGCCTGTGGTTTCAGCAGAGCTGGAGGTAGGTAGCTTGCCCTTCTGCCCTGGCTGCTCAGGTGCTCATGGCCAATGTTTTCCAGATTTTGGAAACTGTGAGGGCTTCACCACAGACTACCCCACATGCAGCTGTGCAGGGGCAAACTCAGGCATCAGGACATGAGCCAGCATATGCAGAGCTCCAACTAACAGGAACTCAAGGGTGGGGGGAAGAGAGAGTGGGAGCACCTTGATGGATTTTTGTGCCCATTCTCCATCTTCCCTCTTCTGGCCCACCCACACTTCCCTTCTATCCAAGAGCTGGAGAGTACTTTGCTGCACTTCATTGTGACAATGAATGGTGAAGGTGAGGCTTTCCCCATCCTCTGTAAAGTGGCAGACCGAACGAGCTGACCATTGGCTTGAGCCAGCATGTACTTGTTTTTGTGCTGCATCTGATGGCCACTTTTCCAAGGGGGTAGACATCAGAGCAAAGCCTGAGAACACCATGGCATTCACGGTGGAGTTGGACTCCTCCAATCTCTCCCCAATCATGTGCACTGATGTTCAAAACTTAGCTGAAATTAGTCTTATATTAATTGCAGTTTTCTGTCAGCCATCTTAACATCCTCCCTTATTTCCCCATGTCCACTGGGTTTTGGAACTGCTTTCACTCTGCCTGAAATTTCTTCCCAAGTGTGTTCAACAAGACATTTCTGAGGCTAAGCCCTTTAGTTCCATGAAGGAAAGCTGCTCTGTCTCATCTCCTTTATTAGCATTCCCAGCACTTGAATGTCAAAGTGTCTTTTGAAAGCCCTAAAATACCTTTAGTCTGCATCTGAGTAATCTTTGAGTCTATTTACTTCTGCACAAATGCACAGACTTAGATGCTTTCTAATATAGTTCACTATAAGAGCAACTTTAATTCATGTAGCGCTATTATCATAGCAAAATGTTCCATAGTACTTCACACTTGGGAGTCAGGCCCAAGCAGTATTAGGAAGGGGACCAAGAGATGTGACCAAAAAGGTAGATTTTGAAGAAATTTTTGGAAGTGAGGAGAGACCTAACAAGACAAAGGGATTCAGGGAGGAAGTTCTTGAATGTAGGGCAAGAAGGCTGCTTCACAGATAGTAGAGCAGAAGTAAAGTAAACACACATTAAATCAGTAACATATGATAATTGTAGGGATAGGGGCTGGAGGTGGTTGTGAAGGCAGATAGTAACAGATCTGAAGGTAAATATGAAGGTTTTGAAGGGACAGGAACCTTGTGGAAGTTGGCAAGGATGGCAGTGAAAGGTGGGTGTGTTTTAGAAATAGGGTAAGGACAGCAAATTGATATTGGGAGAACTTTTGAGGATTGTGGTTAACATCATTACTTGAACTTATCTCCTGGGACATTTTCCAGCTCAATATCTCATTTAGTCTGTCACAATGGATTACTAGGTTCCCCCAGAGTTTCCTCCCTCTTTTTCCCCTCAATTTTTTTGCTATTTTAATTAACCTATTCATTCTTCTTGTAAAATGCCTATTTAGCTTACCTCATTGGCAATATACTATACTGCATATTCAATATTATTGTGAGTTTAAGTGGTGTTCCATACTTTCCCAACTGAGTGACACGTATGGGCTAATTTATTTGATTCTCAATCTTTTGAAGTTTACCTTTTTAAAGTCATATTTATTTTTAAGTTGGTCATAACAGGTGCTGTTTGCTTAATAATCCTAAATGGAGTCCAGAAGGTGTTTTTGATGTACTTTTTGAAGTTTAATTGTGTATTACTAACATTTCTGAAAGAATTCTCATTGTCCTTTAACTAATGGCATTCCTGTGTTCAGCAGCACATGCAAGCCATGCAATTCCCGAGTGGCCAATGGAGCATTAGGACTGATTCGGAAACTGATAGGTACTGAACTGGTTTGGCATACTTCTATACCTCCAAGTGTGCTCCAATATGCTTGGAAAATGAAGGGCTGTCCAAATGAGAACCATTCAAATGACCAAATAGTGAAAGTGCTTATCCATGAACTGCAGGGAAGGAATGCAATTCTGTTAAGTACAGAAAGGTCAATATCAAATGGTTCAGCAAGCACTGAAGCAGATTTTAGACAGAGTGGTATTGTTTTCAGAATCCAGATGATCTGGGTACAGGCTAAAAATATAACTGAGCTAAAGAAAGTTACTAAGAAACGGTTGCAGTACAACTTACTATGCAAAATACCTGCCCCAAACTTGGATGCTGCAAAGTATACTCTCAAAACTGTAGTTCATTTGTACAAGCCATCCAAAACATTCATGCAAATTCACAGACGACAACATAATGGCATGGTACATTCTCAAATGGGATGGACAACTGTATACAGACCTGTGCTAACTTAACAAAATCTCAAGACTACTCATCTTCCTATAGGACAAGAAAATGCATAATAAAAGGAAACATAGAAGCAAGAGAATCTAGACATCAGACAGTTGTCTTTGCACAGCAAGCATCTCACAGCACCTAGCACTATCACCACCTTCGCCAAGTCCAAGTGCACCACCTTCGCCAAGTCCAAGTGCTTGTGCACAAGTCCCAGAGGATATAGATAAAGCACTTGAGAAGATAGCACCAGATGAGTCACAGCTTTGTGAGTGAGGATGATCAAGTAGAGGCAGCAACGAGAACCAAATACCTCATGATACCTTCCTCAGGTATATGTCCAGGGATACAGACCTCATAGATGCTGCTCTTAAACTGGGTTTGCTGTCTGACCAAGAGCCACTTGAAGTTTGTGCACAATACATTCCAAAGTTTGGCAAAGATTACAGAGCAGTTCTCAAGCCAGTGTACAGTCTTATAACAATGCTCAGAGCATATTCAGCAGACTCTTCAGTAATAAAGATCCTAGGCCAACATAAATTATTGCTTCTGAATGCATGGAGGCCTTGACTCTAATCTACAAGAGAAGGGGTGATTTTAGCCCTGTTCACCAATGGAAACTGGTACTGGGGTGGCGCTGCAATATACCACTTTGCTTCCAATGTCTTCCCACCGGCCACCAATTTAATTATGCAGAGTCAGACAGCCCAAGGCACCTGACAAAATCCTTATGTACAGATGCAAATAGGGTCCCACTGATGCAATTGGGCCCCTGATACAATTTTAATATGAAATTGCAGAAATCCTACAACACTCAATCCACCAGTAACAGCCTAGTGGGATTGGTTTCTCAAAGCCACTGAAGTCATTCCCCTGCACACCATTAGATCACAGGACCAACAGCGAGCATGCTGTTCAAGTGCCAAGAATGCTTCCAATTATCAGTTGTCTTATTTCTCACCATTTTTTCCCCACTAACCCTGAGTAAGATCTATCCATTTATTCTGAGAATCAGAAGGCTGCACCTCTCCAAGGAGGTTGTGGTGGACCTCCGCAGCCTCCTGCAACAGGACCTGCTGGCTGCTGGACCAAGTCCAGGAAAGTCCAACAGAAATCCCCTGAAGAAAGCCAATGAGCTTCCCATTTCTTTGTGCAAGTGGGTGGACAATTCATCCAGCATATCAAAATGAAACTTGGGAGTTAAAATTCCACAGGTCTCAGGTTGGCAATGTCATGGGGGCTTCCTGTCCCTACCACCTATTCCTACCCAGAGCTAGTCTCTTCTCGGATTTCAAATCAGAGTGGGATTAGATGAGAGAAACTTTGGGCATGAATCACAGAGCTTACAGCTGCTGGACTGCCACAGCTCCATATGATTCAGTGGAAATATTGAGGAAGGGCATAATTGGAGTAGTCTTCTTTCTCATAGCATGAGAATACATCTGAGTCATCCAAAATCCCTGTGCATGTGAAAGTAGATGGAAGAACCAAAACAGTGATGCATGTGGCTGTCAGGTACAGGAACATCATAAGAATTAACCCAGAAGTGATGCTGGACTCATCAGAATCCTAAATAGCTGTCACTAAATCTTATCTAGCCACCATACTTATACCTTCACATATCACGGAAAGGAAGGAAACAGATTAGCTGAATTTGTATTTTGTGATACAAATTTCTTTGTAATTGTACATAACAATGTATAACAAAGTTGCTATTCAAAGTTATGGAGCATGAAAGAGACAATACTGAACTGGGAGGCTTGGAAGTGGGTGGGGGGAAGAGGGGTTGTTGTGGTGGAAAGGGAGAGGGGACTGCATTCTAAGGTGGCCCCTGTTTCATTTTGGCAAGTAAAACATTGTTTCAAAATGTCAATAATACACTCTATAATGCTCCTGAATACTGCACAAGGTGTGTGTGTCACCAGGGCTTAAGAGGATAACATTGGTTTTCAACTCCAACATGATGCCACCAATCAACACATCTTCCCCTCACCCCCCGTCAGCATTCCATAAGGACCATTCCCTTCAGGGCACCCTGGTCCACTCCTCCATCACCCCCAACTCCTCATCCCCTTCCCACGGCACCTTCCCATGCAACACCTGCCCCTTTACTTCCCCACTCCTCACCGTCCAAGGGCCCAAACACTCCTTTCAGGTGAAGCAGCGCTTCATTTGCACCTCTTTTAATTTGGTCGACTGTATTCACTGCTCCCAATGTGGCCTCCTCTACATTGGGGAGACCAAACGCAGACTGGGTGACTGCTTTGTGGAACGACCTTCACTCAGCCGCAAGCATGACTCAGACCTTCCTGTCGTTTGCCATTTCCACTCACCATCCTGCTCTCATGCCCAGATGTCCATTTTTGGCCTGCTGCAATGTTCCAGTGAAGCCCAGCGCAAACTGGAGGAACAGCACCTCATCTTCCACTAAGGCACTTTACAGTCTTCCGGACTGAATATTGAGTTCAACAACTTCAAACCATGAACTCTCTCCTCCATCTTTACCCCTTTTGTATTTTTATTTATTTATTTGTTCATTTTTTTAAAAATTATTTTATTTTTTATCCTTTTTCCCCAGCAGACCACACACACACACACACACACAAACAGCCACCTGTCACTTGTTTCTGTTTTGCTTTCACAGAACATTGACCCTTGTTCTGCTATTAACACATTCTGCTATCTTACCTTTATGCCACTATTGACACCTTCTTTAGTCTTTAATACCACCATCAAGACTCCCTTTGTCCTGTGTCCTGTGTCCCCTTAGCTCCCACCTATCCCTGACCTTCTATTTTGCTCCACCTGCTCCACCCCTTCTTAAGCAGTATAAAATCCCTCACATTTCTACTTCTCTTTAGCTCTGAAGAAGAGTCATATGGACTTGAAATATTAACTCTGTTTCTCTCTCCACAGATACTGCCAGACCAGCTGCATTTTTCCAGCATTTTCTGTTTTTATTTCAGATTTCGAGCATTCACAGTATTTTGCTTTTATCTTGGTCTTCGAGGACGCATGCTTCCAATATCCCCTCACATTTAAATAAGCCTGGCACAGACGTTTGTCATGAAGTAAGAGCACGGCAGATGCTGCCTGGGGAGCAGGTATTAACCTGCATAATAGAATTGTTGGCCATGGGTTAACGGCACAAGATAAAGCAGAACAGTGGTTATTTCGTGCAAGCCATTGCATTGTTGCTAAAGTCTTGAATGGCTACATAGGAAAAAAAGGCTTACATTTATATAGCACCTTTCACAACCACAGGACATCTCAAAGTTACAGCTAATGAAGTATTTTTGAAGTGCCTTCACTGTTGTAATGTAGGAAATGCAGCAGCCAATTTGTTACAGCAAGTTCCCATGAGCAGCCATGTGATAATGACCAGATAATCTGTTTTTGTAATGTTGATTGAGGGATAAATATTGGCCAGAACACCAGGGATAATAGCCTTGCACTTCTTCAAAGTAGCAACATGGGATCATTTATGTCTACATGAAAGGACAGGTAGAGCCTCAGTTTAACATCTGGTCTGAGAGACAGCACCTCCGACGGTGCAGCACTCCTTAAGGAGTGTCAACCTTCATTTTTGTGCTCAAGTCCTGAAGTGGGACTTGAACCCAGAACTTTCTGACTCAGAGATAAGAGTGCTACCAACTGAGCCACAGCTGATGCAAGGGTGTTATCAATCATTTTGGTACTTTTAGAATGGCAGCAGTTAAGACGTAAACGTTTTGTCAGACTGCTGTTGTTGCTAATTGGGAAAGGAATCATAGTAAATCAAGTCCATTGAATAAAGCATCCATCACCTATTTCAGACATCTATGCAAGGCAGGTCAGCCGATGATATCTCCTGGCCAAACTAGCCTGCAAGGAACCAGAGACATAAACGTCGCTTCAACAGCCACTGGCTGTGCCATTTCTTTGCTCAAGGTTATTTGAATTTCTTCTCAAAGCAGATGACATAAATACCTATCTGTCTCCCTGTTAAACCTGAAGCTCTGGAGACAATGGATTTCAGTCAGCATCAAGTAGGTGTTCTGGGTTTGTAGCTGTGATGGATGTTGACCTCTATTTCTACCTCTGTAACATTGCCTGACTGTAGCCCTGCCTCAGCCGATCTGCTGCTGAAACCCACATTCATACCTTTGTTATTTCTGACTGATCTTCCACATTCTGCCCTCCACAAACTCTGCTGCCTTGCACGCACCAAGTCTCATTCACCTGTCACTCCTGTGCATGCTGACCTACATTGGCTTCCAGTCAAGCAACGTCTCACTTTTACATCCTTGTTTTTAAATTCCTCTTTGGCCTCGCTCTTCCCTATCTCTGTTACCTCCTCCAACCCCACAACCCTCTGAGCTATCTACTGTCCTCTAATTCTGGCCTCCTGAGAAACCCAGATTTAAAATGCTCCACCATTGGCAGCCGTTCCAACAGTTCCCTTGGTTCTAAGCTCTCAAATTCACTTCCTAAACCACTCCGCCTTTCTACTTAACTTTCCTTCTTTGACACATTGCCAGAAACCTCGTTCTTCGAGCAAACTTTCATCATCTAACCTAGTATCTCCTTATGTGGCTTGGTATCATCTTTTCATTCATAATGCTCCTGTGAAGCAACCCAGAACGTTTTATTGCAATAAAGGCACTATATAAATACAAGCTGTTGTTCTTGATGTCAGACAGTGTGCTTTTGGTGTAGAGCACCCAGTCTGTTTTGGGCAAATCTTCTCTGTTTCTGCTTGTTCTCATTCAAGGGTCAGTGAGGACCGAAAGCAACCCCCATTGCTGTGAACTATCTGTCCCCACAAGTGTGAAAGAGCTGCAGTTGCCTTATTATTCCTGCCATTTGAGAACCTGCCTAAGCTCCAACATCCATGTCATCTTGGATAAAAAATGGCTGGCTGCTGCATGTACAATCTACATCACAGGATGCACTGCATCATTAGCCTATTTTAACAATACCTCAGAGATATTGGGGCCTCTACCACCAAGAAGGACAAAAACAGCAATGTTATGGTCAATGTAACACTTAGAAGTTCCCCTCCAAGTCACACACAGTCCTTACTTGGATATATATCACTGCCATTCCTTTATCGTCACTGAGTCAATACCTGTATCCTAAAATTACCCTCCTAACTGCATCTGGGAGGGTCATCACCATATTGACAGCAGCAGTTCAACGACAAGACCATCCCCCACCCCCCCACCCCCAACTATCACAGAGGAGTTAAGAATGATCAATAAATTTGGCTTTACCAACATCCGCTGAATCCCATAAATACACCTGACAGCTATAAACACTGTGTCATGTACCTCACGCACCCTGCATAAGTGTGCAGTTTCAGAGAAAGTAAGCAGATCGGTTTTAATGTGCATCATAGTGCATTATTTTAGGGGCAGTCTGTTGGTTCCTGTTCTTACACTCGAGACAATGGGGTGAATTTTCAGCTTGTCACCCGAGTGTCAATCTGGCTTTATGAATTGGTTGTCCTTTTTAGCAACTGCTTAATTTCAATTTTTATTTGTCTCAATTAAAAGAAAAAAATATCCATTTCTATAATGGATAGGCAAAATCAGCAGTTTTACATCTGGGTAGTATGTTGAAAATCCACCCCAATTTTTCTCTGATGGATTGCCTTATTTGTGGGCTAAAAACAACGTGGTTAAACCTGAGTGTGATTTGGCAATCTGAGAGATAAATTAAGTTGCGCCATAGACCACATGTATTTTCATATCAAGGTTATGAATTTGATGGAAAATGATACTACGCTGCAGGCATGAATTGTGCGTGGGTGCTCAGGCCTTTCAGATAATGTATGACAATTTAAGTCCTGAAAATGAAGTAATTTTCACCATTTCGTTCTTAGACAATTGTAAATGTACAGCAGCTGTTAGACATTATCTAAGAAATGTTGAAGAATCAGCATATCTTTGCTTTGAAAACTTCCCTCCTCCACCTCAAGCAACCTCTGCTGCAATTACTAAAAGCAAGCTTTCAAATTAATTTTTGATTTTTAATATTTTGAGTATAAATATTAGTACATCCATGGGCTTTATTTTAAGAAAATAATTTAACTTCTTTTAAGACTCCTTAATGGGAGCCTGTGTGCATCCATTCTTGAGTAACATAGAATCATTTTTTAATAATTCTTTCAAAGGCTGTGGGAGTAACTGGCTAAGCCAGCATTTACTGCCCTTCTCTAATTGCTCTTGAGAAGGTGGTGGTGAGCTGCCTTCTAGAACCGCCACAGTCCATGTGGTGTAGGTACGCCAACAGTGCTGCTGGGAAGGAGTCCCAAGGTTTTGACCCAGCGACAGATAAGGAACGGCAATACAGTTCCAAGTCAAGATGGTGTGTGGCTTGCAGGTGGAGGTGTTTCCACATGTCTGCTGCCTTTGACCTTCTAGGTAGTAAAGGTTGCAGGTTTGGAAGATGCTGTTGAAGGCAGCTTGACAAGTTGCTGCAGTGCATCCTGTAATCTGATACACAGTGCTGCCACCGTGTGTCGGTGGTGGAGGGAATGAATGTTTAAGGCTGTGTATGGGGCGTTAATCAAGCAGGCTACTTTGTTGTCAATGGTGTTGAACTTCTTGAGTGTTGTTGGAGCTGCACTCGTCCAGGCAATGGAGTGTATTCCATCACACTCCTGACTTACGCCATGTAGATGGTGGACAGGCTTTGAGGAGTCAGGAGGTGAGTTCCTTGCTACAAAATCCCCAGCCTCTGACCTGCTCTTGTAACCACAGTGTTTATATAGCTGGTCCAGTTAAGTTACTGGTCAAATGGTAACCCCAGGATGTTGATAGTGGTGATTTAGTGATGGTAATGCCATTGAATATCATGGGGAAATGGTTGGATTCTCTCTTGCTGGAGATGGTCATTGCCTGGCACTTCTATGGCACATAGAGCACATACAGCACAATGTAGCTGAAGGCCATTCAGCCCATCACAGTTGCTTTGGCTCTTTAAAATAATGATCAGTTTAGTCTCTTTCCTCATTACCCTGTAGTTGTTTGTTTCAGTTATAAATCTAATTCCCTTTCAAAAGTGACTATAAAATCTTCTACTGAAGAATCTCCTATTAAATATTGAATCACCCTTCCAGGAAGTACATTCCAGATAATAATAACACACCACATAAAAATCTGGGGCAAGGTAATCTCATTCCAGTTTGTGCCAATTTATGAAGCTCTATTGACTATGTGGCTGTTTCAAAGAGAACTTAAGTTACAAATTTACCCTGCAGCTTGTACAACAATCTGACAATTCTTTCATTGTTTCAAATGGCCAAAAAAATTACATCCTTTGCATCACATTTCCCCCAAAGCATCTGCCCACAATCTTTAATTGATGTATGAATGGCTGCAAAATAATATGTAATTGGGAATAATTTAATTGTTTAAAAGTTTTATGGGACATGGTTACCTTTAACTGAGCACTGGCACCAACCACTTTGTAATGTTTCAAATAAGCTCCCTGCCTGTTTTCAAAAAATATGCTAGTCAGCATTGTGTTGGCTACTGTGCTACAACAAACCTCTCTGCAGCTGTTTAGTTTTCAAGCACGCACTTAAAAATTTGTAGAAGACATTACCAGCTACACAAAATCATTCTCCCTCACATCCAGTACAGAAACTTGTTAAGATTGGTGAAATATTAGAAGTGGGATTTACCATCAAAATGAACAAGAACAACTTCTTACAAATGCAGAGTTGTGCATTTTCAGGATGAGTGAGACTTGATAAATGAAGTAAAGTATGTTGCAAGGAAACATTTGAACAAACAGATTACTATTCAGCTATTGAGTAATCGAGAAAAATTCCACACTGCAGGGCAGTTTTCAGAAACTGAACTGATGTTTCTTGTACAGGGGAATTTGTCTGCAATTCCTACACACTCCTTGCCAAAATATAAAATGTATAAATAAATGTTAAAGTAGCATTGCCCCTTTAAAGAGGAGTTCTAGGTGTACTGCTTCAAAAAAACAGCTTCACACCCACGCTATCAACCACAGGGATACTTTGTTCTCTCCATCTGCCGCGGGGTAAACTGCTGCATTACAATGTAATTTTCATGGAACTGTTCTGTAATCCAACTTTTAAAATAGCTGATAGTTTTAAAATAGGGGATGCTTTAAAATAGGAGATGCTATTATTTAACACATCACTAGTCACGCATGCGTTCACATACACATTAAAGCATTATAATTGTGTCCCTTTTTAAACAATACATCACAAAGCAAACATGATAGATTGTTTGACTTCCCAAAGTCAAGCAATGTGGTACTAAAAATGTACTGTCAGAGGCCAGAAATTGTAGTTTGGTGATTATGTTACTGGATTAGAAATGGACAAATACTTTGTAGACATAAATTTAAATCCCACCATGGCAGCTGGGGAGTTTAAATTCAGTTAATTACATAAATCTGAACTTAAAAAGTCTGTCTGAGTAATAATAAGCATGAAACTACCAGACTGTCATAAAAACCCATCTGGTTCATAGAAGGAAATCTGCCATCCTTACGCTGTCTGACCTATATGTGATTCTACACCGACAGCTATATGGTTGGCTCTTAACTTCCCCCTGAAATGGCTTAGCAAGCTACTCAGTTGCATCAAACCACTACAGAAAAGTCAAATAAGAACAAAACAGGAGAGATCACCTGACATTGACCCAAGCTGGCGGAGCGCTGAAGGACATACCTGCCAGACTGGGTCTGTGACAGGTTATGAGGGAACCAAGAAGAGGGAATAACCTATTTGAAATCATTCTCACCAACTAAACTGTCAAAGATCCATGCCACGCATCCATGACAGTATTGATAGGGGTGACCACTACAACATCCCTGTGGAGACTAAATCCAATCTTCACATAGAGGACACCCACTATCACCATGCTAAATAGGATAGAATCAGAACAGATCCAACAGCTCAAAACTAGGCAGCTATGAGGTGCTGTGGCCATCAGCAGCAATAGAACTGTATCTACCACAATCTCTAACCTCATGGCCCAAATATTCCCTCATTCAACCATCACTATCAAGCCAGGGGATCTACCCTGGTTCAATGAAGCATGCAGGAAAGCATGCCAGGAGCAGCACCAGGCATACCTAAGAATGAGCTGCCAACCTAGTGAAGCCACAACACAGGACTACAGGCATGCTAAACAGTGGAAGTAGCATACCATAGACAGAGCTAAGTGATCCTACAACCAGTCAGATCAAAGCACAAAGTCCCGCCACATCCAGTCATGATTGATGGTGGGCATTTAGAAAACTAACAGGGGAACGAGCTCCAGGAACCTCCCCATCCTAAATGACGGGAATCCCAGCATATCAGTGCAAAAGTCAAGACTGAAGAATTTCCAACCATCTTCTGCCAGAAATACTGAGTAGATGATCCATCTTGGCCTCCTCCTGAGATCTCCAGCATCATAGTTGTCAGTTCTCAGCCAATTTGATTCACTCCGCACCATATCAAGAAATGGCTGAGCATGCTGGATACAAAAATGGCCCTGACAATATTCCAGATGTAGTGCTGAAGATTTGTGCTCCTGAAGCAGCTGTGCCCATAAACAAGTTGTTCTGCTACAGCTACAATATCTGCACCTAACCAACAAAGTGGGAAATTGCCCAGGTATGTCCTGTTCACAAAAAGCAGGACAAATCCAATTATTATCCCATCAATCTACTCGCAATCAACATCAAAGTGACAGAAGGTGCCATCAACAGTGCTATCAAGTGGGACATACTCACCAATAACCTGCTCACCAGTGCTCGGATGTGCCGGGACCACTCGGCTCCAGACCTCATCACAGCCTTGGCATAATGTAGACAAAAGAGCTGAATTCCACCCATGAGGTGAGAATGACTGCCCTTGACATCAAGATAGCATTTGACTGATCATGCCATTAAGGAGTCCTAGTAAAATTGAAATCAATAGGAATCAGGGACAAAGACGGTACACTGGATGGGGTCACATCTAGACAAAGGAAGAATGCTGTGGAAGTTAGAGGCCAACTATCACAGTCCCAGGACATCACCGCATTAATTGCACAGGTAAGAGTCCTCAGCCCAACCATCCTCAGCTGCTTCATCACTGAGCTTCTTTTCCATCATAACATCAGAAGTAGGATGTTCACTGAAGCAATGTTCAGTTCCATTCACAACTCCTCAGATAATGAAGAAGTTAGTGCCTCCACATAGTATTACCTGGACAACATTCAGGTTTGGGCTAATAAGTGGCAAGTAGTATTTGCTCTACACAAGTGCCAGGCAACGACTATCTCCTACAAAAGAGAATCTAACTCTCTCTCCTTGACATTCAATGGATTACCATCAATGAATTCCTCACCATCAACATCCTGTGAGTTACCATTGATCAGAAAGAATGTTGCCTGGGCTGGAGCATTTCAGCTATGAAGGGAGACTGGATAGGCTGTGATTGTTTTCCTTCGAGCAGAGGAGGCTGAGGGGGCCCTGATAGAGGTATACAAAATTATGAGGGGCATAGATAGGGTAGATAGGAAGAAACTTTTCCCCTTAGCGGAGGTGTCAATAACCAGGGGGCATAGATTTAAAGTAAGGGGCAGGAGGTTCAGAGGGGGCTTGAGGATATATTTTTTTACCCAGAGGGTGGTTGGAATCTGGAGCACACTGCCTGATGGTGTGGTAGAGGCAGGAACTCACAACATTTAAATTGCACTTATATGAGCATTTGAAATGCTATTGCATTCAGGGCTGGAAAATGGGATTAGAATAGGTAGGTGCTTGATGGCCAACACAGGCATGATGGGCCGAAGGGCCTGTTTCTGTGCTGTGTAACTCAATAACTCTATGAGAAACTGAACTGGACTAACCATATAAATATTGTGCATATAAGAGCAGGTCAGAGGCTGAGAATTCTGTATTGAGGAAATCAGCTCCTGACTCCCCAAAGCCTTTCACCAACTACAAGGCACAAGTAAGGATTGTGATAAATACTCCCCACTTGCCTGGATGAGTGCAGCTCCAACAGCACTCAAGTAGTGCGACACCGTCATACACAAAGAAGCCTGCTTGATCGGCACTCCTTCTACCACCTTAAACATTCACTCCCTCCACCACCAGTGCACAGTGGCAGTGGCAGCAATGTGTACCATCTATAAGATGCAGTGCATCAACTCATCAAGGCTCCTTCTAGAGAGTCTTCCAGAATCATGATCTCTGCCACCTAGAAGAGCAAGGGGAACCAATACATGAGAGCGCCACCACCTACAATTCTCCTCCAAGTCCCGCACTGTCCTGACTTGGAAATACATCAATGTCCATTATCATCGCTGGGTCAAAATCCTGAAACTCCCTAACAGCACTCTGGGTGCACCTACATCACTTGGACTGCAGCGATTCAAGAATGGGGTTCACCAGCTACTTTGCAAATAGGATGGACAATAAATGCTGGCCTGCCAACAATGTCCACATCCCAAGAACAAATGTCAAACATCGGAAGCAAAAAAAGTATTGAGTGCTCGGTGTTACATATATGTTAGGTAATTACATTCCATTGTCTACAATCATCTCAGTCCTGAATAAAACTAATGCAGTTTCACACTTTGAAGATACCATTGATCACAATTACAGGCTAAAGATTTAGAAACACAAACACTGCCGACTGGAATCAACAGCTAACACCCGCTGAAGGCAATGTTTTTAAAGATTCCCCCTTCTACATACTCATCCTGCTCCAACTCTTGGTTTGTGAGGACGTTTGTGCCGCTGGGTGCGTAGTTCCATGTGTCCTCTTTGACTGCGATGTAGTAAGTTCGAGTGATAGAGTTTGCGATCCCGGAAAGACTGAGAATTAGGAGAATGTGAACCGGACCCATTTGATCACTTGTACTTCATTCCATGAGCACTTTCTGCCTTTGTGAAGCCAGAGCCGATGTTCAAACAAGTACATTGAGCTCTCGCCCCTTTCCTCACGTCAGCGCGTCATGTGGCTGACTTGAAATAGAAGGCAGCGACTGCAGCTTTTGGAAGATGCCAGTCAACCTTTGGCTCTGTGGACATGTGGAATGTATGAAGCTGCGTTGGCTGAACCGTGATTTTATTTCGGTGGTCACAGCTTCCTGTTTCACAATTTTGTGACTGTTTTCATTTCATTAAAAATGGCAACGCAGTTCATCTTATTTTTTGGATACAAATAAACGAAACTTTATGTTGTTCGTAAATTAAATGTAATTTTGTGTAAGAAAAAATGTTAAAAGTTTGAAATGTTCACATTTTCTCTTCTAAAATGTATTAGTATTGAAAAAGTCAGTTAAGAAATAAAGTGGATCACGTCACCATCATTTCAACATGTAAATGCAAACATACTCAAGCAGCCAGTATCTAAAGTGATGCAACAGGCGCTCATCAGTGTTTTTTTGCTCTCTGGCTGATGACATCAGGTTAAAACCCAAGGACCTGAAAGGTGCAGACTTTTGCCAGGACCTAACTGAGCATATCATCAGCATCCTGTACATCAATTCCAGTGGCTGCAGAAACCAGCCTAAGTGCTACAGTTCAATGTCTCCAAGATTATTACATTCTGCTGTGGCTGCTTAACCTTGTCCTGCAAACGGACAGAGCTGTGGAAGAAGCAGAAGAAGAAAGGAAACTGCAAACAAAGGGAAGATGATGAGCACGAGAATGAGTACATTAGGAGATAAGGAAGAAAAAGGATAGGATAATTAGCAGAGATAACTTGCAGAGAGGCCTCAAATTTTCCTCCCAGTACTCTTATTGTATTCAAACAAAGATTTTATTCAAACAAAGAAGCTCTATGGTTTATTTCTCATTGGTAGTCAATGGTCACATGCAGCTCTGTTGGTTTCTCCCTCCCCCTGTTTGTACGTGATTACTCTTGGGGTCTGACTCCAGCAACAACCAACTTGAAACCAGAATGAAAAAGTAACTGTCGCCCAATTTCCCAGGTCCAGTGAACGTCTTGGGCTTTACATTCTGGCACCTTGTGCTGGCAGCACCCATGAGGCTTGTTGCTTGGTATTTTTAATGAGCTACAGAGTTATGATGTTAACGTTACACAGGAACAACACAAACTTTCCTGTACATTTAGAATGATGAACCGTTAGTAGAGAGCTCTCTCCCTCTGTTATAAGGTTTGCTAAGTTATGCAATTCAGGATAATATAGTGGTTGTTACTGGACTAAGAATCTAAAGAAAGTTAATTCATATTCCAACATGACCATTTGAAAATTTGAATTCGGGTTTTGAAATTCTGGAAATATGAAGCTGGTGAAAGTGACCATGAAACTGTCAGATTGTCATTAAAAAGCAACTGGTTTATGAATTGGGGAAGGATTCTTACTGTCCTTACACTTGAAATCTACACAAACATGGTTAAGTCTTAACTACCTCTGAAGCGACCTGGCAAACTAGTTGTATAAAAACATCGCAAACAATAACAAGCAACTGCAGTTGTTCAAGAAAGCACATTACCATCTTTTCAGAACAACTAGGAATAGGTAATAAATTCTGACCTTGCCAGTGACACCCTCTGTCATGAGAATGAATAAACATAATGTAAAGCAACTTTGTAAAAGCAAGGCAATAAACATTTCCTCATCTGGCCTCAGGTTCAGTGCAAAGGTGAAACAGTGTTCAGCAGGTCAGGCAGAATCTGCAGAGAGAAAAGAAGAAACACTTACATTTACATAGATAAAATTGAAGGGTCATGTGGGCTCGAAATGTCGACTCTTCTCCACCAATGCTGCCAGACCTGCTGAGTTTTTCCAGGTAATTCTGTTTTTGTTTTACATTTACATAGCTCTTTTCACAACCACCAGACATCTCAAAGCACTTTATAGCCAATTAAGTATTTTTGAAGTGTAGTCACTGCTGTAATGCAGGGAATGCAGCAACAAATTTGTGCACAGTAAACTCTCACAAACAGCAATGTGATAATGACCTGATAATCTATATTTTGTGATGTTGATTGAGGGATAAAGGTTGGCCAGGACACCTGGGAGAATTGAAGAAGGGTCATTTGGACTTGAAAAATTAACTCTGGGGAGAATTTTTCCTATGGTGGCCGGGCTGGGTGGGAGCAGGTGGGGGCGGGCACAAGGCCGGTTGCCGCCCGTGATCGGCTGTGCGCTGCCATTTTACATGGGCAGGCCAATTAAGGCCCGCTCAGCATAACACATGGCCAATAACCTGTGCTGATGGGGGAAGGAGGAAGAGTCGGGGCTTGCGCCCTATCGTGCATGCGCGCGAAAGAGCGCAGCAATCTCACTGAGGCATGGAGCTGCCTCAGGGAGATTGAATAGATTTTAAAACTTTTTCATAAATAAAGTAAAAAATTATTTAAACATGTCCCTCATGTGACAGTATCATATGAGCTGGGACATGTTTGTGAAGTTTGGAAAATTTAATTATTTATTTAACAAAAGCTTCAGGGAACCTCATCCCGCCTGTGGATGAGGTTTCCTGAAAAACGCAAAGGCTGCTTGGGCTTGTCGCCTGCCCGCCAACCTTAATGTTGGACGGGCAGTGTTCTTAACTAGGTTCAATTCGTTTCTAATGGCCTTAATAGGCCATTGACATTTCAGCGGGCACGCAGCCGCCTCCGGCGCGCGACCACTCAACGAAATATCAAAATGACGCACGATGACATCGGAACATACGCCCAACGTCATCAGGCATCACTTTGCACATCGGGCCAGCCCCCGCACACTGACGGCAAAATCTTGCCCTCTGTTCGTCTCTCCACAGATGCTGCCAGATCTGCTGAGTTTTTCCAGCATTTTCTGTTATTGCTCCAGGAAGAATTGGCCTGCTCTTTATTGAAAGAGTGCCACATAATCTTTTACATCCACCTGAATAGGCAGGCGGGGCCTCAGTTTAACATCTCATCAGAAAGACAGCACGACTGACAGCACAGTGCTCCCTCAGTACGGCATTGGAATGTGAGCCTTGATTTTTGCGCTCAAGCCCTGGAGTGGGGCTTGGGACTTGAATCTTGTGATTCAGAAGTAAGCATGCTGCCTACTGAGCCATGGCTGACACGTAAAGAAACAAAGTTAATGTTTCAGCTTGATGACCTTTCGTCAGAATTGGAAAAGAGAAGAGATGGATGAGGTTTTAAACCAGTACAGAGGTAGGGAAACGTGGGGAACGGGGAAAGAAGGAGGGAAGGGGTGCAAGACAGGAAAGATTAAATTACAGAAGGGATGATGGTGAAAGGAAAAAGCGGATGCTAGCTGGGCAGTACAGAAACAAAAGATGGATCTAGAGGTGCAAATGGAAAAAGCAAAATCATCCCCAGCAGCCACCATCCAAATAAAAAGAGCACAGAAATTTCAGCTGAAATTGCTGAACTCAATGTGAGTCCTAAAGGCTCTGAAGTGCCTAACTGAAAGATGGATTTCTGTATCTCGAACTTACATTTAGCTTCATTGCAGGAACAATGCAGGAGGCTAAGCACAGAGAGGTTAGAGGCAGTGGACCGGTGACTTAAAATAACAGGTGACAGGAAGTTTGGGGTCACGCTTGCAGACTGAACAGAGGTGTTCCGCAAAGTGGTCACGCAATCAGTGTTTGGCCTCCCCGTTGTAGAGGAGACCATATCATGAGCAGTGAATTCCCTAAACTGTACTAACTTGAAAGAAGTACACCTAAATTGACTGTTTAGGGCCTTGGACAGTGGGAAGGGAGGGGATGAAAGGGCAGGTTTTGAATCTCCTACACTTGCATGGGAAATTGCCACAAGAAGTGGAGTCTGTAATTAAGGAGTGGACCAGTGCTCGCTGAGAGAACAATTACTTTCGAATGCTGAAAGGGGAGGGGAAGATGTGTTTTGTGGTAGCATCATGCTGGAGGTGATGGAAATGGTGGAGGATGATCCATTGAATATGGAGACTGATCCATTGAATATGGAGGCTGGTAGGATGGAAGGGAATAGACAAAGTAGATGTGGAGCGGATGTTTCCCCTTCTGGGGCATTCTAGGACAAGAGGCCATAGTTTTAGGCTAAGGGGTGGTAGATTTAAATCAGAGATGAGGAGGAATTACTTTTCACAAAGGCTCGTGAATCTGTGGAATTCACTGCCTCAGAGAGCAGTGGATGCCGGGATGCTGAATAAATTTAAGGAGGAGACAGACAGATTTTTAATTAGTAACGGGCTGAAAGGTTATGGAGAGGGCGGGAACTTGGAGTTGAGGCCAAAATGAGATCAGCCATGATCATATTGAATGGGGGGGGCAGGCTCGAGGGGCTGAATTGCCTACTCCTGCTCCTCGTTCTTATGTTCTTATGTATGCTCTTATGAAGGTGAAGACTATTGTGGTTTTGGGAGGGAGGGGAAAGGGTGAGGACAGAAGTGCTGGAAATGAAGCAGACACAGTTGAGGGCCCCGTCAACTATGATTGGGGAATTGTTTTCCTCAACCACGGATTCTGCAGAAATCCTATGGGAAGACTTCAGGATGGGAAGGTCACTGAGAACAGAAAATGCCAAAAGCATAAGGTTCAAGCTGTATGGAGCAAAGTGGTAGTTCCAACTCCTGTTACAATCCTGTTAGGAACAATTAATATTTAAAGAAGAACTTTGAACACCCAGCAATTAACCGACAGAACTATGCCACAAGATTTCACCTTTTGACCCAAAAACAAACTTTATTGTTTAGAAAGAAAAATTAAACAAAGAAAGCATTATTAACTTAACATGATAGCTTATAAAGACTTAAGTCAGGATTTTCCACTCCCATTTGCAGTGGGTGTCATAGCAGGCGAGAGCAGAAAATACTGGGAGATCACAAAAATCGGTTCCACATTGTTATAAAACCAATTTGCAATCGTCTGCTCCACCCATCAATGGTGGGCCCTGCTTCCCATTCCAGATGTCGGAAACCTAATTTCAATACAATAGAATCTCATTAAAAGCCCTGCTTGCCAGAATCATCCCCCAACGCTGGATCATGAGCTGACATTGGCGTGATTGCACGCCGATGTGTTTCACAACTGTGCATAAGCAACCAGG
The DNA here is from genome assembly GCF_964194155.1 of Cetorhinus maximus. NCBI lineage: Eukaryota > Metazoa > Chordata > Chondrichthyes > Lamniformes > Cetorhinidae > Cetorhinus > Cetorhinus maximus. The sequence goes on along the minus strand of NC_135885.1, from coordinate 82,463,635 downwards.
CGAGCTGCACTTCGCTCGGGACTTCGAGGTTAGTTTGCTTACCTTGCTTTGGGAAGCACTCATGGTCATCAGCGCCAGGCTTCACAGGCAGCACCACATCACTTTTTGGGGGGCTCACGGGCAGGTCTCTACCTACCAGGCCAGCAGTAATGCTTTTCAATGGCTGCAGGGCTAGGGCTGGCTTGGGGAAGGGGAAGAAGTGGCCTCAGGCAAGAGAAGAGGCTGCAGGACGAGAGCTGTACTGGGGAAGGGGGGTATCCCAGGGTGTGTGTGTAGAGGCACATGTTGATCTGTGCAAGTGGCCTCACGATGGTGAGTGCTGAGGAGGCAGTCTCCAGAGGAGCTGAGGCCAGATAGAGATGCGAGGGTATGTGTGAGGGAGTGAGTGGTGATGTTCTTTTAGCTGGCAGTGAGTGAGATGCCAGTGAATGTGTGATGGGCTTGTGAGTGTGTGGGTTTGGAGTGATGAGATGGTTGCCTTACCCTGGTGGCACAGATGAGATCTTTCATCCTTTTTCTGAACTGGATGGTCAACCTCTTCTGTACAGTGTTGGCACTGACCACCACTGCGCCGCCTCCCAAGCAAGAGTGGTGAGTTTGCAGGATGCCCTGCAGCCAGAGAGGGGGTAGAGGACACCATAGCAGGCCTCCAAAAGGCATTCCAATGACAGGTTACTGAACTCTTCCTGGCTTTCAGGGCCATATCTTTACTGGAGCAGTCCAGGGCTGCAAGCATTGAGAACTGTGTGCGAGGCTGCAATTTAGATATGGCACCCGGAGTGAGGAAACAGTGAGGTAATGGCATGGCGGGTGATTCAGAGGCTGCCTGCCAGCAATACGGCGTAGTTCCTGTGGCTGCATAATTAATGAAGCGGGAAGCGGGTGATACGGGCAAAAACCCACCCTTTCATCTGTCAGAACAACATCTTTTATCACGTCCACCACCGCATTTAGTGCAATTCAGGGAAAATTCCGGCCTTATGCTATAAATTCAGTTCCACTTTTTACTTCCCCAAGACGTTTCCTTATCTTACGAAATCTTGAAGGTTCATTTACTTTCACTGGGCCCAACCCAAAGGTGTGCCATAGATCTCCAGAATTCATTTTAATTCTCCTCAGCATTCTAGCTATGTTCCAAAGTAAGGTCCTATGGGGGTCCTTTCATTAGCTTATTTTGGCTCTGCAATGCTCCACCTTTTCCTTTCTGTTGACTGCTTTCTGCCACAAAGCTCTGTGAGCACCACTGTAGATTTCATCCACTAGCTGCAAGCTAGAGCAAATATTCTAGCTGCTTTTCCCTCATGAAATCCAAATTAAGCTAGACTGACAAACAATTATTTTCTTAGGCTTTCCCAACTCAGTGAGCTGCAATCTACACCTAGATCAAAGCTGCAACTACCTCTGTCTGCTCCCAAACTGAATAGGTTGCACCTGTCAGCCAACACGCACAGATAAATTAAACAGAAGAGCGTTATAACCAAGGCTTCACCTTGAATCAGTATCTCTATCGCAGTGTGGCATGCTTTCCGATGGCTCAGACAGAAATATAGACAAAGTATTACACCTTCAACACAACTCTTTGATTCTGTAACCCATATGAATAATTTATATTGCTAATACAGTTTTACAACCCCCTCTCCCAAAATTGTTGGCCCTGTTAAAGAACTCTTTTGTTTACAACCTGATTTTAACTTCTTTAGATCTGGCAACTACATAAATAATTTAAATCTTTTATTGAAATAAGTGTGTTCCTTCTGGCTTCATTACAAACTCAGAGATAGGTCATTCATTGTTCAATTTTTACACTTCTACATCCGACTTTGTAAGATAAATATAGGTAATCGTTTAACTGGAATTAACTTGAAGCTTTTTTAAAGCACATTCACTTGAGGTGCCTACCAAATTCTTAACCACATACCCCATTTATCTCCAGCTTAAACTTTCATTCCTAAAACTAAAAGCTATATCCTAAAACAAATGAATTATGAACCACATTTTTGCAACATTCCATTACCCCAAGAGCTGTCAACGCCATGCACAAAGAGGTTCAGTGACCTCACAGGGTAGCTGCATCAAAGTGCCAATAGTAATATGCATTTTCTTCCTTCAAAGCAGTCTTTGCTCACTTCCTTATCTATTATCCTTTTTCTCAGTGCATCATAGTCAAGGGGACTAATTACTGAGTCTCTCAAAATACCAAAGCACCATCTTAACTAACCATTCTGCCAACTCACATAGGCTGCCACAAGGGCTTCTGATAAATGTCAAGGTCATTTCATTTAAAGGGAAAATGCATCTCATCCTTTCATTATAATGTCATGCATGAGATTATGGCAAGTGTCCAGGTCACTTACAAGTCTTTAAAATTCCCTTCTTGTTTTCATGGGGGACGTTAGACCAAGACCATAAAATGAGCTATTCAAACAATTAACAAGCACTATCAGCAAAAATTCTGAGTCCTCAGGAAGAGGAAACTTTAGCATCGTAGATAGATAAGAGAAGCTGTGAGAGATGGTAAGGTGGTAAGTAATGTGGAAACAGAAGATGGAAAAAATCTGGGAAATTCCCAACATAGGCAATCTCAGCTCCACTTGCTTTCTCAAAGAATTGCATTATTCTTATACTCAACAGCTACTTCTGTAAGAGAGGAAGTAATTTTGTGCAAAGCTAAACACATTGTATCATGTGCCCTGCAGAAAATCACCTCGGCCCATCCAGAGTCACAACTCCTGCCATTTTCTCATCAATTTCATTATAACATCTTACATGTCGAAGCAGCAGCCTAGAGGCACTCACTCTAGGAGAAGTAGCTAGTGAGTCAGAAGGACTGTCACTGGTTGAAGCACCAAGCACTGGTGAAAAAAGAGGGATACAGAAGCAGGAAACTATAGGTCAGTTAGTCTAACATTTGTTATTTGGAAGATTCCAGAATCTATTATTAAGGAAATAATACAGGACTTTTGAAAAATCATAATATAATCAGACAGAGTCAGCATGGTTTTGTAAAAGAGAAAGCATGTTTGACAAATTGATTAGAGTTATTTGAGGATGTAATAAGCAGGATGGATAAGAGGAACCAGTAGATGTAGTGTATGCGGATTTCCAAAAGACATTCGACAAGATGCCACATTAAAGGTTACTGTGATGTTCTTAGGAAGAATAATACGATTCAGCAAGATGCATTCAGAACTAGAACTGCATGTGCTGTTAAAACATGGATTCCTTTATTCTCCTTCTAGACGCCCTCTGCTGGTATATGGGTATCGTAGCCTTAAAAGAATAAAATGCACCATGCAATTTTCAATAAACTACATCCCTTCCCTTTTAAGAAATGAGAGTCACAGCATGTTTCTATGGTTTGTTTCTGAGGGCCGAATCTTCAATTGGCAGTGAAGGTCTCGCCTGCTGGCTTGGGAGACTGTTGGATAGCCTGCGAAGGACCCATGGTACTTCTGGAAGGCCCACTGAATCTTTGAGAACCACGCTTAGCTGTGATCACTGATCCTTTTGTGTTGGTCACAACAAATGAGTGGATGTCAATAGGGGTTGTTTGCTTTCCAACATGACCATCGTGTTTCACAAGCACTTTATCTCCTGGCTTTAATGGCGTAGCTCTGAATATCCTGTTCCGCTCTGAATTTACTTTCATTTGATTCTTCCATCCTCGATCGCATTCATGTACATGTTGATCATTAGCTCCATGGGGTAGCTCAGGAAGACATGTGCACATAGCATGTGCAAAGTTGAGTGTAGCTGGAAGCTTTCCAGTAGCCTAATGAGGAGTTGTTCTGTAATTGTGAAGAAAACAATATAACTCTTGCTTCCATGATTTGTTCTCAGCTGTTGCTGTATCACCTTTTTTCAAGATACATGTAAATCTCTCAATTTCTCCATTAACTCTTGGCCAACGGAGTGTGATTTCTTTTTTCAATGAGCAAAGCCCAGTTGGTTTGCAAATTTGTTGTTCATTGTTATTGAATGGGAATCCATTGTCACTTCTCATCCTTTGAGGGATTCCAAACAAATTGAAAACCTGGTCAAGCTTTGGCATGACTGCTTTTGTTGGGGTAAACATAACTATTTCTACGACTGGGAATTTTCTGTAGTCATCAGTGACAACAAGCAAGTGTTTGTCGATGTGCAAACCTGTGATATTAGCGCTAACTTCAATCCATGATCCTGGAGGTAGTTCAAGCATTTTAAGAGGATCATGAAGATTTTACATTATTGTTACTTGACATGGCAAACACTGACTGATTTTATGCTCTTCTATGCGGTCAATTCTCAGGAACCATATCTTTTCCCTAGGGTATTGTTTGGTTTTGACAATTCTCTGTGACCTTCAGGTATACATCTACAACACATTTCCACAATGAGTGCATGTTTGTAGGATATGCAGCATTTGCAATAGCTTCAACTTTACATAGATCAGGTGATACTCCTTCACCGCTGAACTCATGACCAAAGAATTCTGCTATCATTGCATATGCACTTGCCTTTGCTCAAGGTGAGGTTATGTTTTCTAAGAAGTTGTAGGCATGCATATAGGCATGTCTTATCCATTCTTAATTAGCACTTTTCTTAGATAATATCACCACCTTCAACACCTCTTTGATCCTTTTGTCTGTGACATCTTTTGATTATCTGCTCCTATCACTGCTTGCTTATCTCCACAATCATCCCACCCTCAACTTCTCTCTCCCCCCGCCCCCCCCACCTTAGACCAGCTTATATTTCACCTTTCTCCTAACTATACTCAGTTCTGCCGAAGGGTCATGAAGACTCGAAACATTAACTGATTTCTTCTCCACCGATGCTGCCAGACCTGCTGAGTTTTTCCAGGTAATTCTGTTTTTGTTTTGGATTTCCAGCATCCGCAGTAGCTTTTAGCTTTTTGTTTTTATCTTAAGTTCACTTTCTGTGTGACGTCAATGAGAATGTCTTCACTAATGTTCAGTATGCCTTCAAGTCCTTGAAGTGCAGACTGAATTATGTGCTGAAATATCTTAGCTGCTGAGTTGACTCCAAGGTTGATCCCCTTGTACTGAAAAAGTTTGATGTGAGTGAAGAATACTGTAAGATGCCTCGATTCTTCTGCAACCTCGATTTGATAGTAGCCTGCATTGAGGTCAAGTTTAGCAAAGTGCTTAGCACCATTCACTTTCTCTACGTTATCTCTGATTGCCGGGGTCAAGTGTATTTTTGTCGTATGGTTTGGTTGGTGACTGCATATCAATGCAGATTCTCATCTGGTTCTTGCTCTTGGGTTTCTTGATGACTGGTATGGGTGTGACCCAAGGTGTAGGCTCATTCCCAACTTTCTCACTATGCCATGGTCAAGTAGACGCTCAAATTCCTTCCCTGTCTGCTTCCTGGCATGAAATGAAATTTGTTGCCACTGATGTGTGACTGGGAGCACGTTGGAATCTATATAACAATTTTCAATTTTCTGATGCCAGTGAAGCAGTCATCATACAATTCCAGAATGTTAGTATGCATAGGAAGCATGTATGTGGCTGCAATCATGAGCAGTTCTGTTGTTGTTTGGAAGCTGACAAGCATATCAAATTCCCCAGATATGACATAGAATACAGCATCCATCTTTGTGTCTTTAAATTTTTTTATTATTCATTCATTGGATGTGGGTGTCACTGGCTTGTCAGCATTTATTGCCCATTCCTAATTGCCCTTGTTCGGAGGGCATTTAAGAGTCAACCACATTGTTGTGGGCCTGGAGTCACATATAGGCCACACCAGATGAGGATGGCAGATTTCCTTCCATAAAGGACATTAGTGAACCAGATGGGTTTTTATGACAATTGGCAATGGTTTCATGGTCATCATCAGACTTTTAGTTCTAAATTTTTATTGAATTCAAATTTCATCATCTGCCATGGTGGGATTTGAACCTGGGTCCGCAGAGCATTACCCTGGTTCTCTGGAAAACTAGCCCAGTAACAATACCACTATGCCACCAACCCTTCCCCACCCCCCCAGCTCCTCCCACAATAGGTGTTTCATAAAGGTTCCACAAAGGAAAGCTGACAAGACCAGTTATCCACAAGTTAAGTGTGAAAGACCACCATCTACCTTCTATTGTATATTAATGGTTGTTGACTATGTGAATGAAACTGGTTCCCTGCTACTGAAATCCTTTGATCCCAAAGTTCAGAAGATATATGTAGACAATCTACAGAATAACATCAACAAGACAACAGCTGCACAAAAAGACTGCACCACCTTTTCCCTTTAAGAAATGAGAGGATTAAAAGGCTTTTAAAAAGTAGTACCAGGCTGATTCAAAAGTTCCAAGCTCAGCTGTAAAGAAATTAGACCTCCTGATATAACAGCCACAAGTGACTGACTTCATGACCTGCTGAATATTCTTCTCTTCAAAGTAATCCTGATATCCGATCCCCCTCCCACCCCACCGTCCCCCATCCATCTGAGCTTACCTGAACTACAATTCAATAGTAGGAAAAGCTTCCTTGTTCACTGGACTCGCAATGATGTGTGAACTGTTAACTGTTTTTTTGGTTTATACTTATAGAATTGCACTATGCTCCTTAATTGTATCTTTCTGGTGTGTATGGTGCATGATTGATGTAGCGTTAAGATCTTTCAGGGTAAGTGTGTGAATAAGCAATCCTCTTTGTTTAAAGCCACAAAAGTTTGCTGCTTCTATTTTTAAATTGACCTCATGTTAATGGAGGTTTAGAAACACAACTATCTTTTCAGAAATAAGCCAGACTGATTACGAAGAGAAGGGATCGGGAATTGGGGGATGCAGTTTATCTCTCCTCCCCTGTCTGCAACAACATCAAAACTAAATGCACTTGACTGAAAAATAAACACAAATTTCAGTGAAATAAATGGAATACAGCAAAAGCTCAATTCTCCATTTTATTCCTGTAATGAATGCCTAGTAGGCACCTGCCAGCAGCACAAATTCAAAATGTCAGCCCTTACATACTACAGTCTGAGTGTGTGAAAAACCTATGCTTGGATGCAACTTTCTAGAACTTACCCAGGAGAGCATGCATTGATTTTTTTTTTGGTGCCAGGTGTCTCCAGGTGGGCCTAGGTGGCCTGTCTCACATTGGTCAACCAACAGCTCAACATTGTATAAAAAAGACAATTTCTACTCAAGCTATCTCCTATTTGTTACTTTAACAAAGTAACCTGCAAAACAGGTTAAAGGGAGCAATGCAGAGTTCCCACAACTTAAGGAAGAAATTGATTGATACACGTGCCCTTGAAAGCTCTCTGATAACTCATTTAATGTCATTAACAAGAAGGCATTTCATTTAACTAATGTTCAAATAGTGTGTGGTGCCAATCACCTTATCATACACGTGAATACAACTAGACAGGACGTAGAGCCAATCCACCCTACTAGCCTTAATTAAAGGTATCAAAGATGCTGTGTCAGGGTATTTGATTAGAAATAAAGGATATTCCACATAGTCATGTTTTATGACTCCTGTGTGGCATCTTCCATCAGAGAGGGGCCATTGATACGATGAGGCCCAAGGGATTACAAGAAATGTAATAGAGCAGACCATTGGAATACTGAAGACTCACTTCAAATCCCTGATGGGCTCCTATGACATAGCCTGAAGAATCCTAGAATTTATTTGTTTTGTGTGTGCTATGTACTGTTGATGGACAGAAGGCCCACTACTCCCTGAAGACAATGCAACTACTCAATTCTTTCATCATGAGTTCTGAAGGAAAGGTAGTAGTGCAAGAGGATAGTCAGCTTGCAGCCAGAGAAAAGCCTCATAATGGCCTCAATAAGGCTTACATTCACTAAGGCTGCAAACCTTTGCCTCCACATCAGAAAACTGGCTTAGAAAACTCAGTGGAACAGATTAGTCAATAGTTTTTTTAATTTGTTCATGGGATGTGGGTGTTGCTGACTAAGCCAGCCTTTATTGCCCATCCCTAATTGCCCTTGAGAAGGTGGTGGTGAGCTGCCTTCTTGAACCGCTGCAGTCCATGTGGTGTAGCTACACCCACAGTGCTACTGGGGAGGGAGTTTCAGGATTTTGACCCAGCGACAGTTGTGGAACGGTGATATATTTTCAAGTCAGGATGGTATGTGGCTTTGAAAGAACTTCCAGGCACTGGTGCTCCCATGTGTCTGCTGCCATTGTCCTTCTAGATGGTAGTGTTTGTGGGTTTGGAAGGTTCTGTCTAAGTAGCCTTGGTGAGTTCCTGTAAATGATACAAACTGCTACCATGTGCATCGGTGATGGAGGGAGTGAATGTTTGTGGATGGAGTACAAATCAAGCAGGCTGCTTTGTCCTGGATGGTGTTCAGCTTCTTGAGTTTTGTTGGAGCTGCACTCATTCAGGCAAGTGGAGGGTATTCAATCACAGTCCTGACTTGTGCCTTGTAGATGGTGGACAGGCTTTAGGGAATCAAGAGGTGAGTTACTCGCCGCAGGATTCCTAGCCTCTGACCTGCTCTTGTAGCCACAGCATTTATATGGCTGGCCCAGTTCAGTTTATGGTCAATGGTAACCCCCAGGATGTTGATAGTGGGGGATTCAGTGGTGGTAAAGCCACTGAATGTCAAATGGCGATGGTTAGATTCTCTCTTGTTGGAGATGGTCATTGCCTGGCACCTGTGTGGCACAAATGTCATATCAAACCACTACAAGGAATACCATACAGACTGCAGAGAAAGCATCTCACCACCTTCTTCTCAGGGCCACCAGGGTTGGGCAAAAAAAGTGTTGGACTTGCTGGTGGTGTCTGCGTTCTAAGTATACAAAAAAAAAACTCCTGCATATAATGTTTATAGACAACACCACCTTTTCCCTTTAAAAACACTATCAGTTAATGAAAGCTACCTCAGTGGGACTGCAAAAGCAGTTTTTTCTCCTTATTTGTGACTGAGCTGGGCTACACGTATCAATTATTCTCCACCTCACATTAATTTTAAAAATAACATGATTTCCACAGTTACTGGGTTCTTATATCAAGGATACTCAACACTGTGTTGTCCGGTCAATGATTCAGCTTGGCTGTCAGAATTGGGTATAACAAGGCTTTATTGTAACATTGACAAAGAGTCAATCACATAAACAATATTCAAGCAACAACTAACAGAATCACGATCGGTGGTACTGGGCCAGAGTCTCTGGGCAGCAGCACAGCTTGGTAGGCCTTGTTCAAATCTGCTGTGTTCTGTTCTGTTTGTGCTCTTTCATTTATACTTCTTTCCTTATGCTCTGTTGTGCATGCATATGCATCAGTCATAACTCATTGGCTCCTTTCTGTCTAGTTTCAACTAGCCATTGTTTTATGCAGACTATTGTGTCCTTGTTTTTGTAGAATGAGATGTGGCTTCCTCTAATCAACTGACAAAGCATGTAATTAATAGGTTTGTTAACGATTAACAAAGTGAAGGCCATCCAAGTCTGCCTAATAGCTAACGAGTTTAAGGCCATCTATTGCTGATTTAAAATTATTTTTCAATCATATAAAAATGGTTACTTCGTAATATTACAAACAGACCCAAAGTTGAGAGGTAACTTCTTTCAATACGTTGCTATTAATGCTATTACTCTTCTCTGAATAGAGCTGCAATTTCATGTCTATCTACGTTCTTATTTAAGTGTTTATAACACCTCTAAGCCAACAGACTAAAATTAACAAAGTTCCCAGTACTACAATGTGAGCAACAATTAAAGATTTCATAAAAAGCAGTGCCTTGGATGCTAGCCTTTATCGACCATGAGTGTTTTCCTACTTTTTGGATTTGTCACTCAGTTGCCACATTGTCGTGAAGCATGTACACGTATTCTAAGCTTTATCGTACACCACATATGGTGACTATGCTGCCTTCTTGTTTGCCTTTGAGGCGAAGACGACCATGTTCATCATCTGGGGTATTTGGTAGGGTTCCAGTGGGTACGTAGGTGACTGCTAAGGCCAATTGCATCCGGAAGTTTCTGCTGCAAATAGGATAGAATACTGCAGATAATTGAGTTTTGGACCAGCTGCTGGCTCAGGATTTCCTCTCCTCTCTCTGCCTTTGATCCACATTTGCTTCTGAAGGAGGAGCCACCATTTTCTACTTGGTGCACTGTGGGCAGCAATCCTGGGCAAGCTTCTCACAGGACTTGGAGTCCATAAAAACCCCTATGTGAGACTTTTAGAGCGTACTTGCAGTGCTTCCTTTGACCACCATGACAGCACACCTCAGACTCAAGCTCTCCATAGAAGATTTGCATTGGTAAGTCAGTGTCATGCATTTTGGCTACATGGCTAGCCCAACTCAGTTGTGACTGTTTCAATATGGTGGGGATGCTTGGCATTCCAGCTCCGGTGAGCACCTCAGTGTCCGGTATTTTGTCCTGCCATCTGATCTTCAGAAGCTCCTGAAGGCAGCTCGAGTGAAAATGATTGAGCTTCTTGGCATGACACAGTCCAAGTCTCATATGCGTAAAACAGAGTGGGCAGGACTATTGCTCTATCATCTTTCAGTTTGGTATGCACATTTACTCTTCTTCATTCTCAGACTGATGTTCGAATTGGCAATTGTTGCATGTGTCTCGTCATCAATATAGACAGCTCGAGAGAGTATGCTGCTGAGATAAGTGAACTTATCCACTGTTGATGACAGTGGTCATGGACTGAAACCTTGGGTTCTTCATGTTGATCATAAGGCTGAGATTGTCATATGCATTGGAGGACAAGTCCATGCTACATTGCATATCCAGCTCTAAACAGGCAGCTAGGGCATGGTCATTGGCAGACAGGAAATTGTGAAGTATGTCCTTGGAGACCTTGGTCTTTGCCTGGAGTCATCTCAGGCTGAGCATCTTCCCGTCCATGGGATATCTGACTTTGACGCGAAGATCACCATCATGGAAGGTATTGGAGAGCGTGGCAGAGAAAAACATGCTGAAGAGGGTTGGCGCTAGCACGCAGCCCTGTTTAACTCCATTAGTTACTGGGAATGGGTCAGAAGACTCACCATCATCCAATGGAGGCATCTTTGTATTCTTGCAGGATAGTTCCTTATCAGCTCCTGGATCTTAGCCACTAGGCAGGAGTGTGATTGTGTTAGTTATTTCTAACAGCATAGGGTGGTCATCAAGAGAGCAGTTGATGGCAACATGTGAAAGCCTATTGATTGCTTCTTCATTGATGGATGGAGGTCAACTGAGGATGCAAGAATCATAAAATAGCAGGTGGTCTTGAAAGAAATTGGGGTCTTTAATAACTGGGTATTTTCTGCATTTTATGAAATTATCTAAACAGCATTGATTCTCTCTCTGAAAAGAAAATTTCTAAACACTTTGACCTCTGGACAGTCTTCAGAAACAGCAAGGTCACTTAGTTCAGACTGCCATGTTGACATTCCTGAGCTGATAGAACAGCGTCGTGTGCACCCTCTTATCTATGCAATTGTTTAGAAAGGGCCAGGATATGATCCTCAGCAGCATGTAAGCTAAAAAGCTGACTTCAAACAGGATGGTGAACAGGGGAGATGGTAACCACCGTGACAGTTTGGGCTGCTGTCCTATGTCCATTCAGAATAGTTTGAATAGATGATTGACACTGAGTAAGCTATCAGTCCCCAGGAAGTGGGTATATTAACAAGTGCTCATGCACAGGGGCCAGGTCCTGGTGGGGTCATATGCTGGCGAGATACTGCTGAGGGATCGTACAGGGCTGAGGTGCTGCTGAGGCGGCAGTGCTCATTGGGTAGCTGCCTTCTTCAGATGGAAGATGGATCAGAGAAGGAGGAGGAAGATCGAGAGATCGAGGGAAAAGTTTCCTAACACTTCAACTAGAGAGCGGAATGCTGTTATCACAAGCTGTTAAGGGTCATATACATTTTCTGTCTAATTAGTTAATACATCATACCTAAACTGTTGTTTTTTAATCAACTTAATAAACCATCTTAAAATTACTTATGACTAGCCGACTGCCTATTTAAGTGTCTGTGGCCGTGAACCCCAGGAAATCATATAGTCTTACTCAGCTAAAGAACTGAATCTGCAGTTATTCCAGTAAAGAAAAAACTATTCCTGTAGTTTCCCAGAATTAAGGGAAGCTTTGAAGTTAAAAGGTAGTTAATTTGTATTTCCAGCTGGGAACAGCCTGTGTATGTCACATCGCCATGGAGATGGGTGGCGCTTAGTGAGATTCTTTGTTTTGAGTTTATCTCTGTGAATTCAGTTCGGGCATAGCAAGAAAGCAAGACTAATGGATGTTTGAGAAAGCAGCTAAGGGGCCGTGTCAGCTTTGGGTTTTATGTAGCTTGCAGTTCCTTGAAAGTCGAGATGCAAAGCCCGACCTACACCTGAAGTAGAGTAAATGCTAAATCTGTGATCCATGACACAGCCTGTGATTGGGAGCTGATATTCAGTATGAGAAAAAGTTGGTAAGAGGAGAAATGACTGGAAGATTTGTTTAGCTTGAAGCTGAAGGAAGAAATCTATAATAATCCTCAGTGAAAGGCGGTCAACCTTGTTGCAGTTGGAGTTCTGGAAGTAATCAGCTTGGTTGCAGTTTGAAGCCACAGCAGCAGGCTATTGGAAACCAAGGGTTTCCTGATGTTTTAAACCACTGTGCAGGAGTGGCAGGGAGACCCAAGCTGGAACTGAGGAATCCAGATTCATAAGGTCTTAAAGGAAAATGGAGGGTTACTTAACCAAAAGCTAATTGAAGGACAATCATGAAATCTTGTAACTTGGAGATTAGCTGGAAACACTGACGAGAAATCAAAGAAAGTGATATACATTTTGTTTGGTCCCAGGGAAGAAGTGAATGAACCTTCAAGATTAGTGTAAAGTATAAGGGAGCTCTTGGGGGAAGCTAAAAGAGTAGAACTGAGTTTATAGTATATGTCTTTATAATATATATTGTTAAGTTAATAGCGCTTACTTTGTTTATTTCTTTTTGTACAATAAAGTTTGTTTCTGTTTAAAAATGTGAAATCTTGTGGCATAGTTCAGTCGGTTAATTGCTGGGTGTTTGGGTTTCTTCTTTAAATGTTAACAATCCCAAACAGGATTGTAATACTTGCACCTCTCTAAGCTTGCATTGGACAGTCCTGTGGATGTTTCGGTAGGCATCGTGCTTAGATATGATGACTTGTCATTGAGGGAAACTCTGTAGAGGTGATGTTTCTACTCCAGTAGTTTCTGGATTACCTCATTGTTTTCATTGAAACAGCCTTATTGCTTATGAGAGTCTTGATGCTTCTGAGAAGTAGGGCCAAGTGCCTGTAGAGCAGTGGAGTATACTATATCCCTGAAAATTGCCCAGTCATCCTCAATGCAGCAAGCATCCTTTTTTGCTGTACACAAGCAACTCTTGAATTTCTCTAAGATTCCTCCTTGACTGCCTGCTTGAACGTTGAGGCATCAACACCAATTCTGCTACTGTTCCGAAGTCAGACAAGCTAATCTTTTTTGGTGACTTCAGCACAAGAGCTGCTGCCTATCACCAGGCATGGAAAGAGGTCATCGGAAAGAAATGGGGTTGGCAGTTGTAACAACAATGACCTCCTTTTGTTGAAGATGTGTGCTGCGCATGAGCTTTTAATCATAAACTCAGTTTTCTGCCTCCTTAATCGTAATAAAACATCTTGGATGCACCCCCGCTCTTGCATTGGCATCTAATTGACTATGTCATTATCAGGTAGAGTGACAGGCAAAATGTGCATTTTCTTTATTTTTTCATGGGATGTGGGTGTCACTGTCAAGGCCATGATTTGTTGTCCATCTCTAATTGCCCTTGAACTGAATGGTTTCTTAGGCCAATTCAGAGGGCAATTAAGAGTCAACCACATTGCTGTGGGTCTGGAGTCACATAGAGGCCAGACCCAGGTAAGGACGGCAGATTTCCTTCCCTACAGGACATTTATGAACCAGATGAGTTTTTTCACAACAATTGATGATAGTTTCATGGTCACATTACTGAGACTAGCTTTATAATTTCATATTTTATTAATTGAATTTAAATTCCAGCTGCCATGGTGGGATTTGAACCCATGTCCATTGAGAAAGAAAAATTCCAAGGGGTAAAAAATTTAAAGATAGGATAAAACGTAAAGAAAAAGCATATAATTGTGCAAAGACGGGTGGCAGGTCAGAAGATTGGACAGGATATAAAAATCAGCAAAGAAGATTAATAAGATTAAAAGATTAATAAAGAAAGAAAAATTAAAGCATGAGAGAAAGCCAGCTAGAAATATAGAACAGACAGTAAGAGTTTCTATAGACATTTAAAAAGTGAGCATTTATCCTATAAAAAGTGAGGCTGGGGAATTAATGGAAAATAAGGAGGTGGCGGAGGAATTGAACAGGAATTTTCATCGGTTTTCACTAAAGAGGATAAAAGCAACATCCCCGAAATAGCTGTAAATTAAGAAATGGAAGGGAGGAAGGAACACAAGAAAATTACAGTCACCAGGGAAGTGGTACTGAGCAAATTGTTGGAGCTGCGGGCTGACAAGTCCCCAGGTCCTGATAGATTTCATTCTACGGTCTTAAATGAAGTGGCTTGTGAGATAATTGATGCATTGGTTTTAACTTTCCAAAATTCCCTAGATTCAGGGAATGTTCCTTTAGATTGGAAAATAACAAATGTAACTCCTTTATTCAAAAAGGAAGACAGAAAACAGGGAACTACAGGCCAGTTAGCTAAACATTTGTCATAGATAGAATGTTAAAAGCTATTATTAAATATGTTATAGGAGGGCACTTCAAAAAGTTCAATGTAATCAGGCAGAGTCAACATGGTTTTGTGAAAGGGAAATCATGTTTAACCAATTTATTGGAGTTCCTTGAGGAAGTAACATGTGCTGTGGATAAAGGGGAACCAGTGGAGGTACTGTACTTAGATTTCCAGAAGAGATTTGATAAGGTGCCACATCAAAGGTTATTGGGGAAAATAAAAGCTCATGATGTAGCGGGTAACATGTTGGCATGGATAGAAGATTGGCCAGCTAACAGGAAACAGAAAGTTGGCAGGCGCAGCAAGTAATTAAGAAGGCTCATAGAAGGTTAACATTTATTACAAGGGGAATTGAATACAAAGGTAGGGAGGCTATGCTTCAGTTATACAGGACATTGGTGAGACCACATCTGGAGTGCTGTGAACAGTTTGGGTCTCATTTAAGAGAGGATGTAAATGCATTGGAAGCAGTTCAGAGAAAGCTTACTAGATCAATACCTGGAATTGTCTTATAAGGGAAGATTGGACAGGCTAGGCTTGTAAAAGCTGGAGCTTAGAAGAGTAAGAGGCGATTTGATTGAAACAGATCCTGAGGGATTTTTACAGGGTGGATGTGGAGAGGATGTTTCCTCTTGTGGGAGAATCTAGAACTAGGGCTCGTTGTTTAAAAATAAGGGGTCGCCCATTTAAAAGGGAGATGAGGCAAATTTTTTTCCCTCAGCGGGTCATGAGTCTATGGAACTCACTTCCTCAAAAGGCAGTGGAAGATGAGTATTTGAATATGTTTAAGGCAGAGCTAGATAGATTCTTGATAAACAAGGGGGTGAAAGGTTATAGAGTGTAGGAATGTGGAGAAATCAGATCAGCCATGATCTTATTGAATGGCGGAGCAGCTTGAGGGACCGAACGGCCTACTCCTGCTCTCCATTCGTATGTTTGTATGTCCCCCAGAGCGTTAGCTTGGGCCTCTGGATTACCAGTACAGTGACATTACCACTATGCCACCATTTCCCCCTGTAACAAAAGCCATGTACAGCCCTGACTGTTAGACTGACCACCATCTAATCATTTCAAACTTAAACATAATGATCTATCTCCCCCAAACACTTCAGCACATGAAGGCCCAGAAGCATCTCAGTATCTCATGATTCCCTAATACATGTTTGAAGTCCAAACAGGAGGCCGTAATGTTCCAGCCTTTAGCCAATGCATATGAGTATAAATCTTGTCACTTAAGAACCTCACAGAGGAAGATCCAATATAAATCTATTATTGAATAGATTTGAAGGAGAAATATGTTCTTTGAAGCAGAACTGTTTGCAGCTTGAGCGGCACTGGGGCTGATTAGAGTTATGTGCAAAAAAGACAAAGAAAAACCAGCTGGTCTATTGAGTCTGTCCCACTCAGCTAAACAGTTAGTGTTGCATCTAACAACTCCTCAATGCTTCCGCTCCACCAGCAGCAACATAACCTCCTGGAAGAGTCAAAAATACTGCAGTGAGGCCCAGTTATAGCATGGTCCAGGGGGACCATATCTCACTACCGCATTAAATGTAGGGTGGCCATTCTTCTGGTTTTATACCAGATGGTCCAGAACAACACAGGAAGACGCTCATATAATTCATTTCAAAGGTATTTTTATTACCATTAACAGATGGACTAGTCTTTGCTAAACCAATAAGATACAGGCAGTGTATCACTATGATGGACACAATTCAGAAGCAGTATGTTAATATCATGAAGACCTTACTTGTTCTCTCAATGTTTTGTAGCGAAGTTATTATTCTGTCAGGAAGGTATAATAATTTTCATAATGTTATTTGAAATTTATTGTAAAGTAGAGTAATAGTGGAATCTATGTATGTGTGTGTGTGTGTCTCTGTGTGTGGGACTTAACTGAATTGCAAACAGCTGGTCTGAAGGCTTTGCTGTAAGAAGAGAAGCCATGTTTGAAATGCTAAATAGGTAAACATGAGCGAAGTTTTAGAATGTGGGGTGTGAAGGGAACATTTGCATTTTTAAACAAATCAGAGTAGCTGGAATTCGAAAGAGGAGGTGAAATATTTCACCTAGCCAGGAGAAGTTAAGAAACAGTGTGTTTATTTTTCCCAAAGATTACTGGTAAAATTGGTACTCTGATAAATTTCTATTATTAGAGCGGCAAAGTCCAAAGACATAGTGAAACAATGGGAATTTGCATTCAAAGGGGAAAATATTCATAAAGGAGAGAAGGCTGTGTGCAAGGGCAGGCATTTTGTAAGATCTAACACAAGTGTGAAAAGCCTCAAGTTGCTGTCTACAAGGAGCTGAAGCTGAGGAAAAGCTCACTTTGAATTCGACTGTCCAGGGTGTGTGCTTTGCCTGGGTCTGTTTAAATCAATGTGTTTTACTATTGCCTTAATGGAGGTGTAACTGAGAGTTAGATTAATTAGGGGAGCTAGGGGTTATCATAGCAGCAATTTGTAAACCTATGTATGTGTTTAAAATCATTTTCTTATTAATAGAGGTTTAATTTAGTTTTCTAAGAAACCTTTAAGCCTCGGTGTCCTTCTTTTTACTGAATTCAAAGCCCACATCTCAAAATAAATACAAATTGCAAATAATTGTGGCAGCTGCTTCAAGTTTCCCTCTGGGAATTGAGCAGCTTGGCCTTTACCATCTGCCTCCCATAACAATTCTAACAGTCACTTTGTCAATAATGGATAAGCTTTGAAAGAATATTATATTTATGCACAAAGTTAAATCTGCTAACTTTTTTATTAGTGATGTTGTTAATAATTCAACCATAACTACAAAAATGGACTGTGTTTGTATGGAGGTTTCTAGAACTGTCTTATACTTTTAAAAATGGACAATAACAAAGTGGCTAAGATGGCTGCCAAGGATCAGGTGACTTTTGCAAATTCAACATAGACTACCACAGGCTAGCAGAAAGTTCCTAATTGAATAACCCTGAGTGGGGCCCTCCACCTTGAATGGACATACCCAGATGGAACCCCTGTGTAGAATTCATACCTGCTATTGTCTGCGGTTTACTCCAAACTTAAAATCAATGGACTTCCAGACTTCATGTCTCCAATTTAAAAAAAATCTGCAGAAAAACAATTAAGTAGGCATTAATGGCCATCACCTGCTTCTATTGTATAGCAATGGCTTTTAGCTTTAAACCATTCTTTGTAGACAATAGCAGTTAATCGTGTGACTGAAACTGGCTTCTGATACCAAAATTCTTCATGACCCCAAGTACAAGAAAGAAACAGCAGTCTGCAAAGAACACCATTACAGAACATTGGCTGCAGACCAAGGCAGCAATGCTGAACCTTTCTAAGTTTGGAGGGTGCTATATCTTAAAAAAAAAGCCTCCCACCCTGATTCCTAATTCAAGTCCACCTGTGAAGAAATTTGACTTCCTGGTACAAAAACCACAAGTACTAACTTCATGACCTGCTGTACATTTATCTCTTTGAAGGAATCCTGCAATAATCCTGATATCCAACTCTAACTATTTGAACCCATCTAAACTATAATTCTAGAGTGGAAAAGACTCATTTCTTTAATGGGCATGCAATGACTGCAACCTTCCAAGATGAGCCAAACCCATGAATTGTTAACTACTCTTTTGTTTGCCACTTATAAAAGTGCACTATCTTCTTTAACTGTGTCTTTCTTACATATGTGTGCTTGAAAAACATAGCATTTAGACTTTTGGGGTGAATGCATGAATAAATAATCCTCTTTATTTAAACCCACAAAAGCTTGCTGCTGTTATTTAATTTGACCACACACTGCAGGGGCTGAGAAATGCACACATCTTCCTCTCCAAAATCCACACTGAATATGGACAGTAAGGAAAAAGGTACAAGGGTTTCAGTTTTCTCCTGACCCTGTCCATAGCAAGTGACAGAATTAAATATAATTGACACACAATCCTTGCTTCACTCAGCCATGTTGACTTGATCTCAGCAGTGAGTGAAACATGATCACTTTCCTAATGCCAAGTTGCAGCATTCTTACTTTACCAGTACTAATTCACATCTTTCCTTTCTGCCATCATATGTGCAGCAACAATTGGAAGACAGCAAATCCACAGAAACTGATCCGATCTGAGGGTGCGCCATCACATGGCTCATGTTTGCCATGCACCAGCTCAGATACTCGTACTGCAATGTGTCCAGTTAGGTGATGAGTTGGGATTTTACCTGGTGGCTCACAGTTCACAAGTGAGCAACAGGGGATAGTGATGAGAGGGACAGATGTGGAGAATTGGCATCACAGATGCAGCCCTCTCTGAGCTCTTTGCAGCTGGAAACAAATGCTGTATGCTGGAGACCATCGAAGAAAAACATAATCATTGAGTGGCAGCAGAAAATCTGTAACCTATTGACAGGCTTTCCATGTACATTGTCCACAACAGCAGAACAAATGGAGGAGTCCAGCTCAAGCATGAGTGGATTGATGTCAGGCATTGAGAGAATGTCTTCTTCATTGGGACATCAATTATGCCAATCAAATGAATTCATGCAGGCCTTGAGCACAGCCATGCAGACTCTGGATGCCAACATTTCTCACACCTTAATTTGGACGACAAACACCTTAACCTTGGCCTTACAGCGTGTCACTGATCTGCACTAAGCTGGCCTCCAGTAGAATGGTAGGACTGAAGGGCAGCTGGCTCATAAGAAGGCAAAAGGGGATGTGGAAGCGGGGACCCAGCTCAAAGTGCTTCTACTTCTTATCCACTGCTCTTCCTTCAGTAAGTGCCTGGCATGCGGTCTTCTCCCCCAATGGCTGAGCCTTCCCCTGCACAGGTGGAGGTGGAGCAGCTTTTGGAGCAGCCCTCATAAGGTGCAACCCAAAGGACATCAAGCAAGAGCATCTCGGCAGCCTGAGCAGGAATGTGAGCAGCCCTGCTGAAGCGACAGGCTCTTCGCCATGTGGATCCAGCAGCTAAAGAGAGTAAAACTCTGTAGTTGCACAAGGTTACACACATGGATATATGAGAAAATGTTACACTGTTAAGTTTCTGTTCTTTAGTAGAATTACACCAAATTTATACATTTGCAATAGTTCCCCATGTTGTCTATTCCTGGTTGTTGTGTGGCAACTTGCTTTTCTGGTTATTTATTGATGAATGGGCAGATATGAATTAATGGGAACCAATGAGGGGAATGTGAATTGGGGTGGATAGGTTGTTTGTAGGGCTGCTTTATGCCTGTGGGATATGGAATGAGGGAATAAGAGTGGTGATTGGATGTGTTTGTTGCTTTAGAGCAGTGGTGGTAACTAACTGAGCCTTACTGAACCTAACTGACTGTGAGTGGCTGGTATTGTGTTCGGGTCGCCATACTCGCCAAATTCCTCTCCCTCCTCCTCCACAGATCCCTCTGCAGACAATCTTCACTCAGCATCTTGTTCCTCCTGCAACACCAATCCTTGCTGCTGTGCAATATTGTGTAAAGGGCTGGGTCCTTGGTCATCATTCTGGAGATTCGGGCTGGTGAACACATCCAAGTCTGTCCAGTCCCCTAATGTGCACCTTGAACGTGCTGATCGCTTGCTCAATGATCTATCATGTGTCTGTCGTTGTACCTTTCTTGAGCTTCATTGTAACTAGCCAAATTTGAAAGAGATACCCTTTGACTCCTAGCAGCTACCCCATAAGTCTGGAGCTGAGGAACTCGAACTTGAGGGACAGGTTGAAAGCATCACTGCAGCTCCCCAGGAATACACAACAAGCTTATATAGACCTTTTCCTCTGTTTGCAGATCAGCTGAACATTGATGGAATGAAACATTTTGCAGTTTACAAATACTCCTGGCTGGTCTGGAGCTGTGTGGAATCCTACATGTGTAGTCGAGGATGCCCTGTAGGAAGCTAGCCAGAGAGGCGAACCTGAGCATCATCTCACCCTGAAAGTTGACATGATTGCTGGCCCTGGCAAACAATCCATATATTATGCACTTTATACAGCCAACTGGGAGATCCTGGATATGTCTCCATAGTGCTCCAACGGGATTCAGATGCAAAAATATTGTCACTTTCAGAGCCTCTGGTATTGCATGGACACCAGCTCCATGATGGAGTAGGTCTTTTACAGATGTTTACTACTATCTGACATATGCCCTCAGCCTCTGGAAGCACTGCTGTCCCAAGACATCAAGGAAGCTGGCACATTGGCTGAGGTTTTCCAGCCCCTCTGCAGCGGGCACCCCCTTGGCAAATGCAGCGAGACATTCAACTGTCCACTGACTTCGGTGAGGCCAGAAGACCCCGCCAGCAGGAGGGGCCAGAAAATTCCATTCTTTGTTACAATAGTGCCTCTTGTGAGCTCTGTTGCTCCCATCTCTGATGCTCCCGTCCCTGCTCACCACCTCCACAGCAGGCTGTTACCACTGTTACTGCTGCTGCCATTACTATTTTTGCTGCTGCTGTTACTGCTGTCATTGCTGTTGCTGCTGCTGTTACTGTTGCTGCTGCTGTTACTGCTGCTGTTACTGTTGCTGCTGCTGTTACTGTTGCTGCTGCTGTTACTGCTGCTGTTACTGTTGCTGCTGCTGTTACTGCTGCTGTTACTGTTGCTGCTGCTGTTACTGCTGTCATTACTGTTGCTGCTGCTGTTACTGCTGTTGCTGAGGCAATCTGAGGCAACCAAGGTGTCACCCATCCCAATTGAGTGTTAATACCCCCAAAGTGTGGAAAATTTACCTCTCACCACAAGCAGACCCTTTCTTAGTGGCAGGTAAGACAGCAGTTGTGAGCAGTGAGTATTTATTGCTCCATTTGACTGATTTTTAATGAGTCCAATGGATTGCCATTCACTTCTCAGCTTGATATCAATGCCAAGTTTCAGGATGTCTTGGAAACCCAAGGATGCATGTTAAATCTGAATGCAGATTGGAATATCACTAGAATTAAGGAATTAACAAATTTAAATTGTAACAGCCTCCCTGGAGTGGTTACATGCAACCAGCCACACACAAACACATTTTTAACCACTTACCTGCTCCATCCCCTCTCCATTCACACCAAAACCTTCACATTGCTCCAGGTTAAAATTCACCCATATAATTCCCTGGAATTTCTAATGAAGGCATAAACCATTGATGCACCATAACGGTAGCCCTGTATTGTTTAATGATCACTGCAAAATAAGTATCTTCCATCAATTAAGGAAAGACTTGATTCCTGAGTTTAAATTGCAGTTTGAGAATTTGCATGATTTTCTGAAAATGAAAAGCGGGTATCAGTAAAAGTGACCATGAAGCTGTCAGAAGACCCAGCTGGTTCACTACTGCCCTCCAGGGAAGGGAAGCTGCCATTCTTACCCAGTCTGACCTATATGTGATTCCAATCCCACACCAATGTGGTTGACTCGTCACTGTCCTCTGATTTGACCTATTGTTAGGGGAAAATTAAAAATGCTAAAAGAGGATACAGTAAGAATTTACTGAAAAACCCTAAAATCTCCAGGCAGACATGGCTGCTAAACATATTAAGAGTTGAAGATTACCAGATGAACACTGCACAGCCTTGAGAGTCAGGCTGGAAGATACAAGCAGGACATAAATTAGATTAGGTGTACTTCCCTCTCACATAGGGAAGAGGCAGATGGTTTTAGCTTAGATATGGGAGGACATACAATGGACAAAGAGGGGGCTTTGATGAAACACAAACAGTCTTGAGTTGTGAGAACCAAGGTCTTTGCGTATGTGTTTTAATTTGGTTGGATAATATAATTATGTATACATCTTTTAGAATAATTGGTTAGCAAAATCACATGTTTATGCACTCAATGCATAAGAGCGGTGTGTCGGTTACCAGTTGGTATATTTAAATGTACTCAAATGTATTATGATAAGAAAAAGTACAAAAGTAGTGAAATGTAATCAATCTGGGAACTGGGTCTTCATTCTTAGGAATGATTGTGGCTCCCTTACATATGCTTGAATAAAACTAGTTAAAGGAAGCCTGAGTCTCTGTGGTCGCTGTGTGATCGGGGATTGTAATTTCTCCTCTTCATCTGGCCTATGTGGTAGTTGCTGGATTGGAGGGAGTGCCTTCTTCACCTATCAATCTAGTTGCATTAAACCACTGCAGAATTTTCCATCTGGCAGGGGGGGCGGAGTGGGACCGGGTGTGGAACCGATCGCTTTCAGGTCTGCGCCACCATTTTACGTGGTCGGGCCAATTAAGGCCCACCCAGTGTATCTCCCGACTCCCAAGGATAGCGGGAGTGCGCGGGTGGTGGTGGGCGTGCACAGACCGCTGGGTCCAATGGCGACCCGGCACTCTTTTTAAAAGAAAGCCTTTGTAGGCTGCTCACAATAGCCAGTGCTAGGGCGCAGCAGAGGGGTTCGGGTGAGCAGGCCAGGCTGGAGGGTAGGCCAGCGGGGGGGCCAGGGCGCCCCTCGTTTTCCTGGTGAATGCCTTGCTGCCCTCCTCAAGGAGGTGGCAGCACGGTGGGAGGTGTTGGTCCCCCAGGATGGGAGGAAGAGGCCCCCCGACATGACGAAACATGCCTGGGAGGAGGTGGCGGAGGGATTGAGCTCCTGCGACGTGGTGGGATCCAATGCCGCAAGCGCTTGAACGATTTGTTGTGCTCTGGCAGGACGAATACCAA
The DNA here is from genome assembly GCF_964194155.1 of Cetorhinus maximus. Classification (NCBI taxonomy): domain Eukaryota; kingdom Metazoa; phylum Chordata; class Chondrichthyes; order Lamniformes; family Cetorhinidae; genus Cetorhinus; species Cetorhinus maximus. The sequence continues at coordinate 82,440,306 of NC_135885.1, read as the reverse complement.
GTTGGCATTGGTCATGTAACCCAGCAGGTAGCCTTATCCCCTGCGCACCCTCCCCCTACCACAAGGCTCAGTGTCATGACTGCATTGACTCATTGACGGCATTTGTCCTTTGTTGGGTGGGCCAAGTGATGAGGGGATGTGTTTTTCCCCGCAGCATGTGTTACACTGAGTTCCACATGACTGGTTTGGGGGCAACCTGGAGGAGCTGCACCTAGGTGCTGTGCTGGAACTCCATGACATGTCCTAGTCAGGATGATGAGATGCTGGGAGGGGAGCTTCAAGGTGGCGTTGGCACTGATCGATCTGCTGTCCTCACTGCTCCACATGCTTGCGCCTCCTTGCTCTGAAAGGAATACCATGTGGTGCCTAATGTGATGTAGGCAACATGTGGCCCAGTGGGGGGTGTGAGTGGGTGGGGAACAGGCCTAGCATCTTTGTGTGAGTGTTTGGCAGCAGCGGGGTGGGGAGGCTCTGGAGCCCTGATATGTCCCACTCTGGTTGGGGTGGGCCGTGCGCAAAGAGAGTCCATGTACAATTTTCACTAATCAATGCTTGTCTCTCATTTTCAGGAGAAGAATGCTCATAACACGGCCGAGCGTTTGAGGACTGGCGGCGGCCAGGCGCAGATCGCCATTCTTAGCCGCTTCAAGCAGGAGGCCCTGGATCTGGAGAGGTGCCATGCGCCAGGTCCACTGGTGTCAGTGAGGCTGGGGTGCCACGGCCAGGTATGTATGTCCAGCAGTGAGGTCAGCATTGTCCTCCCCACAGCCATACCACTGCTGAATGTAAAGTGATTTAATTTTGGAACATGAGCTTGACCATTGATTACGGAAGGATGAGCGCATAATGATCCGGGGACAGGGATGCACTTTAACATTGTCTCCACGTTAACTGATCCACTGTCCTTGTTCCTCCTTGTAGCATCATCGGAGCAGGGCCGGGAGGAGGAGCAGCAGAGGCCCCCTCTCACACCTGAGGGCCCTGAAGTCTCACCAGCGTCACACCATCTCTGCCAGGCAGGCATCAACGCAGATACTAGCACCTCGGTGGGAATTAGAACATTGTCTAGTGTCCCGGGGCACAGCGGTGAGGGCACTTCACAGTCGCTGGAGGAGCTGGCAGAGACAGAGAGTGCCCATGGCGTCAGCAGTCAGAGGACTGCAGGGGACCAGGCACATGCTCAGTCGGTGCCTGATGATGTGCCCCTGGAGTCATCTGCGATGCAGCAGGTACAGGAAATGCGGCTGGGTGTGCGGGAGCATCTGGGGAAGATACATGAGGCTTGCCTTGGTCTCTGTGGTGGAGGAGTCTACGCGGATGCTCACCAAAGCAATGAGCCACATGTCTGAGCGCCAAGCGTCCTCCATGGAGACAGTGGCGAATCTCGTGAAGAGGCTACTCCAGGACACCCATCAGGGCTTCCTGAGGATGCGCTCTGACCAGCAAGCCCTCACATCGGCATTGACCTAAGTTGGTCACTGCCAGTGTGGGAGATGGTTTGGGCATCAAGTTTCCCAGCTCGTTGCCCATCCATCCACGGTGAGCAGGGAGGTCCGAAGCGACATTATGTTGGTGCAGCAGCTGCCTGTCATCTCTGCGGGCTCCTCTCAGGGCGTTCCAGATGTGGGTGACAGCTCCTCCGCTCCTTTCCCATTGACCATACCATCCGGTGAGACTGCGGCAACTGGGGAAATGCCAGCTGTGGAACTGGCCGTTCCCTCCCAGGTGGGGCCAGCACAGGCTCCACGGGCCAGAGGACGGCCGCCAAGGTCATCAAGGCTAACAGGACAGCAGAGTCAGCAGGTTGTCTCAGATGCCACTCTGAGCGATGGGGCAGCACCAAGATGTAGCACTCGTAAACGTAAGCATAAGGCACCTTAGGTACGCCACGGGTTTCTCACTGGTAGTTTTGTGTCGGCCCGAGATGAGGTCCTTATGATTTCTTTTTCATTGTTAACACTATTGTTTTCTCTTTGTGATAAGCTCTTTTGCCTCAGATATTAAGTGCAGATGTGTGACCATGGCTAAGAGTGCCTCGTTACTTCTGCATGTGTATGGTTGATAAAAGTGTAATGAGTGATTTGTTGGAAATTCAGCTTTATGTACAAGGCCCTTAGTTAGTGCTGCTGATCTGGCAGATTTTGCGCTTAGATATCGAGTATGGAGCCTGCAGCCCAGGCATGTCCTGGAGGCCCATATGTGGTGTGCTGGCTAAAGGTTTATTGGATTAAAGCCTCCCGGGTTTCCCTGTCTCCCTGGAGTATGCCCGGGTCAGCGTCTACCCCCCCAGCATTTCCCCGTGTGTGCTCATCCTCGGACTCACTGCTGGACTCATCATGCGCAGACGCAGCCACTGTGTCTACGTCTTCTTCGTCCACTGTGTCCCCCCTTTCCAGCGCAAGATTGTAGACAGCGCAGCATGTAACCAATATCAGCGACACACGATCTGGGGGTACTGGATTGCGCCCCCTGAGCGGTACAGGCATCAGAAGTGCATCTTGAGAAGACTGATGGTTCTCTCCACCACAGGCCTTCTGGAGCCGTGGCTCCTATTATACCGCTGCTCAGCTTCTGTTCTTGAATGGCGGAGAGGCGTCATGAGCCTCCTTCTGAGGGGATAGCCCTTGTCACCCAGCAGCCATCCATCCAGCCGGGCTGGAGCACAGAAGAGCCCTGGCACCTGGGAGTGTCTGAGGTCATGGGAGCTGCCTGGGTACCTTGCACAGACTTGTAAAATCTGCATCCTGTGATCACACACTATCTGCACATTCATGGAGTGGAAGCCCTTCCTGTTGACGAAGGCACCGGGCTCACCTGCTGGTGCCTTAATGGCCACATGTGTACAGTCTATTGCACCCTGGACACGAGGGAAGCCAGCAATGGCCGCGAAGCCTCTGGCTCGCTGTGTCTGGCTTGCCTGGTTCCAACAGAAGTGGATGAAGGTCAATGCCTGTCTGAACAGAGCGTCTGTAACCTGCTTGACACAAGTGTGCACAACTGATTGGGAGACACTGCAAAGATCACCCACCGAGCCCTGGGAGGAGCCAGGAATAGAAGTTGAGGGCAGCTGTGACCTTTAGAGCCACTGACATGGGGTGTCCACCCACACAGTTAGCGGAGATCTCAGGCCCAACCATCTGACTGTCTCCCTTGAGAGGTGGAGCCTCCTTCGGCACTGCAGACATATTGAGGTAACTACTTCGCCACCTGTAAACCCTGGCAGCAGGATAGTGGCGTCTTCTGCAGCCCCTTCCACCTTGGACTACCTCTTGGCCCTGCACCCCTTGTGCCTGTGCCTGTCCTCCCAAAGGTGGCTCCCCTGGAAGCTGAACGTGCACTCCTGGCCACCTCCCCCTTCTAGTCCTCCCTTTCTCCTAAGAGTAGCTGCCTCCAGTGAAGAGTTCAGCCCCCATTTCCAGGCTAAGGGAAGGCTTCCTGAAACCTGCAGGCCCGGAAAAGATTCCTCACTGCCGAGTGCTGACCTGAAGGTTAAGAGTCCAGAAAAAGCAGCTGGTATGCATTTTGAAATACTGCAGATCACACAGGCAAATTTGAAAAACTTTCAACAATAAATACTTCACAGAGCAGATAAGAGCCCTCTTATCACAGCCATGGATGAGGTTAATACCAATGTGTCCTACCCGCCTGCCGGTTGCCCCGAAGTGTCGACCCAAAGATCACATGGGCGCCGAAAAATCGGTGTCAATTGAACACTCAATGGCCTTAAGTGTCCTGTTAATTAATGGCGGGCGCACGTCGGACTTCATCGTGCACCCACCCAGCAAAATATTGCGATGGTGCGTGGTAACGTTGGGACGCTTGCCTGACATCACCGAGCTTCATTTTACGTGCGGACATGCAAAGCCTGCCCCTTACACGTTAACCGAAAAATTCTGCCCTATGGTTCTTAACTTCTAGGCTGTCCCATTGTTAATTGTTACTGGACCATTAATGCAGAGAAAGTGAGTTCAAACCCCACAATGACAGTTTGAAAATTTGAATTCAGTTTAAAAAATCTGGAAATAAAAAGTTGCCCACTGACCAAGCAAGGCGCTAAGCTGTAACAAACCATCACTCAGCAGTTCAAGAAGATGACCCTTCAACATCTCAGGGCCATTAGGGATGTCCAATAAACTCTAGCCTCACCAGCAACACCCACATACCAAAACAGAATTTTAAAGTGATTGTTTCTGTGAGGTGGCTCAAAACTGACCAACTGTATAATTTCCACCATTTTCTTTTCCTTCAACTTTCTGTCTTACATTTTTGAGAGATTCCATCGTGTATATTGTTTCTCCACCATTGGCATTATCCAATAGTGCAGTCAACAATAGCAGCAAATGATCGCAAGGCCTAATTATCCAAATGCATATTTAAAATGTATTTAAATGCTTTAAAAATGTGATTTTGTACCTGTCACTCTGTGGTAAAATCAACATAAAATAGAAATCCATGTAGACAATGTAAGATTGCCAGCTCATGCAGTAGGTGTTTGTATTCAAATGAACATTGTTTTGACAAGGGATTATTCTCACTGATGGGTTTCTTTTCAGTATGAATTTTTGTCTTGTTAGATTATGGTATGTTAGTGGTGGAGTTTGGGTTTGGGAGTGGTTGGCTGGTTAAAAGGGCTCAAACTGGCAGCTTGTGTGGAAGCCAGTAGCAGCCCGCCCACTTTTGCTTTCAGCACTTTGGGCTGTGCATGGGAAAGCTCCCTCAGGAGAAGTAGTTTGCCAGTAGTTTACATAGTATGTAAAAAGACTATTTGAACTGTGATTTTGGAATTTAAATCTGGGTGCACTGGTTTCCCAGGCTTCCTGGAATTCACCAATGAGAGCAAGGTGAGAGGGCAGCAAGGAACTGAGGAGGCTGCAAATGGCAGGCAAAAAATCTTACAAGTACAATGTCACAACTCCTCCTCGCCTCTTGAAGGTGTGTTCACCCTTAACTCCTGCCCTGACAAGACTAAAACAAATTAAGGTGACAGGATACTTGGATAGTAATTCTGGAAAGTTTATTAGAAAATAAAACTATACTTAACAAATTTTAGGTAATGATTTTTCAGCTCTTTTAGTTGCACTTTCCTGTTGAGGTTTGGTCACAATCGATGCAAAAGTCTCCTCTCTTCCTCTGGCCTTTGCCTTTCACGTCATGTGGAGAAGTTCTTTGTTCGTTAGTACGTGATTTCGTCTCCAGGGTCTTCCATTGTTTGTATGCTCTGAGGCTTTATAAAACTCCGATTTTAACCCCTTTCCAGCCAACATACCACTCCGCAGTCAGAGCCAAACTGGCCCGATAATTGGCTCTGACTGTTACTAGCCTAATTTGATTGGTTTTTAATTATGACTTTAAGTTGATAAGACACCTGTGTGGCAGTGAGCAGAGTTCTATTCATACTGTACAAGACCCTATTCACTTCCATTGATACAACCTGATTCGTGTTGGCTGTATCAAGGTTTCTAGCTTTAGGCTCGCAGGAGTTACTGGAGTTTGCAATGCTTTTCTCTAACACATACAGCCATGTTCCTGCACTCCAGTAAATCACAAAAACTGAATGTTTAAGCTTCAGCATTAATAAATCAATACTGTAACCTAATCAATACATGCATAACTCAATGAAGGTCTCAGGATTAATTGTAATAGATTGATTTCTCTTAATACAGTGATGTGAAATAAAATTGACTGTTTAACCAATGTGTTAGTATCATCTAATAAAGCTAAGTCTAACAACCCCAATTTATCTACGCTCTATGAAAGGCTTTTACTCTTAAGAGTGTGGTTCACAGCTTTGGAAGTCATTTCTATTGCCTTGGAGTTTTGTGCATGTGATTTACACTTCCCATCTGTCAACCACCAATGCAGCGGGAGCCACCTATGCAGCTTTACCTTGGACAAAGAGGAGCAACAGCAGGAGCACAGCAGCCTTCTCCTCACTCACCTGCTGCTCCAGAGGAAATGAGCTTGCAAGGGGCGATACTCCCAACACATAGTATACAGAAAGAGGATCAGTTTTCTGGACATGACCAAGCTTCAGTGCCTCAGGAAGGCTCAGAGTTCCACATCAGGTGGTTGCTATCAAATGTAACCTCTTGGATGGAAAGCTGCTCCCAAGTGGACCAGGTAAGCACACATTGTCAGCACCTGTCTAAATCACCACAGCCTTTAATTTCTTCACCCCTGGCTCCTCCAGAGATCAGATGGTGATATTTGCAGGATGCTGCAATCTGCTGCCCAAAAGTGCATCTTTCAGGTGACCAATGCCATGTTTGCCAGGTCTGGAAATTATGTGCACTTTGCAACCAATGATGCCAGTCAGAATGAGTGCACTCTAGCAGCTCCGACTAGCTTCCCACAGGTCCAGGGAATCATTGACTATACACATATGGCAATTAAAGCATCTCCTGATCACCAGGAGAGTTCATTAACCAAAAGGAATTCTTCTCCATCAATGTGTAGTTCATCACCAAAAGCTCACCATGCATTTCTGTACAAGATTCTTAGGGAGCTGCCATGATGCTTTCAAACTGTGCCAGTGAAGCCTCCCTGAGCTCTCCACTCTTCGAAGGATGGCTCCTCAAAGACGAGGGTTATATTCTGAAGGCTTGGCTGATGGAACCCTTTAGGAGCAAGATAATGCTGTCCAGGAGAGATGAAGCTGCTTGACCACAAAAGCTGCACCAAACAAGCAATCAGGATGCTGAAGGTGTGATTCAGGTGTCTGAACAGAGTTGGTGCACCAGCCCGGGTATCCAGAATGAGAGTGGTTTTCAGTGCTTTGCACAATATAGCGTAGTGGTGATGACTGGAACTCCAGAAGGAAGAAGTTGCTGAGTGCACTTTCTCTTCAGAGGAATCAGTGTCGGGATCAGGACGGGGTATGCGAGGGATCAGTGTCAGGATTGGGAGAGGGAATGTGAGGGATCAGTGTCACAATTGGAAGGGAGAATGGGAGGGACTGTGGTCATGGTCAGGAAGGGGAATATGGGGAACTGGGGTCAAGATTGGGATGAGGAGAATAAGAGATTACATTAGTAATTAGATGGAACATGGGAGACTGGTGCGATTGGAGGGGAACATGCGAGATCGGGGGAGTGGGAGAGATTGAGGAGAATGTCAACAATTGAGGATGTGATGTGGGGACTGTGAGAGATTAGGGTTGCAATCAGAGTGAAATGTGAGAGATCACTATTCACTGTATTTATTAACAACTTCAATGTGGGGATAGAAGGGCACATAACCAATTTTGCCAATGATACATCGTGAAGCAATATTGTAAGCAGTATAGATCGAAGTATAACATTTCAAAGACATAAAGACTTACTTATATGGTGCGTTTCACGACCACTGGACATCTCAAAAGCACTTTACAGCCAATGAAGTACTTTTTGAACTGCAGTCACTGTTGTGATGTAGGTAATGTGACAGCCAATACCACACAGAGCAAACTCTCACAAACAGCAAGGTGATAATGACCAGATAATATGTATTGTAATGTTTATTGAGGGATAAATAATGGCCAGGGCACCAAGGAGAACCCACTTGCTCTTCTTCAAAACAGTGCCATGGGAATTTTCACAACCACCCGAGCATCCACATCTTTAACGTTTCATTCAAAAGGCAGCACCTCTGACACTACAGTGCTCCCTCAATACTGTACTGGAAGATCAGCCTTGACTTTTATGCTCATGCACTGGAGTGGGACTTAAGCCTGGAACCTAGTTGTTCAGAAACATGAATACTACCTACTGAGCCATAGCTGACACTGACTAACATTGATAGATTAAGTGAAACTCTGGGTAATGGATTTTGAAGTAGGCAAATGTGATGTCATCCATTCAGGACCTAAAAAGGACAGAATAGTTTCCAAATGGTGAAAAGCTAGAAACAGCGGAGGTCCAAAGAGACTTGAGAATCCAGGTACATAAATTATTAAAATGTCATGATCTGGTCCAGAAAATAATCAAAAGAGCTATTGAAATGCTGGCCTTTATATCCAGAGGACTAGAATACAAGAGGGTAGATGTCATGCTTCAGCTGGCAAAGCACTGGTTAGACTATACCTAGAATACTGTAAGCAGTTCTGGGCACCACACATTTGGAAGGAGGGAGGGAGTGCAGGATGTGGATGGCGTGCAGAATAGATTTACTAGAATTATACCTGGACTCCTAGTGTTAAGCTATGAGAGGAGAATAAACAAACTAGATAAAAGCAAAATTTCAAATACAAAAGCAAAATACTCCGAAGGTAGTGGAGGCGGGGTCATTGAATATTTTTAAGTCAGAGATAGATAGATGCTTGTCAGGCAAGGGAATCAAAGGTTATCGGGGTTAGATGGGAATGTGGAAATCGAAACACAAGAAGATCAGCCATGATCTTGTTGAATGGCGGAGCAGGCTCAAGGGGCTGAATGTTCCTATATCTTATGTACTGCGGATGCTGGAAATCTGAAATAAAAACAGAAAATGCTGGAAAAACTCAGCAGGTCTGACAGCATCTGTGGAGAGAGAAACAGAGCTAACGTTTGGAGTCTGCATGACCATTCTTCAGACCAACAACAAACTAGAGTAAATTTTTCAAACTTGGATTTGGAATTTGAACAATTTATTTTGAAATTGGAATTTAGAATGCTAAGGGATGATTTGATCAAAATTTTCAAGATATTTAGGGGAATAGATTTGGTAGATATAGAGAGAAACTATTTCTGCTAATTGGGAAGTCTAGGACAAAGGGACATAGTCAAAAAATTGGAACCAGACCCTTCAGGGGTGAAATTAGGAAACATTTCTTTACACAAATGGTGGCAAAAATTTGGAATTCTCTTCCACAAATGGCAATTGATGCCAGGTCAATTGTCAAATTTAAAACTGAGCTTGATAGAATTTTTTGTTATACAAAAGTATTAAGGAATCCGGAGCAAAGTTGGGATATATGGAGGTAGGTCACAGATCAGTCATGATTTAATTGAATGGCAGAAGACGCTCAAGGGTCAAAATGGCCAACTTCTGTTTCCATGTTCCTACGATTCTAGATTGGGGTCAAAACTGGAGGGGGAGCATGAGAGATCAGTGTCACCATTGGGAGCGAGCATTAAAACCATGGCTGTGTTTATGGGGGTAGGCAAGCATGAAAGATCAAGGCCAGGATTTTCCGTGCCCGCCGGTGTTGGGCATGTTCGGTGACATGAGCGGACAATATGGTGAGAAGGCAAAAAATCGGTTACGTGACGGCGTGAAACAGTTTGCGATTGTCCACTCCGCCCGTCAATGGTGGGCCACGTTCCCTGCCATTGGACGTTGGGAACCACATTGTAATACATCAACGTATCATTATAAGGCCAGCCCACCAGATTCACTGTCCGCCCACATCGGTGGGAAAACACGCTGACGTGTTTCACAACAGCATATATAAGGCGTGCACCTGGTGGGATGCATGTCACTCAGGGTTTCAAGGTTTGTTTGCCTACCTTGCTTCAGTCAGCACTCACAGTCATCAGTGCCAGGCTTCACAGGCAGCACCATATCACTTTTAGAGGGGCTCACAGGCAGGTCTCTACCTACCAGACCAGTCATATGTGGGCGGCTTTTCAACAGCTGCAGGGCTAGAGCTTGCTTGGGGAAGGGGGAGAAGTGGCCTCAGGCAAAGGAAGAGGCTGCAGGATGAGAGCTGTAGTGGGGAACGAGGGCATCCCAGGGTGTGTGTGGGGACACATGTTGATATGTGCAAGTGGCCTCAAGATGGTGAGTGCTGAGGAGGCAGTCTCCAGAGGAGATGAGGCCAGAAGGACATGTGAAGGTATGTGTGTGAGAATGAATGGTGATGTCCCTTGAGCTGGCAGTGAATGAGATGTCAGTGAATGTGTGATGGGCTTGAGTGTGTGAGTGATGAGATGGTTGCCTTACCCTGTCTGCAGGGATGAGATCATTCATCCTCTATCTGCATTGGATGGCCAACTTCTTCTGTGCAACATTGGCACTGATCACCACTGCCATCGCCTACCAAGCCAGAGTGGTAATGTATCTGCCCCTCCTGTCGCCAGAGCAGAGGTAGAGGACATCACAGCGGGCCTCCAAGGCATCCAAAAGGTGCTCGAGGGTTGCAGTCTCCTTGCCTTTATGGGCCATGTCTTCTTTGCTGCAATCCTGGGGTGGAAGCACTGAGCGCGGCTGTACTTTAGATGTGGTGCTTGGCGTGATGAAGCGGTGAGGTGACAGGGTGGCAGGCGAATCGGAGCCCGTCCGCCATGGAAACGGCGTGTATCCCGGGAATGCATAATTAATGTGGCGGGTTTGGGGCAGCACGACGTGAAAGGTCACCATTGTGACCGATGGGTAAAACGTCGTTTTACCCACCCGGTGCGACACTGTGCAAATCTGGGATGATTCCACCACAAGTAGGTTGTGGAGGTCAAGGGTTTCCTCATGATTCCTAAAGGTTTCACAGTTGCTTAAATACATGCAAAGTATTAAAACTTGCCTGTGTATATTTTGGTCAGTCTGTATCCAGTTGCAGCCTATGACCACCAGGTGGCGGTATTAGTGTGGCTTGGCAGCTGACAGCCTGAGGCTTGTGCTGAAATTTAAAATGAGTTGCAGTGCCAATTCCATCATTGGACCATGACTTTTGCATGTTAAGTAAAGCCCCACATGATTTTAGAAAGAGCTTCACCCAGGACCACAAATGGGCTGGGCTGTTCGATTTAACCCTCTCCTGTCCTTCATGGGATGGGGGTTAATATAAAGGCCCACAGGAATCCACTGTGAGCTAAAATCCACATTCCACCCCTTCCACCAAACCTTAGGCAAGTTTTACCAGATGGTGATATCAGCCCAAAAAAACCCCTTTCGCCAAAACATCAAATTCCCATTGGAGTGCTTCCAAACTCCAGGTGCCAAATCCAAAGCTATACCAAATACAATGGAAAGCCCCAAGCCATCCCTTGTATTACCAAAGCCATGGACTGTCTCCAGTGCAGTCAGCACCAATACAACAAAATAACAGCCTGATTTCTAAATCAGTCAGGGTTTTGTCAAAGCCTTGACGTGGATGTAGTCATCCACAATGAATGGCAAGGGATTTGTTCATTCTGGAGGGAGATGCAGGGAAGAGCAGTGATAACTAATCTGCTGGCAGAGTCCACAAAATGAACACTGAAAGGAATGAGTTGGATGAGAACAGGATATAACTCTTTACAAGAACACAAGAACTAGAAGTAGGAGTAGGCCATTCAGCCCCTTGAGCCTGCTCTGCCATTGGGTAAGATTATGGATGATCTATTGTGGCCTGAGTTGAACTTTCCTGCCTGCTCCCCATAACCCTTGACTCCCTTGTCGATCAAAAATCTATCTATGTAACTTCTATCTAATTTACCTTACCTTCATAGATCTCACTATAGCTTTCAACACCACCAGCAGTGCAGAACTGTACAAGATTTTGGGGAAAATTTCCCGTCCATCAAAGCTCCTCAGTCTTATCCACTCCTTACATGACAACATGTGCTGCACTGAACAGTTTGATGCCTCCACTCCCAACCATTTTGGAGTGAAGAATGGAGAGAAACAGGGCTGTGTTCTAGCTCTGTTTGGCATCTGCTCCATGCTCCTGACCTTCGCGTTCCCTGCAGACATGGAAGGAGTAAACTTGCACACTAGGTCAGACAGCAAACTCTATAATCTAGCAAGACTGAAAGCGAACACATTGCATCCTGATCTGAGAAACCCTCTATGTTGATGACGCTGTACTGGTTGCCCACTATGCAACACAGTTACAAAGGCCCATAGACTTTTTCTCCCATGTCTATAACTTGTTCACCCTGGCCATAAGCATCAAGAAAACCATGGTCATGGGACAAGATGTTTCATCTCCACCCTGTAAGTAACACTGGATGTAGTTATAAAATTCTGCTACCTCGAGTCCACCGTGATAGACAATCTGTCCCTTGTTGCAGAACTTGCAGAACAGGAAAAGCAGCTACCACCTTTGGCTAACTCATAATGTGCACATGGAATAACATCAAGTTGACCCTTAGGACCAAGCTGATGTTGTGTAAGGTCTATGTTCTCAGCACCTTCCTAAATGACTGTGAAACATGGATGACTTACAGTTATCAGGAAAAGAAGCTCAACAATTTCCATCTTCGCTTTTTGCGGCACATTTGGGTATATCCTGGCAGGACAAAATCATAAATGCGTTTTATGAGTTAGCCAAAGGTGGGAGCTAGAACACAGCCCTGTTTCACTCCATTCTTTACTCCAAAACAGTTGGGAGTGGAGCCATCAAACTGTTCAGTGCAGCGCATGTTGTCATGGAAGGAGTGGATGAGGCTGAAGAGCTTTGGAGGACAGGAATCTTGTACAGTCCTCCACTGCTGATGGTATTGAATGCTATAGTGAGATGTATGAAAGAAAGCTAAATTAGATAGTAGTTACAGAGATAGGTAGTTTTTGCAAAGGCAGAGCTCCCAAGTTCGTTGGCACTCCTCAAACAGAGGCGGCCTCATTGACTCGAGCACATCCGCAGGATGGAAGACAGTCACATACCCAAGGACTTTCTGTATGGTGAGGTAGCCGGAACCAAACAACCGGTAGGATGCCCAAAGCCCTGTTTAAAGGATGCTTGTAGGTGTGACATGAGGACCTAGACCTTAATTATTGCACCTGGGAGTCACTAACTGACAACAGAGGAAAAGGGCAACACCTCCAGTAGGCTGGTATGCACCACCGCATTGACTAGTGGCTACAGTGGCTTAGCAACAGGTGCCAACACTGAAAACAACAACACACAACAACACTTGGTAGCTTCATGTGTGGCACTTGTGTCGGAACCTGCCTCTCAAGGATTGGCCTCTTCAATCATCAGCAAAGGTGCACCATATGAAGGCACCCACTTGAAATGAATTTGTTTGCTACATGTCCATCATCTTTCCTAGATGGAAGGATGCTGGACGTTTCTCTGCTGATTTTATTACCATAGGTTTCTCACTCTTTTTAGAACCTTGGTTACCCTTTATTTCTGGTATGTAACTTGAGACTTCTGCTGTGAAGACAGACACAAAATATTTGTTCAAAGTCTCTGCCATTTCCTTATTCACCATATTAATTTCTCCTGTCTCTGTTTCTAAGGGACCAAAGTTTACTTTAGCTACTCTCTTCCTTTTTTTTCTTGCAAAGGCTGTTACAATCCATCTTTATATTCCTGGCTTGTTTGCTCTTATATTCTATTTTTCCCCTTTTTATCAATGTTTTGATGGCCCTTTGCTGGTTCCTAAAACATTCCCAATCCTTAGACTTGCTACTATTATTTGAAACCTTATAAGCCTTTTCTTTTGATATAATACTATCCTTAACTTTCTGAGTAAGCCACATGATGCATCATTCTTGCTGAGTTTTTGTTTTTCAATGAAATGTATCTTTGTTGAATATTTTGAATTGTTTCTTTAAACGTTTATCACTATTTACCACCATAACCTTTAGTCTATTTACCCAATCAACCTTAGTCAGCTTAGGAAAGATGATGGATATGCAGCAAACAAATTCATTTCAGATGGGTGTCTTCCATGTTCATGAGTCATTGAAAGCAAGCATGCAGGTGCAGCAAGCAGTTAGGAAGGCAAATGGTATGTTGGCTTTATTGCAAGAGGATTTGAGTACAGGAGTAAAGATGTCTTGCTACAATTTTATAAAGCCTTAGTATTGTGTGCAGCTCTGGTCTCCTTATTTAAGGAAGGCTATACATACCATAGAGGGATGCAACAAAGGTTCACCACAATGACTCCTGGGATGGCGGGATTGCCCTTTGAGGAAAGATTGAGGAGAATGGACCTGTCCCCGAAAGGCAAGAAGACTGCAGACCCCCGGTTCAGTGATGCGTCCCTTGAGTGCTTTTTAGATGCCGTGAAGATCCACAGTGATGTCGCCTACCCCGGCTCTGGCCGCAGGAGCGGCAGCAACATCACTAATCCAGCATGGGAGGCGGTGGCAGCAATGGTCAGTGCCAACGCCCTGCAAAAGAGGACAGTCACACAGAGCTGAAAAAGGATAATTGATCTCTTCCATTCCTCCAGGCTAAGTTACTCTTCTCATCACTCTCAACTCACACACTCACAAATCCATCACACATCCACAGGCATCTCACTCACTGCCAGTTCAAGGGACATCACCATTCATTCTCTCACACACACACCTTCATTGTCCTCATTGAGTCCATGAAATCACTCACCTCCCACACATTCCAGGCATACTTATCATCTGGCTTGGCAGGTGTCCCGCTTTCTCTCTCTCCATCTGTATTCATGCAGGACACAACAAGCTGGCACACAACAAGAGAGAGAGGTCACAGACTGGTGGAGGACTGTCTGAAATCCAGGTCCTCGTGGACTTTGAAAACAGAGCCATCCAGCTGGCCGGTGGCAATCTGGACTGTTCCTATGCTGACAGTGAGGTTGGTGGTGCTCAAGCAAGTGAGGATCCAGCAGTGTAACATCCATCAGACAACCACAAAATGTGTGTTTCACAGGCCACTGCCATGCACTAATTATCTCTCCTTGCTTCCACAGGCACAACTGGGAAACAACCGACAGAGTCCATGACTCAGGGCCTTCAACAAAACCCTGAAGAAACCTCTGAAGAGGAATCCGAAGGCACCATCCTTGAAATCCCATCACAGTGCTCACCCATACCCAACACCAGCACAGAGACACACACCTCGGTGGGACCTAGTTTTAGAGTAACCTCGGGATCACAATCTGGTGAGTACATCGCACTTTCTGATCCACAGCAGGCAGAGGCAGGGACTTCCCAGGCCCCCGGCAGTCGAAGGACTCCTGGAAGCCAGAATCCTGCTGAGCCCGAGTCAGGTGATGAGCCTCTGGACTCGGTCATGTCACAGTTGCTGGAGCTGCAAAGGCAAGCTCGGGAACATCAGGAAGGGATGTCCACTGCACTCCTCAGATTGCAAATCGAGATGGAAGAGTCTGTCCGCTTTCAGGTTGAGGTGATAGCGTCAGCATGCCAACACACCACGGTCAACACTGATAGGATGGCTGCCACCATGGAGACTGTGGTCCAGGACATCGATCCTGCTCTGCTGCATGGGCTGAATTCCCTCACTGATGTCATTGTCGGCCACCAGCAGT
Source organism: Cetorhinus maximus (assembly GCF_964194155.1). Taxonomy (NCBI): domain Eukaryota; kingdom Metazoa; phylum Chordata; class Chondrichthyes; order Lamniformes; family Cetorhinidae; genus Cetorhinus; species Cetorhinus maximus. The sequence goes on along the minus strand of NC_135885.1, from coordinate 82,425,175 downwards.
GTCAACATGACAGGGGTGCAGGGCAGCTTGCTCTCACTCCAGCTTTCCCTCCTCCTCAAGGGGTCAGCCAGGGGCCCTTGGGCACCTATAGGGAGGAGGATCAGCGGGTGCACAACCCCGGGCCATTCACCCAAGTGACTCTGGGAGTGTCCGGCCCACCTACATCTCCTCTTCCTGTGACCTCAGCAGCTCCAGCTCCACAGGCCGAGGAGGGTGCCACTACCACACAGCAGGACCCCGAAAGCAGGCCAATTCTTCTGAATTGTGACATTCCGTGAGGGGATTGCTTCAACAATTTGAACAGGATTTCTACTTGCAATTATTGTGCGAGGCGCAGCCCAATTTCGGTTCTCTATTTCTCCCGTTGTTATTTTACTCTCGACATCAGTTTGTCGTATCTTCACTTTTATCGTCACTTTATCCTCATTTTATTCTCGTCGCCAGTTTGTTAGGGCTTGTGAATCCCAACTGCATGCTTGTTGCAGGATGACCGAGTTGGCACTTTAGTTGATCAGCAGACACTCCTCAGGTGGAAAGCATTCTGTTTATTTACAAGGTAATTAGCAGCTACTAATGTATGCTTTCACATCAAACATTATCTCCATACTTCTGACTACTAACTACAGACTACTGACTACAGAGGTAGCCCGCGCTACTCTTCTATTGGTTATGCAAGGTCATGTGATCTTCCTTTATAACATCCCTCTTAAAGTTATACTACACATTAGATAAAACCATAATTACCACAGCCAGGTAGTAATACAAATTCTCTTTCACTCCCCTGTCCTTCCACCTCCCCCAGTCACCCATTTACTTTCCCCCATCACTGTCGACCTCCCGGAATCACTTTCCACCTCCCCTGCATAACATATGAGCCACAACCCTTTTCTTTTGGGGATGTCCAGGTAAACGTGCATGTTCCCTTCCTTCCTGAAAATCCCAACCCCATCCACATTAACCTCTCCGACCTCCTCCTTCCCACCCCCAGGGTCCATGCCTGCCTCTGAGTCCCCACCAACCACCCCCTTTGTCTCTTCTCCTGATACTGTCGAAGCTTCACCCTCCCCCCTATGGCATCACTCTGCCCTCGGTCATTCTTACCATTCCCTCGCACCACGCCCACCCTCATTTCGCTCCCCAGGAGGCAGTCATGGAGTCACCAGAGCCCTCCTTTGGGCATCCCCCTCCTCCGGACGCGTTCCCCACTTGGAACCCCTTCTCCCCCTTGGAATCCCTTGCCCCCCTTGGAACCCCTTCTCCCCTAGAAGCCCTTTCCCCCCCTTAGAACTCCTTCCCCCCCGGAACTCCTTCTTCCCCTCCCGCCACCGGACTTCCACCCGCTTAGTCCTTACCCCCCCACCAGACTCCCCCCAACACCCTTAGTTCTTCCCCTTCCTGACTCATTCAGACACCTTTACTTCTTCCGCCACCCTTATTCATTCCCCCTTCCCGACTCCTTCCTCCAGCCATACTCCTTCCTCCAGCCTTACTCCTTCCCCCTTCCTGGCTCATTTAAACACCCTTACTTCTTCCTTCACCCTTACTTCTCCCTCCAACCTTACTCCCTCCCCTCTCTGCACTCCTTCCTCAGCCCGGACTCCCTCCCCTCTCCGAACTCCTTCCCTTACGCCTTCCACCCCCTTTACACCTGTCTCCCCAGTTGCCATCTTTTCCCCTGTTACTCTCTCCTCCCAATAGTCCCTCTCCCCTTCCAACCTCACACCCCCAACAACATCAATCTCCGCTCCCAGCCTCACCCCCCTCCCGACTGCTTAGTTCCACTGTTCCAACCTCATCTTCCCCAACACCTTTTCCTCTTCCAGTTGATTCTAGACCTTCTTCTCCCATCTCTCTGGTATATCTTCCTCTCCCAAACACAGCTGGACCTTCCTCTCCATCCCCTCAGCCATCATCCATTGTGAGAAGACCCTCAGCAGTGTCTTTCCACCTTCCATGTGCTGCTTTGCAGTAGAGCCATGTCCTTGAGAATCCACCCATTCCTCCAGGTTGCTGTTGGGCTCCAGCATCTTCTGCTCCCCAGATGTCCGCGATGTGAGCAAGGCCCTGGCGGTAAGTCCCGACTTCTGAACGTCACACTTGTCATGACGTGTTCTGCACTGACATGTTTTCCCACCGACATCGGCGGACAATCGAGTGGTGGGGGGATGATTGCGGCGGGCTGGCCTCATAATAATATGCAGGTGTATTACAACGCGGCCCACCATCAATGGGTTGAGCAGATGATCACAAATTAGTTTCACGACATCATGAAACTGATTTTTGGCCTTCTCGCCATATTGACCACTCACGCCGCCAAACACGCCTGCTGCCAGCGGGCATGGAAAATTCCACCCAAAATGTTTAATGATGAAATATGACAAAAAGGGAAAGAATATTACTTGTACTGTATGTAATAAATTAATGGCTAAAGTATTTACAATATTGTATTTTGATAATGTTAGAGAAAAATCATTACTGCAGTAATGCTTTTTCTAACTTTTTGGGGGTAAGTGTAACAAATGCAAGACTTTATGAAGTGATTATGTTTTAAACTGTCTCTTTTAATTTAAGGTAAAACTAGGATGGGGGATGGTGAAATCATGCTGAACCCTGCTTGGAGACAGACTGGTTGCCATGGGGACTGAGGCCCAGGCCCAAAACCCATAGAAATTCAATTACCAGTTTTCACATCTTGACACAAAAGAGGACAGCTGGTCTTGCTGGACACAGTCTCTCAGGTAGAGAACAGATCCAGAGAGGAAGACTGAAAACAGCTTCTGCTGTGCCAAGCCAAGAGACAAACTGTTTTTTTGTGTTAACCACCAAGCAGATTGCTGGTGAGAATGGATTTCCTGTTTGAAGAGATGGAACATATAAAGATGTATGGGCCAAGGAGTCACCAGTGGATGCGCTGCTGCTGGAATTCAGTTTGATGATACTCATGATTGAGTGAATGGACTTTCAAAGGATACTAGAAGACTCACCGTAGTCTGGCAGGGAGAAGGGATCCTGTTCGAAAGCTGGAGGAGTTTGGGACTTAATCTACAAGGCTATATATCCACTGAGAGCATGGCATAATGTATAAACATGGAATAAAGCATTTTGTCAATTAGTTAATGGGGAAGTACTTTTTCTGTAGTTTGGTATAATAGTTGCCTACTAAGCAATGTTGAGTCAATATTGATCGTTTCTTACAGTAAAAGTCTTAAGACATGAAATCTTATCGTGCAATTCTTTCCGTTGGTTGCTGGGAAATTCATACCTCTTCTTAAAAGCTCTCTGGCTCTAAGGGGACCATAACAAAGGACACTGCTTTAAAGGTTGATTCTGCCCTTTATCTCTCCAAATGATGTCAATGCAATGACACTAAGTCCCTCTCAGTGCAAAATCCAAAATAACTGCTTCAAGGAGTTGCTACTGTTTGTGCTGGCCTTACACTAAGGCTGGCCCATGTTGCAGTGGTTGTGGCTTGATATCTCAATGCCTTCCCACTATGCACTCTTCTTCCTTAACTTGCTGGGTTGCTGACATGATGTATAACCTGTTTGTCACTGAGAAAGAGCCACTGCACCCATAAAATGGCTCTGTATTGGTGTTTTAATCACAATAATTGCTGCATGTTTCACCCACGGGAGTTCCTGCCTGTCAGCCCACTCCTGGGAAATCCAGAAGGAGCAGAAAGACATTGGGTTGCCGGTTCAGCATCTATTTCTGCGATTTTGTCAGCCTGTCTGACACCGTACCTACCTCCAATTGCCTGATAAAATTCCACCTTCTGTGACTGCTTTCAGCCTTTCAGCACTTACAGCTCCTGGTCACCAGATGGTGCTGCATTTTCTATTTGTCACAAACCAGGCAAATCCTTTCTGTCAATCTACCAAGTTTCAACCTAAGCTAAGATTTCTTGTTACAAAAACAGAATTACCTGGAAAAACTCAGCAGGTCTGGCAGCATCGGTGGAGAAGAAAAGAGCTGACGTTTCGGGTCCACATGACCCTTCAACAGAACTTCCAGGTTTTTCCAGGTAATTCTGTTTTTGTTTTGGATTTCCAGCATCCGCAGTAGCTTTTTGTTTTTATCTCTAAGATTTCTTGTTTATTCGTTACAAGATCACCGAAGCAGGCTAGTGGGGTGGGGGCAGTGAGTGGGGAGGAACGGTGCGGGCAGGGACTCCCTGCACTGGAACTTCCCACTTCTCCAGTTCAGATGGGTCCTGGCATATGTCTTGAGACCAGAATTACCCAATGAGAATGAGATGCCTAATGTTCTTCAGCAGGCAGAAGTGGGTGCACCTCTTTGGGAAGTGCATATTCAGGCCGGGGAAGTAACCTAGATCCCAGAAAAAGGAAACAGGTTTCTCATGGAAAATATTATGTTCAAACCACAGAAAGCCAATATAGTTTGAGGAACAGTGGAGAGGGAGACCAGAGAACCTCCAGATTCCAGGTGGTGCCAAGATTTATATGTTGGTGGGTGACTGAGAGCAACCCATGGTGATGTGCGTACCTCCTAACCCCCATAAAATGAGATGTCCCCCTACTAACACGTAATAATCCATATGGTCAGTGCTGGTGGCATTGTAGCTACAATCTAGTGTAACTAATTACTAACAGCATTGCCTGTGCATTTTCAGATCCCAGATACCTACCTTCAAATGGTGAAACTTGCAAAATATTTTGCTGTATTTTCCCAACTTTAAAAATAGTAAGGAATTAAAAATTAAATACATGGATAAAGAAATGTATATATAAAATAAAAGCTACTTATAGGCAGTTTCACAAATAACGGACAGGATTCCCACAGCACCAGCAATAAATCCCAGAAAAAAGCATTTAATATAAATGAAATTTAACTTATTCAATTATTTTTAGTCTTTGGCTTTGATATTGTTCCCTGAATGACATAAACACCACTATTGTTATAAAACGATGTGCATTGTGACTCCCAGTGACCAGAGTCATGGAAGACCTGCTGTTCATATATTAAAAGGCTTGCACTTGTACACATTTCTATCTTTCCATCATACTCCTTCTGTCTATTATGAATGCTATCATGATTAAGCTTATCTAATTGTTTTACATATTTCTGATTGAATCCCCCTAACTTGGGAAGGTGATGTTGTTGCTTATTGTCTCTGAGACATCCAAGCTGTATCTGCAAGCTAACTGATACTGCTGTATGGTGATCAAAACATCCAGGTCATTAATACATATCAAAAGAAGCAGTGGTCCAAAAACCAACCCTTGAAGGACACAACTGTATATATGCACCCAGTCTGAAAAAGAACTGCCTACCAGTACTCTCTGGCTTTTGTCCCTTAGACAGTTTTCAATCTCTGCTGCCACTGCCAATTTAATCCCATGGTCTCAATTTTGCTAACAAGTCCATTATGTGGTATTTTGTTAAATGCCTTTTGAACATCCATATAGACATCAACCACACTACCCTCATCAACCCTCTCCTTCACTTCATCAAAGATCTTGATCAAGTCAGTCAAACATGAGTTACCTTTCACAAATTCATGTTGCCTTCCATTCATTAGCCCATTCTTATCCAAATGCCAGTAAGTTTTGTCCCAGCCTATTGTCTCTCAAAGTTGCCTCACCGATATTAAGCTGAGTGGTCTGGGTTTGCTGGATTATCCCTCTCCCCTTTGTTGAACAGGGTGTAATAATTGCAGATAAAAGTAAAATACTGCAGATACTGGAAATCTGAAACAAAAACAAAAATAGCTGGAAAAACTCAGCAGGTCTGACAGCATCTGTGGAGCGGAAGACAGAGTTAACGTTTCGAGTCTGTATGACTCTTCATCAGAACACCTCATGAAGAGTCACACGGACTCGAAACGTTAATTCTGTCTTCCACTCCACAGATGCTGTCAGACCTGCTGAGTTTTTCCAGCTATTTTTGTTTTTATAACAATTGCAGTCCTCCAATCCTCTGGTACCAATCCCATTTCCAAGCAGGATTGGAAGACTGTGGCAAAAGCCTCCGTAATTTCTACCCTTAATTCCCTCAGTAAACCGGGATACATTCCATAAATCCTCGGTTCGTTTTCTACTTTGAAGAGTGCGAACCTCTTAAGAAGCTCCTTTTTATCTATTTTTATTATGTTCAATATTGTTACTGCTCTGTCCTTTATCGCTATATTAGCAGCATCATTATGTGATAATGCCACTAGGACTCTGACTTAATTTTAATTGAATGGGTTAGGAGTCCCGCCAAAGTCCAAGGCAGTTCTGTAATTCCAGTTTGCTTTTTTCCGATTCTTTTTCTTCATTAAGCACTCACTGCCCATTGTGGTTGTGGTGTTCGATTCAAGTTATCAATGTCAACCGATGTGTAATCACTACAGAAGATTATAAAATGCGCAGCCAATCCAATCCCATCAGTTTGGCTTAGGCTAAAATTACCCCAAACAATTTCAGTCCCTTGATCCTAATACTTGTACTCCTTTTTACTAAGCATTTTGGACATTTTCCTATATCAAAGACAGGTATAAATGTAAGTTGTTGTTGTCAATGTCTATTGGCAGTAACTTGTTGGTCAACAGCACAAGCCATCATGTACAGTAAAAGTAGAAACAGGCCTTTGTACATTACATACAGCCAAGACAAGTCATCCATGAATAAAATGAATCATCAACCTATTTTTGTAGCTTTACTTCTCACTTTTTACGATTCCTTATCACCGGAGGATTATCTTCAAGTTGTAAATTCTTACAAATAATCAAAAACAGGATTTTAACCTTTCACCTGAATTGCAAACACCTTTGAACTAAACTGAGCAGATAAGATGTCTATACAGGGTTTAAAAGTAAGCTGACTTCTTGTTTTATGATAGTAATTCCAAACTATAGCAACGCCAGTATTGGAATGAATTTGGTTTATCCTTGAGAAGATATAAAAAATTCAGGTATGGATTTTTCGTATAATCACTTTTGAAAATTTATATCTTCTGCCTGGGAGATTGGGTAATTTATCATACGATTTTGTAGTGTTCCAATTCATTAAAAAGTATCTAATTAATCTGACATAGATTGATACTTAAATGGCCTTAATATGCCTTTGACAGTTCGGCTGACGGAACTGAATATCTGAATGATGAGCAGTGACGCCAGGATGTATGCTCGATGTCACCACGCGTCATTTCACACGTCGGCGAGCGGGACTCGTCCCCGTTCACGGACCCAAAGATTCTGCCCAGAGCTAACCTACAATTTTAAAGATGTTACAGGAACAGAGATACCTGGGATTCACATATACAATCCTTGAAGATGGCAGGGCAAGTTGATAAGGCTGTTAAAAAAGAATGAGGAATCCTTGGCTTTATGAATAGAAGCAAAGAATACAAAAGTAAAGACATTCAGCCTTGATAGGAATAATGGGCTGAGTTTTAACCTGGAGGAGCCTATGGGTTTTGGTGTAGTTAGGAGCTTAAACCAGGAAAAATGTCAGCTGGTCCCGAAGATGGGTGCTGTCCGCTGGTCTCTGTATTTCTCTTGAGTGTGTTGGGCTTCATGTGTGCAAACACTTCAGGAGAGACGGATTGCCAATTAGCATATGGCAATCGCTCAATGAGAACAATACTGACAGGGATTTTTAACTTTAATGTAAGGGCCAAGAGTTTCTCTGGCTTCCTGAAACTCGTCAGTGAAAGCAAGGTGAAAACACAGCAGCTATTAAAGGGGCTGAATCAATCTCAGAGAAAACATGCCAGTAAAATACTCAGCACTCACAGCTGCTTTCTTACCTGCTCGTGGGGTATTAGCTTTCAGTACTTCACAGTGCTGAGAAGTTATTTACTACGCTTGAAGGTTACTTTTTTTATTCATTCTTGGATGTGGGTGGCACTGGCAAGGCCAGCATCTTTTCCCATCCCTAATTGCCCTTCAGAAAGCTGTAGTCTTCTTGAACTGCTGCATTCCATGTGGTGTAGGTACGCCCAATGTGCTGTTAGGGAAAGAGTTCTGGGATATTGACCCAGTGATGATGAAGGAATGGCAATATAATCCTAAACCAGGATTGCATGTGACTTGGAAGGGAACTTGCCAGTGATGGTGTTTCCATGTGCCTACTACTCCTGGTCTTCTAAAGGTTAGAGGTTGCGAGTTTGGAAAGTGTTGTCGAAAAAGCTTTGGCAAGTTGTTACAGTGCGTTTTGTAGATGATATACCCTGCAGTCTCGATGCATCAGTAGTGGTGAAATGTTTAAAGTGGTGGAAGGAGTGCCAATCAATCCTGGATGATGTCAAGCTTCTTGAGTGCTGTTGGAGCTGCACTCATTCAGGCAAGTGGATAATATTCTGTCACATTCCTGATGGTGGACAGGCTTTGGGAGTCTTGCTGCATAATTCCAAGCTTCTGACCTGTTCTGGTAGCCACAGTATTTATGGGAGCATAAGAAGTAGGAGCAGGAGTAGGCCATTCGACCCCTCAAGCTTGCTCTGCCATTCAACTAAATCATGGCTCATTGTCTACCTCAAGGCCATTTTGCCACACTAGCCCCATATCCCATGATATATTTAATATCTAGAAATCTACCAACCTCTGTCTTGAATGTGACTGAGCCTCCACAGCCCTCTGGGGTAGAAAATTCCAAAGATTCACCACCCTCCCAGTGAAGAAATTCCTCCTTATCTCAGTCCAAACTGGCCTACCTCTTATTCTGAGAATTTTTACACTGGGTCTAGATCCCCCAGCCAGGGTAAATATCCTTCTTGCATCTACTCTGACATGCCCTGTAAGAATTTTGTATGCTTCAATGCGATCATTCCTCATTCTTCTAAACTCTAGAGAATATAGGCCCATTATCCTCAGTCTCTCCTCATAAGACAATCCCGCCATCCCAGGAATCAGACTGGTGAACCTTTGTTGCACTCTGTCTATGGCAAGTATATACTTTCTTAGGTAAGGAGACCAAAACTGTACAGAATGCTCCAGGTGCGGTCTCACCAAGGCTCTGTACAATTGCAGCAAGACTTCTCTACTCCTGTATTCAAATTCTCTTGCAATAAAGACCAACAATCTGTTTGACTTCCTAATTGCTTGCTTAAACTGCATGTTAACTTTTAGTGACTCATGAACAAAGACACCCATGTCCCTTTGATGTCAACACTTCCTAATCTCTCAACATTTAAAAGATACTCTGCATTTCTGTTTTTCCTACCAAAGCGGATAACTTCACATTGTTCCACATTATATTTCATCTGCTATGTTCTTGCCCACTCACTTAGCCTGCCTAAATCCCCTTGAAACCTCTTTGCATCCTCCTCACAACTTACATACCCACCTAGTTTTGTGTCATCAGCAAACTCAGAAATATCGCATTTGGTCCCCACATCCAAATCATTGATATAGATTGTGAACAGTTGGTGCCCAAGTACTTGATCCTTGCGATACCCAACTAGACACAACCTGCTAACCTGAGAATGACAGTTTACCCCTACTCTCTATTTTCTGTCCATTAACCAATTCTCAATCCATTCCAGTATATTACCCCCAATCCCATGAGCTCTAACTTTGTTTACTAACCTCCTGTGTGGGACCTCACTGAAAGCCTTCTGAAAATCCGAATACACCAAATCCATTGGCTCCCCCTTATCTATTCTGTTAGTTAAAACCATAAGAAATAGGAGCAGGAGTAGGCTATTCAGCCCCTCAAGCCTGCCCCGCCATTGAATAAGATCATGGCTGATCTGCCCCAGGCCTCAACTCCTCTTCTGTGCCAGCTCCTCATAGCCTTCAACTCCCTGAAATTTCAAAAATCTATCTACCTCCTCTTTAAATACTTTCAGTGATCTAGCCTCCACAACTCTCTGGGGTAGAGAATTCCAGACACTCACTACCCTCTGAGAGAAGAAATTCCTTCGCATCTCAGCTTTAAATGAGTGTCCCCTTATTCTGTAACTATGTCCCCTAGTTCGAGATTCCCCCCACTAGTGGAGACATCTTCTCAACATCTACTCTGTCAAGCCCCCTCAGAATCTTGTACATTTCAATATGATCACCCCTCATTCTTCTAAACTCTAATGAATAAAGGCCTAACTTGTTTAGCCGTTCTTGATAAGCCAACCCCTTCATCACAGGAATCAGCATAGTGAATCTCTTTTGAATTGCCTCCAATGCCAGTATATCCTTTCTTAAATACGGGGACCAAAACTGTACACAGAACTCCTGGTGCAGCCTCACAAACACCCTGTACAGTTGTAACAAGACTTCCCTATTTTTAAACTCCAATTCCCTAACAATACAGGTCAAAATTCCATTTGCCTTCTTAATTACTTGCTGCACCTGCATGCTAATTTTTTGTGTTTATGCAAAAGAACACCCAGATCCCTCTGTGCTGCACTTCTTTGGAGTCTCTCTCTATTTAAATATTAGTCTGCCTTTTGATTCTTCCTAACAAAGTGTATGACCTCACACTTTCCTACATTAAACTCCATCTGCCAAGTTTTTGCACACTCACTCAACCTGTCTATATCCCCTTGCAGATTCCTTATCTCTTCATCACAACATGCCCACCCCCCCTCACCTATTTTTGTATCATCAGCAAATTTGGATATATTACACTCTACTTCTTCCTCAAAGTCATTAATATAGATGGTAAATAATTGAGGCTCTAGGACCCTAGGACTGATCCTTGTGGTACTCCGCTAGTTACGTCTTTCCAACCTGAAAAAGACACATTAATCCCGACTCTGTCCTCTGTTACATCCTCAAAAAGCTCTAACAGGTTTGTCAAACATGATTTCCGTTTCACAAATGCATGTTGACTGCCCAATCTACCATTATTTTCTAAGTTTCCAGTTATTACATCCTTTGTAATAGACTTTATGTAGATTTATGGTAGTTGGTTCAGTTAAGTTTCCATTCTTTGCAGGTTATTTGCTGAACTCTGGAGATTTCCACAATGAACCCAGGATAGGAGCCACTCATGCTGCCTTTAATTTGACCTCTGATAAGTACCAACATGGCCAAAAATAGCACCAGCGATAGTATGTGTACCGGCTGTTGCTCACAGACTGGTTTATGCAGGGGGAGATGGTGGTCTAGTGGTATTGTCCCTGGGCTAGCAATCCAGAGACCCAAGGTATGGCTCTGGGGACCCGAGTTCCAATCCCAACAATTTGAGTTTAAAAAAGAGTATAAAATTAGAAGTAGAATGATGACCATGTAACAATTGTCGATTGTCGTAAAAACCCATCTGGTTCACTGGTGCCCTTTAGGGGAGGAAAGTTGCCGTCCTGGTCTGGCTTACATGTGACTCCAGATCCACAGCAATGTGGTTGACCTTTACATCCCCTCTGAGATGGCCTAGCAAGTCACTCAATCGTACCACAATCACTAGAATGTCTATAAAGAATGAAGGTGGATGGACCACCATGCATTAACCTAGGCACCGGGAATGACAACGGCAAACTCAGCCCTGTCAACCCTGCATAGTCCTCCTAACTAACATCTGGGGCTTGTGCCAAAATTGGGAGAGTGTCCCACAATCTGACATAGCCATACTCACAGAATCATACCTTACAGATAATGTCCCAGGTAGCACCATCACCATCCCTGGGTGTGTCCTGTCCTGCGGCAGGACAAGATCGAGCAGAGGTGGTGACACGGTGGTATACAATTGGGAGGGAGTTGCTCTGGGAGTCCTCAACATCGACTCTGGACCCCATGATGTCTCATGGCCTTAGGTCAAACATGGGCAAGCTAAACTCCTGCTGATTACCATATACTGCATCCACCCCCCCAACTCCCCTCAGCTGATGAATCAGCGCTCCTTCATGTTGGGCACCACTTGGAGGAAGCACTGAGGGTGGCTAGGGCACTGAATGTACCCTGGGTGGGGGGCTTCAATGTCTATTGCCAAGGGTGGCTCAGCAGCACCATTACTAGTCAAGCCCTAAAGGACATAGCTGCTAGACTGGCTCTGCGGCAGGTGGTGAGGGAACCAACAGGAGGGAAAAACATACTTGACCTCATCCTCACCAATCCCTGGAGCTCTGTGTGAGTGAGCGTAATGACGTGTTCAGCTGATGGAGAGAGCGCATTTGGTAAGGGTGACTATAAGGGAAAGACATGTCATGTTTAAGGCTGAGGCTGACTGGGCATAGTGGATGGATAGATGGGGTTATAAGGAAGTGGGTGCAAAAGGAATGGAGGGAGTAACTGCAAGATAAGTGGTTGTGGGGTGTGATGTGATGAAGTGGGCTTGAGAAGGTAGATTAAGGGGCTGGTGTGATGCACAGAGCATGATTAGGTGACTATGGCACTGTACTCACCTTTCCTGTCCTGTTTAGGTCATTAAATTGCTTTCAGCATTGAGTCTGGGAGTGTGGTACCTCCTCAACAACCTCCAAGTACATCTTCCTTGTCTCAGTAACTAGCTTCTTCCTCCGATGGTATGGAACAGTATCTCTCTTGGGCTCTTCACAGCCTCATCAGCACATCCAGAGAGGCGCCAATGAAGCAGGCACAGCCTTTGCCCATCCTGACCCCATTACAACACTTCTGGTTCTCTGACAGCCAACTCCAACTCATTCAACTTGCATGTTTGGGTTGCCCCTTTAAAAACTGGAGTTGTGAGTTCATCATGCAGATTCACATAATGCCCACTGCCACTAATTGGCCTGAAACCGAGGAGGAAAATAATATTGAAGTGGCTGAGTTAAAAAGCCACTGACAGATATCCTTAATATCTTTCTGTGCTTCCCACACACTGTCGGACTCCCCCCAGCTCATCAGTGTAGTATTAGAGTGTTCAGGGTTGAAAGGGTTAATGTGTACGACTGGAGAAACAGCAGCGCCTGCATGATGATGTAAGAGACACATGACTAAGAGTCAAGAGGCGAATACTCATGACACCTATAGTCTTGTATATCTGTTTATAGTTATGTTCACCCAAGAAACCAGTTATTGTTCAGACATACCCATGGGCAGAATCTTCTGCCTGTCGGGCGGGCCGGTCGGGAGCTGGCACGGGCGGGCGTGGAGCCAATCGCTGCCCGCTATCGGCTGTGCACTGCCAATTTACGTGGGCAGGCCACTTAAGGCCCACCCAGCATGATGAGCGCCCGGTAGTGCTCAGCGGGGAGGAGGGAGAGTCAGAGCCAGCGCTCTTTCACGCATGCGCAAGAAAGAGTGCAGAAATCTCCCTGAGGCATGGAGCTGCCTCAGAAAGATTAACTTCAGGCTTAAAGTTTAAAATAAAGAAAGTTAAAAATCATTTACACATGTCCCCTCATGTGACAGTGTCACATGAGCTGGGACATGTTTAGAAATGTTTAAAAAATGTTTCTTTATTCAATAAAACCTTCATGAAACTTCATCCCGCCCATGGATGAGGTTTCATGCAAAACGCGAAGGCCGCTTGGGCTCTTCGCCTGCCCGCCAACCTTAAGGTTGGATGGGCAGCCCTGTCAATTTGTTTAATTGGTTTATTAATGGCCTTAACAGGTCCTTGACAGTTCAGCAGGTGCGCAGCCGATTCCAGTGCGTGTCCGCCAAATAAAAGGTAGGAATGATGCACAGTCACGTCGGGACGCATGCCCGACATCACCGCGTGTCATTTCATGCGTCGTCATGTGGGGCCCGCCCCCGCACGTGGAAGAGAAAATTCTGCCCTATGTCTCAGAAATCATTCCTTAGCCAGTCACAACCAACATACAACATGGTGGCAGCTGTGCAGGACCCTGAAATCTCCGAAAATCAACTTTAAAAACGTTTGCAAGTCTGACCTGAAAAAGGTGCTAAAACTTAAAACTTCGGTAAGACAGTTGAAAATCTTCAAAAGAGCTCCATAGAAGATGCGGAGGCTGAGAGGCAGAGAGAAAAATCAACTGCTCAGCTTACTAAGAGCTGCAGCATAGCACGTGGCGGTCCATGAAAAATCCCGATCCAGAAGCGAGTCAAAGAACCTGGCGATGATCGAGGAAGGGTGAGCAAACCCTGAATAAGGCTCAAAATCTTCAAATTAATGGCGCATTAAACAGGCAGCACTGAGCAAATTCCAATTCCTGCCTGCGCGGGTTTCCAAACATCCCGTGGTTCGGGTCCGAGGTCGGCGCCATTACACATGGCGACTGCGTGGCAGCAGTTGAAAAAAATTTCAGCTGCTTAGAACGATTCTTCAGTGGGAGGAAAGCAGTGAACACTGCTTAATAGTAACTTTCAGCAAGAAGTTTAAAAATTCTGCAAAGATTAGGAACAATTACCAAAAAGGGCCAGTGACCACTGTGGGTTTCAGTGAAAGGCTGGTCATGGGAAAACTCCATTACTGCAACAGAAGTTTAAATAATCAAGGAAAACCTCCTAAAGATTTAGGGCAGAATTTTCCCCCCGTCGGGGCAGGGGGGGTGAGTTGAAGTGTGGGCGCGTGGAAACCTCCAATTGGCACCCACGATTGGGGGCACGCCGCCATTTTACGTGAGGTCCGCACAGAAGCGCTATGCACTCCCTGTGTGGGCGGGGGGGAATCCCTAAACCCAAGAGTGTGCTCTTTCGCGCATGCGCATGAAAGAGCGCACTCATCTCCCTGAGGCTAAGTGCTGCCTCAGGGAGATCGTCTCGAATGTACAAATTATTAAAAGTAGAAAAAAAATCCCTGACATGTCCGCTCATGTGACACTGTCAGGAAGATTCCAGGTGACGGTGACTAAACTTGTTCTCACTGAAGAGGTAATAAACCAATTGGATCAATGAGTACCTGAGTGCGACCATGTTCCTTCATCATTTTGTGAGTCAGCTGAGAAGGTGGAAGATGAAACTCAAGTGATCAAATACACTGATATCCACATTTACCCGATAGTGGTGACCCCTTTGTAAATGCACCCACAGCTACCCATCCACCACAAGTGGTAGTTAAGAATGCAATCAGTCAAATAAGTCCAGAACTACAAACAGACCCAAACCATGCAATATCCGCCTCTTTCTTCTGCATTGAATGACACAGATCTTACTGCTACACCAGGGTTACTGGAATTGGGGGGAAAGCAGGATGCTGATCAAGTCCCTTCCTCACAGCTTCTTAACCTGCCTAAATATTCACTTCCAGAAGCAGTAGTCCAGGATTACCCAAGAGTTTACACACAAGAGGCTATAAGGAGTCATAAATCCAGGTGTAAAGAAAGATGGACAAAACCACCAAAAGGAACCAGGGTAAACTCAACAGACGAGGAAAGGGAGCATATCAAATGCAAAGGAAGGGGCAAACTCACAAAACCTAGTCATGAGAGAGAAGCATCAGATTGAGAGAGATGTAACAGCAAGCAGAGGAAAAAGAGGATTAAGTCTCGATCCAAATAAGAGAACATCCATCATCTGTTTGGACGAACTAGATGGCAACAGTCAAACTAACAATGCACCAGATACTGCAACTCTTACCAAAGGCCAAATAAGTCAAAGTAAAGAGGTCCAAAGAGAGGCTACTGATTTTTCAAGTCTGACAAGAACATGATCAGAGAGAGTCGTGGAACCTCCAGACTGATTGAATCCATGAAGTTAGAGACTTGGGGGCAGAGGGGGTAATATGTAAACATAAATATAAAGTATATATGGACAAAGATTGGAGATGTAGTATTAGGATGTTCAAGGTTGAAAAGGTTAATGTGTGGGACTGGAGAAACAGCACCACCCACATAATGATGTAAGAGACACATGACCAAGAGTGGAGAAGAGAATGCTCATGGTTTAGACTGAGTAACATCTATAGTCTTGTATATCTGTATATAAGTTATGTTCATCCAATAAATTGTTCAGGCAAACCCATGTCTCAGCAATCGTTCCTTAGCCAGTCACAACCAATATGCAACAGTAGGCACAGTAAAATTCAGCCCATTGGGTCTAATTCTGGGAATTAGATTCTAGGAATGGTGTTAAAGCTTTGGAGAGGTTTCAAAGGAAATTCACATGTATGTTTTCAGCGAAGAGGGACTTCCGTTACCTGCAGAGATTAGAGAAGCCGGGATTGTTCTCCTTAAAGCAGGGAATGTTAAAGGAAGGTTTAATAGAGGTGTTCATAATCACGAAGGGTTACCATACAGTAAATAAGAAAAAATTGCTCATACTGGCAGGAGAGTTGATAACTAGAAAACATAGGGCAGGATTTTTCCTAATACGGGTGGGCGCAGAGCCGATCGCGCCACCATTTTATGCGGGTGAGCCAATTAAGGCCCGCCTAGTGTAATACTGTGGTAGCCCTCAGCGTTACCTGTGCGGATGGGGGAGAAGGGAGAGTCGGGGCCAGCGCTCTTTCACACATGTGCGCAAAAGAGTGCTTCAACCTCCCTGAGGCATGGAGCTGCCTCAGTGAGGTTGAATCGATATTAAAATGATTAAATAAAAAGCTTAAAAATTCATTCAAACATATCCCCTCATGACTGTGTCACATGAGTTGGGACATGTTTTTATATTTGTGGAAATTTATTTATTTATTTAATAAAAGCTTCAGGAAACCTCATCCCGCTAGTAGATGAGGTTTCCTGAAAAGCGCGAAGGCTGCTTGGCTATTTCGCCTGCCCGCCAACCTTAAGGTTGGATGGGCAGTGTTCACAAGTGCTTCAATTAATTACATGTCAGCGGGCGCGCAGCCGACTCTGGTGCGCGCCTGCTGAACGAAATATCACGATGGTGTGTGATGACGTTGGGACGCTCGCCCAACATCATCACGCGTCATTTTACGAGTCGTCATGTCGGGCCCGCCCCTACACGCCGACCGGAAAATTCTGCCCATGGGTTTAAAATAATTTTAAATAATTATTTAAAGGGAGGTGAAGAGATTTTTTTATATGCAACCACCTATTAAGATCTGGAATGCAGTACCTTAAAGGGCGGTGGAGGCAAATTAAATAGTAACTTGCAAAAGAGAATTGAATCATTATTTTGAAAGGGAAAAATTGCAGAGCTATGGGGAAAGAGCAAGAGCAGAGACTAATTGGTAACATCTTTCAAGAACCAGCACAGACACAATCAGCTGAATGGTCTCTTTATGTGCTGTACGATGATGCTATGAATCATTTTTGATCATGCTTCTTAACCCTTCATTTCTATAAACATACACACATCTTTTACTGATGTAACTTAGCTGTTACTTTCCAGGATATATATTATTAATATCCACTAGATCTCTTTGCATTACGTTATAATGATTTAAATATGTTATAGCACCAGGCTTTATATTTGCAGGAGGTTATATGGAGTAGCTCAGTTTGAAATTGTAGTGCTAATTTGGAACTCTGGCTCCCAAGTTTGAGCTATCATGAAGAAAGATTATAGTTGTAGATTAATGTTAAAATTTTGAGTAGTTCAGATATGTAGAGGTTTTCCCAGTTTCAAGTTGACATGTTAGCCTTGTCAAGACTACAGATGGCAGATTCAAAGCATATTGATTGACATCAGGCATTTCCCTCACACACCTACCTCAGGGTGAATAAATAGCAGCTAATCTTTTCTGATTGTTTACAGTTGAGGGAGATTAGTTAAGGTTAGCGTGGTTAAAACTGTACTAATCAATCAACACAATCAGAATAATTTTTTTTAGCATGCAGATTTTTAAGGAAGAACAAAAGAGGCTTCCATACTTCTGGCGAGAATTCCAGATAGTATCTTAGCAATGAATGTTAAATCGATCAGAATTGTCTTCCATAAACAAATTTTAAACATTGTAAGACAGATTTCTCTAGCAAATACAAATAGACATGTGATGAGAAGTTCTGTGCATGCACGAAAGGCTGAAAACAACATTTCCTTTTCTCCAGAAGGTTCTGAGGAAAATGGCTGTTAACATCCCTGGACTTGTGGCAGTCATTGTCTTCTATGTGCTAATTCTTGCAACTGGAATTTGGGCTGCTCGAAAATCGAAGCAGGAAGAGAAAAAATGCACTGGAGACAAAAGTGAGGTGGCCATGGTTGGAGGGAGGAACATTGGAACCTTGGTTGGGATTTTTACGACAACAGGTAAATAGACATATCTGGAAAAGTAAAGCTGCTGAACGCCACTTTCGTTGCCAAATAAAAACAATCTTCTAGGTATCAGAAGTTGTGAAATCCAAATTCCAAACACTTGTAGAGTGGGCAACCTGCAATGCCCTACCTTTCCTGTCTAATACAGTCACATTCGACAGAACCCAACAAGTCACCGGAGTAGATCCTAGTTGTCTATTTTTAAAGTGATTAATTTATCATGGAATTAGGTAAAATCTAATCCATTGGTTCAATCAACAAGTATGAAGGGAACTCCAGCTGGTATATAATATGCAGTGTTCAATAAGAAGTTAAAGAAGCCACACTCATACTAGGCATTCCTACGAATGAGGTGCCAACAAAGCTACAACACAAGGCTACGTGAATGCTCAGCAATGGAAACAGCATATAATTGAAAGAGCTAAACAATCCCATAACCAATGAATCGGATCAAATATTTGTAGTCTTTCCACATCCAGTTGTAAATGGTGTTTTATTTGTTCATGGGATTTGGGCGTCACCAGCAAGGCCAGCATTTGTTGCCCATCCCTAATTACATTTAAGAGCCGTTAAGCATCAATCATACTGCTGTGCATCTGGAGTCATATATCAGCCAGACCAGGTAAGGAGTGCAGATTTCCTTCCCTAAAGGACATTTGTGATCCAAATGGGTTTTTATGACAATCAATGGTGGTTTCATTGTTGTGCCTTTTTAATTCTAGATTTTTATTAATTGAATTTAAATTCCACCAGCTGCCATGGTGGGATTTGAACCTATGTCCCTAGAGCGTTAGCCTGGGTCTCTAGCTTACTAGCTGAAAGACCTTATCACTATGCCACAGTATCCCCTTAATTGGTGGGCAATTGAACAACTAACAGGAGGAGGAGACTCTTTGAACATCCCCATCCTCAATAATGCCAGAGCCCAGCATGTGAAAGATCAGCATCAAAAGAAGCATTTCCAACCATCTTCAGCCAGAGGTGTCAAGCGGATGATCCATTTCAGCCTCAGGTCTCCACCATCATAGATGCCAGTCTTCAGCCAATTTGATTCACTCCATGTGATGCCAGAAATGTCTGAAGGCACTGGATACGGCACCAGCAACATCCTGCGTGTAGTGCTGAAGACTTATTGTCCAGAACTAGCCATGTTCCAGTACAGCCACAATACTGGCATCTAGCCAGCAAAGTGGTATATCGCGCAGGTATGTCTTGTCTAAAAAGCAGGACAAATCTAATTCAGTCAAATAATGTCCCATCAGTCTAATCTCAATCACCAGCAAAGTGAAGGAAGGGATCATCAACAATGTTATCAAGCAATACTTACTCACTAACAACCTGTTCACTGAAGCGACATCTGTGGAGAGAGAAACAGAGTTCATGGTTCCAGACGATGCCCTTTGATCAGAACAGTTCTGGTGATCAACCTGAAACATTGGGTGGATTTTTGCCACAGAGTTAGGAAACAGGAGCTGGATTTGTTTTTGGGTCAGAATTGGCCTCCGGTGGAAACTGGTTAAAGTTAAGATTTTCACCTAGGGAAGCTCTCAATTGATATAAAAACAGGTTTCCTGACCATTTAGAGCCAGTGTGGGGACAGGAACAGAGGTGGGTCAGATGAAGTAGGAGACCCATTTTGACACACCACAACCGCCATTACAGAGGCTGCTGGTTATCGTGAGGAAGAAATCTGTGGTTTGTGTCAAAGCCTTCCCACTGCACCAGAGGCAAGTGAGGTGTCACAGGGAGCCAGAGGCCTGGCACCTGTGGAAGAGCTCCCCCTGGTTCATCGATGTCGACCTAGATCTAATGCAGGAGGCTGTGTGAGAGAGGAGGGAGGTTCTCTTGCCGGAGGGTGGCAGGACGAGGCAACCTTGCCTTGCAGCAAAGCTTCTCTATGTTCAGCATCATCTCCTTGAGTCTCCAATTCCTCCTCCTCATTTACTTCCTGCTACTGCTGCTCCAATAATGAGCTGTCTCCTTCCAGGGCCTCACCGACCTCAAGGTCCACACTTCTCTGGAGGGCCATGTTATGGAGAATGCAATGGATTACTACAATGACTGAGACCCTTGCAGGACTGTACTGCATGGCATCATCCAACTAGTCCAGGCACTGGAATCGCATCCCCAGAAGCCCAATGGCCTGCTTGCCCTACTGAGCAAGTGGCATTGATTGTGTCGCTTCTGTGCCCTTGGCAGCATTGCCCCTCGTTCTTCTGCCCCCATGATGCCAAAGGGTGCTGATCCTGATCAAAACCTGATCAAAGCTGAGTACCTACTCTTCCTGCCACCTGCACAGTGCCAATGACACCCCCTTACCAAGTATTGAATTCTGCTCTGTTTCTTTTTCCAGAAGTTTTTCCATCCATTCTATGTCCATCAACCTAGCACCAGTGAGGCAACATACCTCTCAGGACTCTGGCTCAATGCCCTTGACTATAAGATTCTGCATTGCTACCACTCTCCATTTGCCTCTCACTCTCTTGGGCAGTCCACTTCTCCTCAGTGATGCTCATGACCACCTTTCTCTTCGTGGTTGAAACTGTCCACCTTACACTTGTCCAACACTATATTGGACAGTTCTAACAATTCAGGGATCCTGTGAGCATACGTGAGCTACGTCTCCCTCTGCTGCAGCTGCTTCATTCTTCCTACACTATCCCTCTGACTTGAATTGTCCAACGCTGCCTCCTAGCTGAACACAGTCTGGAGAGTTTGATCCAGAAACCCCTCATCTTCTCACAACAATCAAAACTCCTCTTAATCACTTCACACATAATTACAGAAGAAAATAATCTTGTCCAATGGCACTTCAAGCCTGAACTCCCTCTAAAGCTGAACTTCACTATGTTTGTGTGGCAGCTTAGTAAAATATTGCATGCAAGAGGTAATGTCACCTGCCAATTTGAAACAAGTTTTACACCCAGCATAGTTAAACTATTTAATAGGGAATCAGTTTGTTTTTATTGTATATTGGAAGTCAGGGATTGATAAGGGGGCCTGAAATTCCTATAGGACCACTCCACTGGTGGAATAGCAGCATAGCAGCGTGGCCAAATGCAGAGGTTCAGACCCCATCCCAAATTATGGGAACATGATCGTTTACATATGTGGGACAGGCACATTGTGCTTCAGTGGAACCCATTCTAAACATTTAGCAAAGATTGCATGCTGCTCCACTGGTGTAGTGAGGGCTGAGGAGGGGCCATTTTTTTTTTTAATCTTCTGTGGAGAAAAGGACCTCTTATTGAGTGTGATCTGTCCTTCTTGGATTGATTTCCTCTCTGACCAAAAGAAAGGGGGCCTTTTTAAGGCTGCAGCAGGACTCATGCAAACTCTCGGCTGACAAGAGTTCTCCTGAAGATACGGAATGGGTGGAACTCCCAGAATCCCCAGATATGCCTTATTAGAGGCGGAGTGGCCAGATGATCTGCTCACAGAAACACCCTCCCCCAACCCCACCAATAGAAATGAGAAAGCATGGGAAATGGGGTGAAAACGTTGTCTAACTGCTCCACCTGACTTTTTGTTTTCCAATTTGGGGTTCTCTGGAGTTCTGTCTTGGTCTAGACCATAATGGTGGGGGTCCAAAGTCTTCTCTAAGTTCTCACAGTAGTGTAAGATGTCCATTTTCCCTTTCTAACTTCAAAAAACACAATCTTGAAGAATGCTATGCTCTTTTGCAATTGGTGGTTGCAATAGAATAGCTGATCATGTGGTCTAATCTTCAAGAATCCGCCTAGTAAGATTATGGCAACTAAATTACAATGTCACACCTTCATTAATATAAGTGTGGCACAGCAGGTCTTAAATGCATTGCAGTAGTCAAGTCTGAAGATAGCAAATATATGAAAGAGTCACATGAGGGAACATATTTCATTACATTTTTATTTTCTTTTTGTTCATATATTGCTACATCTCCCTGAGGCAGTTCTGGCCCTCCAGCATGAAATCACAGTCCAGTCCCAATCGCGCGCAGGGGTCAGCTTC
Source organism: Cetorhinus maximus (assembly GCF_964194155.1). Lineage (NCBI taxonomy): Eukaryota > Metazoa > Chordata > Chondrichthyes > Lamniformes > Cetorhinidae > Cetorhinus > Cetorhinus maximus. The sequence continues at coordinate 82,403,226 of NC_135885.1, read as the reverse complement.
CCAACCTCCCCTGATCGCCCCAGCCGAGCCCGCTCGACATGGGCTAAATTCTGCGCCAAGAGATGGCCCAGCCCAGTGCATCCTCCTGTTTAACTTCTCTACAGAACCATACCTAACAGAAAGGAAAACTTGCATTTATATTTATACTATGTTATTATATTATACTTGCATGACTTCAGAACATCCCAAGCATTTTCAAGTCAATGAAGTACTTTTGAAGTGTAGTTATTGTAATGTAAGAAATAATGATATATAATGATTTGAAATGGGTTAGCAACTTCATTAAAATTATGAACATAGTAATTTTACACAAGCATGTTAAGCAATGCACCTAAAGTCGAAGTGAAAACAATTTTAACCTCTATAAAATCTGTCATATATGGTAATTTGGGAATCATGCATATGTCGGTGTGACTATTGTAGCTATGGCACCAAGTTACAAGTTCATATAAACCATCTTACTTTTGAGCTTTACTTTTTACAGCAACATGGGTTGGAGGAGGCTTCATCAATGGAATTGCTGAAATAGTTTATCTGCCACATCGTGGAATAAGCTGGACACAGGCACCCATAACTTATTGTTTGAGTCTTATTTTAGGTAAGAGCTAATAAACAAAATGGCACAATGCAAGATTAGTCCAGCTACACAGATTTAAGTGCAAGCAAAGATGCAATCCTCTTAAACAAAAGTAAATGTGTGACCAGGAACTTTGTCGTTGTTCAGCTGGTATCCTGGAGAAAGTATTGCGCAGTATATTACACCTAAGGAATTTATTTAATCTTTTAAGCATGTTTATAACCTGTATTGGTTTAAATTAAACAAAATTTGAAAAGTTCATTGGATAACAAAAGCACAGTGAATGACATTATAGTCAAGAAATTAGGTATTCATGTAATTTATAAAGATAATGCAATGGCACAAAACACTGGCACTCGAATGTGTTTCACCACAAAACAATAGGACACAGGTTTTCACCCACAATTTTCTAAGTGGTAAGCTGTTGATCTCAGCTGTATAACTATGAGTAAGCAAGTGAAGACCAAGCACTTTGCTCAGGAAAGAGAGGAAAATTGGAGAGAAATTTGGTTGTTCTTAAATGCTGCCTAATAGAAACTCACCATCAGCAGAGTTCTGGGAGTTGGTCGCCTCACAGCTAGGGATCTAAGATTGGTGAATAATGTGAAGAGATCATCAAGATGGGAAAATCAGAATACTTTTATAAAAAGGATATGGATTTGAAAGAAGTTAAATGTTACTGAAGTATGACCAGCCCTTAATCATCAAATATTAAAATGTACCTACAACCCCAATCCTGCCGGTACCATCATCAGCAGAGCACTTGTCAGTTGAATATTGTACATTAGATAAGTTGAGATTGTGGAAGTTTTGTTCAGTTTAGTTTTGAGCCCAGGCAAAGAATTCACAGTTTACTTTCTTGGGAGCTGAAATAAATTTGTGAGTCTCGACCAATTCAAATGGAATGTTGTGCATCTGAAGGAACTGGTTTGATGGGCCAAATGGTTACACAGTTCCTTACAATCTGATCATATAAACATAGATGCAAGTGCCATATATTAGGGAGCCAAAATTTTTCATTGTTTCACTGGGTCTAAGAGATTTTGGGGATTGGGATTCTGTTCTATTTGCCTTGAAAGAGTTGGGGCTTCCTTTGGCTTTTAAGATAAATGAGAGCAAAAAGTCAGAGCTGGGAGCAGAAACCAGCTCATGCAAAAGGTCCCACTACTTTGTCCCAGTTGACACCAAGTGTATCAATGCTGAGCAAGTTGAGCTATACTGGGATTCAGAAGGAGAAAAGTGGGCCCCAAAAGCCTGAGCACCTGAAGAGAGTGGTTCTACCTTTTAAAACATGTTTATTAACAGGGGGCCGTGTAAGAGACCATAGCTGGAATTGGGTTGGTTAGGGTGGAGCAGAGGAGGGGTTAGTATTTGAGTGCCACGAATAGTGATTTGTACCATTGCTGTCATGCTAATAAGGTGCCTACCCACTGGTCCCATCAACTTTGGCAGGGTCAACACTGGGGGGCAGTGGTAAGGCACATCCTAGCAAAACAAACAGAATTGCAATGTGTAGATGTTTTGCCCTTATAAATATAGCTTCCACTTTTACTTTTAATGCAGGTGGCCTTTTCTTTGCAAAACCAATGAGGACCAATCAATATGTCACCATGATGGACCCATTCCAGATTAAATTTGGTAATATCATGGGTAGTCTCCTCTTTATTCCAGCTGTATTAGGAGATATATTCTGGTCAGCTGCTATTCTTGCAGCATTAGGTAAGTTTTAAAAGTTTGCTGAATATATACATATTATTGTATTTGTTGGCTGGCTTATTTATTATAATTCCATGATTTATTAACAATGATTCACATCTATTTCAGGTTCTACGATGGCGGTAATTTTGGATATTGAAACTTATTTGTCCATCATTCTGTCAGCTTGTATAGTTATTATATACACATTATTGGGTGGTCTCTACTCTGTGGCATATACAGATGTGATGCAAATGGTTTTCATTATCATCAGCCTGGTAAGTATTTTCTAAGTATAACCTGATATCAGAAATTCTGAAGAGTTATCTCTATAACACAATTAACCCTGGAGTTCCTCCTGGGTAAAAACAAGTCAAACAACATAAAAGATTGCAAAAATTTGGACATAAATAAATGTGTTCTGTTTGTAACTATGGCCAAACATCTGCAATCTTTTCATTGCAGCCATTGAACCCTGTACCCACAAAATTCACTACAATACAAGTTTCCTCCAATTGCACCTGTTTCAGGGATTTCATTAGATTGCTCCCAGGTTCTCAGGTACACAGGCATCTTATCTATGGTCACATGAATCCAACGCAAATCAGCTGCTGACTAAAGGCGAGTTCAAGCCTTATGCCTGGCCTGCTGCTGCAGAAATCATACATCTTAAAAAAAAACTTGAAGGATGACTCATTTTTAGGCCAGGGAGAGGAAATTAGGAATACATCAGAGTTTGTACAGAACAATTTAAATCAATTACTGCAAAAGTTTGCATGACAAAGAAATTAATAAGTGCTTATTGTCTTCAGCCTCATTCAGAAGGGAATTATTCCCCACCTTTTTTACTAATCCACCCTAATGGATGCCATCTACAAGACGCACTGCAGTAACTCACCAAGGCTCCTTCGACAGCACCTTCCAAACCCATGACCTCTACCACCTAGAAGGACAAGGGCAGCAGACACATGGGAACATCACCACCTGCAGGTTCCCCTCCAAGGCACACGCTATTCTGACTTGGAGCTATATTGCTGTTCCTTCACTGTCATTGGGCCAAAATGCTGGAACTCCCTCCTAACTGCACTGTGGATGTACCTACACCATATGGACTACAGCAGTTCAAGGAGGTGGTCACCACCATCTCCTCAAGAGCAATTAGGGATGGGCAATATATGCTGGCCTAGCCAGCGACGCCCACATCCCGTGAAAGAATAAATCCCTAGCACTGTGAAGCTCCATTGGCTCTGCTCCAGTCATGAATTAATTACATTTGATTATGCTGATTGATTCATGGGAGATTTTACATTCAGTCTTACGCTAATTAGCTTGCACAGCAACTTTGTACAATATCACTTTGGCCAGACAGGTGCACATTTTAAACACAATTTTCCAATTGCACCTTAGAGATTATTTGCTTACCTCTATTTATTGCATGTATTATGGAAAAGATGAAAATGGAAAGATGGACAGCAAAACTTTAATTTAAACAATTTTTAAAACGTTAAACATTATGTGACATTTTGTACATCGCGTGCATGATGCTACAATTCAGATTGCATTGTAGCATAAATAACTGAAAGCTCAAATTTCTCCCAGAAAACTATTGAGCTCCGGTCCTGGGGCTGCCTGTGTAAAACTTTGGTTGCTCAGTTGGAATAGTTTTGAACAGCCCTGCTACGTGGAAAAATTGACTTCACTGAACATGCATTGGCTTTGAAAAGTGCAATGTGGAAAAGATCTGAAGTCTGTAAGATCTATTTTCCAAAAGAGCAGTCGTGGAGATCAATACAGGTTGTGAAGAAGGTGCTTACCTCTTTCTTTCTCCTTTCACTTGCCTTTCAAATCATTATCATGTGGCATCATGTCCTCAACCATTTATGTCAGTTTAGTTATTTCTATCCATGTATAATTTCAAGCTCATTCTTTATCAGACATTGATCTTTTTTTGGAAGGATTTAATTGACTTGGGGGTTGGCAGGGATGTTGCACCATTAGCTCAGTTAGCTAGATGGCTAGCATGCAGTTCAAAATAATGCCAACAGCAGTTTGTCACTGGTGGCAGGCGATTGCCTTCCACCTGTGTGTTCCATCCCTGTCCTGGTTGAGGTAGACTTGGGACCTACCTTCCTGCCCAACCCCTGAGAGTGGAAGGCAATTACCAGTTACCACTGACAAAAACTGCCAAGAAAATGGCTCAGGATGAAGCATCAGCAGGCAATGAGCCAAGGATCTGTGTTCGGGCAGAGCAAACATGAACGAATGAATGAACAAATTTACATAGCAATCATTTCTGCATGGACTTTGTAGTGATGAGAAAATTGGCTACCATTGTTGTAGGTGGAAGTCCAGTGCTGACACACTTTCACCTGCTTAACATTCAAGGGGCAGATCTACCCTGTTGACTCCTGAAAGGAGGGAATTGCCTGAGGGAATAGTATAGATTTTCCTTCAATTTGTTCGTAGGTCATTCAATTAGAGCTTTTTCATTTTGCTCTAGTCCTCCGGATGATAGGTAGGTTGTCATGATTAGCAAGATTATTTGATTTATTACACATATATTACATACAATTATATAAATATCACAATATGAAAACTGTCCATTTGCCCTATTTGGCTAGAAGGCTAGAGTGTGATGCAGAATGACGCCAACAGCGAGAGTTCAATCTCCGTATCAGTTATAGTAGTTCATGGAGGCCTGCCTCCTCACCTTGCCCCACACGTGTGTATTAATGTCATGACCAAGCTCAGGATAGACAAGAGCTGGAAACCATGCTGTTGAAAACGAGTGAATATTTATTGGCTATTTACACTGTTTATAGGGACAGACTTTAGCAGGACTCCTTTAGAACCTTTTTCCCTCAGGTTCCAGTTACATGTGATCTGACATAATTGAAACATCACTGATGATGCACTCTGACAATTAGCATAATAGCTATTACCCCCTTATACTACACCTCGCCCCAGGTTTGTCATTCTACTCAGAAACTATTTCCATTGTTATCCTACTCTCATTACCCCCACCCCCACACTCTCTTACATCGGTGACATCAACCCCTGACTGTGGTCTTAACTCTCTTTGAGGATGTATAGAATTTATGTGCTCCATAGGCTGGGATTTCCCGCCTGCGTTGGGTGTGTTCGGTGGCGTGAGTGGACAATATGGTGCAATCGGTTTCATGATGGCGTGAAACCAGTTTGCAATCTTCCACTCAGCCCATCAATGGTGGGCCGCATTCTCAGCCATCGGATGTTGGGAACCTCATTGTAATCCATCAGTATATCATTATTAGGCCAGATGTGCGCATGGGGGGCCGCACTTTGTTCAGGACTTCAAGGTTTGTTTGCCTACCTTGCTTTGGTCAGCAGTCGCCGTCATCAGCGCCAGGCTTCACATACAGCACCACATCACTTGTAAGGGAGCTCATGGAAGGTCTCTAGCTACCAAAACAGTCATATTTGGGTGGCTTTTCAATAGCTGCAGGGCAAGGTCTTGCTTGGGGAAGGGGGAGAAGTGACCTCAGGCAAGGGAAGAGGCTGCAGGATGAGGGCTGTATTGCGGAAGGTGGGTATCCCAGGGTATGTGTGGGGGCACATGTTGATCAATGCAAGTGGCCTCAAGATGGTGAGGGCTGAGGAGGCAGCCTCCAGAGGAGTTGAGGCTAGATGGACATGTGAGGGTATGTGTGTGAGAATGGGTGGTGATGTCCCTTGAGCTGGCAGTGAGTGAGATGCCAGTGAATGTGCGATGGGCTTGAATGTGTGTGGCTAGAGTGATGAGATACTTGCCATACCCTGGCTGCAAAGATGAGATCATTCATCCTCTATCTGCGTTGGATGGCCAAACTCTTCTATGGAACATTGGCACTGATCACCACTGTCACTGCCTGCCATACTGGATTAGTGATGATGCTGACCATCCTGCAGCCAGAACAAGGGTAGAGGACATCACGACAGGCCTCCATGGCAACCAAAAGGCATTCCAGTGACGCATCATTAAACCTGGGGTCTACAGTCTTTTTGCCTTTCGTGGACATCTTCCCTGTAGTAGTCATGGGCTGGAAGCACTGAGATGTGTACGCATGGCTGGACTTTAAATATGGCGCTTGGCGTGATGAAGCAGTGAGGTGATGGCATGATGGGCAAATGAGAGCCTGCCCACCATAGAAACGAAGTGTTTCCTGGGAATGCATAAGTAATGAGGCGGGTTTGAGACGATATGGCGTGAAAGCCTGCCATCACGGCTGGCAGGTAAAACGTCATTTTACTCGCCCGCTACTGTGCTTAGCGCAGATCTGGGATGATTCCGCTCATAATCTTTTCCTTGGAAGGCACCGATCTCCGCAGGCAGAGATTTCTGCTTCTGTTCCGCAGGATAAAGGTGATGAGCAGAGATCTTTATTTTCTTCTCCTTTTTCTTTCCCTTCTTCTTGGTACTCTGGGGAAAGGTTGAAATGCTGTCTGGTCTTACTTGAAAGAATGCAGCTCATACAGTTCCTGTGAGGGTTTGTACAGCTCTAGAAGGTCTACAAACTTCTACTGCTGCAACAAGCCTAGTATGATGTAATGCCTCATCCATGACTGAATCAGACGGATGAAGAGAAGGACAAAGAATATCCTGAAGACAAATTGATAATTGTCCTGCTAATACTGTAGGAATTTCTTTTTCTGTAGTTAGTGGTTCAACTTGCACACACTCTTCAGTGTGAGTTTGCTCCTCAGTGGGCCTGAACTTCTCTGGAACTTCATCAGAATATACCATGTCACCAGCATCAGCAATGAAAGGAACATGCAGAGCCAGAGAAATTACACTTTCCTGCACATCTATGGCATTAGTAAGATCTGTAGTAAGCACCTCCGTAGTTTTTGGTCTCCAGATTTAGCTTCAGATACAATGATAGCAGGGATTTATTCTACAATGGTTACGGTGGCAATAGTTAGAACTTCTGGTCTCAGTTCTACATTGTACAAAAGAGTTCTTGCATCAGGTTCTTGTTGTATGTCATTGGTGTCTTCAGAAGATTGTACAGATGGATTTTCAACCTTATCACGTTCTTCAATAATATGCTCTTCCCCCTCAGCAGAGGTATCTGGGCTGTCATCATCTACGCTGTCTTCAAAAAGTAAAGCAAGGTACAGGATTCCTTTTTGAAATCATCGATCTCACTGGCATTTTGGTTATGATCCTCTTCCACCCTTTCCTGAAAGAGCAAATTAAGGTCTAAAATATCATCTTGTGGCTGGTCACCTTCTTCCTTGGTGCACCTGTCTCCCACTTTGTCTAGCTTCTCCTCAAAGAGAAATGCAAGATCTACGATGTCCTTCTGTGGCCATTGGGATGGAGTTTTATCAATGAAGACTCTTGTGGATCTACCACTTCTCCTAAGAATAATACGTGCTGTTCTGCAGTACCAGCTATTTCTTGGACACTTGCAGAATGGAATGGTCTGCCTTAAAATTTTTGACCTGAAAATGGAAGCTTCCTGCTGCAGCATACTATTTAAAATGCCCCCTCTTGTAGCAGGAGCAGCTCTCGGCATTAATGACTGGGCAGGCTTTGTGCTTTTGAAGTTTTTTTCCCTCCACAACACAGACATAGAACAATGGCGCTTACCGCACCCTCTTCTTACTGGCTCTGTTTTCCAGCAGGTGCTTATAACTCTACGGTTCAGGAATTGGACTGAGTCGGTGGTCTGCCCCCAGGAAGGCTCCTTATCACCCCAGATGCATAACCTGTTTTGCTTGCAAGGTTCAGTCTGCCTGGCTAACTGTAACGCTTTGGACAAAGTGGGATCTTCTCCTGACTGCAAGAAGTCTGACAATGCTTCATCAATCACGCCCACTACGATGCAGTCTCTGATGAGCTTCTCTGTCAATGTCCGATGCCCACAGTTATCTGCTAAGTGATATTGGCATTTTTAAAAGGTTCGATATTCTCTCCAGGGTCCTGTCTGCGCCAGTTGAATTTTGCCCAGTATATTATGGTATTGCGCCTTAGGCTAAAGTAGGAATCTAAGGCCTTGATGACCACCTCGTATTTAGTGGTTTCTTCCTCAACCTGCTGCCTTCTTAAAATGTCGTCGGCCATAGCTGCCGCTTGCATAGAGGAGAACACTGACCTGATCCTTATCTGGTTTCTGAGTGAGTCCGGAGTTCAGGTATCGACTGAATCGGCAACACCAGTAACTCCAGTGCGCAGCTTGGCTGAGGGCCTCCATGAGGTCCAAGGGTTCAGGCAGAAGTGAGACTTTCTCCATAGCTCTGTTACTTATCCTCTGATTGTAACTCTTCAACCGGTCAAATAACTTCAAAAGTATCTGCCTCTGCCTCATCACTTCATAATTTCAAACAGCTTTATCAAATCATTTCATAATCTCCTCTGTTCTATCCAAACAGCATTCATTTTTAAAGTTCTATTTATTTGTATTTGCTCTTACATGGGAGTATCCTAATGATTCTTCACCATTACTTGCTCTATCTCAATATACTTCCTATAGTATGGAGACCAAAACTGCACAATGAACTGCAACAGTGGTCTTGCTGAGGTTTCTTACATATCATTAAATCTTGACTTTAATATCCTATGCCTCTTAAAACACAGTTTTGAATTTTTTATGGCACCTGAGGTGTTTCTTGTGAATGTGAATCTCAATAATCCTCTGTTCTTCTACATGGTCCATCTTTTCCACAATCAAAATATAATTATTCACTTATATTTTATAAATCAATGTGCCACTTCACATTTTTGAATTTTACTTTCTCCTCCATTCCACCATTTTGCTGTAATGCCCTGGCAGCTTCCTTTGGTCTTCATAATTATTGACTTTTATTTTAGTATCATCTGCTCCCTCTATCCCTATATCTATATCATTGACATAGTGAATATCAGCAGCCTTTCAGCCCTGAAGGGACACCATTACCCACTTCCAACCACTTCAAGGAGTGAACCACCCTTCACTCCTACTCTCTGTTTCCTCCTTTCTAACAAAGTTTTAATTCGATTTGCTCCTTCTCCAATTCCATACATTTTAGTGTGCTCCAATAGGCTCAGGCTATTTTACATACATTAGAAAAACTAAAGAATATTTTTAAATTTTCTAGTGTGATTAGAACACAACATAACTTTAGAGTTACAGAAATGTTCAAAGCTAAGGGTATGAAGTGACATGTTAGTTTATATAAACTTCATATTTAGACTCTTGAGGAAATAGATATTGCTGCACAAATCAAAGTGATGCTACCTACAATTATAGGGGAATATCTACATATTTCTTCAAAAATCATAAACACATGAAAAGACTAGGATGAGGCAAATCAAATAGATTGCAAGATATTATTTTCATACATCATTAAAAGTTCAATGCACCGTCAAACTGCTATGACCACTCTTCTCGAAAATAATCTGTTGTTTTGAAAATCTCTCCCAAAACTCCACCATCCAGCATTGACCTGATTACAAAACCCCTTTCAAAAAAATCAAGTTTATCAGAAGGTCTCTCACTTTCTGTAGTCAGGCTTAAAAAACAAGTTCTCTTCAATCCTCTTTAAATGTTTTACAATCGATCTGATAATGTTTTACAATCAATCTAATAATGTTATCTTTGATAAGGTTGCAATATGCAATTAGACAGTAATGTTTGATAATGATAAAACGTGACAATATTAACTTCAAGAAACCATTAGCAGGAATGCAGCCTTATTCTAGGGTACTTAAATGCAGTAACCTTGAGTATCAATAGAGGTTCTGCTAAACTCCTGCTGTAGCTGCAGAAGTAGTCCAATAGAACCCACTGAAAAAAACCCAATTGTATTAGGCACCTGCTGATTCAGGGATTCCTTAAACAACCTTCACTCACTACTTATAAAACCAATCCCATCAATGAATGCCTTCAGGAATTAAACCTCGATTGAACTCCCTAAGACAGGAGGCTGCAGGTCAAGTGGACTAGCCACCAGATGGGTGCAAATGGGTCCCACCAGAGAGTTCAGGCAAGGGAGTAGCCTGGACCCCAAAGAAAGGACAACATTTGTTAACTAAACTCTCGATCAACCCCCTTTATAAAGGAGTACAAAGTAGAAGTAGATAGGGATTTCAGGAGAGCCTAGAATCCACAGATTTTTGTAGCATGGGCCAGATGGGTGTCATAGGTCAATCCAGAATGGCCCCGTGCAAATTAGGTACCTTCCTGTTGATCCCGTAGATATTGTGATCACAGCCTACAGATTTTTGAAGTAACTGTGTCACTAAGAGTCCACTATAGAATGCTAATACAAAAGTGCAGGAGGAACAGCCTTAAACTGTGCTTAGCAACATATATAAGTTGACCCATTTCCTTAATTAAACATCAGATCAAAATGCCAAAATTATTGGAACATGATTGGCAGGAAATCTTACGGGATTTATTTTAAACTTAGTTGTATAAAGTATTAAAATGTTAAAAGACACCTCAGTGCAGAATTACAATAAGTTCCACAGCTACACCGTTACTGAGCATAATTGTCCATAAAACTGGTAAGCTTGACTTGTTGATTGTATTGTACTACTGTTACAGCACTTAAAGTGCTATAAAATATCTCTGGTTGCTTAATATTAGAATCATATGCTAAAAAGAGCCTTCATGATTATCTAAGGTAAAACAGGATTAAATTACAATTATTTTATTTTGTTTTCCTTACTAGTGGCTTTGTGTGCCGTTCACCATTACAAATCCGGCAGTTACTGACATCAAATATACCATGGTAAATGAACTTTACCAGAGCCCATGGATTGGTAAAATAAAAGTGAACCAGATTGCCCGATGGATTGACGATCTACTTTATATGGTTAGAATTCTTCACATATCAAACATTGGTATTATAATTATGCTAATTAGTCCATAATTAAAATTGTCAAAGCTTTTGTGACAAGGTTTGTTGTGATAACATTCAGGGACATAAAGTGTACAGAGAAGAGGAGATGTTGTAGTTATATATGTCAGATTCACTTGGGAGATTAATAAAAAAAAGTTGCTCATTTGTAATTATCTTGTGTTTGAGATATTGTGATGAAAGCATGCAATTAAATTGTTTCATTGCTTGAAATAACCATTGCTAAATAATTTACTTCTTGGATATCTTTGTTTTATCTAAAATGCCAACCTTATTAATTTCTTTCAGACTTTGGGAGGTATTCCTTGGCAAGTGTATTTTCAGCGAGTTCTTGCTGCATCATCAGTTTCTCAAGCACAGAAAACATCTTATATTGCTGGTGTTTTATGCTTCATTTTGTCTTTCCCTTCCATCATTATTGGTGCAGTTGCTGTTTCTACAGGTATGGAATATAACCCATCATACTGAGATTAACAAAACACTGGCATTGTTTATTCTACATGTGAGACACTGATTATGATGGCCCTTGACATAAGCGAGCACACTAAACTAGCCATCATGCAGAGGGTATTGTTTTCATTTTACTGGCATGCAGCTTCTAAGCATTCTGAGGAGAGAGGAAACTTGTTGACTGTATCTAAACAAAACCTAAGAAATGAACTATACATTGCCAATCATGATGACCTCAAATTTCTCACAGCCTTTTGGAATGTAGGACAGCAATGCAATGAGACTTCAGCCACCTATGAGGTGACACAGCTGAGGCCATCAGAACAGGTGGGATCAACTGTTATGACCAAGTGAGGAGGAGTGAGCTGGTTCCCCTTTATTCAGCCCCCTCGATTGGTTGCAACAAATGTTTTTTATAATTTCTTTTCTCCGTATATGCCTTTCCCAATCCAAATGTATTTACTTTTTAATAAGGAGCCAATCAAACCAGGTTTTCTTGAGTCATAGAAAGAGTATGTTTATTATTTACTAAGCCCAGGGAAAAAAATAATAAAAGACATGATGGCACACACACTGATTTCAGAAGCAGGAAAAGTCAGAGTCCAAATATAAGTTAAAAGAATATACGATTAAGTCCTTTGCTTGTTCTTGAGATGTAGATTGTTGAACTTTGCAGTTGTTTGAACTTAGCTAGTTTCCTTTAAAATCCTGGAGTTCAATTGAAATTCAGGTAACTGCACTTTGCTGGAGACAATATTAGTTTTGGAGAGAGAGAGAGAGAGAGAGAGCTTCTTTACTGCTCCTTTCAGCAGTTTTTTCCAGATGACTTTGGCTTTTCGCTCTAGTTTTTGGTTTGGCAAAACCAATTCTTAAACTTCCTGTCTGTATATTCCAAGCAGAAATTCGATTAACATGCCTTGCAGTAATTGTTGTCAAACAAGTAATCACATTTTTGATCTTTCATCTTAGAAACTTCTGACACATTTTAAATTAGTAGGAACCAACAGGTGATGGGGTTATTTCATCCTCCACAGGGGGTTTTGAATGTCTGTTGGGTAATTGCCTGGCTAGCAGTTCCCATTCTCTTAGCAGAAGTACACTTGATTAACATCTAGCACTTTGCATTTTAATGCTTTCCTTTCAAGGGTCCCTCACAATTGGACCTTGATACTCCCAGGTATAGAATTCCATGAGCAGCATGTCAGCAGTGCAACCCATACAGTAACGTTCCAGAAAAGATCAGATTACAATTCCTGACATCAGGTGACTGTGGTAGCCATCTATGGTCAGTGGCTTTTTTTTTGTATTTCTTTTTAAATAAATTCCTCCTTAAACAGTTCAATATGTTTTTGGTTAGCTGGTGAAGCTACAGGTAGATCTCACTCAGTTACAATTTCCTGTTGTCATGACGCAACTTTTTTCCACATTTGTTGCTGAGCCAAAGAACATGTCCCATATAAGCTGTCATCATTATAATCATCATCCTCTTGTTCTTGTTCCTCCTCATTTGGTTTGGGGAAGGAAACTTGCTGCTGCAAGACTTAAAAGTCTGCAGTACCTGTAGAGGCAGCAGCTTCCTGAAGGGTAGGCAGACAATTGAATTGAAATTAATTATTACAAAAGAATTCTGAACTTCTCAAGATCCTTTTCATAACAGCACAAGAGTTTTCAGAATCCAAAACATTTAATTTAATTCCCATCAACTCATGGAAAGCAGTCTCAGACTGATCTATGCTTTTATGAATCATTTCAATTGTTTATAACTTGAGAAGCATGTTCTAAAGTGTTGAAGGTTCATGTGGACTCGAAACGTCGACTCTTTTCTTCTCCACCGATGCTGCCAGACCTGCTGAGTTTTTCCAGGTAATTCTGTTTTTGTTCTAAAGTGTATAGTCTGTCATGCCAAGGAGGTTCAAACACTGATATTTTTTATGTATATAATGAGATCCTAATAGAGCAAATGGCACTGAAAGTGATTGTTGGGATTGCATGGGAGAAACCTGCTGAAGGAAGTAACCTGAGCCAGCTGGAGTGAGGTGGCAATAATATTCAATGTCACCTCTCTTGTCTCCAGCATAGCAGACCAGTATCAGAAAGATTCAATAACCTGCAAGGGCAGTTGAGGAAGTAGAACTGCTACCTTCACCTTTTCACTTTGGTATTATGGACCATCACCTTCACTTTGTAAATGGAATGACAAATTGCCCTGCACAGTGGATAGTTGTGCAGAGACTCTCTAGCTCTGGAACTTGTTTGAAACTGCCCTCGAGGATTGCTTTTTGCATGCTATTCTTTCCAACACTAGCTTCTCCTGTTAAAAGGTCCTTCCAGCACTTTTACCTCCAGCAGAGTGATTGCAGACATATGGCAGCTGACCCAGGCTATGGAGTTCTAGAAAGGCATTCTAGTTTGGCTATCAGTGATGGTGAAGTCAATGGGCTGAAGCCAATTGAAGGCAATTGAGTGCAAAACTGCACTTTCACCTGCTGCAGCGTTTTAAAGAAAATCTAGAGGTGTCCCTATCTCATTGCTTTTCTTAAGGGCTGCACAGCCATTCCAGTTCATTTCCTCTTCTTCTGCAGGTCAGTCTCAGTAACAGGAGGACAGATGAGGAGGAAGAGGAGGAGGAGTGAGATGATGATTATTAAGACGGTGATGATGGCAACATGACAATGAAGAGCCTGGCTCCTTTCTTACTGGCCAATACAATGAATGGTAGGAGTTATGCTGAAGTCACTGTCTTCATGTACACCAGCAACAGGGAGGCATTTTTCTTAATTGCAGACACTAATCGAATATTTGTAAGCTTCATTGCAGTTTGCAACAATTACTCTCCCCAACCTATAGTAGTGTCCCAACACAAGTTGATCCTATGGATAGTTTTGCTGCACCAAGTTACGAGTTGCAGCATGAACCTCATTATACCTTTGCTCTGCTGCAGTCTGAGGCCACCGCACGGGTGTCATCAGCCACGTCCTCTGCAGGTAGCTCTTGTCCCCAAGGAACCAAACCTGCAGCCTCTGTGGACCCTGAGAGTGGAGGAGTTGTACATACTCCCTGAAAACTGCGCACAGACTTGCGGCATGCGTTTGTGGTGGTCGCACACCAGCTGCACAACCAGCGAATGGAAGCTCTTGCAGTTGACATCATTGACCCCTTATTACAACAGAGATCTGAATGCCCCGTGAGTGTAGTCAGTCACACTCTTCACCTGTGGGAAACCCGAGATCTAGGCGAATCCAATCCCTCTTGCATCCTGGCTGTCCTGGTCCCGGGCGAAATGCACAAAGTTGTATGGCCTCGCAAAGATGGCGTCTGTGACCTCATGGATACATTTGTGGGTGGAGACTTGTGAGACCCCACAGAGGTCACCTGTGGAGCCCTGAAAGGAGCCAGTGGCATAAAAATTGAGCCCTGCAGTCACTTTCATGGCCACTGGCAGTGGATGCCCTCCATGTCCCCATGGCACTAAATCCTGCAGTAGCTGGCGGATGTGACCGACCATTTCCTTAGACATGTGCAGTCTTCGGTGACACTGGTTCTCGGTCTGGAGGAATGAAAGGCAGTGTCTATAGACCCTGGGTTTAGCTAGGCGGTGACCAGTGACTGTGGCTCTTCAGCAGTGTGTGCGGGAGCCCCAGCCTCCCCTTCTTCCTGAGGATGTTGCTTCTCCCTCTGGGCAGTCAGGCACCTCCATCGCTCTCTTCCCTGTCGTCTTCACTCTCTCTAAGCTACAAGGCATACAGCTAGTTCCCCAGGGCCCATGCTTTTGATGTACTCCTCCTGCAGTATGAAAGAGAGTGGCGCATGGATTAGCTCTCCTGATTTAGTCTGAAGGCCGCTTAATGCATCCCGGAGAGTGCTGACCACCACTTGGATGGTCAGAGGTTAGTGCACTGCATGGCTGCCCGAAACCCCATCTACCTCCGTCCCACTCCACCTGACCGATTGGCAGCAGCTTTGTCCACTGGGCTGCATGCTGTGTTCTCAGCTCAGGCACAGGCATTCTCCTAACCCACACTGCAAAGCTGCACTGTTAGCTTGTACCATGGGAGAGACTGGTCCAAACCGGGATGATGACATAGCAAGGGGCTATGAGCGCCTCCGTCAGTGACTGCTCCATGGCTAGCGTTAGTAAGGAGATTGTACAACGTGCGCAGTCGTCCAACTGTTCTGCAGTCCACTAAAATGCTCATTAGTTTGCAGTCTGTGCCTGAGGGGTGAAAAGCTCTGGAGCATTTGGTGGCACTTCCATGCCCCTGTGTTGCTTGAGTGGGCAGATAAACTGGAGACCCAACTCCAAGCATGTCAATGTGGCTGCACCTGAACTGTCTCAGCTGCAGAGGTATAGTCACTTTATACAAGGT
This sequence comes from Cetorhinus maximus, assembly GCF_964194155.1. Taxonomy (NCBI): domain Eukaryota; kingdom Metazoa; phylum Chordata; class Chondrichthyes; order Lamniformes; family Cetorhinidae; genus Cetorhinus; species Cetorhinus maximus. The sequence continues at coordinate 82,387,269 of NC_135885.1, read as the reverse complement.
TTCCCTAATGCGTGGCCACTTCCCTCTCCCCCCACCCCGCACATGCTTGTGCGCTACCTTTAACAGCAGTGCAGCCCTTGCCCTCAACCACAGGGCAGCCCTTGCCCCTGCCCTCTCCAACGTGCCTCAGCCTTGAAGTCCAACAGGTGACCCAGACGAGCACTGTGCAACGTTACTGTGCACTCACCTCCGAGTTCCCCTCAAAATGCAGCCCGCCAAGTGCACGCCTTATATATGCTATTGTGAAGCACATCGGCATGGAATCGCACCGACGTGGATGGACGAGCCGCGTGGTGGGATCATTCCGGCGGGCTGGCCTTATAATGATATGCAGATGTATTACAATGAGGTTCCCAATGTCCGATGGTGAGAAACACGGCCCACCATCAACCCCTCTCTGGCTGCAGAATGGTCAGCGGTGTGACCAAACAGGCTTGAGAGGCGGTACCAGTGGTGATCAGTGCCAATGCCTTTTTTTTTTGCAAAAATATACTTTATTCATAAAATATGTTCAATCACATTCCAAACCATTCCAAAAACACCATTTCAAGGGTACAATCCGGTTCAACTTTTGCAAAATATATCACCAGGTGCATCAGTACAAACAATATTACAATCGTTTACAGTCTTTCATTTTGAGCTGTACAGCCCGAGGGGATTTAAACAGTCCCCAGTCCCTCGGTGCACTGTGGCAGAAAGGTCTTAGACAGCGACCCTTCCCCATTGCGCCTTTGCGGCAGCTGCCCCAAGCTTTAGTGCATCCCTCAGCGCGTAGTCCTGGACTTTGGATTGTGCCAGTCCGCAACACTCGGTCGGGGACAACTCTTTGTGCTGGAAGACCAACAAGTTTCGGGCAGACCAAAGCGCGTCTTTCACCGAGTTGATGATCCTCCAGCTGCAGTTGATTTTTGTCTCGGTGTGCGTCCCTGGGAACAGCCCGTAGAGCACGGAGTCCTGTGTCACAGAACTGCTCGGGATGAACCTCGACAGCAACCACTGCATCTCTCTCCAGACCTTCTTTGCAAAGGCACAATCCACAAGGAGGTGAACAACGGTCTCTTCCCCACCACAGCCACCTCGAGGGCAACGTGCAGAGGGGGTGAGACTCCTGGCATGTAGGAAGGATCTGACGGGGAGGGCCTTTCTCACCACCAGCCAAGCCACGTCTTGGTGCTTGTTGGAAAGTTCTGGCAATGAGGCATTCTGCCAAATGACTTTGACAGTCTGCTCGGGGAACCATCCCACAGGATCCACCCTCACCTTTTCCCTCAGGGCCTCTAAGACGTTACGTGCTGACCACTGCCTGATGGACTTGTGGTCAAAGGTGTTTTTCTGCATAAATTTTTCAACGAGGGACAGGTGGTACGGCACGGTCCAACTACTTGGAGCGTTCCGCAGCAGCGTGGCCAGACCCATCCTTCGCAACACCGGGGACAGGTAGAACCTCAGCATGTAGTGACATTTGGTGTTTGCGTACTGAGGGTCTACGCACCGCTTGATGCAGCCACACACAAAGGTGGCCATCAGTATGAGGGCGATGTTGGGCACATTTTTTCCCCCTTTATCTAGAGGCTTGTACATCGCGTCCCTGCGGACACGATCCATTTTTGACCTCCAGATAAAGCGCAAGATGGCTCGAGTGATCGCCACCACGCAGGAGTGTGGAATGGACCAGACCTGCGCCACGTACAGCAACAGCGAGAGTGCCTCACACCTGATGACTAGGTTCTTACCCGCAATGGAGAGGGAGCGTCGCTCCCACATGCCCAGTTTCCTTTTCACCATAGACACTCGCTCCTTCCAGTTTCTAACGCATGCCCTGGTCCCTCCGAACCATATCCCCAGCACCTTCAGGCCGTCAGCCCTGACAGTGAAGGGGACAAAGGATCGGCCAGCCCAGTTCCCAAAGAACATGGCCTCGCTCTTCCCACGATTTACCTTGGCTCCCGAGGCCAGTTCGAACTGGTCGCAGATGTGGATCAGTCTGCGCACCGACAGCGGATCCGAGCAGAAGACGGCGACATCGTCCATGTGCAGGGAGGCTTTTACCTGAGTGCCTCCACTGCCTGGGATCGTCACTCCTCTTATGCCCGGATCCTTCCTGATGGACTCGGCAAAGGGTTCTATGCAACGCACGAAAAGAACAGGCGAGAGAGGACAGCCCTGCCTGACTCCAGATTTAATCGGAAAGCTATCTGTTTCCCACCCATTGATTGAGACTGTGCTACTGATGTTAGTGTAGAGCAGTTGGATCCAATTTCGAATTCCCTCCCCAAACCCCATTTTGGAGAGCACATCCACCATGTAGGTGTGCGATATTCTGTCAAAGGCCTTCTCCTGATCCAAGCTGATGAGGCAGGTATCCACACCCCTGTCCTGTACATAGGCAATCGTATCCCTGAGCAGCGCGAGGCTGTCAGAGATCTTCCTGCCTGGCACAGTGCAGGTCTGGTCAGGGTGAATCACCAATTCCAGAGCGGATTTGACCCGATTGGCGATGACCTTGGACAGAATCTTATAGTCCACATTCAACAGTGAAATGGGTTGCCAATTTCTAATTTCCTCCCTTCCCCCCTTGTGCTTGTAGATGAGGGTGATGATGCCTTTCCTCATGGATTCTGACATACTACCAGCCAGGAGCATACTCTCGTACACTTCTAGCAGGTCTGGGCCGATCAAGTCCCACAGAGCCGAATACAACTCCGCCGGCAAGCCGTCGCTTCCGGGAGTTCTACTCTTCTCGAAGGACTCAAGGGCCTTAGTCAGTTCGTCAGGAGTTAGCGGTTTGTCCAGGCTCTCCCGCGTACTGTCGTCTAAGACCTCCGTGATAGAGGACTGGAAGGACTGGGAGGCTGTGCTGTCCGAGGGCTTCACGTCATACAATCCGGCATAAAAGGATTTGCTGATCCTCAAAATGTCGGACCGTGATGACTTTACTGAGCCGTCTTCTTCCTTCAGGCTGCTGATCACAGAGCTCTCTCTGTGTACCTTTTGGAAGAAGAAACGTGAGCACGCCTCATCCTGCTCCACGGAACGGACTCTGGAACGGAAGATGATCTTGGAGGCCTCCGAGGCAAAGTGCGAGGCTTGCTGGCTCTTCACCTCTTGGAGTTCCTCCTTGACATCGACCCCCATCGACTGCAGCCGGAGCAGATTTTGCAAGTTTTTCTGGAGTCGGGACATTTCCCTCTGTTCCTTTCTAGCTTTCTGGGTGCCTTTGAGGATGAAAAACCTCTTGATGTCTCCCTTGATCGCTTCCCACCAGTGTGTCAGGGACTCAAAGAGGGGTTTCACGGTTCTCCAACCTTTGTAATCCCTCTTGAGCTCCTCAATGTTCTCTGGGGTCAGCAGTTGCACATTTAGCTTCCATGCCCCCCTGCCCACCCTCAGGTCCTTCTCCAAGTGGCAGTCCGCCAGTAGGAGGCAGTGGTCAGAGAAAAACACCGGCTTGACGTCGGTGGATCTGACTGTGAATGCACGGGACACAAACAGGAAGTCTATCCCGGAACGAATGGACCCGTCTGGCCGCGACCAGGTGTATCTACGCTGTGCTCCATCTGCAGGGTTGCTGAAGACGTCGTGCAGCTTGGCATCCTTAACTGTTTCCATCAGGGATCTGGACGTAGCGTCCAATCTGCTGTCGGCCCTGCTGGATCGTCCAGCTGCATCGATGATGCAGTTGAAGTCACCGCCCAGAATGACCGGCCTGGAGGTCGCCAGCAGCAGTGGGAGCTGCTGAAAAACCTCCAGCCGCTCAGCCCCTTGTGACGGGCCATACACGTTAATTAACCGGAGTGGAGCGTTCTTGTACATTACGTCTGCTACGAGGAGGCGCCCGCCCACCACCTCCTTAACCTCGGAGACGGTGAAGTTGCCTCCCCGCAGCAGAATACCCAGGCCGGAGGAACGAGAGTCGTTTCCGCCCGACCAGATCGATGGCCCATGGGATCACCATCGTGACCATTGCCTGTAGGAGCTGAGGTGCGGTATCGCACACTCCTGCAGAAACAACAGGTCAGCTTTGACCTTGGCAAGGTAGTCCAAGGTCGCAACACATCGCGTAGTAGATTTAATGCTACGCACATTTATGGATACAATCTTTAAACCCATTTTAAAGCATTTATTCTCCTACCAAACCTATTGTCTCTGAGAGTCCCAGACCCTTAGTCTGCTCCTTCATACCCGTAGTGAGTTCAAATTCCTTCACTTTGGATGGGCTGAGGTAGATCTCCTTGGCAGTGTTCTGCTCAGGTGGCATCTGGAGGTTCGCGTAGAGAGCGGGTTTTGAGATGCCCTTTGCTGGAGAAGCTTCTCCAAAACACACCCCCTCTGGGGTGTTGCTGTTCCCGGCTTCCTGGAGCTGGGGTGCGATGATTGCCTCACTGCTCCCAGATTCCAGGGGCTGTGGTGCACTGGCCTCCTCAGGTTGCAGGCAAAGTTGGGGTGCGCTGGTCTCCTTGTTGTCTCCAATGTTCTGGAGCTCGGATGTCTCGTCCTCCAACGCCCTGGAGCTTTGTCGCCTCTTCTGTCGGTGCCGCCCTGGCCCTTCTTCATCCGAAGAGCTGCTGCCCTTGTCATCCATGTCGGATGGGAGACGCCTCTTGCCGCTTTTCTGGGAAATGGCTTTGCTTCTTCTTCGCTCCTTCTTCCTTTTGGCGTTCTTCACCGTCCGCCACTCCCCCTGCTGCTTTTCCACTGCTGCCTCCTCCTCCATTGATTCGCTGTCCTGAGGACTGGGAGGTTCAGGGGGTAGTGCTGCTGATTGGCTATCTGTTGCCTCAATCTCTTCCTCCACCTTGTCTCTCTCTGTGTCCTCCTTTGTCCCGTTGAGCTCCCTGGGGGCCTTGGTGGTTGGAGTGACACGAAGCGTTTCTTCTGCTTCCCCCTCGTTGGCTTTGGCTGACTGTGCGTAAGTACGGCAGCATTTGGGGCAGGTCCTGTAGAGATGACCTGCCTCGCCACACAGGTTGCAGCACTTGGCCTGTTTGCAGTCCTTTGTCTGGTGCCCTTCCTGTTTGCAGATCTTGCAGAGGGAGGCGCTGCAGTTGGCCGCCACATGACCAGCCTTGCCGCATGAGCGACAATGCTTGGGTTGCCCAGCGTAGACCAGGTAGCCACGGTTTCCCCCGATAGCGAATCTGGAAGGAGGGTGGAAAATGGCTCCCTTACCGTCGGTCTTTAGCGTGACCTTAAACTGGCATTTGCCTGTCCAGATCCCCAACTCGTCTCGAATCTCGGTGCCGCTCCCCACCCTATCGAAGTACCTGGTGAGGAAGGTGACCACGTCGGCGACAGGGACGAAGGGGTTGTACAGATGCACCATCACCACACGTTCCCGTTGCAACGGCAGAGAAAAGAGCGGCTCCGCCGTCAGGATCTTCATCTCCGGCAGGTCTCTCTTCTCCTCAAACACCCTCAGGAGCTGGACGCAGTCTGCCACTCGCTTGAACGTTACGTCGAAAAAACCAGCTTTGGGGAAGTCCTGCAGGGTGAAGATCTCCGGAGCTTCAAAGCCGCACGCCTTCAACAAGATCCTCCTGGCGAAGAAGACCCGATCCATAGGTAATCCTCCTTCGCTGTCCTTCACCGTGACTCAGACGGTGTTAGGTAACCCATGGTATGGATTTCGATTGGTTGCCAATGCCACACAGAAGAGTTTGGCCATCCAATGCAGATAGAGGATGAAGGATCTCATCTGTGCAACCAGGGTGTGGTAACCATCTCATCACTTTAAACTCACACACTCAAGCCCATCATGCATTCACTGGCATCACACACTGCCAGTTCAAGGGTCATCACTACCCAATCTCACACCATACCCTCACATGTCCATCTGGCTTCATCTCCTCTGGAGACTGCCTCCTCAGCCCTCACCATCTTGAGGCCACTTGCACAGATCAACATGTGTCCCCCGCACAGACACTGGGATACCCTCTTTCCCCAGTACAGCCCTCATCCTGCAGTCTCTTCCCTTGCTTGAGGCCACTTCCCCCCCTTCACCAAGCAAGGCCTAGCCCTGCAGCCATTGTAAAGCCACCCACATGTGGCTGATCTGGTAGGTAGAGACCTGCCCGTAAGCCCCCCTAAAGTGATGTGGTGCTGCCTCTGAAGCCTGGCGCTGATGACTGCGAGTGCTGACCGAAGCAAAGTAGGGCAAACAAATCTTGAAATCCCGAGTGAAGTGCAGCCCGCCAGGTGCATGTCGATTATGTGCTGTCGTGAAACAATTCAGCATGTTTTCTCCCCGACGTGGGCGGACATCCAGCGGGGGGACGATTCTTGCGGGCTGGCCTTATAATAATATGCAGATATATTACAATGAGGTTCTCTACATCCAATGACAGGAAAGGTGGCCCGCCATCAGTGGGCTGAACGGATGATCGCAAACTGGTTTCACGCCGTCATGAAACTGATCCCGCCATATTGTTTGCTCACGACACCAAACAGCCCGATGCCGGCAGGCACAGAAAATCCGGCCAATGTCTGTGTTTAACCATTTATGGTCAGATTGTAAAGAAACCAGCCTGACAGACATTCTTGAGTTTAAACACAATTTTTATTGAGCTAAAAACTCACCCAGGTAAAGACATAAAGGTAGTTTAAAAAGGTAAACTCATGTCCCGACCTTCGACACACACACATGCACACAGGCATGTAGATTAACAAGTTATACAGTAGGAGGTTACTTTTTAGCCAAATTGAAATTCAATGATAAAAGGCAGAATTTGAGAGTTCACAGTTATGAGTCCTTTGCTAGTATCCATGGCTGCAGCAGAATTTTTCCATGGTGGTCTTGAAGTTTTAGTGGAGTTGAAGCCGATGTAAACTGCAATTTCTGGAGAATGTCTCTTTTTTAAACATAATCCATCTTTTCCAAAAGTCAATGATTTTTGCATCTGATGTTCCTTTCATTTGAAAATTCTCTATCTCTGTGCTGGATTTCAAACTGTAGTAGAGATACAGAGTGGAATTTTATGGTCCTTCTCACTGGTGGGATTTTGTGTTCCTGCCAAAGTCAATGGAGTTTTGAATGGCTCGCCGTATTTTACAGCCCCGCCCCCATTGCGACATGACTGTGAAATTCTACTCACAGTCTTGAACTTGAGAGAGAGGGGGGAAAGAGAAATGGTTACTGGTCCATTGGCAGATTTCTTCCAGACTCCTATTTTAGCAGCTTGGGCGTCGTATTAAAAACATTTCAAAATGGTTATTCTGGTCACATGACCTCTCTTCCCAATGTGGTTTCAGAAGGTAATTGATTATCAATGTCTGGTCAGATTGAGGCTATTGTTTTATGGCCTAGGTGATTAGATTCTGTAATGTCCCAGCCATTAACTCCTGAATATCTATCCTCCATCTTGATGAGTTAGGATGGACACCTTCCATATAGTTACTGTCCCTGATAAATTTTCTGTCTCTGCTTGAGAAATATCTTTATTAAAATGCAAATGGTGAGGTCCAATACAGTTTCAGTTCATCTTTTGAACTGGTTCTTGGCATTAGCAGGTGTAAATTCCCATAGGAGACTGTCATGGTATGTCTTAATTGTAATCTACATTGGAACCTTCCAGAAACTGGTCAACTTGAAATACCAGATGTCAGGTGACCTGTAGCCATCTTAAGTCAGTGTCTTTGGTTGTTTTTTAAAAGGTCCTTTTAAAGCAGTTCAATATATATATTTGATCAGATGATGAAATTAAAGATTAATATCACACATGAGGACATCACATCATCGTGACAAAATAAAGCTCCAAAGCATGTGGGGAAACCCAGACTACCGAGCTTCCCATCTGAAACTCTATCGGCTCACTGGTATAGCCTACCCCTGTTAACATTCAAGCCAAAGTGGAGTCATGATCCATGAAAACTATTGTCCAAAGTCCGATCCTTAACTGTCTTTCCTGTATAGAGCTGAGAGATTGGACTAACTCATGACAAAACCATTGTAAAACTCCCTACTAAGCAATCTTTGATATGAAGACTTTATTGTTTCTGGTCACAAGCAATCTGAACATCCAGGATACAGAATTCCTTTCTATTTAGGAAGTTCAACTAGTTCACAGTGTGATCTGGATCCCATTTATTGCTCCTGAACTCTGAGAAAACCAACAACATAAGGCTTTCATGCTGCTTCTTGAGAGCCATCCCAAAATGGATGCTGGCAGTGCAGAGCTGCTGAGCTGTGAAAGGCTGGCAGCTCTCAAGGGAAGACATGGCTGTGCAGCAATTAAATGACCCTGGGGAGCTGGGAGCCCCAGCCCTGCTGCCGATTAGAAACTTTATTCCATCGGGGCCCCCACAGATTGGGTTGGCGGGGGTGCCACCGCATTTCATAACAGATGACGGGCCTCTCTGCCACCCACATTAAATTCCACCAATGTCATAAAATAGTACCAATTGTGATAGAATTGTTTGGGCGGTTGATCTAGCCTATAGGTCTGTGTATAGAAGCTAGCACAGGTCAACATAGTTTCCATTGTGACATTTGAAATAAATTCTATGAAAGCAGAAACCCTCACTCTTATCCTAACAAGAATTCCGTGGCAAAGGGGATAGTTGTGAATTGTTCTCATCCTTCTGCAATGTTGCCACTTCCTTCAGTTATTCACTTCTGATCTCCTCCTCTTCCCCTATCACTGCATGAAGTGCAACCCTCATGATGAAACCCATACTACCCATAACATCATTTGCTGTGGGTGGACTTTATAAATGAAGTCCCTCACTCTGTCACTTTAAAGTTCAGCTCCATAGCACCTCAAGGAAAATAAAATTACCAAAATACGTAATCAAATCTGTGATTTGGACAAAGATTGCAGTAAACACTTTTAAATGCAATGGTTGTTGGGATCGGCTGACCCTGGCAAGTCACAATGCCTCAGGTTAAACAGAGTGCAATTGGAAAGAAAATTATAGAGATTCAAACATATGACATCACCCCCTTATTTCCATCCAATTTCACTGCTAAAAGAGCTGACAAATGATTGGCCCATCTCCCAACCTGAACTAGAAATTTTGGCACGCTGAAAGCAGGTTGGGAAAGCTGCCAATGCATCTCCAACGCATCGAAAACTACCAGAAAATTTGGCTCAAAGTCTTTAAATTTTGACTTTAAAACCTTAATTTAAAAACTAAAGTATGTTTTGAATGAAAATTCATATGGGCAGAATTTTGATGATGTTGGGCAAGGGCCCCGACGTCATTGCAAACCCACGTGATATTTTGGTCGGCGGGTGTGCGCTAAACTCAGAAGCGCGCCCGCTGACAATTAAGAGGGCAATTAAGCCCATTAACAGCACAATTAACAGAGATTTTCCATTGCCCGTCCAACGTCACGGGTGGCGGGTGGGCGAATCGGCTAGGTGGCCTTTGCATTTTTCAGGAAACCTCGTTCACGGGCAGGATGAGATTTCCACGATAAATTAAATAAAAATAAATCTCTGTGGACAACATTTTCATTACCTACATTTTCAGGTGACTGATTATGGAGCTCAGGTGCTTTTCTCCAGTTTCTGTGACCTTTATTTTAGGTTGTTCAGGTCTTCAGCTCCCTGAGGCAGCTCTCTACCTTCAGTGAGCTTTCCGTGAGCGCTCGCCCATGCCCGCACTGACTTCAGCACTCGCCCTCCTCCTGCCCCCGTCCCGGCAGCACTGAGCCTTTCAGCGCGTGCTTCATGCTGGCTGGCCGTTAATTGGCCAACCAGCGTAAAATCGCGGTCGGGGGCTGATCACGGTTGGCGGCCCATTCCCCGGCTGATTCCGGACATGCCGACCGTACCCGTCCGCCGAACTGAAAATTCTGCCCGTGGTTCTTAGGAATGTTATTGGGCTATTTGAAAATTTGAATGAATACATAATGAACTCCAAGGGCAGAATATTATGCTAGGCTGTGGGTGCACGCCCGACACGCCTGTGCGGGTGCATCCCGACATCATTGCACAGTCTCACGATATTACGTTCGTTGGGCGCGCGCCGGAGTTGGCTGCAGGCCCGCCTATAATTAAAGGGCCTGTTAAGGTCATGAACAATCTAATTAAATTCAAATTTCCACTGCTCGTCCAACCTTACGGTTGGCGGGCAGACGAATAGGCTAGGTGGCCTTTACATTTTTTAGGAAACCTCATCCACAAGTGGGATGAGGTTTCCTAAAGCAAATAAAACATTAAATAAAAACTTTATTTCTGAATTAAAAACATGTCCCAGCTCATGCGACAGAGTCCGCTAGGCCTGGCTCTCCCTCCTCCCACTGCCCGCACAGGCAGCACTCAGCACTACCCCTCATGATCCATGCAGGGCTGGCCTTAATTGGCCTGCCCGTGTGAAACCGCGGTGTGGAGCCCATCGTGGGTGGCAGTCAGCTTCCTGACCGCCCCTGCCCACCCCCGCTGAGCACCCCCGCCAAGGGCAAAATCCTGCCCAAGAACGTTTGAGTTTGCAAATGATCATTCTCACAATAAACATTCAAAATTCCAGCTATTGGTTTGATCTTTTCTAGTTTTCTCAACGGCACCAACCACTGTTGTGTAATCACTAGCCAAGACCCCTATAGGGCAGTATTTTCCAGCCCCACCGTGGCGGGACCAGCCAAAAGTCCTTTGGCTTTCGGCAGAACCAGGACAATCCCGGCGGCAGGCAGGGCCGGAAAATCCCACCCATAATTTAAGGCTACAAGCTACTTTTAATAAGTATAAAAGATGGGCACTTAATCTGTTTATGTGATGTTGCTCTGGCTGCTTTTTTATTGGAAACATCAACTCATGTAAAATAGTGGACCAAATACAGCGATGTGAATATATTACATGTTCATTAGCTACTATTGATGTAATTGCTGTGTTTCAGTATCAAATTAGAAATCAGCATAGGCCTATGGCTTATGTTTAGCAGCAGCCTGTGGAGACTTCTCAAACTCAGCTCATTTCTGGTCAGTCTGGTTTGGAATTAGACCTAGGTCCCATAAATGAAAAGATAGGTTTTACTCATTGTACCAGTGCCCTAATCTCATTAGTTTAAGATATAAACCCACTATGCTGCTGACAATGCAATTCTAGTTCAGTACTGCTGAGATCAATGCTCCTAAGCACTGCATATAAACACGAGAAATAAACCCGCTTTGCTGACAATATGCTGTAGGCTCATTTAAATGTTTTTCCTGGTGCTCTCAGCATGTTTCTCATGATGCACTGAGGGCACCGGGGGTCAGGGAAGGGTTCGGAATTGCAGGCATCAGGAGTCTATGGAGGGCCAACGTGTTTCTTGGAATGGGAGATGGGACTGGGTAGGGAGGGTGAAAAAGGAAGGAGGGAAGAAAGGGGTGAAACGGGACAGCGAAAAGAAAATATTTTTCAAGGCCTTCCCTCAACTTCATCCCATTATCTGGAGGAGTGTTAATTTTATATCTTTGATATCCTTAATGACCCTCATTGTCCAGCCCCTCCACTTCCTGTGGAGAATACAAGAGCTCTGTTCTGAGTTTGTAGGTAACTGCATGGCCAAGATGAGGAGTTCACTATGAGCAGAATTTAATGCCCTCCCCTGTGGCAAGCTTGGTAGTGGGGCATTTAATCAGGCAGGAGAGCAGTGGGTGGGGACCTCACCCACTTTCTGTCACTTTCCCGATTAAGTCTGTGGCAGGAATGCCCATGGAAGGCCTTCCAGGCCCACACCCAACTTAGGCCCTAAAGTGGGAAATTAATTCTATAGCTAGGGGAATCAACAAGTGGGAAGCTTAAAAAGGAAACCCTGTTGGGGTTGCTTTCAGGCTCCTGGGGGTTCGGGGCAGGGGGCGGGGTTCCTTATGCCTGGTCAAACTAGAATCAGTAAGTGACAGGTCCAGTGAGAGCCGCCCAACTGCCCTTGGCACCAACCCCCCCTTCAATACATACCCCGTGGCACTCAACCCACAAACCCCACCCCCCCAACCCCCCGCCGTTATTCACCTGTGCCTGGGTCCTGATGATCCTAGGTCTCAAGTGAGTGAAGTACCGGCAACAGCTATTGCCTCCCCAGTGGGCTGCTGAGCAATGAAGAGCTCTTGGCTTTGGTTTGCTGGCAGCTGTTGGTGGGCAGAACTCCCAAGCAGGCCTTCGCTGGAAGGCCTGCCACTGCCCAGTTAAGCGCCTAATTGGCACTTAGTTCAGCAAGCCTTCCCGAAAAGAGACGACACAAGGCTCTACTCAGGTCTCCAGCAGATCTCCCTGTAGCTTCCATTAAATACTGCTTTATGTGTGAGACCCTGAATGAGAATCTCCTTCTTACCCTTCTAGAACATGGTGCTTTGGGAATTTCCGTACGAGTCAAGTAAAATTCTTTTTTTTTCAGGCTTCATGATTTCATGTTAAGAAATTACTGATGAAAACAATTCTAAATGCAAAATATCTTGTTTCTTCCAGATTGGAATCAAACAGACTATGGCTTACCAACTCCAAATGAAAGACAAGAATCAAGTATGGTATTACCCATTGTCCTTCAATATCTGTGCCCTGTTTACATTTCCATTTTGGGAATTGGTGCCATTTCAGCAGCAGTTATGTCATCGGCAGATTCATCACTTTTAGCAGCAAGTTCAATATTTGCACGCAATATCTACAAGACTATAATTAGGAAAACGGTAAGCATCTGTTTGAACTATTTAGAAAAAAATAGACAATGGAGCCCATTTAGTCTAGAGCAATGCCCGTTGGTAGTGCCGGTTGGCACAGTGTGGGCTGGGAAAATAATGACAGAAAATCTGACACAGCGGACCCATTTTCCATGTGACTGCTACTCTGCACTCCACTGCAGAATTAACCATGTTGTGAATATTGGAGTGTAAGATTTCTGCTTCACTGCTAAGAAATACGTGGGGCAGAATTTTACATTCCGGCTGCTAGCAGGTTTATAGGCAGGGTGGGGTGGGGTGGGATGGTTGTGACCATAACATTTGCCAAATGGCCTTCCCACCGGGCTCCCCTCCACTCTGACCTCTGCGCAATTTTACGCTTGGACGGAGGACGCCTAGGCCAGCCGGTCAGCCCGCCCTTAACCCAATTGAGGCCCTTAAGTGGGTCAATTATTGACCACTTAGGGGCCGTTTTCCACCCAGCTTCAATTTTCTGGCTGGCAGGAGGAGTTCATGGACACGGGGAAGCCCAAAAATGAACCATGTTACTGGGTTCAGGCCTCTGGCAGGAAGAGGGAGTGGCGCCTCCATCTGCAGCCTCCTTTTAACGTCGGATGACCCCACCCTTCCCAAAAGGCCTGACCACTGTAGATACTCCCTCCCCCATAGCCTCTCCACCAACACCCCAACCCCCTCTGCCCATCCCCCCACTATCTCCTGCCCCCCACCGCCCCCCGGCCCTCACCTCCCCACCCCACCCTGAGACACCCACACTTAACTAGTCCTTAGGGACTGGTGACTGCTGGACTCCCTCCCTCACCTCCAGCCTCTCCCCTGACACCCCATTCCCCCACAAACCACCCCCCCACAAGCCTTTCCTACCGTCCCTCCCATGAGACCCCAAAAATTCACTTTTCTGTGCATTGCCAGGGCTTAAGCTCTGTGCACTTCCTGAACTTCCTCTTCTGTCCACTGCAGCTTCTGTCACTGCAGGGACTAGAGAGCTGCTAGCCAATCAGATTGGCCAGCAGCTCTCCAAGGCAGGACTTCCTCCTGAGTGAGGGGTGGAAGTCCTGCCTGCAGCCAATTAACGCTCATTGGAGGGAACACATCCCATCCAACTCTGGATGGTGGGACAGGAAACCGTGCCATCCAAAATATCCTGGCCATTGTGCTTAACAGGACAGTGAAGATCCACTTAATGGAGGAACAGTTCATAGTGATTAAACCATTTGCTCTATGCTAGCAAACAAATTCCCTTCTCTACCCAATTGCCACAAGGACTGCAGTGGTTCAAGAAAGCCCATCTTTCCAAGGGCAATTAAGGATGGGCAATAAAGGTAGTTTTTCTGGTGTCGCCCACACTCTGAGAGTGAATATTAAAAAATGATGCATTGTAAAATTCTCATTAAATGCTATCTAATGTGTTATGTAACCATTCTAATTGGGTCATCTCTATTTGAGCTCCTCTGCTTTTGAATGTATTTCCAGCTATTGGCCACTGCATGACACAGAAGTTCCTCAACTGATAAAGCAGGAAACTACCATTGCAACGCTGCAGCTGGCAATGGAGGGATGCGGAGTGATGGCCCCTCTGATTTACCCTCCCTGCAGGGAAACAATCTGATCAGCGCTTGTCCACCAGATAATGGCTGTGGCTGGGAAATAGTGTAAAGGATACTCACCGCCATGAACCATGCTCAATCCCCAGTGTACTGGGGATTAATGATAAAAGAAAAATGTTGTCATATTTTACTAATCAGGCACATTATTTTATCCACAGGCTACTGAGAAAGAAGTGATATGGGTGATGCGAACTACAATAGTCCTGTTTGGAGCTGCAGCTACAACATTGGCACTTTTAACAAACTCAGTTTATGGCCTGTGGTTCCTGAGTTCAGAATTAGTGTATGCCATACTGTTTCCACAGTTTGTCTGTGTCCTCTTCATCCCAAACACGAATACATATGGATCAGCTGCAGGATACCTTGTTGGATTAACCTTGAGACTATTAGCTGGCGAGTCTTTCCTTCAAATCCCGCCTCTAATTCAATATCCAGGCATTTCCTTTGAGAATGGCACCCATCAGCAACTCTTTCCATTTAAAACTTTCACAATGGTGTTGTCCTTACTCTCCATTGTGATGGTCTCATACTTGGCCTCATTTTTATTTAACAGAGAGCTTCTGCCTGTAAGATTTGATGTTTTCAAAATTACCGATAAAACTCAGGAATTGCCTGCAACACCAGAGGAGCAGGTAATTTTAAATGATTATAATCATAAACAGGAGCCTGACAAGAACTGCATCTAACAATTACTATGTTAGTGTTCATTAGTTCCTCAGATACCTGTTTTCAGCAAAAGCGCTGTAACTTCAAAGGAAGTGTGATGGAAACCCCAATTTTGCGTAGAAACAGGATTTCAGTTGCTCCTCTATCTAAGTTATGATGAAAAGGCAGAAGCCTGAGGAAATTCACCCCCATCATTTTTATGTACATTCACAGTAATTGTGACCATGTTATGTTGAGATGTGATGCTTCGTATCATTATTGCAGGCTGACTGAGGGGTTCCTGTCTCCGAGAACCTCCAGCCACCTATACTGAGTCTTCAATCTTCTAACTGGAAATCTAGGTGGGATTCCATAATGCCGGATCTTCCTCACTACGCATCACGTTTCCAGCTCTAAAAGAAAATGGTCAGGAAATTCATCCTGATTTGGAATTTGAAGGGGTTAACATCACTTTGTCCTACACACTATTTCAGAACATTTGCAAATCATGCTGAGTTATGATTTTGACACCCATAAAAACACATCGTCCAGAATCATTCAAGTATAAGTCATAGACATCTGACTTCAGTGAAAATAACTATTGGGAGAGATTTAGACTGGGTTCACTGCTTATAGCACAAAATGACCCCCATGTTCATTTAAAGAACCTAATAAGAAAATTTATTGGACAGTTTTGAGGCTATTTCCCAATTATTTCGACTGCCACTTGGGATTGTTTTCCTTCTTACCAAACCAATGGACTTCTCAATAGGAATCTCTCAATTTGAACTTCTTAAGAGAAGGGAACAACCAATGCCAGATAGAGTAGACAGCACCAAGTGTGCTCTATGCCCACTCACCAGTCCACTCACATGCTGCTACAGATAGAGTTGTGTTCACTTTGCTTTCCAAGGGACCCCATGACAAAAGACCATGATATAAATAATGTGTGAAGGTCTGACCATTGTTCTGGGTGTAAGCTCCCCACTCACAGTATTTCATTCTTCCAGTCATACCGTAAGAAAGAAGAAATGATCAATAAGCAATATAGATTGATTGACTGCACTTCCCCAAGTAGTCGCCTCCCCTAGATTATGTACCTGGCAACCAATGAACTAGAGCCCCCTACAACCCGCATTAAAAATCCAGAATCTATGGGAATACAAGGCCAAATCTTGAATTATATTCAGGATATTTATTCCAGCACCAAGATACATGCAATTGTAGATGGGAGAGTTAATGGGGGAGAAGTTCATCCTTGTCACATCTGTTTTCAAGGCGAGGGCCAATTTTAAGGGCTATGAACCATGTCCCAGATAAGTCTCAGATGATATTCAGGCATTCCAGGCAGTGCCCTTAAAAAACAACAACTTATATTTATATAGCACCTTTAATGTAATGAAAAGTCCCAGTGCATTTCACAGGAGTGTTATAAAACAAAACTTTGATACCAAGCCACATCAGGAGATCTTAGGACAGATGGCCAAAGGCTTGGGCGAAGAGATAGGTTTTATGGTACATCTTAAAGGAGAGAGAGGTAAAGAGGTGGAGAGGTTTAAGGAGAGAATTCGAGAGTTTTAGGCCTTGGTAGCTGAAGGCACGGCCACCAGTGGTGGAGTGATTAAAATCAGGAATGCTCATGAGGCCAAGATTGGAGGAGTGGGATCTGAAGGAGATTGCAGAGATAGGAAGGGATAAGCCATGGAGGGATTTGAAATCAGGCATGGGATTTTAAAATTGAGACATGCTTAAACAGGAACCAAGGTAAGTCAGCAAGCAAAGGGGTGATGGGTTAACAGAACTTGCTGTGAGTTAGGACATGAGCAGCAGAGGCTTGAATGACCTCAAGGTTACAGAGAGTAGAATGTGGGAGGTCAGTTAGGAGATTAGTGGAATGGTCAAACCTAAAGGTAACAAAGTCATGAATGAAGGTTCAGTAGCAGGTTAGCTGAGGCAGGGATGGCATTTGGTGATATTAGGGAGTTAGAAATAGGCAGTCTTGGTGATGTGGTTGAAAGTTCATCTTGCAGTCAAATGTGACACCAAAATTGGTTCAGCCTGAGACCGTTGCTAGGGAGAAGGATGGATTGGGTAGCAAGGGAGCTGAGTTTGTGGCAGGGACCAAGCAAAATGGCTTCAGTCTCTCCAATATTCAATTGGGTAAAGTTTTGACCTATCCAGTACTAGAGTCGAACAAGCAAACTGAAAATTTAGAGACATTGGAGTTGTCAAGCAAGGTGATGGTGAAATAGAGTTGAGTGTCATCAGTTTACATGTGGAAAAAGATGCTGTGTTTGCAGTTAAATTTGCCAAGGGGCAGTAAATGGAGGAGAAATAGGAGGGGACCAAATATAGATCCTTGAGGGACATTATCCAGGCATTAGTCTTCTTCATTATGTTATTGAGGAGCCTAACACATGATTAAGATGTATACACTCAGATTTTACAGCATTTACTGTGAGCTGAGCAGCAGCCACCACCACTCCCCACTACCGGCAACCCCAGTGACCTACTTTAGGGTCACTGCTGGCGAGACAGCCAGCCCAAATGGAAATATTCAAGCAAACACTGGAGGTGCTGGGGACCAATGTCAGGAAATCCTTGGGCCGACCTCTTTGGATGTACATTGCAGTCCTGCCACCCGTTTCCTACCCATAATCAGACACTAACCAATTCCCTGGGCTCTGAAGAAGGGTCATACGGACTCGAAACATTAACTCTGTTTCTCCCTCCACAGATGCTGCCAGACCTGCTGAGCTTTTCCAGCATTTTCTGTTTTTATTCCACCCACTGATCCTGTTTCTCAAAAGTAGATTGAGGATTATCACTAGTGTACTCTACACATCATCTTGAAAAATAGGCCAACCAGTGCTGGGTGCCTCACAATGGGACATTATGGCCTTGCATAAAAGAGAGCATCATCCAGATATTGTTTGGAAGATAAAGGAGCCTCAGTTCCAATTGTTAATTTGCATCGGTATCTGGAAGTCCTAATAGATGCTAACTTCAGCCTGACACTGTCTTTCATTTTAGTGCCTACAGATTTTGGTGCTGAAACATATGACATAAAAGTTTTAAGATCAATTGAGAACCAAATTGGATTAAGCGACATCAACCTAGTTGTTTGGGAAAGTCTGAACCAAGTTCAGGGCGGACTAGGGATGTGAAGTGGCTCAGTTTCAGGGATTGGTAACTAGGGTAATCACATCCTAATATAACTGATCTAGGTGGTCAACTTACGTTCTAGGAGCTTAGTTCTAAAACACAGCCATTGTACAGCTGGTAGTGTGTTGCATGCATGCTGTAGACATTGGGCTGCAGGCTGGGTTCGAGGTTAGGTGGAGACCATCATCTACATGCCCACGGTGGAAAAAATAATTTAAGGACTTCAGGCACTACCAACAGTTTTGCTTAAAGTTCATAAGGAAAATTAAAAGAATGAGAAATCGATGCAGAAATGGTTAAAGATAGAAGCAACGAGAGTCGAGGTACAGAATGACTTGGATTATTGATATGAAGAGGAGGTTAAACAGCTGCAGGAGAATTAAATCCAGGAGATTAAAGATGAGGCTGTGAACAGCAAAGATCAGAAGAGGTTGGTTCAGAACTTCTACTTAATGGGCAGGATTTTATCATGGGCTTTGGGATCCCAATGTCAGGATGGAAGAGGGTCCTGAGCCTGTATGTGTGCCAGTAGAGGGACCGGTTCAGCAATTTTATCAGAGGCGGGTTCCGAATTGAGCACCTGGGGCTCACAGGCCAAGTAAGGAGAGTGGGTTGGCTCCCAGTGCTGCCGGCACAATCACAGGGCCAGCAGCTTCAGAGCTTCGCAGCAACACTGGGAGAGGTGGGTGTTCCTGGAGCAAAGGACTTCGCTAACTTGATTAAAATTAAAAAGCATGCTGGATAATTGGTAACATCGAAAAGAATCATAGATTAACAGCACCAATGTATTACCCATTTAATATAATAAAATATGCCAAGACACTTTGCAGAGCATTACAAAGCAAAATTAGACACTGAGGCACATATTAGAGAAGGTGGTCAAAACCTTGGTCAAGGAGGTAGGTTTTAAGTGGTGTCTTAATGGAAGAAAGAGAGGTAGAGAGGTTTAGGGAGGGAATTGCAGAGTTTAAGCCTAGACAGCTGAAGGCACAGTGACCAATGGTGCAGTGATTGAAATCTGGCAGGCTCAAGTGGATTGAATGAGATGAGCACAGATATCTGGGAGGGGATTGTGAGTTTGGAGAAGATTACAGAGGTAGGGGAGGGTGAGACCATGTAGGGATTTGAAAATAAGATAAGGATGAGAATTTTAAAGGAAAAGCATTGCTTGTCAAGAAGCCAATATAGATCAGTGAGCTACAAGTGAATGGGACTTGGTGCAATGGCAACAAAGTTTTGGATGACCTCAGGTTTAAGAGAGTAGCCAGGCAGGAGTGTATTGGAATAGTCAAGACTAGAGGTGAGAAGCCTTCAGTGAGGTTTTCAGCAGCCGAATGATGAGCCAAAGCAGGGACGAATTTGGGAAATACTACAGAGGTGGCAATATGTGGTCTTGGTGATAGAATGAATATGTGGGCAGAATGTAATATGACACCAATGTTGCAATCAGTCTGATTCAGTCTCAGGCGGTTCCCCGGGAGAGGAATGGAGTCAGTAACTAGGGAATGGACTTTGTGGCAGGATCAAAGACAGTGATTCCCATCTTCCCAATGTTTAATTGGAGGTAATTTCTAATGATTCAGTGCTGGAGCTTATTATATGGAGGCAAGGAAACCAATTGCTAATACTGAGAGATAAAGAAGTCAAAGATAAGACAACTGTGTGCTGAACCATGAGAGGGAGGAAAAATACCGCCTCATACTGCCCAGAAGCAAACTAAGTAAAGGTATAAAATGCAGGATCACAATGATTTTTCAAAACTACATACATGAAAACAAGACAGCATAAGAGAGGAAACATTTTATCTCCCAGGAAAAATAACTTAATCACTGTTGTATTCGCCATTATAAGGTTGCTTGAGAAACTATTGCATCATTTCTGGTAAAGCTGTTGTGTCTGAATGTCAAATAAATTTTTTTAGAGTTACCTAACCACAATCTCTTGCATAATCCTTGACCTTTGATATCCTAAATCAGGAAATCCCACTACATTGAGAAAGAGCAAGGGTCACTTGCCTAAAGCTACAATGCAGCTTAAATTTGCAGCATACAAAACAAGTGTCCAAACAATACTCTTTTATGTTTCGGAGATCTTAGGTACGTATCAGTAAGACTATCTCTCTGGCCCATGTGTAAGATCTAGAATGAAGCTGTAATGCGAATTTGCTGCAGTTGCAGGGAGGGAAGGCTTCAGCCTAGACCAACCTGTCACAGAATATTCTGGAGGATGAGCCAGCCTTGTGTGACATGTCATTGCCGATGTCTGAGGCATGTGTCATTGAACTACAATGTCTAGAAGACAAGGTGGCAGACTCAACACAAGATCTCCTGTGTAGGTCTTACCACTATATTATAATTAGACATCTTCCATTTGGCTCATGAGGAAACTAAAGTTTCAAACGGTGGCCTGAACCTTCATTAGGATGAGGGGGTCCCAGGCTTTTCCAAAAAGGTGCCAGAGGCCTGAAATCAGAAGTCCCACCCCTGAACCTGGCACCTGCCATTTTTGTCAGGGGAAATGGGGGCAGGTTATGCTTTGCACATCTGTGATTCACACTGCACATGTTAAAGTGCAGCTGCCTTCAATCAGAACCAATTTTCATTCACGTGATGTCCAAAACACAGCTTGTGCACTTTAGACCTATCAGGAGAAGATCTGAAGTTCTTTGGAGAGGTAGGGTACCCTTCTGGAGAGGAAGAATACCCTTTTGGATAGGTTCAGGGGCACCTTTGGATGAGGTCAGGTGCCCTTTGGGGGATGCTAAAATTAGACATGAATGTACATAAAAAGTGCATAAACTTATTGGAACTGTCAAAGCTCATTGAAACTGTCAAGCTGTCAAGGAAACTGTCAAAACTCCTTTGAACTGTAAAACTATCAAGGCATTTAAACCCTTTAAATCTAAAAAAAGCAGGCTGCAGTCTAAAAAAGGTGTTTGCCATTTCACTTTGTTTGCTGACATAAACCTGAAGGCTAACATTATAAGATTAGCGCTGCATGACTGATTTCACAACCTACCATTATCATAGGCCAGGATTTTTATCTTGTCAGGTGGGAGGCCACGATCAGGCCCCAACATTAATTTCATGCTGGTTGTCCAATGAACGGCCAGCCAGCATGAAACAAGCATTGGGGAACCTCAGCGCTGCCAGAGTGGGGAAGGGAGGTGTACGAGCGCCGAAGTGTGTGCATGTGCGGGGGTGAGCTCAGTGAAAGCTCCCTGAGGCAGTTCTGTGCTGAAAATTTCTAACAATAAAAATAAAGAATTAAAAAATAGGGAAAATATGCCCCCACTCACGTGGGGCAGTGAAAAATTTGATTGACTTAATAGGCCGCTTAATTGTCAGCGGGCGTGCTGCCACCTCTCGAGCATTATTCTACTATTGTTTGGGTTGGGCGCATGGCCGCCTGACAAGAGAAAAATTCAGCTCATAGTGTGGTACCTATCAGTTCACAGTTTGATTGACAGCTCCAAGTGCTTCTAAACTCTTTGCTGTGAGGCAGCAAAACGGTTCTTATCAATGAATGTTTTTTAATAGTGAATTCTCACTAATAGTCAATTTTCAGCATGAGTCCTGAGGCCTGCCCATGGTAGATATTGGTTGGCAAGAAGGTTGTAAGGGCAAAGGGTGGTGGCTTTGGGGCATGAGTTGGCACTTAGTTGGGGCTAAAAAGGGTGATAGGGTTGGTAGAGGAGCATAGGTTGGCATGGAGGATATGAGGGGCCATGGGGGTTGGGTGTGGGGCATAGGTGTAGGGCATAGGTTTGAGGGGCCATGTGGGTTGGGTGTGGGGCATAGGCTTGAGGGGCCATGGGGGGGTGAGTGGGGACATAGGCTTGAGAGGCCATGGGGGGTGGGTGCAGGGCATATGTTTCAGAATAACACAATATTCCCCAAAAGTATTTTTAAAATAACATCCATTTATCACAATTAGTATTAGTAAATAAGTACTATTGGCATAATTGATAGCACTGAAAGTTGATAAATCCCCAGGACCCAATGATTTACATCCCAGAGTGTTGAAAGAGGTGGCTATAGATAGTGGGTGCATTGGTGGTCAACTTTCAAAATTTTATAATTCTTGAATGGTGCCTGCAGATTGGAAGTTTGCAAATGTAACTCCACTGTTTAAAAAAGGAGGGAGAGACCAAATGAAGAATTACAGACCTGTAACCCTGATGTCAGTGGCAGGGGAAATATTAGAATCTATAATGAAGGATGTGACAAATGGACACTTAGAAATTAAT
The DNA here is from genome assembly GCF_964194155.1 of Cetorhinus maximus. Lineage (NCBI taxonomy): Eukaryota > Metazoa > Chordata > Chondrichthyes > Lamniformes > Cetorhinidae > Cetorhinus > Cetorhinus maximus. The sequence goes on along the minus strand of NC_135885.1, from coordinate 82,364,990 downwards.
AGTCAGATTGGGCAGAGTCAACATGGATTTATGAAAGAGAATCATGTTTGACAAACCTGTTGGAGTTTTCTGAGGATTTAACTTTCAGATTAGATAAGGGGGATCCAGTGGATCTGGTGTATTTGGATTTTCCGCAGACTTTCGATAAGGTTCCACACAGGGGGTTAGTAAATAAATTTAGAGTGTATGGGATAGTGGGGAATATACTGGCATGAATTGAGGATTGGTTAACGGACAGAAAACATAGAGTTGGAATGAATGGATCATTCTCAGGCTGGCAGGCTTTGGCTTTTTGAGCCCCAGCTGTTCACAATCTGTATCAATGATTTGGATGTGGGGACCAAATGTAATATTTCCAAGTTTGCAGATGACACCAAATTAAATGAGAATGTGAGTTGTGGGGAGGATAAAAGAGGCTCCAAGGAGATTTGGATAGGCTCAGTAAGTGGACAAGAACAGGCAGATTGAATATAACGTGGATAAGTATGAGGTTATCCACTTTGGTGGGGGGAAAGGAGGTGCAGAGTATTTCTTAAATGGTGAGAGATTGGGAAGTGTTGATGTCCAAAGGGACCTAGGTGTCCTTGTTCACAAGTCACTGAAAGCTAACATGCAGTTGCAGCAAGGAATAAGGAAGGCAAATGGTATGTTGGCCTTTACTGTAAGAGGATTTGAGTACAGGAGTGCCCACACTCTATTCACATATCTCTTTATTTTCCTTTTCTTCAACCACCTACCTAACCTCTTACTAAAAGTTTATATAGGGCAGGATTTTTCACTCGGTGTGCTGATGCACGCTCAACACGCCCGAGCGTGAAATAGTGCGCAATGGCGTTGGGCGAGAGTCCCAACGTCATCACACGCTTGTGCAATATTTCGGTCGGTGGGCGTGTGCGAGAGTCAGCAGCGCGCCCACCGACAATTAGAGGCCTATTAAGGCCATTAATGTATTAATTAAGTGTAATTTTTCACTGCCCGTCTAACGTTATGGTTGGTGGGCAGGCGGATCGGCCAGGCGGGCTTTGCATTTTTGGATGAGGTTTCTGATACTAATCCAAAAAAAATGTTTTGACAGAATTTTTATAATCTACATGTTCATGTGAGGGAGTCTGACAGGTGGGCACTTTTTCCTGCATTTCCAAATCTTGATTTCATGGTTTAAAATTCTTCAGCTCCCTGACGCTGCTCTCTGCTTTCAGGAGCTTTTATTGCGCCCTCCTCTGCATCCGCACAGACTTCAGCCCTCGTCCTCCTCCTGCCCCCACCCCAGCAGCGCTGAGGCTTTCAGAGTGCATTTCAGGTTGGCCGGCTGTTAATTGGCGAGCCAGCGTGAAATTGCGGTTGGGGGCGATCGCAGGCAGCAGGCCGTTTCCCTGCTGCTCCTGGGTCTGCCCACTGCGCCCGCCTGATGACCTAAAGATCCTCCCCATAGCCTCTGTTTCAAATACTAATTTCAATAATGTAGTCCACAGATTCACATCCCCTTGCTAAATGTCCTAAATCTCATAGTTAATCTTTGCCTACGCACGTTACATTCCCATTTAGAGCTACATCTCTTTCATTTCCTACTGAGTAAATCCCCCCTGAGCACTCTCTGCACTGTAATAACTTGTAAATATGCATGTATATAAACAGAGATATGTTTCAGGTCAATAGCCTTTCATCAGAATTATTCTGCCGATAGGTCATTGAACTGAAATGATCACTGTTTCTCTCGGCACAGTTGCTGTGAGATCTGTTGAATGTTTCCAGAATTTTCTGCTTCTATTTCTGATTTCCAGCAACTGCAGCGTTTTTGATTTTGTAATTATCTAACCCACCTCCAACCCACCCACCTGTGGCTTTAACTAAGGCAGGAAGGTGGTCAAGCAACTTCATTGTTATTCTATTTTTCAACTTTAACTGTTGCCAGCCTGGTTTCCTGAACCTGGAGAAACCCAGCAGCTACATCCAGGCCAAGGCTGCCAGACCCAAGAGATGACCATCATTCCACTTACATATTGGATCCAGCATGGCCGCCTGGGCAGCCCACAGTGTGCAGGGGAAAGATTTCCCAGATCCCAGTCAGGGTGTTAAAATCCAACCTCATATTTTCTATTTCTCTAGCGTTCTGGAGTGCAACAAGTAATTTTGGGGCCGTGATTTTAACTCTGGGTAGGTTTTACGTAGATGGATAACAAGGTGTGTTGGCAACCCACCTGCTGCTGCACAGTTTACCTCAGTAGTATGCTAACTCACCTCTTAAAAAAATGGGAAGTATTTGCCAGCCTCTAGGAAACTGGGCAGTCACCAGCATTCGGGTAGGTGTAGGGAAAAGGGGTTCGGGGAGAATCTCATGGGAGAAGGTGGTAGTGAATCCAGGATGGGGGAGGCCTAAACTTTCTTTGTGAAGCCTGAAGTAAACCAAACTGACCTATTATGCCTTTGCATCTTCATAGCAGTTCCTAACTCGCTTCAGCCTGGTGGGAAAGCCACAGTGGTTCCCCTGCCCATCCGTGAGTTAAAATGGCAGTCAGAGCCCGATAATATTTGCAGATTTAGAAAAGGACCCTGTTGGCTTTGGGTTAGTGACTTAGCCGTTCACCCAAAAACTTGCAGAGAAAAACAACAGGTAAAATCCTAGAATAAAAATCAGCAGCTCGAGGCATTCTATTCTGAATGCTTCTACCATTCATGAATATTCACTCATTAGAAATTCTCCTACGCCTTTTACAGAATACTGGATTCAGTATTTCTCCCTGAGTTATTGAGCTCATACATATATGTTTCTCACGTGTCGATGCAGACTCGATGGACCGAAGGGCCTCTTCTGCACTGAGTAATTCTGTGATTCTGTGATCCTAATGGTTTCATTCTATTTTTTATTAGCCTTGTATAAGAACTAGTTACCTCACTGCCCTTCCCTTACTCTGAACCTGATCTAATTTAAATGCCTTTCTCCAGCTGTCTCTATGTTCCTCTGCTATATAGTGGGCAGAATTTTCCCATTGGCATGCGAGGGCATGCCAATGCGTAAAATGACATGTGGTGACGTCAGGCCAACGTCCTGAAGTCACTGCGCGCCATCACAATATTTCGGTGGGCGGGCGCATGATGATCTCCGATGCGCGCCCGCCATTAATTAACGGGCCACTTAAGGCCCTTGAGGTGCCAATTGACAGTGATTTTTCAGCGCCCGTGCAACCTTCGGGTAGTCATAACGGGCAGGCAGACAGGAGACATTTGTATAAACCTCATCCACGGGCGGGATAAGAGGGCTCAGTGGGGTCACAAGTGTGCTCTGTCAAATATTTAATTTGCAAAGTAACTGATACTTGCCTGTGTGATCTGCAATACCTCAAAACTCATACCAGCTGCTTGGACTGGACTCACAACCTTCAGGTCAGCACTGTACAGTGAAGAATCATTTTGGGGCCTGCAAGGTTCATGAAGCCTTCCCTTAGCCTGGGAATGGGAGTTGAACTCTCCACTGGAGGCACTCCCTCTGAGGAGAAAGGGAGGGCTAGAAGGGGGAGGTGGCCAGGAGTGCACATTCAGTCTCCAGGGGAGCCACCTTTGGGAGGACAGGCGCAGGCAGAACAGGTGCAGGGCCAAGAGGAAGTCCAAGGCCGAAGGACCCGCAGAAGACGACACTATCCTACTGCCAGGGTATACAGAGCACGAAGCACCTACCTCAATATGACTGAGGTGCAATGCCGAAGGAGGCTCCGTCTGTCAAGGGAGACAGTCAACTATATCTGTCAGATGAATGGGCCTGAGATCTTCGCTAACTGTGTGGGTGGACACCCCATGCCAGTGGCTCTGAAGGTCACTGCTGCCCTCAACTTCTCCGCCTCTGGCTCCTCCCAGGGCTCGGTGGGTGATCTTTGCGGTGTCGCCCAATCAGCTGTCCACACTTGTGTCAAGCAGGTGACAGATGCTCTGTTCAGGTGTGCATTGACCTTCATCCACTACCGTTGGGACCAGGCAAGCCAGACACAGCGAGCCAGAGGCTTTGCGGCCATTGCTGGCTTCCCCCGCGTCCAGGGTGCAACAGACTGCACATATGTGGCCATCAAGGCACCAGCAGGTGAGCCCGGTGCCTTTGTCTACAGGAAGGGCTTCCACTCCATGAATGTGCAGATAGTGTGTGACCACAGGATGCTGATTCTACAAGTCTGTGCAAGGTACCCAGGCAGTTCCCACGATGCCTACATCCTCAGACACTCCCAGGTGCCGGGGCTCTTCAGTGCTCCAGCCCGGCTGGATGGATGGCTGCTGGGTGACAAAGGATATCCCATCAGAAGGTGGCTCATGACGCCTCTCCACCATCCAAGAACAGAAGCTGAGCAGCGGTACAATAGGAGCCACGGCTCCACAAGGCTGTGGTGGAGAGAACCATCGGTCTTCTCAAGATGCGCTTCCGATGCCTGGACCACTCGGAGGGCGCACTCCAGTACCCCCAGATCGTGTGTCGCTGATAGTGGTTGCATGCTGCGCTCTCCACAATCTTGCACTGGAAAGGGGGGACGCTGTGGACGATGAAGATGTAGACACAGTGACTGCGGCTGCACACGATGAGTCCAGCAATGGGTCCGAGGATGAGCACGTACAGGGAAATGCTGAGGGGGTAGATGCTGACCTGGGCATACTCCAGGGAGGCAGGGACACCCGGGAGGCTTTAATCCAATGAACCTTCAGCCAGCACACCACATATGGGCCTCCAGGACAAGCCTGGGCTGCACGCTCCATACTCGATACCTGAGTGCAAAATCTGCCTGGATAGGAACATTAACTAAGGGCCTTGTCAATAAAGCTCAATGTCACACAAATCACTCATAACATTATTGGTAACCATCCACCTGCAGAAGAAAAGAGACACCCTCAGCCATGGTCACATGTCTGAATTTAATGGTATAACAAAAGGAACTTAAGAGAACAAAATGACAAAGGTGTTCAACGTCACACCAAGTCATGAAGACCTCATTGTGGGCCAACACAACAGCACCAGTGATAAACTTGTGGTGTGCCTAAGGTGCCTTATGTTTACGCTTTCAGGTGGTACGTCTTGATGCTGCCCCCTCGCTGAGATTGGCATCTGAGACAGCCTGCTCACTCTGCTGTCCTGTTGGCCTCGATGACCTTGGAGGTCGTCATCTGGCCCAAGGAGTCTGTGCTGGCCCCGCCTGGTTCCACGACTGGCATCTCTCCAGTCGTCGCAGCCTCATCGGATGCAATGGTCACTGAGAGAGGGGCGGAGGAGCTGCCACCCTCATCCGGAGCGCCCTGAAAGGAGCCCACAGAGTTGATAGGCAGCTGCTGCGCCGACATGAGGTCAGTTCGGGCCTCCCTGCTCACTGTGGATAGATGGGCACCGAGCTGGGAAACTTTGTGACCAGACCATCTCCCACGCTGGCACTGACCAGCTGAGGTCAATGCTGATGTGAGGGCTTGCTGGTCCGAGCTCATCCCCAGGAAGTCCTGATTGGTCTCCTGGAGGAGCCTCTCCACGAGAGTCGCCACTCTCTCCATGGAGAAGGCATGGCACTCGGACATGAGGCTCATAGCATCAGTGATGGTCCGCGTAGACTCCTCCACCACGGAGACCAAGCCAAGCATAGCCTCATGTATCTCCCCCAGATGCTCCTACACACCCAGCCGCATTTTTTGCATCTGCTGCGCCGCGGACGACTCCAGAGGCACATCATCAGGCACCGACTGAGCATTAGCCTGGTCCCCTGCAGTCCTCTGACTGCTGGCACCATTGGCACTCTCGGTCTCTGCCAGCTCCTCCAGCAATTGTGAAGTGCCCTCACTGCTGTGCCCCGGGACACTAGCCGATGATCTAATTCCCACCGAGGTGCTAGTATCTGCGCTGGTTCCTGCCTGGCAGAGATGGTGTGACACTGGTGAGTCCAAGACTTCAGGGCCCTCAGGTGTGAGAGGGGGCCTCTGCTGCTCCTCCTCCTGGCCCTGCTCTGATGATGCTGAAAGGAAGAACAAGGACAGTGGGTCAGTTAATGTGGAGACAATGACAAAGTGCATCCCTGTCCCTGGATCATTATGCGCTCATCCTTCCATAAGCAATGGTCATGCTATGTTACAAAATTAAATCACTTAACATTCAGCACTGTCATGACTGAGAACAATGGTGACCTCACTGCTGGGCAAACATACCAGCCTGTGGCACCCCAGCCTCACCAACACCGGTGGACCTGGATGCATGGCGCCTCTCCAAATCTAGGGCCTCCTGCTTGAAACGGCTAAGCATCGCCACCCGGGCTGGCCCTCTGCCAGTCCTCACCCGCTCGGCTGCATTATGTGCATTCTTCTCCTGAAAAGGGAGAAGAGCATTGATTAGTGCCAATTGTACCTGGACTCTCTTCGCTGCCGTCCCAACCCAACCAGAGTGGGACATTGCAGGGCTCCAGTGTCTCCTCACCCCGCTGCTGCCGAACACTCACACAAAGGTGCTAGGCCTGTCTCCCACCCGCGGCTAAATGCAGCCTACATCACATTTGGCACCACACGTTCTAACCTTTCAGAGCAAGGAGGCGCAAGCACGTGGAGCACAGAGGACAGCAGATCGATCGGTGCCTATGCCACCTTGAAGCTCCCCTCCCAGCATCTCATCACCCTGACTTTGACATGTCCTGGAGTTCCAGCACTGCGCCTGGGTGCAGCTCCTCCAGGTTGCCCCCAAAACAGTAATGTGGGTCTCAGTGTACCACATGCTATGGGGGCAGAACCCATCTCTTCACCACCCCCTCAGGGTGACCTCGGCATGAGCAATATCTGCTGGCCCACCCAGCGAAGGACACATGCCGTCAATGATTCAATGCAATCACTACACTCAGACTTGGGGTGCCGGTGGGGGGGAGGGGGCAGCAGGGGAAAAGCCTCCCTGCAGGGTTAACTGACCAATGGCAACATGGCACTCACACTTCCCGAGCGCAAGGGGTCATTGAAACGCATACGGCACTGGATCCAGGTGCGCTACACCATGTCGTGGGAGCTCACCACCTCCTCCCAGGCACTTTTGGTCATGTGGGGGGACCTCCTTCTCCCGCCCTGGGGTACCAGCACCTCCCGCCGTGTTGCTACCTCCTCGAGGAGGGCAGCAACGCAATTGTCAGAAAAATGAGGGGCATAGTGCCCCCCAGCCCTACCCTCCTGCCTGGCCTGCTCACCAGCAGCGCTCTGGGGAGCCCTTCCAGTGTCCATGTTTGACGGCCTTTGAAAGGCCGCAGCAGCTTTTTTAAACAGGCCGCCGGGTCACCATTGGATCCAGCGGTCTTGCAGTCCTGCCGTCGCCTGCCCACTCCGGCTGTCCTCGGGAGCCATGATTCATGCTGGGCGGGCCTTAATTGGCCCACCCACGTAAAATGGTGGCACACGCCCGCTCCCGCTCCACCCGCCCGCCAGCCAGAAGATTCTGCCCAATGGCTCACACTGAGTTAAGGCACAGCACACTTTTCCTAGACAACTCTCATTTATCCTCAAAACACCAAGTTATTTATTGTTACTAATATGACTAGTCATTTATTTACATAATTTATTTTCTTCAACCGAAGGGTTTATGGATTCACTGACTGGCAGCACTAGATGACTCAGACTTGAAACCAGTGCACATTTATCTCCCCATCTTTGCTGAATCATTAACCTTTTCTTAGTGCCCTGGTGGGTGGGTTAGAGGTGTTGTCAGATAATTACAAAATCAAAAATGCTGAAGTTGCTGGAAATCAGAAATAGAAGCAGAAAATTCTAGAAACATTCAACAGATCTCACAGCAACTGTGCCGAGAGAAACAGTGATCATTTCAGTTCAATGACCTTTCAGCAGAATAATTCTGATGGGCAAATGATTATCACAAATACCTGCCTATTATACTTGCCTCCAATACCTGCCAATAGCCCACAGCAACCAGGCCTTGTGAACTTCATTTTCCACTTGATTTTGTCCAAATTGCTGATTTTGAGCATACTAAAATCTACTCGTCAAGTGATTAAAGAAACTCAATCTCCTACCAGCAGGAGTCTGGAATTGAAAACACTTTTTATACTTCTAACTGTTGTATCTTCAGCCTTTCCTCCTCTGATCTCTTGTTGGTTACTTTTTCATCTCTTCAGCTTGCTATTGGGCATTTATACTTCTTTGCCCTAAAGACTATCTTGATGCTACTTTACTGATCCTGAATGGGCCTAGGCCGTCCTTCAACAGTACCAAGGACAGAACTCTGTGAAGGATGAGCGCTGGGTTTAGTAATAACTGTCAATCGAGTCTAGCAATTAGCAGCTTTATTCGACCAAATATGACACCAAGGTTGTGAACAGTCTGGTCCAGCCTCAGTCAGCTGCTAGGGAGAGTGATGGAGTTTGTGGCAGAACTTAGTTGGAGGAAATATCTGCTCATCTAGTATGGATGGCAGAGAATTAGTCTGATAATTTAGAGACAGTGGAGCGTTAAAGAAAGGTGGTAGTGAAGTAAAGTTGCATGTAGTCAGCATATATGTAGAACAAGTGAGTCATTGAAAGGCAGCATGTAGCTGGGCCAAGAATAGGCCCCCCGGGAGACACCTGAGGCAATTGTATGGGAGCAGGAAGAGAATTTACTGCAGGTGATTCCCTGGATACAACTGGAAAGATAAGAAGTAGCAGAAAGGCGCAGCCAGCAAGTGCCGAGATGTTACAGAATTATCTGCAGATGCAGAGATTCAGTGCTACAACTGTGTCATGAATTACATAGGCCTGAGTTTTACATCCCACGCCCGATTGATTGGCCAGCCAGCATGAAATCGCAGTCGGGGGCAGATCGCAGTCGGGGACCCATTTCCCGACCGCTCCTAGGCCCACCAATCGCGTGCGCCTACCAAAGGTAAAATTCAGGCCATAGAATTGCAATATAATTTACAGCACAGAAGCAGGCATTTGGCCCAATAGGCCATTTCCCATGTTTATAATCCACAAGCCTTTTTCCATACTATTTCATCTAACCCTATTACCATACCCTTCTATTACTTTTCTCCCTCCTGTCATAATCTGTGCTATTTATCTCAACCCCTCCGTGTGGTAGCAAGTTTTACATTCTAATCACTATCTGGGTAAAGATGTTTCTCCTGAAAGTATTCCATACAGAAGCAGTCAATGAGGCAGCACTTAGAAAGAGCTCAAGATTGAATAGGACAAGCCACAAACCAAGAGAAATATAACAGTCACACCATATACTCAAAAATATGTGGTGGAAATTCTTTGGCATGTGGTATGAAAATTTATTCGAAGGGCCATATTGTTAAAGCATGCAATGTGTTGAATTAAATACATTGCAGTAAAAGTATTGTTAATTAAGCTGAACATGTTATTTCAGAGGAAATATATCATGTGATGGAGCTTAAGACAGTTCATGCAGGGACATATTAATGATTAAGTAAAAGTCCAAAGTTCTGTCTATGATGTTTTTATGCACTTTCTGCCTGGCTACACTTAATCCACACTCATACATTCTTCTTTTGCTTCCTCCTCTACCTAGTGCCTCATCCTCTTGCTGCACGGCTTCCCAATCTTTGTATGGTAAAATGTTGCAAGGTACAGCTGTTCTGTATGAGGGCTATAGAACAGGATGCTCAACAAGAAGATCTATCCCCTCTGTTTGTGCAGTCAGTGACAAGAGTCATCAATTTAAAGTGGCACTAAGGAATGGAGGAGACAGCAAGTTGTTGGAGCATGGAATGTGTTGACACAGGAAATTGCTGAAAAAGAGACCATTGCATCTTCTCAGGAAAAGATGGATAAATATTTGAAAGAGATTAAAAAAAACATAGACTATAAGAAGACAGCAGGGTTATTGGTTTAATTTTGGATCGCTCTTGAAACTAAATTAACTGAATGGCCTCTTTCTGTGTTGTTAATTTAATTAGTTCTAAATAAAGTGCCATGATGTCCTTCACAACCACCAAGAGGTTTGTTGCTGTGTTTGCTCTTACTTAGAGGCATAAACCTGTGATCAATTCTCTTGTGAAGTGTTGATGGTGATGGAAGGTTTTTGGATATTATCAAGACAGTGTGACAGTCTGACTCCTGGATCATAGCTGACTGGGATCTGGCTGAGTTCCAATGTTACTTGCCTTTGTTCCCTCTATTTAATCTTCTCTCTCTTCTCCAATTCCACCAATGCCATTCAAATGGCCAGTGGAATTCCCAGAGAGTATCATAAAACAATTTACAAATGAGGCAGGCCATTTAGTCCATCTTAGTTCACCCATTCAGAGGGAACATAATGCCTCTTGCTAATTATTGCATCCAATTATTTCTTAAATAATTCTAGGGCCAGAACTTTTCCCTTGTCGGGCAGGCTCGGTGGGAGCGGGCAAGGGTGGCCGGGAAGCCGACCACCGTCAGCGATCGGCTCCGCACCGTGATTTTACACAGCGGGCCAATTAAAGCCCACCCAGCGTAAGGCGCAACTACGGAATGAGCGAGAAGGGGCGGGCAGGGGCCAGTGCTCAATGTCTGCCGGGTCCAATGGCAACCCGAGGGCCAATTCAAAAGCAGCCGCAGCAGCCATTCGAAGGCTGCCAGTGAAGGATGGGGGCCTCGTGATGGAGAGTAGCAGGTGGACACGACAGGTGGGAGGGCAGGTCAACGGGGCAGTCGGCCCCGTGTTTCTCTGACGAGTGTCTCGCTGCCCTCCTGGAGGAGGTGGCAACATGGAGACAGATCCTTGTCTCCAGGGACAGGAGGGGGAGGCCCCCCAACCTCACCAAAAGGGCCTGGGAGGAGGTGGCATCCAGGGTGAGCTCCCATGATGTGGTGAGGCGCACATGGGTGCAGTGCCGTAAGTGCTTCATTGATCTCCTGCAATCAGGAAGGGTGAGTACCATGTTGGCATGGGTCAGTTAGCACAGCAATTAGGAGCTGTCCACCACCGCCCCCCCCTGAAGCTCACAGGTCTTAGAGTGTGAATGGCAAATGATAATGCAGCAGCATCTGGGCAAGGGGGTGAGCCCCGGCTGCTTGGGCTGAGTGTCTTGTGGCTCCAGGGCCACGAATCCTGCGAGGTGTTCCTCAGGTGGGGTTGGTCAGGCTAAAATGGCAATGCAGGTACAGGGTGGACTAATCAATGCTCCTCTCTACTTTCAGGAGAAGACATCCCATAACAATGCCAAGAGGTTGTGGACTGGCGGAGGACTGCCTCAGCTATTCATCCTAACTCGATATGAGCAGGAGGCCCTGGAGCTGGAGAGGCACCATGCACCTAGGCCAACCAGCCGCGGTGATGTTGGGGTGCCACAGGGAGGTAAGAGTGCAATGCACTGAGGTCAGAATATCTGTCATAGCAACCATTCCACTGTTGTCTCTATATTGATGTGGGCCTCAAACATGGAATCCCCATTGATAATGGAAAGGCGAGGGCTCCCTGATCCGGGTGCCAGGCATGCACAGAAACAGTGTAATGACTTCAACTAATGGCATGTTCTTGTTCTTCCTTTCAGGCTCACCAGCAGTCCATCGGGGTGAGGAGCCTGAAGGCCCAACACTGGCCTTAGAGGACAGCAGCCTTCACCACACACCTGCGTCACACCCTCTCAACCAAGCAGGCACCAGCACAGATACCAGCACCTCAGTGGGCATTAGATCGGCAGCTAGTATCTCGGTGCGCAGTGGTGAGGGCATTTCACACTCGCTTGAAGTGCAGGCGGAGGCAGAGAGTGCCCAGGGCACCGGCAGTCGGAGGACTGCTGGAGACCAGGAACATGCTCAGTCGGTGGCTGATGATGGGCCTCTGGAGTCGTCCCTGAGGCAGCAGATGCTGGAAGTCCAGCAGGGTGTGCGGGAGGATCTGGCAGAGATACATGAGGGAATGCGTGCCATGGTCTCTGTTTTGGAGGAGTCCATGTGGAGCATCAGCAATGTAATGACCCTCATAGCTAAGCACAATGCCTCCCCCATGGACAAAAAGGTGACTGATGGAAAGGCTGCTCCAGGAGCTGAATCAGGGGCATCCTGGGGATGCGCTCGGACTTGCAAGCCCTCACAACGGCAATGACCTCAGGTGGTCACTGTCAGTGTGGGAGATGGATTGGGCACCCAGTATCCCATCTAGGTGTCCGTCAACCAATGGTGAGCAGGGAGGTCCAAAGTGACCTCACGTTGGCACACGATCTGCCTGTCGTCCCTGCGGGCTCCTCTCAGGATGCTCCAGATGATGGTAGCAGCTTCTCCACCCCTCTGCCAGTGACCGTGACATCCGATGAGGCTGCAGCGACTGGGGAGATGCCAGCCATGCCACTGGCTGCTCCCTCCCATGCACCCAGGCTCCACAGGCCAGAGGGCACCCACAAAGGTCATCAAGGCCAACGGGACAGCAGAGTGAGCAGGCTGTCTCTAATGCCAATGCCAGTGAGGGGGGAGCACCTAGATGGAGCACCCACAAGTGCAAACTTAAATCACCTTAAGCACAACACTGGTGATATTTGTTTCCCCTTTACATTAATTGTGATGGATTGATTGTCATGGTGTGATGGATAACACCTCTCAATTTCATTTGCATTATGTATGCCTGGCACCACATCATTAAATGTGTTTGTGTTCAACAAGCCTCTGGGTGCTTCATTATTTCTGCTGGTGAAGGGTAACCCATTATGTTATGAGTGACTTGTTTGTCACTGAGCTTTATTGAAATGACACATAGTGCATGTTGTTCACCAAGCAAATGTTCCTGTTGAGTATGGAGCCTGCAGCCCTGGCATGTGGTGAAGGTTCTTATTTGGTAGCCTAGCTGAAGGAGCATTGGATCAAAGCCTCCTGGGTGTCCCTGCCTCGCTGGAGATTGCCCAGGTCAGCGTCTACCCCCTCAGCGTTCTCCTGGGTATGCTCACTCACGGACTCACTACTGGACTCATCATCTGCTGCCAGAGCAGCTACAACAGCATCTTCTTACCCCACTGCATCCCCCCTTTCCAGTGCCAGATTGTGGAGGGCGCAGCATGCAACCACTATCAGTGACACATGATCTGGGGGGTATTGGAGTGCGTACCCTGAATGGCCCAGGAATCAGAAGCACATCTTAAGAAGACCTGTGGCTCTCTCTCTTGTGGAGGCGTGGCTCCTATTGTAGCGCTGCTCAGCTTCTGTTCTTGGTTGGCAGAGAGGCATCATGAGACACCTTCTGAGGGGATAGCCCTTGTCACCCAGAAGCCACCCATCCAGCCGGGCTGGAGCACTGAAGAGCCTCGGCACCTGGGAGTGTCTGAGGATATAAGCGTCATGGGAGCTGCCTGGGTTCCTTGCACAGATTTGCAGAACCTGCATCCTGTGGTCACACACTATTTGCACGTTCATGGAGTGGAAGCCCTTCTTGTAGACAAAGGGACACGGCTCACCCGCTGGCTCCTTGATGACCACATGTGTACAGACTATTGCACTCTGGATGCGGGGGAACCCAGCAATCATGGCAAAGCCTCTGGCTCACTCTGTCTGGCTGGCCTTGTCCATGCGTTGGTGAATGAAAGTCAATGCACGCCTAAACAGATCGTCTGTCACCAGCTTGACACAACTGTGGACAGCTGATTGGGAGACTCCACAAAGATCACCCACTGTCCCCTGGAAAGAGCCAGAGGCATAGAAGTTGAGGCCCACTGTGACCTTCAGGGCCACTGGCACGGGGTGTCACCCACACAGTCGGAGCTGACCTCAGGGCCGATCCTCTGACAGATGGAGGTCACTGTTTCCCTTGAGAGACGGAGCCCCCTTCAGCATTGCACCTCAGACATATTGAAGTAGCTGCATCGCGGCCTGTAAATCCGGGCAGCAGGATAGTGGCGTCTTCTGCCGCCCTTTCCGCCTTGGACTTCCTGTTGGCCCTGCACCCCTTGTGCCTGCGCCTGTCCTCTCACAGGTCACTCTCCTGGAGGCTGAATAGGGACACCTGGCCTCCTCCCCCTTCTGGCCCTCTCTTCCTCAGAGGAGGAGTGGCCTCCAGAGAAGACCACAATCCCCGTTCCCAAGGTAAGGGAAGGCTGTCTGATACCTGGAAGGCCCCAAGTGTTATGATTCCTCCAAAGTCCTGAACTGAAGCCTGTTATTTCTGTCAAAGCAGCTCTGAAGCGAAGTGAAGATGTCCTGTTCACACAAGCAAGCAGCAAGAAGTTATAAGCTAAAGTACAAACTACTCACTTTAGCGAGCCCACTCACCTCTCTTATCCCGCCCGTGGATGAGGTTTTTGAAAATGCCCGTTGCGCCCATGCGACGCCCTGAAAATCGCACGGGGTAAGTAAACTCCGAGACAATTCGTGTCTCAAGGGCCTTGACTGGCCCGTTAATTAATGGCAGGTGCACCTCCGTGTTCATCGCGCGCCCGCTTATCAAAATATCGCGAGTGTGCGCCTTAACGTTGGCACACTCGTCCGACGTCAATGCACTTTATTTCTCGGTTGGACGTGTCGGGTGCGCAACCGCTCGCCGACCTAAAAATTCTGCCCCAGGAGTTTTGCCTCCACCACTCTATCAGATAGTTTATTCTGCATGTTGATCATCCTTTGTATGACAATGTCAGTCCAAAAGTTATCCTTTAGTGGTTTGAACATGCTTCCCCTGTTCTACTTCCACACTTAAATTTAAAATAACCTTACAGGTTAACTTTTTCCTTTCTAGTCTGCAAAGCTCAAATTTCTCTAGTCTTTCATAATCACTCAGGTCCCTGACACTGGACAGCAGCTTCACAGTTCATCCCTGCACTGCCTCAAGTGTTTGAATCCCTCTCTATTTCTTAGTGACCAAAATTTGGTACAACACTGAAAGTTCAGTTTCACCACAGCACTACAAAGTTTGACTTGTATCTTCCTGTTTTGGCGATGTAGTTCAATATCCTAACGATTTCTTGATTTTTTCATAAAACCATGTTTGTGTCATTGGTAAGGCCTCCATTTATTGTCCATCCCTAGTTGCCCTGAGAGGATGGTGTCAGGCCTGCTCCTTGAATCACTGCAATCCATGTGGTGAAAATGTTCCCATAATATGGTCAGACAGAGAGTTCCAGGGTTTGGCCCAATTATTTGGCTACAATTCATTGTAGCCTTTAAATACAACTGACTGGCTTGCTAGGCCTCTTCAGAGGGCAGTTAGGGATCAACAGAATTGGTGTCATACTGGAGTTACGTATAGACTAGACCAGGTTAGGGCAGCAGGCAATGTTCCCTCTAACCTCTGTTTGCTGTGCATGGACAGCTCATCACACTGTGTGGTTCCTTTAAAACTGATACCTGGTCATGCATCTTAAAGGGAACATTGCTTTTATCCTGCCTGTTTGCTCCCTATGTAGCATATCCTGATTGTTGGGCAAGTATGCACCTTAGAGTGAACATTGACAGCAGATATCCTTTCCTAAAGGCCATGAGTGAACCAGTTGGGTTGTTTTTGTTGATCCAACAGCTTCATGGTCAATTTTGTTGATTAAAGAAAATTCAACTTCTCAAACTGCCATGGCGGGATTTGAATTCACGTAGATTATTAATCTAGGCCTCTAGCTAACTAGTCTTGTAACAAGTCTAGATTGCTACTCGGGACAGTGCCTTTTACAAAACTGAAGCTAATTTATGCTCAGTTTTCCTATAAATAGGGATTTAAAATTGAAAGATTGAAGCTTATCTTCTCCAATTGCCCATTGGATCTCTTAAGACTCCCTCTCAGCTCCTTAGCTAGTTCAACACCATTCATTAAGTATATGTGTTGACTGTTTGGGTTTTGGGAATGCTATCTTTACAAAGTGTACTGCCTGGCTTGCCATAGTCATGTGACTCTGCCATGAGACAAGCTGACTGTAGGCTGTCATTTCTAAACAGTTCAATAAAGCCAACACAGTGAGGACATACTGAAGAAGTACAGCTGTCCTTATACATGAAACATGGAGTCAGGAAATGAAGAAAAAATAGATTTTTGAACCCTGGAAATTAAGCAGAGAAGACACAGCTCAGAAAGGCACACAGAAATGTTCAAATCTGAAAAAAGAAGCTGCTAAAAAGGCGTTCAGGAAAAGCACCGGGCTGCAGAACAAGGACAAAGGACAAGCAAACACAGAAGGATAAAAGGGTAAGCAAACACATATCAAAGGCTGCAAGTAAATACAGGATGAATGAACATGGCCAACTTTGGAAACTTTCCAATCCCAGCCCTGGTCGAAATGAATGGTGATACATGGCAGAATTGGTAGTTTTTCCACTTAAAACAGCAAAACTATGATATTGCAACAGCTATAATTAAAAAGCCAGAACCGATAAGACACTCCTAACACTGCTGGGGAGGGACTGCTACAAAGTGTATACCACCGTAAATCTAACTGACGAACGGAGATTTTGAAATCCTTGAATGACCATTTTGAACCCCAAGTGAATGTTACGTATGAACGCCATGTATTCAACACTAAAGCACAGGTGCACAAGAAACAATTGAATAGTACGTGAGTGCAGTAACAGAGCTTGAAGAATCATATGAATTTGGACAGCTAAAGGATGATCTGATTAAAGATAGAATAACATTAGGTATGCAAGACCACTCAGTGAGAGCAAGTCTACTGAAAGATGAGAAACTGACACTAAAGAAAGCGATAGACGCATGTCGAAATGGAGAAGTTGTGCAATGTCAGCTATAGCACACGTATGGCAGAGCAAACCAGAAGATCCATTATGCTGAGAGACAGTCCAAGCCGAAAGAGCAGCACAATCGCAGACAAAGGGCAGGATGCAAATACTGCGGAGGACAGCATGCACAGGAAAAGAAGGATCACCCAGAGTTGGGAAAATGGTATTTTAACTGCAAGTAAGCAGGATCATTTTGCACATAAGTGTTTGGCGAGAAAGAAGCAAAACAAGCACATTCAGATGGTCAAGGGAGAGATATCAGTAGAAGAGTCTGATGAAGAACTATACATGATATAACAGGTTGGTTCCAACAAGTCTATAGGTGACAAATAGATTGTGACTGTTACAATAATGACCTCAGAAAGAGAGTGTCAAGCGACCAAGAAGTGTCAGATAGGCACTGATGTGTCATGCAACATCATGCCCTTCACAGACCTGTGCCAAGTGACTCAACATGGCAATCCGAAAATGAAACCCTTGAAAGTAAGATTGAGGCTACATAATGGCACAATACTCATACCAAGAGGACAAACTGATCTAAGAGCCCAATGCAATGGCAAGAAGGAAGATCTCAAGTTCCCGATCATAGATGAGCTACAATTGCCACTCATCTCAGCTGGAGCAAGTCTAAAGCTTAGGCTGGTAACTCTGAATGTGCCAACAGAGAAAGGGCAACAAAAGACCCCAGAGAAAGGGCAGAAAAATACCCCAGAGAGAGAGAAACAAAAGACTCCAGAGCAAGGGAGACAGAAGACCCTAGAGAGGGAAACAATATTCAAGTAAACCACAGGATGACTACTGACCATTTCAGTGCAATGAAATTCATGAGCCAAAGGTAAATGAAGCAATTCGATAGGAAAATGTTCACATCAGAGCTGAACTAAAAGATTTGAAGTGTAAGATTCAAGCTGAGTATATACCTTTGAACACACACAATACACTGAAGTTTTTAGTGAGCCAAGTTGTGTTAGATCTGAAATGTCAGAGACAGCACAAAGGGACCAAGAAGAAGTAATGAGCCTTAATACCACAGTTAATAACTCAAAGCAGGAGTTGAACAAACTCAACCAGATCTACAGGTGCAACCGCAGGCATATACGATCAACTAGCGAAGCTGCTCCTTCACCGCAATCAGCTGGCCAGGGAGGAGGAATCTCACCAGTTGTACTGAGTACAGAACTACCATCCATCCTAAAGGTCTATGTGTCCCCAACAACTGTAATAGAACAACAACAGTCAGCAAGGCAACAAGTGGCACAGGAACAACACTTTCTGGACAAGGAACATCAACCAGACGTACAGTCAATGTTAACCTGCACATGGACCATTAAGAGGCCTGCATGATTTAAAAACTGTGTGCACAATGCATGTGCAGAGACTGACTAGTAGAACAAACAGTTGTTAATGTATGATAACAGTGGATGTATATGGGTAACTTGGGTAACTCACAGTCATACAGGATCGTGCACACATGTCTTTTGTTCACTAGGAAAAGGGGGATGTTTGTATGTTTTGTTCAATATGAAAAGGGGGAATGTTTGGATTTTGGAAATGCAGTCTTTACTAAGTGTGCTACCTGGCTTGCCATAGTCATGTGACTCTGCCATGAGGCAAGATGACGGTAGGCTGCCATTTCTGAAAAGTTCAACAAAGCCTCTCACTGAGAACAAACTGGAGAAGTACAGCTGTCCTTATACAAGAAATATTGGGCAGAATTTTTGGGTCATCAGGTGGGCAGGCAGGTGGGCCCGGGAGCGGCTGGGAAACGGTCCACCGCCCACGATTGGCCCCCGACTGCGATTTCATGTTGGCTGGCTAATTAACAGCTAGCTAGCGTGAAAGGCATGCTGAGAAGCTCAGTGCTGCTGGGGTGGGGACAGGAGGAGTGCGAGGGCAAAAGTCTGCACATGTGCAGGGGAGTGGGCACTGAAAGCTCCCTGAAGGCATGGAGCTGAAGAATTTTAAAATCAAAAATAAAGATTTTGAAAATGTGAAAAAACATGTCCTCACATAGGACTCACTCACATGAGCAAAGACATAGTAAAAATTCTGTTAAAACATTTCTTTTTTTTAAAATTAATGTTGGAAACCTCATCCCGCCCATGGATGAGGTTCCCCCAAAAATACAAAGGCCACATGGCCGATTTGCCCACCCGCCAACCATAAGGTTGGATGGGCAGAAAAATATAGCTTTTGATTAATGGCCTTAATAGGCCTCTTAATTGTCAACGGACGCGCTGCCAACTCCTGTGCGCGCCCGCCAACCAAAATATCACGCGAGTACGTGATGACATCAGGACGCTCACCGCACATCATCGCACCCTTCGTCCCACGCCCGCCCACGGGACGCAAAAACCTGCCCATTGTCTATTTTTCTTCCTATGTGTAATGCTTCACACTTACCTACAATAAACTTCAGTTCTGTCCACTTATTTATATTGTCCAATTTACTCTAATTTCTAAACTGCCTCCTCAAGATACAAGTCACACAAGATGATATTCAAGACTTTGCCCTGACAGAAAATCCATCTTAATGAGAGCTGCAATTAGTAAATAAAAGCCAGGGACAGATTTGAAATGAGGAGAAACAACAATAAAAACAGCAGTTCAATTATACTTGTGAGTTTTATCGTTCTACAAGAAGAAGCATTAACAAAAGCTAACCAAGGAATGATATAAATTAAGGATCTATGATTAAATGATTAACTATAAAAAGCTGACTAATAAAATTGAGCTAGCTAACTTCACTGACTTGAGTAGATAAGCTTACCAACAGTAAAGGCATTGCGATTGATTTCACTGTTTTATTGCTTTGCCTGCAATACCACCCAAGGGCATTTGGAATAATTGCAGGAGTTACAGAAGTATTTCTACTTTCTTGTCTCACTTAAACTTTTCTTGAAATGAGTTTTGCTACATTTCAATATGCAAAGTTGAACAAATTGTTATTGTCAACATCCCTTAGCAGTTGAGTTTGAAGAATTAAAAATGAATAGTGCCTTTTACAAAACTGAAGCTAACTTATGCCCTCTTACGCCCTCATCTCAATGAATTTCGGGCTCGGCATGATGCTGAACTCTTCTTCCGCCGTCTTCGTCTCTGTGCTCACTTCTTTGGGCAGGAATCCTCTCCCCGTTCAACGGATCCTTTTACCCACCTCCAATATTCTCCCTCCACCTGGACCCCTCCCTCTGGATTCTTACCTTCTCTTGATCTTTTCATTGAGAACTGTCGGCGTGACATTAGCCATCTCAATTTCTCTGCTCCTCTCACCCATTCTAATCTGTCTCTCTCTGAACTTACTGCACTCCGTTCTCTCAGGTCCAACCCCAACATTGTCATCAAACCCGCTGACAAGGGTGGTACTGTTGTTGTCTGGCGCACTGACCTTTACCTCGCGGAGGCTGAGCGTCAACTCGCAGACACTTCCTCCTACCTCTCCCTGGACCATGACCCCACCACAGAATATCAAGCCATTGTTTCCAGGACTGTCACTGACCTCATCTCCTCTGGAGATCTTCCTCCCACAGCTTCCAACTTGATAGTCGCCCAACCTCGGACAGCCCGCTTCTACCTCCTACCCAAAATCCACAAACAGAACTGTCCTGGCAGACCGATCGTGTCAGCCTGTTCCTGCCCCATGGAATTCATTTCTCGTCATCTTGACTCCCTTCTCTCTCCCCTTGTCCAGTCCCTTCCCACCTACATCCGTGATTCCTCTGACACCTTACGTCACATCAACAATTTCCAGTTCCCTGGCCCCAACCGCTTCCTCTTCACCATGGATGTCCAATCCCTCTACACCTCCATCCCCCACCGGGATGGTCTGAGGGCCCTTAGCTTCTTCCTTGAACAGAGGCCCGAACAATCCCCATCCACCACTACTCTCCTCCGTCTGGCTGAACTTGTTCTCACACTGAACAATTTCTCCTTTAACTCCTCTCACTTCCTCCAAATAAAAGGTGTGGCTATGGGTACCCGCATGGGCCCCAGCTATGCCTGTCTCTTTATGGGGTATGTGGAACATTCCTTGTTCCAGTCCTACTCCGGCCCCCTCCCACAACTCTTTCTCCGGTACATCGATGATTACTTCGGTGCAGCTTCATGCTCTCATCGGGACCTGGAAAAATTTATTAATTTTGCTTCCAATCACCACCTCTCCATCATTTTCACATGGTCCATCTCTGACACTTCTCTTCCCTTCCTTGACCTCTCTGTCTCAATTTCTGATGACAGACTGTCCACCAATATCCATTACAAGCCTACCGACTCCCACAGCTACCTCGACTACAGCTCCTCACACCCCGCTTCCTGTAAGGACTCCATCCCATTCTCTCAGTTCCTTCGCCTCCGTCGCATCTGTTCTGATGACGCTACCTTCAAAAACAGCTCCTCTGACATGTCCTCCTTCTTCCTTAACCGAGGTTTTC
This sequence comes from Cetorhinus maximus, assembly GCF_964194155.1. Lineage (NCBI taxonomy): Eukaryota > Metazoa > Chordata > Chondrichthyes > Lamniformes > Cetorhinidae > Cetorhinus > Cetorhinus maximus. The sequence goes on along the minus strand of NC_135885.1, from coordinate 82,343,950 downwards.
CATCCACGGTCGTTGACAGGGCCCTCAACCGTGTCCGGCCCATATCCCGCGCATCCGCCCTCACGCCTTCTCCTCCTTCCCAGAAACATGATAGGGTCCCCCTTGTCCTCACTTATCACCCCACCAGCCTCCACATTCAAAGGATCATCCTCCGCCATTTCCACCAACTCCAGCATGATGCCACCACCAAACACATCTTCCCTTCACCCCCCCTAGCGGCATTCTGTAGGGATCGTTCCCTCCGGGACACCCTGGTCCACTCCTCCATCACCCCCTACTCCTCAACTCCCACCTATGGCACCTCCCCATGCCCACGCAGAAGATGCAACACCTGCCCCTTCACTTCCTCTCTCCTCACCGTCCAAGGGCCCAAACACTCCTTTCAAGTGAAGCAGCATTTCACTTGCATTTCCCCTAACTTAGTCTACTGCATTCGTTGCTCCCAATGCGGTCTCCTCTACATTGGAGAGACCAAACGCAAACTGGGCGACCGCTTTGCAGAACACCTGCGGTCTGTCCGCAAGAAAGACCCAAACCTGTCGCTTGCCATTTTAACACTCCACCCTGTTCTCTTGCCCACATGTCTGTCCTTGGCTTGCTGCATTGTTCCAGTGAAGCCCAACGCAAACTGGAGGAACAGCACCTCATCTTCCGACTAGGCACTTTACAGCCTTCCGGGCTGAATATTGAATTCAACAACTTTAGATCTTAAACTCCCCCTCCCCCCATCCCCACCCCGTTTCTTCCCCACTCCCCCTTTTTTTTCAATAATTTATATAGATTCTTCTTTTCCCACCTATTTCCATTATTTTTAAATCTACAACTAATACTTTGTTAGTCTGTCCACCCCACCCCCACTAGAGCTGTACCTTGAGTGTCCTGCCATCCATTCTTAATTAGCACTTTTCTTAGATAATATCACCACCTTCAACACCTCTTTGATCCTTTTGTCTGTGACATCTTTTGATTATCTGCTCCTATCACTGCTTGCTTATCCCTACAACCACCCCACCCTCAACTTCTCTCTCCCCCCGCCTCCCACCTTAGACCAGCTTATATTTCACCCCTCTCCTAACTACACTCAGTTCTGCCGAAGGGTCGTGAGGACTCAAAACATCAACTGTTTTCTTCTCCACCGATGCTGCCAGACCTGCTGAGTGTTTCCAGGTAATCCTGTTTTTGTTTTCTAACTTATGCTCAGTTTTCTTATAGATGGGGATTTGGGATTGAAAGGAATGATTCTAGCTGATCTTCCTCTGCAATTAATCATTGGGTCTGTAGATTGTTCCAATTGCGAGGATCCTCTTATTATTGTAATAAACTCACTAACTATGGATAACTTCAATTATATAAACGTCTTTCTGTAATGGTTGTGAACTTAGATAAAGATCTGTCTGAGGCAATATTTATTACCCTGTTACACAATGTAAGTGCAGCACATTATGTGCAAGTCTGTTAACAACAGAATGTAATCAGACCATAATGTCTTAAGATGGTTGTAAGGATACAGATATAATTTTTGTTATAGTGATTTGGTAATAATACAGAACTTGAGTATTGCTGATAAAAGAGACATGCTGTTGAAGCTTTTCCTCTTTCACTCATAAGGACAGAATGACAAAAATACCAATTGTAAAGGGAACAACAATTTATAGTGTATGAGAAGAGAGTGCTGATTGGTTGGCAAGCGAACTCTGATTGGTAGAGGCATTGCCATGGAGAATGCACCAGGGCTCTGCGTGTGGATATATGTAGCTCCTAACATGCATAAGCTAGCTGTTTCACACTGCCACTATGCAGTAGCAACATGAGTGGTATTCTCCACTAACAGGATGCTGCTGTCTAGCCAAAAAGATGTTCTGCCTATCACACAAATGAGTAATGTGGTATATGAATTTCAGTTCCGCTGTGATGCCTGGTATGTAGGCCATATACCCCAAAAACTGGCAGATCATACCAAACAGCAGGTCCTTGTGACTGTTTGCAGCAGGCAAAGTACTAACGGTACCCAGTCAGCCCGTGCTTGCAAAACTCAAAACATATTGTCCAACATTAGATTTGATGCTACGATTCGACAGCACTTGCTAAACAATCCTGATCATGCTATGAATTACATTGACAACCAATTTAAGATTATCAGCTAGGCTCACAGTGTGGCTCACTTATGTAAGCTAGAAGCTACATATATTCACACATGGGGCCCTATCCTTACAGACAAAAGGGGCATGTCCACACATTATGCCTTTTTTCAACTAAACAAAAGCTTGGGGGACAGCCATTCCCTGGCTCATTCCGCATGGAAATGCCTTGACTAATCAGAGTCGGGCTGCCTGATTTGAATTTAAGCAATAGCTTGGCAGTTAATTGTTCCTTGGTGCATTCTCCATGTCAATACCTTTACCAATCAGTGTTCACTTGTCAACCAATCAACACTCTCTTCTCATGCAGTAAAAATTGTTGTTCCTTTACAATTGGTATTTTTGTGAATCTGTCCTGATGAGTGTAAGACGAAAAGCTTTGACAGCTGTCTCTTTTCTCAGCAATACTGAATTTTTGATATTGGTCATGAATGGAAGTGCATAATATTAATTGTTGATCTTAGATATTTTTTCTTAATAGCTTTGAGGAAAATGAAGCAAACAGATTTTTGAGCAACAGTTTTTGTATTTGTCAGTGTTTTCAAATTCTTTGGAGTACTGTTGGCGAAGTGGCAATGTCACTGGATGAGTAATTCAGAGACCCAGGCTAATGCTCAGGGGAATAAGAGTTCAAATCTCACCTCACCTCACCACGGTGGAATTTAAATTCAATTAATAAATCTAGAATATAAAACTGGTCTCAGTAAGACCCATGACGCCTATCATCAATTGTTGTAAAACCCATCTGGTTCATTAGTGCCCTTTTGGGAAGGAAACCTGCCGTCCTTGCCTAGTCTGGCCCACGTGTGACTCCAGACCCACAACAATGTGGTTGACTCTTAACGGCCCTCTGAAAGGGCCTAGCAAGCCAATCAGTTCAAGAGCAATTAGGGACAGGGAACAAATGCCTGCCTTTCCAGCAATGCTTGCATCCCATGAAAGGATAAAAAAGTTTACAGATAGGAACCATTTCCCAGCTTAGCTTTGAATCCATTAGTCAATGCCATTATTAACAGAGAATTGAAACGAATTCATTGGTCCAAAGTGACTGCAGAGAGTCATGGGCAATGACAGTGTGTGCCTGCACTTTAACATATGAGGGCAATTCTAAGCCCACTGCTGGCAGGAGTGCAGTAAGATTGGAATAGGGGACTTAGATTATCCCCAACCTGGCTGACGGTAATTTTAAATTGCAGGTAGCATTAACACCTGCCCCAAGCTGATGGGATCTTCCTTAATTGGGTCATTCCTTATTTTATCTCAGGGTCTGAGCAGCTTTCCTGTGAGGCAAAATGTGTCAGGAAACAGATGCCAGCACCAGTGTCAGTATAGAAGAACCCCAGTAAGGCCGGCCAGCAAAGTGGGCCGCTGTGTCCCACAGAGATACCTGGAGTCTCCTCTGCCCTGGCTTTCCCCGCTTCCTCCAAGAACTATTCGCATCATTTACTTTGTGCTAAGGACCTCTCTTGTGGAACTGGTGACAGTCCAAAATTATTGCACACCTGACTTTGCTGTGTTCCTGCCAAGGACTAAAATCGACTCTTGTGAAAGACTTTGGGCAGAATTTTCTATTAATGAGACTAAGTGCAGCGGTGGGTGGGTGGAATGGCGGGAACTCATGCCCGATTCCGCACTTGGATGCTCATTAATTATGCACAGGCAAGTCTCGGGCCGATTCAGCTGGCAGGTCGGGAGTTGGTTTGTCTGCCCACTATCAGGTAGCAGGGTCGAAGGCCTGGGTGCCACATTTAAATGTTAGCCCAGCACATACATCGCACTCTCTCCAGCCCACCTGTCTTCAGGACACGTGCAAAGATGTCTTCCAGCCACAAGAAGAAGGCCGAAAGCCTCAAGAAGAAGGCAGCACCTGCTTCACCCACCAGGTCCTACAGGCCTTGATCAGAAGTGTGTGAATGTACAGGCATGTCCTGTATCCCAGGGATGGCTGCAGGAAGCAAAGCAGCCTCACCTCTCCGGCCTAGGCGGCCATCACAGGGCAGGATGGTGTGGCTGGCAACTGTGCCCGAAATGCCATCCAGTACAGGAAGAGGATGAATGATCTCATCCGCTCCGCCAGGGTAAGTCATCCTTCAACTCCTTCCAATCTCAAACTCTCATCATGGCATCATGCACTCAAACTGCTACTCTCTTCAGGGATCTCACACAACCATTAGCCCCGGGACATGTCAACACTCACTCTCTCACTGAGAGTTTCACATCACCATCAACAGGCCTTTCTTGGCAGGGCCCACCACACACAGGGGACATGCATCTTATCCAACCTCCGCTCCATCCCTTCTATCACATGCCTTTCTTTCTTCTTCAGGCTTCTTCTACACAACAGGTGCGAGAGACCACAGACCAGGGGAGGGATGGCCGACATCATTGCTCTCATTGAGTTGATGAAGCTGCAGCCGAACTGTCTGGGGAGGACAGGGATCGCTCCTGTGGGGAAGGGGAGATTGGCCTCTCCCAGAAACCTACTATGGATCACAGATCCATCACCTCATCAAATCCTGACATTCACAGCGAATCACAGGCAGACTTTCGTAGCTCATGCTCATCAACGGAAACTCTATTTTCTATTTTCTAGGCACCAGCAGATTGAAGCCCTCAAGGCAGCCGAGCAACCGTCTGAGGCTCCAGACCATGTCTGAAGATGAAGCTCTGGAAGAACCATCACGGCGCTCACACGCACCCTCCACCAGCTCAGAGACACACATGTCAGTGGGGCACAGATGTAGATTAGGCTCGGTCTCACTTTCTGGAGGACATCTCACTGACACGTCCCTGCAGCAGTCGGAAGCAGGGACAGCCCAGGTCTCTGGCACTTGGAGGGCTGCTGGAGACCAGCCACCCACTCAATCTGAGTCAGATGATGAGTCTCTGGAAGCGGCAGCCAAATCTATGCTGGAGATGGAACGACAGGCGGCGAAACATCAGGCAGTAATTCGGCAGTCACTGAACAGGCTAGAGCGAACGGTGAAGAGGTCCGTCGGCGTTTTGTTTGATATCGTGACTATGACATGCAAGCACCTCGAGGTCACCATGAAAAGGTGACCTCCATGGAGACCTTGGTCCAGCAGTTCTTGCCGGGTTTGCGCTCGGCCCTTCACTCCATGGCCACACACCCTGATGGGCACCATCAAGATGTAGATGACATGGTGCTGAGGCACTTTGACCTCCTTCTGGGCGCACCACTTCCTGCAGGAGTCAGGGCGGGGCCCATGGACCCCACCGGGAGGGTGAACGTCAGCCGGACACCCCGGGGGGCCTGCTCTCGGTACACTCCAAGGATGTGCAGCCGCTCACAACCCCCTCTGCCTATGACCCCATCACTCCAGCACCTCAGACTGCCGAGGGCACTTCTGCCTCTGAGCAGTTGACCCTCATCAGGCTGGGGCCCTCCAGGCCTTGGGCCACCAGACGGTGTCCGCCAAGATCACCACAGACATCAGTATATAGCAGTCAGGGGGCTGCCTCCACCTCTGCTGTGGATGTCAGGGCTGCACCCAGGCATCGCAATAGAGTTAAGAAAGTTAAGAAAAATTGATGTCACTTTTAGGTCACGTGTGTGCTAGACATGTAAATAAATTCTACTTTTGTTAATACATTTGATGGTTATGTGAATGTTTTGGTCAACAGAAAACATTGTGAATTTGTACAATGGACTCCTCTTATTTCGAGGTTTAGCCTTCCTTCCGCTCAGTGATAGTGTCCCAATGTGAGATTCACATTCCTGTGATGTCAACCTCAGTTGAACTAGTCTCCACACCCCTTGTGTGATGTCAGGGAGCTGTGTTTAAATTTTATTTGAAGTGTGTGATGTAAGCGTTTCTCACCCTTCTTTCTCAAGGAACACCACTGAGTGAAGGCAGCTCATCAGCATTGATATTTAGCATTTGTGTCTCCTCAGTAGTGGTGGCAGATGAAAAGACATGTGGGAGAAGGAGACCCCTAGGCATGTCCACATCTCAGTCACAGCGGTGTTGGCATCATTAGATGGCGGCAAAGGCTTCAAGTCTTCGCTTGCATCGATCTTGTTCCTAAGTGGACTCTCAGTTCCCAGAGTGAGCTCACTCAAGGAACACCTCAAAACCAAAGCAGAGATCATGGCCTGGCAATTCATGAGGCCAGAACGCGCAAGTGTGAATGCTGGACTTGTTCTTTCTGCGAGTAGTTGGACATCCCCTGAGATGAAAGTAAATGGCATTGAGGGCTAGAAGATATGTGGCCATTTTCTCTCACTTAACTTTACTCTTTCTGGAACCTGTCAGCAATTAAAGTATCATGGGACATCTCCCACATCTCTCTTCTTCCACCGCGTGATCGCGCTCATACTGACCCTCAGCAGCCTCCTGAAGTTCCTGGGCCTCTAGATCTTCACCCTCCGATGAGCTCTCATCCTCCTCCAGTTCATCCTCTGGCAGGGGTTCACCTCTTTGCATTGCCAGATTGTGAAGGGTGCAACACACTGCGATGATGTGGGAAACCCTGTCAGGAGTGTATTGGAGTAAGCCATCTGAGTTGTCCAAGCATCTGAAGGGCATGATCAGAGGCCCTATTGTTAGGGGAAAATTAAAAATGCTAAAAGAGAACACTGTAAGAATTTACTGAAAAACCCTAAAATCTCCAGGCAGACATGGCTGCTAAACATATTAAGGGTTGAAGATTACCAGATGCACATTGCACAGCCTTGAGGATCAGACTGGAAGACACAAGCAGGACATAAATTAGATTAGGTGTACTCCTCACATAGGGAAGGGGCAGATGGTTTTAGCTTAGATATGGGAAGATGAACAATGGACAAAGAGGGGGCTTTGATGAAACACAAATAGTCTTGAGTTGTAAGAACCAAGGTCTTTGTGTATGTGTTTTAATTTGGTTGGATAATATAATTATGTATACATCCTTTAGAATAAATGGTTAGCAAAATCACATGTTTATGCACTCAATGCATAAGAGCGGTGTGTCGGTTACCGATTGGATAGATTCAAATGTACCCAAATGTATTATGATAAGAAAAAGTACAAAAGTAATGAAATGTAATCAATCTGGGAGCTGGGTCATTCTTAGGAATGATTGCAGCTCCCTTGCATATGCTTGAATAAAACCGGTTAAAGGAAGCATGAGTTCTCAAAACATTTTAAAAGGCTTTTGACAACAATTGGCACTAATTCAAATGCTGCAAGTTTTTCTATTTGTAAGTCTGTTCCCAAAATCTGAAGTTAAGCTCAAGACCTTGACAAAGTTTGGCAGAAATCCAATTTTTGGCCGAGTTAATGAATCTGGGATTGTGCTAAAACAAAAGCCAGGTATAATTTAGTGGGTTACTTTTGAGACAATAAGATGTTGTTTGAGAAGAAGATAAGGAAGCAAAACATGTCAATGCTTGATTTTTGTTTTAAAAGTGTTATGAGAATACTTTATTGGACTCTAAAGTCTCTCCAGACAACCTGAACAAGATAAGATGGTAGCTATTGCATGTGTAAAATGGTATGAGGAAAGGATTAAGGGTAGGAGAAAGAGATAGGGAAAGAGGACCCCATAATGTACAAACTGTTTTAAGGGAACTGAATTTGATAATCCGGCCATCAACTGAGATACTGGAACCGCACAGGGGAAGATAAGCAAAGATCTAGAGACAGAGATCCCCGTTGACATGGAATAGTTAATACGGCCTAAAGAGTAAGGAAACATTTTAAACAATCAAAACAATAAAGAAACTGACCTTATCTTAGGATGATCGTGGTCAGGAAAAAAAAAGCCTTCGAGGTAAAACTATTCGGAATCTGTAGTTGAGGCAATTGAAGGGTAAGGAGAAATAATACTTAACAATTTACCGCAAGGTAGATACAGATAAAGGGAAAGCTGGGAAAAGGCTAAATAGATGTATTACTGACTATATTAATGTGCACGCGAGCTACAAAGAGTAAGACCACAGGATTAACCCCCTGATGACGGGCAGATATAACGGGTTCCCAGAGAGAATCGCCACTGGAAGTGAAGATACTGAGCCATTGAAAGATAGGATATGAAGGTGCATTGTAGAGTTGTATAGACAGCTGAAGGAATTGAGGTCCAACATGAGACGGCAGCAGGAGATAGGAAACTGGACGGAATGGGATGCCTACCCAGATGGATTCAGATCAGGGAGCTCATTTCACAGGGAGAGTCATGAAAGAAATGTGTAATCTTGTGGAGATTAAACAGAAATTCCATATTCCTTACTACCCCCAGAGTTCAGGGATGGCGGAAAGGATAAATCGAACTTTAAAAATATCTGTAGCCAAAGCAATTCAGGAGACAGGGAACAGCTGGACCACACTATTGCCCAGCGTTCTGAAGCGCCTTAGGGCTACCCCAAATAGGACGACTGGGTTCACCCCATTTGAATTGATGACAGGAAGGGCCAAGCAATTACCGAAAGGCATTATAGTAGGAGGAGGAGGTGTAAGGAAGAATTCGGGGCTATGTAAGGGAATTAAGTAAGCAATTAGATGAGTTGAGAGAGAAAGTTAGGGACTGACAAATGACTAAGGATATGGAAACAGGCAAATCCAAAGAGCAACAATGGACCCCACTGAGGTATAAGGTGATGGTCAAGGTGAGCCCTGAGCGAACAGGGTTTGGCCCAGGTGGCATGGACCATACGAGGTAATTATGACAGGTGATACGTGCGCACTTGTAGATATGAAAATGGGAAATAAATGGAGGCATTACACATAGTTAAAGATATATGATGAATCACCAAGCAGTAACCTGGACAACGGGAGCCAATGTTAATGTTTCCACAGGTCTGTGATCCTGGCTATGGGCGTGTCAGCGCTGGCATGGGAAGTACCAACGGTCAAAGTCAACAATGACACCTGCCTTCACCCTAGGGAATACGTACTACTTCCCCAAGGAGGAAGTGTGGAATGGATAAGAAAGCCCAACATCTGGATTACGGATCAAGTCACTACACGGACACATCAAACAAACAATTGGGAACAGGACCCCCACGTGTGATCACGCAAAGAGTTGTAAGAGTACTTCATACTTAACAGCACCAGGGCAGCCAGTACGTTTGACACCACTCAAGTGTAACAACGGGAACTTCACGGGATGATGGTACTTACCCAAGGGTAAGGACAATAATGAATGTACACGCTCCTTACAATAGAACTGGACTGGGTTGGTGGAATGGGGGATGTACCAGTTTTTCATCAACAAGTATTTGGATGTATCAAGCGATTAATGTGACTGCCAGATGGACAGACCTACATCCCTTTGTTTGGGAACAGGGTCTTGAGGGACAATATTGTCAAGAAACATGTAAATATGTAATAGATAGGCATGATTGTTATGATACACAATGTTTTACTTTGACTACGTGTGGCTATCAAAGAACCACTCAATGTCCAGAAGTAGTAACTCCCCTCCCGGATGGGATAATCAGGATAAGAAAGTCAAAACTACTATTACATGATGTAACTATGGTCTCTCTGGAAGTGACATACAATGTTTCAGGACTCCTGTCAGTATTACATACCACTTGTTACAGCCACCAGAATTCCATAAAATGGGCTTGAAGCCAAATGAAAAGGATAGTCAATGACTATAAATTTCAAATCATTCTGGGAATTAGAGAAAAAGCACACGCCAGGTTAAAAAGAAGTATACTAGAAGACATCAGAGGGCTATTTGGGAGTGCCAATTCCATGCTTAATTCCGGTCAGATCTATGACTTCAATGATGATGCCTCCTGGGTGGCTGCTGAGACTGCCCGAGGACTGCACTACAGTGCGCACGGGACAGGATATACCCTGACATCCGGTGAGCTACAAGGAGAAGGTCTGCTATGGATCCTTAGGCAGACTGCAGATGGGATAATAGACACAGCCGAATCACAAGCCACAGAGAGGGCATGTGATATGCTAGCACGAGATCTAATTGACGGGGTAAAATCCGACATTGAAGATATCAGGTTCGGAACAATTCCCAAACACATGTTCGAGTCAGTTTACCAATTAAACCTCATAAATTTACGCAAGGAGCGGTAGGAATTTGTGATTACGCAACCTCAAGGTGGAGGAGAGGATGGAGTTATAAAATTGATCATGGCCATTCCCCAAGAACATCATCCAAGCTGGGCTTTCCTGAACAGCTATAGGTTTGAGTCCCTAGGAGTAGATAAAGGGGGGATGGTATCCGGCATAGGGATACATGGATATATATCCTATATAAAAGACACGGTGCTGATTAGTACTAGAGACTGTTGTTCAGAATCAAGAAATTACATTGTGTGCTCATGTCAAACGCTGGAGGTATTTACAAAAACAAGCAAAGTTACATTCACCGCTTTACCAATTCAGGAAGCATTTAAGGCAATTCAGGTCCTCAACTCAATGGTGCTTCAAGACCAACAAGGACAAGTTCCTTTATGGGGACTTACTTTGTACTAGCAACTCGAGTTTCTGCCTACAGGTGACCGATCCATTTACTATAGGAGACTTCCATTTGCCAGGTAGAACCACAGGATACCTGTTTAGCCCTTGGTGGGATGACACATTGTTCACTAATCAAACTCCTGTCAGAATAGCACGCTTAGCCATGCAGGAAGCCACAAGAATAGCTCAATCGTATGTAGAAGCTTCTAGAGAGCAAATCAAGAGGGGGCGCGTGCAAGTGGATTTAGCCACCCAATCGGCCAGGAGGTTAGCCCAATCAGCTACTCCCTATGTTACGGCCGGAAGATTGATGAATTGATGGGTGATTGTTAGAATGGTTATGACGATAGTCACAGGAATGATACTCTTATTGGCTATCGGACTCTGCTGCTACCAATGTAAAACCTGGAAAGGGACTCTCCAGGCACAGACAGTAACAAACCAGAGGTGCGCATCAGTTCCCCGACCTATGCATACTCCAAGGGGGAGGACAGGAAAAAGGAAAGTTATGTTGTACCACCAGGTGATTTAGGATTCCTCTGGTGGTCTGGACGACTGGCCACCCGAAGGAGCAGAAGAGGAATTCTCAACTTAAGGTGTGGCCAGTTTGGGCTTTGCCAAGGGCCAAAAGCGGGGACAGTTAGGGGAAAATTAAAAATGCCAAAAGAGGATACAGTAAGAATTTACAGAAAAACCCCTAAAATCTCCAGGCAGACATGGCTGCTAAACATACTAAGAGTTGAAGATTACCAGATGAACATTGCATAGCCTTGAGAGTCAGACTGGGGACACAAACAGGACATAAATTAGATTAGGTGTACTCCCCTCTCACATAGGGAAGGGGCAGATGGTTTTAGCTTAGATATGGGAGGACATACAATGGACAAAGAGGGGGCTTTGATGAAACACAAACAGTCTTGAGTTGTGAAAACCAAGGTCTATGCGTACGTGTTTTAATTTGATTGGATAATATAATTATGTATACATCTTTTAGAATAATTGGTTAGCAAAATCACATGTTTATGTACTCAATGCATAAGAATGGTGTGTCGGTTACCGATTGGTATATTTAAATGTACTCAAATGTATTATGATAAGAAAAAGTACAAAAGTAATGAACTGTAATCAGTCTGGGAACTGGGTCTTCATTCTTAGGATTGATTGCGTCTCCCTTGCATATGCTTGAATAAAACTGGTTAAAGGAAGCCTGAGTCTCTGTGGTCGCTGTGTGATCGGGGATTGTAATTTCTCCTCCTCAACTGGCCTATGTGGTAGTTGCTGGATTGGAGGGAGTACTGTCTTCACTATGGTCTGCTCTATAAGAGAACATGTGGAGCTGTGAGCAGCGTTGTACCTCTCCTCGGAAGGACTCTGAGGGCGACGCACTGGTGTCATCAGCTGTGTTTCAGTGGGTGCCCCTTATCCCCCAGCAACCATCCCTGCAGGTGTAATGGCCCCTTGAAAATCTCAGGTACCTGGGATTGACTCAGGGTGTAGGAGTCATGGCAACTCCCAGGGTACCGTGCACAAACATGCAGTATGTGCTTCTGGTGATCACACACCACTTGTACATTGATGGAATGATAACCCTTGCGGTTTATAAACATTAGGGGCTGCTGCCATGGAGCCTGTATAGCCACATGGGTGCAGTCTCTGAGATGGCAGTGAAGCCTGAGAACCTTGCAGCCTGGCTATCTTCGTCCAGAGCAAACCTGACATATTGATGAGCCTTCCTGTAAAGGGCAGCAGTGACCTCCTTAATGCATCGATGTGTTACAGACTGAGAGATGCCACAGAGGTCCCCTGTTGATCCCTGGAAAGACACAGAGACAAACAACTTTAGCGCTGTGGTCACCTTCAAAGTCACTGGCAGGGGATACCCTCTAACTCAATGCAGTGTCAGGTCTTCATGAAGAATGTAGCATATGTGATGTACCAGAGCTCGGGACAAGCGCAGGCATGCATGGCATTGCCTCTCACTCATTTGTATCGTCTTCTACGATAAACCCTAGGTCTGGTGTGTCGCCCCCATTGTCTGGGTCTCTCCTCCTGACCCTGCTGTTCATGCTGCGGCTCCGCTTGACCTTGTCCCTCCTGCTGGAGCTTTGCGCGGCATCACCTCTCCGTCCTTCGCCTCCTCCATTGCATTAGGACCCTGACAAAGGCAACATTGAGCCCTGGATCCATGTATACTTTTGCCTTCTCTCTGAAAGGAAATATTGAAGACATTAATGATTCAAGGGGCAAGAAAGTGTAACTCAATAGATGAAACATATGGAAACTGGAAGGGTCCATAGTTTTTTCTGCCCTAATTGCATGGCGACTTATGCTGCCTTATTCCTGAGACACTAGCACACACATCGAAGTGACCAAGATGGCATCGCAGATATGTAACATCTTGAGCCCTGTGTGGGATGCTAACGTTTAATTGACATGAGTGACCCAACCTAGCTAAGTGCTCCAATCTCTGATGTAGCATATTAATGACCAATCACTTGCTGGTGACCAATGAGTGGATGCCTTTTGGCCCTTTAGGAATGTCAAATTTGGTAAACACGTGACAGGCCTTCACAGCCATTCCACATCCTCCCTCCCCTTTCCCCCTTGTATTCGCCCTTCCCCCTCACTGCCATTGCACAGCCTTCCTTCCCATTGTCCACCTTGTGTTCATCCCCACCCTCGCCTCTCACTCCAACCCTGTTGAAGTGCTAGTTTTTGAAAGTGGAGTTCTGCCTGACTACCACTACACAATGATGTCCTTGTGGACAATGGTGTCAGCTACCGGGCGTAGAAGACCCCTTCATTCCCCAAGCCTGGCCACAGTACTGATCACTATCTGAAGGTGGAGTCCCGCAGGAGTACCACAGCACAGTGGTGTTCTTTGGGACAACGTAGGCAAACAGCAAGAGCAGTCCTATCCCAGCAGTGCGGCGTCCATTTCAACAAGGCCGGAGCAGTGCTATGACTGGTAGTCTATGTATGTTGCACTCACCTCGAAGCTACCAGTGAACTGAGGTCCGACTTGTGCATGCTACTCCTTTGTAAACGGGTTTGAGGCCGAAGTAATTTCCCGCTGGTGTGACGCAAAATTTGAAGGCCTGACAAGATTCCGGCGAGCAGCTGTCTTAATAAGCATTCATGAGATGTTAATGAATGCAAATGCCATTCACGCCACTTGTCGGCAGGATAACCAACCCACCATAAACTCACCAGCAGGAGAATTGCAAACTGTTTTTAAACTGACGGATTTCCGACTTTTTGCCTGATGCTGGATTCTCTGCTCCTGTCAGCCACACAGCCCACTGTGGGGGGATGGAAAAATTTTCTCAATGTCCCAAAATGCTTCACAGCCAACGGATGAGGTTTGAAATGCTTCCTCTGTTGTTAAGCAGTCGAAGACAGTCGTCAATTTGCACACAGCAAGGTTCCACAAACAACAGTGAGGTAATAACCAAGTAATCTGTTTTGATCGTGTTGAATGAGCCATAACTGTTAGTCAGGACACCAGGAAAATTCCACTGCTCCTCTTTGGATAATGCCATTTGATCTTTACTTTACTTTGACTAATACACCAAAAGTGTATTTACCTTTGTCTTTCCAGACACAGTTCACTGAGCTTTTTGCTAAGGAGGTTGAAACTTCAGTTCAGTACTGAGGGAACGCTACATTGTTGGATTTGCTGGTTTTTGGATAAAGCCCCACCTGTACAGGCAGATGGGGCTTTATCCAAAAACCAGCAAATCCAACAATGTAGCGTTCCCTCAGTACTGAACTGAAGTTTCAACCTCCTTAGCAAAAAGCTCAGTGAACTGTGTCTGGAAAGACAAAGGTAAATACACTTTTGGTGTATTAGTGGCCCAAATATCTTTAGTGACTTGAGGCACTTTGCAAACCGAGGGCAATTTTGAATGCCTACTTTGGTTTTGTTTGTTTAGAGGTGAGGTTTTTCTGGGGCAGTCAGCATTGTGACAGTATCAGGAATAATATTTATCAGCAGCAGGAACAAGGTCAATTACAAACGAATTTGAATATCAGCGTGTTTAGTTTTTTAAAAATGATATATATCGAAATAGGTCAAAATTTAAACCAAGCTAAATTAAATTTGAGCATAAAATCTAGGCTGCACTCCACTGCAGTACATACTGAGGGAGTGCTACATTGTTGAAGGTTCCATCTTTCAGTTGAGACATCCAACCAAGGCCTGTTCATACACTTAGGACATAAAAGATCCTATGACACTATTCAAAGAAGGGTACAGCAGTTCGCCTTGTTGTCCTGTTAAATATTCATCACTCAACTAGCAGGTTACAGTATCTAGGCATCATTATTTTGCTGTAATAAATGAAAGCAAAATGCTGCGGATGTTGGAAATCTGAAATAAAAATAGAAAATGCTGAAAAAACTCAACAGGTCTGACAGCATCTGTGGAGAGAGAAACAGAGTTAACATTTCGAGCCCGTATGACCCTTCTTCAGATTATTATTATTTATTATTTTGCTGTTTGTGGAAGGTTGCTGTCCACACATTGGATGCCATGTTTCTTATGGTGTCATAATTCAAAAGTACTTAATTAGCTATAAAGTGCTTTGGGAAATCCTAAGGTCATGAAAGGTACCAAATAAATTTATTTTCTTTCGCCTGATTGATTATTCCTGTTCATGATTGATAGTTGTTAAGCCTTAGCACATGCCAGAATCTTTCAAGTATTGACATGGCTTATAGTTTGAATGTTAGGAAACTGTGAAGTGGGCATATCAACTAGATCTGTGTTCTTGATGTGTCCGAAATAATTTTGGACATCCTGATTTTAGTAATAAATGATTTGCGATGAGGAAAAGGAAGAGAACGCTGGAAGTTGGGATATCCCACCATCTATAGCACAAATGAAAAGACTATTAATAAAGGAGTTATTATAGGAAAATGTGTGGCAGAGAAATTTGGATCATTAGATGGAAGCATTAATTACTGAAAAAGGTTTGTAAAACCATTTCGAAAATGGATGATGAAGTATTCAAGGTATAATTCTTCTATAAATCAGATATATGCCTTTCTTGCTCTTGCATTCTGGGACACAAGCCCTTGGAAATCTGAAGAGTGAGCAAGTATTTTACACACTCTTTAAGCAAGCTAGTGCACTTCAAGCATAAAGCTTTGTACGAAAACCATTGTGTTCTTTTCTATTACTAGAGGCTTGATTAAGTGCCTGGTCAAATAAAATCTCTCCAAGTAATATTATATAAACCCAAAGTTCAATGTTCAGCTGTACATGCTAGCAACACTCATAGCTATGAATCATCCTTATAATGTAATTGCTTGTCAAAGTTCACTCATATGTTATACGTTGAATGAAACATGATCTTTGGGCCGATCAGAAATGTGGAATCAGCATCATCCTGGTGGTTCAGAGGTAAATTATCTTTCTCTGACCCATACAGACCAGCAAAAGTCCTGGTGTAATCACTCATCTCTGCCAAATTATCTGGTCTCAGCTATAGCATTGGTAGGGTTGCTACAACCAACAACATAAAAAAATTGCATATCTATAGCAACTTTAATGTTATAAAAGGTCCTGAAGTACTTCATAAGATCATAAGAAATAGGAGAAGGATTGGGCATTTGGGTCATCGAGCCTGCTCTGTCATTCGATAAGATCAAAGCTGATGTGGTGGTGGCCTTAAATTCACTTTCCTGTGGCACCCAAGAACACAAAAACACAAGAACTAGGAGCAGGACTAGGCAATTCAGTCCCTCGAGCCTGCCCCACCATTCAATACGATCATGGCTGATCTCATTTCAGCCTCAACTCCAATTTCCCACCCTCTCCCCATAACCTTTCAATCCATTACTAATTAAAATTCTGCCTATCTCCTCCTTAAATTTATTCAGCGTCCCGGCATCCACTGCACTCTGAGGTAGTGAATTCCACAGATTCATGACCCTTTGAGAAAAGTAATTCCTCCTCATCTCTGATTTAAATCTACCACCCCTTAGCCTAAAACTATGGCCTCTTGTCCTAGAATGCCCCACAAGGGGAAACATCCACTCTACGTCTACTTTGTCTATCACATTTAGCATCTTATATACCTCAATTAGATCTCCTCTCATCCTTCTAAACTTGAGCGAGTATAGGCCTAAACTGCTCAATCTCTCCTCATAAGGCAAGCCCTGCATCTCTGGAATCAATCTAGTGAACCTCCTCCAATGCAACTACATCCTTCCTCAAGTAAGGGGACGAAAACTGTGCACAGTACTCCAGGTGCAGTCTCACCAATGACTTGTACAATTGCAACAACACTTCCCTATTTTTATACTCTATTCCTTTTGCAATAAATGCCAAAATTCCATTTGCCTTCCTTATTACCTGCTGTGCCTGTATACTAGCTTTCAGCAATTCATGCACGAAGACACCCAGATCCCTCTGCACTGAAGCATTCTGAAGTTTCTATCCATTTAAATAATAAGTTGCCTTTTTATTCTTCCAACCAAAGTGGATAACCTTACACTTATCCATGTTAAACTCCATCTGCCAAATTTTGGCCCATTCACCTAACCTGTCCATATCCATTTGTAAATTTCTTATTTCTTCGTTACAACTTACTTTCCCACCTATTTTGGTGTCATCTGCAAATTTAGCTATTGTACCTTCTATCCCTGAATCCAAGTCATTAATATAGATTGTAAATAGTTGGGGCCCAAGGACCAAACCCTATGGCACCCCACTAGTTACAGCTTGCCACCCAGAAAAAGACCCATTTATCCTGACTCTCTGCTATCTGTTGGTTAGCCAATCCTCTGTCCAAGCTAATATATTACCCCTAACTCCGTGTGATCTTATCTTGTGTATTAATCTTTTGTGCGGCACCTTATCAAAGGCCTTCTGGAAGTCCAGGTATATTACATCTACAGGATCCCCATTATCCACTTTGCTTGTCACATCTTCAAAGAACTTTAGCAAATTAGCCAAACACGATTTACTCTTCATAAAACCATGCTGACTCTGATGGATTGCATTTTGACTTTCCACATGCCCCATTACTACTTCCTTAATAATGATTCCAACAATTTTGCAACAACAGACGTTAAACTAACTGTTCTGTAGTTTCCTACTTTTTGCCTACCCCCCTTTTTGAATAGGGCATTATATTAGCATTTTTCCAATCCACTGGAACCTTTCCAGAATCCAGGGAATTTTGGAATATTATTACTAATGCATCCACTATCTCCGCTGCCACTTCCTTTAAGATCCTGGGATGTAGGCCATCAGGTCCTGGGGACTTGTCACCCTTTAATCCCAATAGTTTGCTCAGTGCTTTTTCTCTAGTGATGGTGATTGTTCTAAGTTCCTCCTTCTCTATACCCTCTGCTCTACCTGTTACTATTGGGGTGGTACTAGTGTCCTCCACCATGAAAACTGAGGCAAAATATTGATTAAGCATCTCTGCCATTTCTGCATTCTCCACTATTAACTCCCCAGTCTCATCCTCCAAGGGACCAATATTCACTTTAGCTACTCTCTTTCCTTTTATATACTTGTAGAAGCTTTTGCTATCAGTTTTTACATTTTGCGCTAGTTTTCTTTCATAATTTATCTTTGCTCTTTTTATTATTTTTTTAGTAACCCTTTGTTGAACTTTAAAAGTTTCCCAATCTTCCAGTCTGCCACTGAACTTTGCAATTTGGCATGCCTTAGTTTTTGCCTTTATGTTATCTTTAACTTCCTTGCTTAGCCATGGATGCTTTTTCCCCCTCTTACCATCTTTCTTCCTCATTGGAATATATTTTACTTGGGAGGAATTGAATATCTCCTTATCTGCCACTGTTCATCAACTGTCCTACCTTGTAGTCTTCCTGCCCAGTCCACTAGGGCCAAATCTGCCCTCATGCCTATGTAGTTACTTTTGTTTAACTCCAGAACACTAGTGTGGGACTCAAGTTTCTCGCTCTCAAACTGAACTTGAAATTCTATCATGCTATGATCACTCTTCCCTAGAGGATCCTTTACTCTGAGATCGTTAATTAATCCCATCTCATTCCACAAAACCAAATCCAGAATAGCCTGCTCCCTGGTTGGTTCCATAACATATTGCTCCAAGAAACAATCTCTAATACACTCTATGAACTCTCCCTCGAGGCTACCCTTGCCAATTTGATTAGTTCAGTCTATATGCATATTAAAATTACCCATGATTATTGCCATGCCTTTCTTACATGCTCCCAGTATTTCCTGGTTTATACTGCGCCCTACTGCTGAACTACTGTTTGGGGACCTATAGGTTACTCCCACCAGGGACTTCTTTCCCTTGCTATTTCTTATTTATACCCAGACTGACTCTACGTCTTGCTCTCCAGTGCCTAGTTCATTCCTCACTATAGCACTGATCTCTTCTTTTACTAACAAAGCTACACCACCTCCTTTTCCTTCCTGCCTATCCTTCCAAAACACTGAGTACCCTTGGATATTCAACTCCCAAATCTGTTCTCCCTGTAACCACGTCTCAGTAATCGCCACCAAATCATACCCATTTATCTCTATTCACACTATTAACTCATTAGTTTTATTCCGAATGCTACGCGCATCAGATACAAAGCATTTAAGTTTGCCCTATTGTCAATCTTCCCTACTCCTGTATGATTCTTTGGTGCAATATGGCATTCACACACTCTGTCCCTTCCTTTCACTTTTTGGTAACAATCAGCCTTGTCACTAACCTGCACTCTTACCCTCGCCTTAACTTTGATTTTTTTTTAAATTTCCATGCAACTGAGCCCTCCCCCCCACTATTTAGTTTAAAGCTCTATCTACAACCCTAGTTATGCGATTCGCCAGGACACTAGTCCCAGCCTGATTCAAGTGGAGTCCATCCAAACAGAATAGCTCCCTCTTTCCCCAGTACTGGTGCCAATGTCCAATGAATTCGAAACCATTTCTCCCACGCAAACCTTTGAGCCATGCATTTACCTCTTTAATCTTATTGACCCTGTGCCAATTAGCTTGTGGCTCAGCTGGTAACCCAGAGATTATTACCTTTTTGGTTCTGCTTTTTAATTTAGCCCCTAGCTGTTCATAGTCCCTCAGCAGAACTTCTTTCCTCATTCTTCCCATACCTCTATAACCCTTAACTCCCTTGCTGATCAAAAATCTGTCTCACTCAGCCTTGAATATATTCAATGACCCAGCCTGCACTGCTCTCTGGGGAAGAGAATTCCCAAGATCAGCAACCCTCTCAGGGAAGAAACTCTTTCTCATCTCCATCTTAAACAGCAGACCCCTTATTTTTAAACCATGCCCCCCTAGTTCAATTACCCCAAGAGAGGAAACATCCTCCCAGCATCTACCCTATCAAACCCCTTCAGATTCTTTTATGTTTCAATAAGATTGACTCTCATTCTTCTAAGCTCCAATGAGTATAGGCCCAACCTGCTCAACCTTTCCTCATAAGACTGCCCCTTCATTCCAGGAATCAGCCTGGTGGACCTTCTCTAGGCTGCTTCCAGTGCAAGTATATCCCTCCTTAAGTAAGGAGATCAGAACTGTGCGTAGTACAGGTGCAGTCTCACCAATGATCTGTACAGTTGTAGCAAGACTTCCCTACTGTTATACTCCTCTTCCCCTTGCAATAAAGGTCAACATTCCATTTGCCTTCCGAATTACTTACTGTACCTGTTATATTTCAATGTAACAGATCTCTCTGAACTGCAGCATTCTGCAGTTTCGCTCCATTTAAATAATATTCTGCTTTTTACTATTCTTCCCACTAAAGTGGACAATCTCACATTTTCTCACATTATACTTCATCTGCCAAATTTTTACACGTAACATTCGCAGACTCTGTACCCTCCTCACACCTCGCTTTCCCACCAATCTTTGTATCGTCAGCAAGTTTGGCTTTCATCCAATTAGATTGTAAATAGTTCAGGCCCCAGCACTGATCCCTGTGGCATCTCACTTGCTACAGGTTGCCAACCTCCTAAATGTCTGGCACTGCTTCTTACCTTTTAACCTATTTTCCTCTTCCACTTTAACCAACTCTGTCTTCATGCCCAGTGCCTTTTTTTAAGTTTAAAAGCTTGGTCTAAGAGGTAGTTTCAGGGACCATCTTAAAGGAGGAGTGGTTTAGGGAGGGTATTCCAGATCTTAGGACCGAGACATTTAAAGGCACAGCTGCTATTGATGGAACAAAGAAAATCAATGGAACCACCAATGAGTAAGGGAATGAAAAATCAGCGCTAGTTTCTGCTCTTAATCACTATATTAGTTTTCTACTGGAAGTGCAACAGAACGAACAATGGGTAAGGGCAAGACTGGGTTTAGCTGTGATGTGCTCTGTAGGAAGGTTTACACTTAAATCATGGCCACATGATCAAGACAGCAAAGGAAGATCAGTACCCCTGACACCATGCCAACATAAAGGAATCAACACCTTCAGGTGAGGGTATCGAGAAAGCTGGGGGTAAAATGGTAGAGAGGCAAGTCAATTTTTTCCATGTAACAAACATAGTACTATATGATATGGTCATGGAAGTATGGGTGGAATTTTCCCATCCTGCCCATGGCGGGTTTTGTGGCGGGCGGGAGCGGAGAATCCAGCGGCAGGCAAGAAGTCGCAAATCCACCGGTGTAAAATCAAGTCACAATTCTCCCGATGGTGTGTTCATGGCGGGTAGGTTATCCTGCTTGCTAGTGATGCGAACATCATTTGCATTCATTAGCATGTCATGAATGTTCATTAAAACAGCTGCTCACTGTCATGAAGCTATTAATGTATATATTATTTTGGAAAATATTTTTCTCTTAAAATAGAGGTTTAGCATGCAGGTGTGTCTTAATTGGATTAAAGCCAGCTAGTCTGGGTGCTTTGATGGGTACTGGTTTTGATATGTAAGAGAGATAGCATGCATTTGCATTTTTTGAATAGAGCATTCAAGAAATGGGGTGAAAACTGATGCCTTTCCAGCAGCTACCAAACAATATGTTTATATTACTAATAAAATTGGTACTATGGAAGGGGTTTCATTGTTAGAGAGGTTTAGTTCAGAGGTTGTTGATAACAATTGGGGGCTGTGTCGGGATAAATTATATTGCTAATTCCTCGATTGGTTAGGATTTGGTGAATCTTAACCTTACGAGTATGAGAGGCGCTTTGAATTCAGGAGTTGGTGAGGTATTTTAGAAGTGGTGAGGCTGCAAGATGGTTTTGGCAATTGCTAAGACTTTTCTGGGAGTAGAGGAGATAACTCTGATTGGGTTGGAGAAAAATAACCAAAAGTAAGTTAACAGAGTTGGCATATATGTTAAAATTGGGGTTTCCTGGGGGTGGTGGGGGGGCTAGGAAATCAGATTTAGTTAGAAGTATAGCACAGCATCTACAGTTGGAAATGCAACCTGACACTAGTGAGTCACAGCTGGGGTTAGTGAGACATCAGTTGCAAATGAAAAAGCTTGAATTAGAAGCAAAGGACAGAGAAATGACTTTTAAAAAGGAATTAGAAATTGCAAAGGTGGAGAAGGAAGAAAGAGAAAGAGAAAGAGAATTCCAACAGAAAATGTTGGCAGTTAGAAAAGAGACTTCAATAGGTGAGGAAGGCTTTATTTCTAGAATAGAACCCAGTTGGGATATGTTTAAATTTGTACAAGCTCTTCCAAAGTTTGAGGAAACAGATATTGAAGCATCCTTTATTTAATTTGAGAAGCTAGCTAAACAGATGAAATGGCCACGGGAAAACTGGACATTGTTATTACAGTCTAAGTTGTTAGGTAGGGAGCTTGAGGTATATGCTTCGCCTTCAGAAGAACTGTCAGCGAATGATCATGTGGTGAAAAAGGTTACTTTGAGTGCATATGAGTTGGCTCCTGAAGCATACTGGCAGACATTTATGAATACTTGAAAACAGCCTGAGCAAACTTATATTGAGTTTGAAAGAATAAAACAAAGCAATTTTGACCGGTGGGTACGGGCATTAAAAAAGAGACAACATATGCAGCTCTTAGGGAAGTAATTCTTTTGGCAGAATTTAGAGATTCAAACCCTTTGGTAGTAAGAACTCATGTGGAGGAACAGTGGGTTGATCCTGTAAGACAAGCAGCAGAGATAGCTGATGATTATGAGTTAGTTCATAGAGCTAAACATTTTTCCCATCACCCTTTCAAATTGGAAAAGGATAAAAAGTGGGAAGGTGGAAGGAAGATAGATAATCAGGGAAGAGAAGGAGTAGCTGCAAGTTCCCAGGAAGTTTTTCCTCAGAACAAAAAGGAAGGTGCTGTAGGTAGAAGTGACATTCGAAAATTGAGGTGTTTTCATTGTAATAAAGTGGAGCACGTGAAATCAGTGTGTTGGAGGTTGCAGGAAAAATCTGTAGGAATTATTGTGGTATAGAAAATTTCTGAAAGTAAAAGTGCTGTGGGTTCTGAGGCTCGGGCACAGGAGAAACCAGTGATTTGTGTACAGGTGAAACAGGGAGAATCAGTGAAAGGTAAAGAAGTGGGATAGTGTTCATAGTTTACTCAAGGGAATTATGAAGGGCAGGTTGTAGAAATGTTTAAATATTTTGTATTTGAAGGGAAAGTTTTTCCATGTGTAGAGGATGGAGTAGGTAAAAATGTTAAAATTTTAAGAGACATGGGGCTAGTCAATGCTTAATGTTGTGGGATATTGATTTTTGTTGTTCAGAGGGAGTGCTGCAGGAGAAGGTAATAACAAATGGGGTTCATGGAGATGCTAAATCTATTCCGTTGTGGAAGGTAAATTTAAAAAGCAGATAGAAGACAAGTGAAGTTATAGTTGGAGTGGTGGAAAAATTGCCCATTGCAGGGGTTCAATTTATTCTGGGTAATGATATAGCTGGATCGCAAATGTGGGTGATGCCTATGGTAGTTGAAGAGCCTGTAGAAGTGCTTTCAACAGAGGTGTTACAGAAAGAACACCCATTGGAGAGACCAAACGCAAACTGGGCGACTGTTTTGCTGAACACCTGCGGTCTGTCCGCAAGAAAGACCCAAATCTCCCTGTCGCTTGCCATTTTAACACTCCACCTTGTTCTCTTGCCCACATGTCTGTCCTTGGCTTGCTGTATTGTTCCAGTGAAGCCCAACGCAAACTGGAGGAACAGCACCTCATCTTCCGACTAGGCACTTTACAGCCTTCCAGACTGAATATTGAATTCAACAACTTTAGATCTTAAACTCCCCCTCCCCCCATCCCCACCCTGTTTCTCCCCCCTCCCCCTTTTTATTCAATAATTTTTATATATTCTTTCCCCACCTATTTCCATTATTTTTAAATCTAAAACTAAAACCTTGTTAATCTTTCCACCCCACCCCCACTAGAGCTGTACTTTGAGTGTCCTGTCTTCCATTCTTAATTAGCACTTTTCTTAGACAAATATCACCACCTTCAACACCTCTTTGATCCTTTTGTCTGTGACATCTTTTGATTATCTGCTCCAATCGCTGCTTGCTTATCTCCACAATCACCACACCCTCAACTTCTCTCTCCCCCCGCACCCCCCCCACCTTAAACCAGCTTATATTTCTCCCCTCTCCTAACTATGCTTCAGTTCTGCCGAAGGGCCGTGAAGGCTCGAAACGTTAACTGATTTCTTCTCCACCGATGCTGCCAGACCTGCTGAGTTTTTCCAGGTAATTCTGTTTTTGTTCTGGATTGTTTCCTGATTGTGTTATGATGAGATCAAAGGCCCATATGGAAGAACAAAATAAACAGGATAAGCAGGCAGTTCAAAGGCAAGAAGAAGGTGTCAAAATCCAATTAGGTGGCACTGTATTTGATAACATTGTTCAGGAGGTAAGGAGACCACTGAAATTGATTCATGAGAAATTAGTGGGTCAAAATTCTCCTATTCTCCTGCATTACATATCAAATTTCAGGGAAAGATTGAACAGAGCATGTGAGCTGGCTAGGGAACATTTGAAGATCTCACAGCAAGTGATAAGAATGAAAGCAGATAAGAAGGCTAAAATTCAGTTTTGTTTCTGGAGAGAAAGTACTAGTTTTGTTACCAGTACTAGGGGATTCCTTAAATGCAAGATTTAGTGGGCCTTACAGGATTGAAAAGAAATTGAGTGAAGTAAATTATTTAATAAATACCCCAAATAGAAGAAAAAAAGCAGAGGGTATGTCATGTAAATATGCTTAAAAAGTATTTTGACAGGGAAGAGAAACAAAAAGAAGTATTAGTGATGGTGGGTGATGAGAAAGAGATAGAAGTGCAGGATTCTGAAATTGATTTTCCTCTAATCAAATTGGATAATGAGGGGGTGCTTGACACTTTAAACGAAATATTGAGTTACCTTCCAACCAAGTGTCAAAGTAATTTGGAAAAGCTATTGCTGTCACACAAACCTATTTGTGGAAATAAATTGGGAAAAAACGCATTTAGCTTTACATGATGTATGTATTGAAATATCATCTTCAGTGAGGCAACAACCTTATAGGCTAAATCCAGCAAAGTTATCACAAGTACAAAAATAAATTGATTTCATGCTTCAAAATGATATAATTGAGTCTAATTGCACTAACTGGAGTTCACTTATTGTACTGGTACTGAAACCGGATGGAACACAAAGACTATATGTGGGCTATCAAAAGGTGAATGGAGTGACAAAAGTGGATTCATATCCCATACCACAGTTGGAAGATTGTATTGAGAAAGTGGGACAATCGAAATTTATCACAAAGATTGACTTGCTAAAAGGATATTGGTAAGTATCATTGTGGGAGAGAGCAAAGGAGATATCAGCTATTGTAAAGCCAAGTGGACTATGTCAGTTTAAAGTCATGCCATTTAGTATGAAGAATGCACTTGCGATATTTCAAGGACTGACAAACAAAGTAATTGCTGGTCTAGGCAATTTTGTGGTTTGTATTGATGTTCCAATTGTTTTCAGTCGGACGCGGGAGGAGCATTTAAAACATCTGAAAGAATTAATTACTCGGCTACAAGAAACTAATTTGGTGATGAACTTGGCTAAAAGTGAATTTGCAAAAGCGCAAGTTAGATATCTAGGGCATACCATTGGACATGGTAAGGTGGCTCCAAGAGATGCGTAAGTCAAAGCTATCGCGGATTTCCCAGTGCCTACAACAAAATGAGCTGTCTTAAGATTTCTGGGCATGAGTGGGTTTTACTGGAAATTTGTACCAAATTTTAGCCAAGTGGTTGCTCCACTGACTGAATTATTAAAAAACAACAAGTTTCAATGGACACTGGAGTGTCAGAGGTCATTTGATAGTTTGAAAACTGTATTAACTACGAAACCAGTGTTGGCAGTACGCAATTATGCCAAGCAATTTAAGTTGGCCATTGATGCAAGCAATATAGGCATTGGGGCTGTACTGTTACAAGAAGATGATACAGGAATTGAAAAACCGATAGGGTATTTTTCACGGAAGCTGAATGTACAACAGAGAAGATATTCAACGATCAAAAAAGAGACTTTGAGTTTGGTGTTAGCATTGCAGCATTTCGAAATTTATGTTGCAAACAATTCACCAAAAACAATCGTTTGTACAGACCATAATCCTTTGAAGTTTTTGGACAAATTTCAAGACAAAAGTGCAATGCTTTTCAGATGGAGTCTATTATTACAACCATTTAATCTAGGTATTATACATATTGCTGGAAGAGAAAACCTGTTCACAAATGCATTATCAAGAGTTTGGAGCTTAAAGGAAATCGGGACATTTAAAAAAAAACCTGAACACTGAACTGGAGTGATTTCTGTTGATACCAAGGACTTGTGTATATATCTTGTTATGTTAAGGCATGCATCTGGTAATGTAATAGTGTAATGAGTATAAGAGATAGTGTGAGATGGGTTATTAAAATGAAGCCATCCTTTAGAATTATGATGATTCATTTTCTGATAAGGAGCTGGATGTCATGAAGCTATTAATGTATATAATATTTTGGAAAATATTTTTCTTTTAAAATAGAGGTTTAGTCTGCAGGTGTGTCTTAATTGGATTAAAGCAAGCCAGTCTGGGTGCTTTGATGTGTACGAGTTTTGATATGTAAGAGAGATAGAGTGTATTTGCATTTTTTGAATAGACCATTCAAGAAGTGGGTGAAAATTGATGCCTTTCTAGCAGCTACCAAGCAATATGTTTTTATTACTAATAAAATTGGTAATATGAAAGGGGTTTTATTGTTAGAGAGCTTTAGTTCAGAGGTTGTTTGAGAATGAACATTCAATGGGGCAGGTAGGTATAATTTCAGTAGTTTTTGGGTGTGCAGAGCAGAGGCAATGTGAGATCAAAAGGCAGCTATAAACCTCCAACTGGCTCCACAGGAATCAAAGTGAAAAGAACCTCATTTTGAAATCATAAGGTGAAAACACTTTGCCTGGTGTTTGGTTAAGCCTATGGGTTGCTGTTGCCTTAATGGAGATTAGTTTTTGGAATTTGTTAAAAGTTATGATAGTAGTAATTTGTATTTGCAGCCATGTGTATATGTATTTTAACCTGTGTAAATTAATAAAATGTTTCACTTAGTTTTATGTAAACCGTTGAGAACTGGGGCTCTGATTCCTGAATTTAGAGTCGCATCTCAAACATAACAAAAAAATTTTAGATTATGACAGTTGTTTAAAGTTTCCCTCTGAGATTTTTAAATTACCCCACTTTACCAACTGCATCGGTCATAACACTCACTGGAATTTTGCCATGCCTTCCAACCTTCTGTCATGCCAGCGGGAAATTACATTGGCATCAAACACATTTGAAAAGGGGAGGTGTGGACAAGTCGGACCTCAGTAACTTTGACATGAGTGGAACATACCTGCCATAGCACTGTGCCAGTCTGGTTGCGATGAACGCCACTCTGTTGGGACTGTAGGGTTGGACTGCTCCTTCTCTTTGCTTTCATTATCCCAAGGCACACCACTGTACTGTGGTACTCATTCAGGCCTCCACTTTCAGAGACTAGCACTTCAACCAGGAGTGGGCTGTGAGGCGAGGGTTGGGTCAACAACTATGGTAGGGGCAATGGGGAGGGAAGGTGATTAAATGGAGATAAGAGGGAAGGGTAAACACATTGAGGGCCTTTCTGGGGTCACCCTCTAACCTCTTTGTGCCGCAGGAGTGATCAAGAGTCTGCTTAAAAAGAAAGGAGGAGTACTTTTTTTTTGCAAAATGTAGTTTAGTCATAAAATATCTGAAAGAGCATTACAAAACATTTCAAAATGGCCATTACAAAAAGTGCAACAATATTCCAGTTTTCTACATAGGTAATGTTGCACCCTGAGGTGTTTCAATACAATCAAAGAACATTACAGACATTTCAAAATGGTCCTAACAGATATTCAGACAGTGCAATGGCATTTAAGTTGTCTACATAGATCATGTTGCACTCTGAGGTGCTTCCATACAATTGTGATACATGTAATATTCACTGCATACATGCAATGTGAGCCATACAGCCCGAGGGGTCTATACAATTCCCAGCCCCTCAGTGCACTATGACAGAAAGGTCTTAGACAGTGACCTTTCCCCATTGTGCCTCTGAGGTGACTACCCCAAGCTTCAGTGTGTCCCTCAGCACGTAGCCCTGGACCTTGGAATGTGCCAGTCTGCAACACTCAGTCGGGGACAACTCTTTGTGCTGGAAGACCAACAAGTTTTGGGCAGACCAAAGGGCGTTTTTCACTGAGTTGATGATCTTCCAGCTGCAGTTGATATTTGTCTCGGTGTGTGACCCTGGGAACAACCCATAGAGCACAGAGTCCTGTGTCATGGAACTGCTCAGGATAAACCTCGACAAAAAACCACTGCATCTCTCTCCAGACTTTCTTTGCAAAGGCACATTCCACACAGAAACAGCCTCTCCCCCACCACAGCCACCTCAAGGGTAACATGCCGAGCGGGTGAGACTCCTGGCGTGTAGGAAGGATCTGACGGGGAGGGCCTTTTTCACGACCAGCCAAGCTACGCCTTGGTGCTTGTTGGAAAGTTCTGGCAATGAGGCATTCTGCCAAATGACTTTGACAGTCTGCTCAGGGAACCATCCGACAGGATCCACCTTCTCCTTTTCCCGCAGGGCCTCTAAGACGTTACGTGCCGAACACTGCCTGATGGACTTGTGGTCAAACGTGTTTCTCTGCATAAATTTTTCCACGAGGGACAGGTGGTACAGCACGATCCAACTACTTGGAGTGTTCTGCGGCAGCGTGGCCAGACCCATCCTTCGCAACACCGGGGACAGGTAAAACCTCAGCACATGGTAACATTTGGTGTTTGTGTACCAAGGGTCTATGCACAGTTTGATGCAGCCACACACAAAGGGGGCCATCAGGATGGGGGCGATGTTGGGAACATTTTTGCCTCCTTTATCTAGAAGTTTGTACATTGCGTCCCTATGGACACGATCCATTTTCGACCTCCAGATAAAGTGGTTCGGGTGATCGCCACAGCGTAGAAGTGAGGAATGGGCCAGACCCGAGCCACATACAGCGACACTGAGAGTGCCTCACACCTGCTGACCTGGTTCTTACCCTCAATGGAGAGGAAGCATCACTCCCACATGCCCAGTTTTTCTTTCACCATGGCTACTCGCTCCTTCCAGTTTCTAACGCATGATCTGATCCCAGTGAACCATATCCCCAGCACCTTCAGGTCGTCAGACTTGACCGCGAAGGGGAGAAAGAATCGGTCAGCCCAGTTCCCAAAGAACAGGCCCTCACTCTTGCCATGATTTACCTTGGCACCTGAGGCCAGTTTGAACTGGTTGCACATGTTGATCAGCCTGCACTTTGACAGTGGATCTGAGCTGAAGGCGGTGACGTCATCCATGTACAGGGAGGCTTTGACCTGAGTGCTTCCACTGCCTGGGATCGTCACTCTCCTTATGCCCGGATCTTTCCTGATGGACTCAGCAAAGGGTTCTATGCAACACACGATTAGGACAGGGGAGAGAGGCCAGCCATGCCTGATTCCAGATTTAATTGGAAAGCTATCTGATTCCCACCCATTGATTGAAACTGCACTACTGATGTTTGTGTAGAGCAGTTGGACCCAATTGCAGATTCCCTCCCCACATCCCATTTTGGAGAGCATATCCATCTTGTAGGTGTGTCAAAGGCCTTCTCCTGGACCAGGCTTAAGAGCTAGGTGTCCACACCCCTGTCCCATATATGGCAATCATATCCCTGAGTAGCGCAAGGCTGTCAGAGATCTTCCTGCCGGGTACAGCGCAGGTCTGGTCAGGGCAGATCACCAACTCTAGAGCACACTTGACCTGATTGGCAATGACTTTGGACAGAATTTTACATTCAACAGTGAGATGGGTCGCCAATTTCTAATTTCCTCCCTTTCCCCCTTCCGCTTGTAGATGAGGGTGATGGAGGAAAACCTCCTTGTGGTGAAAGCCACTGAAAGCCAATGGCTTCATTAGCACTGTTAAAGGGCTACTCAGAGCTCATTGGCTTCACATCCCAGTCGCTGCATCTCATGAGTAACACACAGGATTGTGGAATTTGGGAATGCAGGCAATAGTGAAGGAGGCACAGCTGCATCACATATGGCATTCCATTAATGAAGGCCTGTCACCTGTTCACCAGATATGACACTCCGAATGGGCCAAAGGGCATCCTCTCATTGGCCATGAGCAACTGATTGGTCACTAATATGCTACATCAGACGTTGGAGCACAGAGCTAGGTTGGGTCACTCACCTCAGTTAAACCTAAGCATCCCATGCAGCGCTCAAGATGTTACATATCTGTGATGCCAGCTTGGTCACTTCGATGTGTGTGCTAGTGTCTCAGGGACAAGACAGAATCAGCCACCATGCTAGTAGGTCAGGAGGAACTATGGACCCTTACAGTCTCCAAACATGTCATCTTCTAAGCTTCACTTTCTGGCTCTTAGAATCATTAATGCCTTCAATGTTTCCTTTCAGAGAGAAGGCAAAAGCAGATATGTATCCAGGGCTCAATGCTGCCTTTGTAAGGGTCCTAATGCAATAGAGGAGGTGAAGGAGGGAGAGGCGACTCTGCGCAGAGCTCCAGCAGGAGGGATATGGTCAAGTGGAGACACAGCATGAACAGGACGGTCAGGAGGAGAGACCCAGACAATGGGGGTGAATCGCCAGACCTAGGGTTTATCGTCCAAGAGTCTCCCATTTACAAATGAGTGAGAGGCAATGCTGTGCATGTCTGCACTTGTCCCGAGCTCTGGTACATCATATATGCTACATTCTTCGTGAAGACCTGAAACCACATGGAGTTGGAGGGTACCCCCTGCCAGTGGCTTTGAAGGTGACCGCAGCGCTAAATTTCTTAGCTCTTGGGTCTTTCCAGGGATCAACAGGGGACCTTTGTGGCATCTCTCAGTCTGCAGCACATTGATGCATTAGGGAGGTCACGGATGCCCTTTGCAGGAAGGCCCATCATTATGTCAGGTTTGCTCTGGATGAAGATAGCCAGACTGCAAGATTCACTGGCTTCGCCGCCATCTCAGGCTTCCTAAGAGTGCAGGCTGCAATAGACTGCACCCATGTGGCTATACGGGCTCCATGGCAGCAGCCCCTAATGTTTATAAACCACAAGGGCTATCATTCCATCAATGTACAACTGCTGTGTGATCACCAGAAGCATATACTGCACGTTTGTGCGCGGTACCCTGGGAGTTGCCATGACTCCTACATCCTGACTCACTCCCAGGTGCCTGAGATTTTCAAGGGGCCATTACGTCTGCAGGGATGGCTGCTTGGGGATAAGGGGCACCCACTGAAATGCTGGCTGATGACACCAGTGCGTCGCCCTCACAGTCACTCCAAGGAGAGGTACAACGCTGCTCACAGCTCCACACTTATAGAGCAGACCATAGGGCTTCTGAAGATGCTTTTCAGATGCTCGGAACGCTCAGGTGGCTCACTCCAATACTCTCCCAACCGGGTTTCCCACATCATCGCAGAGTGTTGCTCCCTTCACAATCTGACAATGCAGAGGTGAACCCCTGCCACAGGGTGAACTGGAGGAGGATGAGAGCTCATCAGAGGATGAAGATCCCGAGGCCCAAGAACCTTAGGAGGCTGCTGAGGGTCAGTATGAGTGTGATCACGCCATGAAGGAAGGAAGATGTGTGAGATGCGCCCGTGATACGTTAATTGCTGAAAGGGTCCTGGAAGAGTAAAGTCAAGCCAGGGTATATGGCCACATCTCTCCTAGCCCTCAATGCCATTTACTTTCATCTCACTTGCAGCGGGAATGAGTCGAGCATTCACACTTGCGTGTTCTGGCCTCATGAATCACCAGGCCATGATCTTTGCTTTGGCCCATTGGGCCCTGTGAGTGAGCTCACCCAGGGAACTGAGAGTCCACTTAGGAACAAGTGCGATGCGAGAGAAGACTTGAAGCCTTCGGCATCATCTAATGATGCAAACACCGGTGTGACTGAGATGTGGACGTGCCTAGAGATTTCCTCCTCCCACATGTCTTCTCTTCTGCCACCACTACTGAGGAGACACAAATGCTAAATATCAATGCTGATGAGCTGCCCTCACTCAAAGGTGTTCCTTGAGAAAGAAGGGTGAGAAACACTTACCTCACACTCTTCAAATAAAAATTTAAACACAGCTCCCTGACATCACACTAGTATGACTCTTCTTCAGAGCTAAAGAGAAGTAAAATGTAATGAAATTTATACTGTTTAAGGGGGGTAGAGCAGGTGAAGCTGGATAGAAGGCCAGTGATAGGCGGAGGCAAAGGAGAGATTGCCAGAGATGTCATGGACAAAAGGATAAAAGGGTGTTAATGATAGTGGTACTGGCTAAAGGAGGTGCTAGTGGTGGCATTAAGGTCAGAGAGCAGAATATGGCAGGAGTCCTCCCCCCATTCTACAGATCCTTTCACCCACCTCTAGTATTCTCCCTCCAGTGGACCCCTCCCTCTGGCCCCTTACCCGCTCTTGATCTTTTCATTGAGAACTGTCGGCATGATATCAGCCATCTCAATTTCTCTGCTCCTCTCACCCACTCTAACCTGTCTCTTTCTGAACTTGCTGCGTTCCGTTCTCAGGTCCAACCCTGACTTTGTTATCAAACCTGCTGACAAGGGTGGTGCTGTTGTTGTCTGGCGTACTGACCTCTACCTCGCAGAGGCTTAACGCCAACTCGCATACACTTCCTCCTACCTCCCCCTGGGCCATGACCCCACCACCAAACATCGAGCCATTGTTTCCAGGGCTGTCACTGACCTCATCTTCTCTGGAGATCTTCCCTCCAAAGCTTCCAACCTCATAGCTTCCCAGCCTCGGACAGCCCGCTTCTACCTCCTTCCCATAATCCACAAACAGGACTGTCCCGGTAGACCGATTGTGTCAGTCTGTTCCTGCCCCACAGAACTCATTTCTTCCTATCTTGACTCCGTTCTCTCTCCCCTTGTCCAATCTCTTCCTACCTACATCCGCAATTCCTCTGATGCCCTGCGTCATATCAACAATTTCCAGTTCCCTGGCTCCAATCGCCTCCTCTTCACCATGGACGCCCAATCCTTCTACACCTCCATCCCCCACCAGGATGGCCTGAGGGCTGTCTGCTTCTTCCTTGAACAAAGGCCCCAACAATCCTCATCCACCACCATTCTCCTCTGAAAACAAAAACAGAATTACCTGGAAAAACTCAGCAGGTCTGGCAGCATCGGTGGAGAAGAAATCAGTTGACGTTTCGAGTCCTCACGACCCTTCGGCAGAACAGAGCTTTTTGTTTTTACCATTCTCCTCTGCCTGGTTGAGCTTGTTCTCTCACTGGAAAATTTCTCCTTAAACTTGTCTCACTTCCTCCAAATAAAATGTGTGGCTATGGGTACCTTCATGGGCCCCAGTTATGCCTGTCTCTTTATGGGGTATGTGGAACATTCCTTGTTCCAATCCTAATCAGGCCCCCTCCTACAACTCTTTTTTCGGTACATCAATGACTGTTTCGGTGCCGTTTCATGCTCTCGTCTGGACCTGGAAAAATTTATCAATTTTGCTTTCAATTTCCACTCGTCCATCACCTTCACATGGTCCATTTCTGATGGTCCCTTCCCTTCCCTTCCTTGACCTCGCTGTCTCAATTTCTGGTGATAGACTGTCCACCAATACTCACTACAAGCCCACCAACTCCCACAGCTACCTCGTCCTGCCATTATCATATTCTGTTCTCTGACCTTTATGCCGTCATCAGCACCTCCTTTAGCCAGTATCACTATCATTAACACCCTTTTGTCCTTTTGTCCATGGCACCTTTGTCAATCTCTCCTTTGCCTCCGCCTATCACTGGCCTTCTATCCAGTTCACCTGCTCCACCCTCCTTAAATAGTATAAATTTCATCACATTTTACTTCTCTTTAGTTCTGAAGAAGAGTCATAAGGACTCGAAACGTTAACTCTGTTTTTTTTCTCTACAGATGCTGTTAGATCTGCAGGGTTTTTCCATCATTTTCTGTTTTTGCTTAAGGCAGCCGCTGACTGCTACGCCCTAATACCTGTGATGATCTTGGCGGACATTATCTGGAGGGCCCCGGCCTGATAAGGGGCTTTTGCTCAGGGGCAGAAGTGCCCTCAGCGGTCTGAGAAGCTGGAGTGGATGGGCTCACAGGCAGAGGGGGCTGTGAGCGGCTGCATACCCTTAGAGTGTCCTGAGAGGAGACCCCTGTTATGTCTGGCTGATGCTCATCCTCCCTATGGGTGCCCAAGGGCCCAGCCCTGAATCCTGCAGGAGATGGTGCACCTGGAGGGAGGTCAAGTTCCTCATCCCCATGTCGCTTATATCCTAATGGTGCCCACCAGGGTGTGTGGCCATGGAGTGCAGGGCCAAGCGCAAATCCAGCAAGGCCTACTGGACCAAGGTCTCCATGGTGGTTTCCGGCCTTCCCATGGTGACCTCGAGGCGCTTGCACGTTGGAGACACGACATGAGACAGAATGCGGACGGACTCCTCCATCATTCGCTCTAGCCTGCTCAGTGACTGTCAAATCTCTGCCTGATGTTCCACTGCCTGTCGTTCCATCTCCAGCATAGATTTGGCTGCCGCTTCCAGAGACTCATCATCTGACTCAGATCGAACGGGTGGCTGGGGTCCAGCAGCCCTCCAAGTGCCAGAGACCTGGGCTATCCCTGCTTCCGACTGCTGCAGGGACGTGTCAGTGAGGCGTCCTCCAGAAAGTGAGCCTGAGCCTAATCTACATCTGTGCCCCACTGACATGTGTGTCTCTGAGCTGGTGGAGGGTGCGAGTGAGCGCCATGATGGTTCTTCCAGAGCTTCCTCTTCCGAAATGGTCTGGGGGCTCGCACTGGTGTTGTTGGAATCGCTTGCAGACCTCGAACTGCTGGTGCCATGAAAATAGAAAAGACAGTTTTGGTTAATGAGCATGAGCCAGATAAGACTGCGTGTGGCTCACTGTGAATGTCAGGATTTGATGAGGTGATGGATCTGTGATCCGTAGTAGGTTTCTGGGAGAGGCCAATCCCCCCTTTCCCACAGGAGCGATCCCTGTCCTCCCCAGACAGTTCGGCTGCAGCCTCCACAAACTCAGTGAGGGCAATGATGTTGGCCATTCCCTCCCCCGGTCTGTGGTCTTTCGCACCTGTTGTGCACCAGCTTGGACTGTATGAAGAAGAAAGAAAGACATGTGATGAGAAGGGATAGAGAAGAGGTTGGGTGAGGTGCATGTCCCCTGTGCGTGGTGACACCCCACCCCCCCCCTCCCCCCACCACCAGCAGAGCCAGAGGATGGAGTGTGAACAACATGTAGATGGGATGGTGGTGATGTGAATGTCTTGGTGAGAGAGTGAGTGTTGATATGTGTCCCCTACTAATGTTGTGTGAGATTCTTGAGGAGAGTGGCCATTTGAGTGCATGAAGCCGTAATGAGAACAAAAACAGAATTACCTGGAAAAACTCAGCAGGTCTGGCAGCATCGGTGGAGAAGAAAAAAGCTGACGTTTCGGGTCCACATGACCCTTCAACAGAACTGAAGTATAGTTAGGAGAGAGGTGAAATATAAGTTGGTTTAAGGTGGGGGGTGGGGGGAGAGAGAAGTTGAGGGTGGGTTGATTGTGAGGATAAGCAAGCAGTGATAGGAGCAGATAATCAAAAGATGTCACAGACAAAAGGATCAAAGAGGTGTTGAAGGTGGTGATATTATCTAAGAAAAGTGCTAATTAAGAATGGATGGCAGGACACTCAAGGTACAGCTCTAGTGGGGGTGGGGTGGAAAGACTAACAAGGTATTAGTTGTAGATTTAAAAATAATGGAAATAGGTGGGAAAAGAAGAATCTATATAAATTATTGAAAAAAAAACAAAAGGGAGGGGGAAGAAACGGGGTGGGGATGGGGGGAGGGGGAGTTTAAGATCTAAAGTTGTTGAATTCAATATTCAGCCCGGAAGGCTGTAAAGTGCCTAGTCGGAAGATGAGGTGCTGTTCCTCCAGTTTGCGTTGGGCTTCACTGGAACAATACAGCAAGCCAAGGACAGACATGTGGACAAGAGAGCAGGGTGGAGTGTTAAAATGGCAAGCGACAGGGAGGTTTGGGTCTTTCTTGCGGACAGACCGCAGGTGTTCTGTAAAGCGGTCGCCCAGTTTGCGTTTGGTCTCTCCAATGTAGAGGAGACCGCATTGGGAGCAACGAATGCAGTAGACTAAGTTAGGGGAAATGCAAGTGAAATGCTGCTTCACTTGAAAGGAGTGTTTGGGCCCTTGGACGGTGAGGAGAGAGGAAGTGAAGGGGCAAGTGTTGCATCTTCTGCGTGGGCATGGGGAGGTGCCATAGGTGGGGGTTGAGGAGTAGGGGGTGATGGAGGAGTGGACCAGGGTGTCCCGGAGGGAACGATCCCTACGGAATGCCGCCGGGGGGGTGAAGGGAAGATGTGTTTGGTGGTGGCATCATGCTGGAGTTGGCGGAAATGGCAGAGGATGATCCTTTGAATGCGGAGGCTGGTGGGGTGATAAGTGAGGACAAGGGGGACCCTATCATGTTTCTGGGAGGGAGGAGAAGGCGTGAGGGCGGATGCGCGGGATATGGGCCGGACACGGTTGAGGGCCCTGTCAACGACCCTCAACCGTGTCCGGCCCATATCCATTCAAAGGATAAGAGCCTGTGCTGTTAAAGGACAAGTAGCAATGGAGAACAAGCTGGCTACAAAACTGTAAACAGGGACTAGGGCAAAAACAGAATTACCTGGAAAAACTCAGCAGGTCTGGCAGCATCGGTGGAGAAGAAATGACAGTATTCAAACTGGCAAAAGGTGGGAAGTGGTATTCCGTAGGGATCGGTATTGGAACCACCCTTTACCTAAATGATTTGGTCTCGGGAATCAGAAATATAATTCCAAAATTTGCGGGAGACACCAAATTCAGGGGTATAGTTAATACTGAGTAAGAATACAACAAACACACAAGACATTAATAAACATGCAGAATGGGCATGGCATTTGCAAATGAATTTCAATACAGCTAAATGTGAGCTGCTGCATTTCTGGTAGGATGAATAGTGGGTTCATATACTCTTTTGAAAATAACATTCTAATTGGGGCAGAGGGAAGAAAGGATCTAGTGTAAAATACACAATTCACAATCTATAGTGATACAGGCTGATAAGGCCTTTTTCTAAAAAAGAAACAACCAAAGCATTGTGGTTCATTTCTTGAGGGATAGAACTGGAAAGCAGAGAAGTTATGTTTAAACCTGGATAGAACATGGTTAAATTACACGGGAAGTACTGTGCACAGTCCTATTGTGTATCCTGACTTTCAGATGAGACGTTAACCCAAGGTTCTGCCTGGGTGAGCATTAAAGATTCCATGGCACTTTTTGAAGAAGGGCATTGAAGTTTTAATAGTGTCCTGGCCAATATTTACCCCTTAACGAACACCGCCAAAAGCAAGTTGTCAGGTCATTAACCTTATTGTAGTTTGAGACATTGTGGCTGCCATATGTCCCATAACTATACTTCAAAGTATTTGATTGGTTGTGCAATAGCTTGGGCATTCTGCAATTGTGAAAGACATTAGCTGAATTACTTCAATTATTTCTAAAAGGTAAATTTAAAACTAATATTGGAAGTTATTCTTCATACAGAATGGCCAATGGACGGAGTGGACACCATACAGGTGGAGCAGTAGAAAATATCTTGGGCAGGGATTTTACCAGCTCTCTGGAAACGAGCTGGGAGACTGGACCGCTCAGAAAATAGGAGGGATATCCAAAGTCTTCCTGCCACTACAAGATATTTCCAAAGGCAGGAAGAGCAGTGGCCAATTAATCTAATTTGCTGGCCTATTAACAGCCATTTTACATACTCACCTGCATTTTACCAGCATGGAAACATCTTCCCCACCCTGCCATGTGGGGAGATCACCAAACACATTGAGGAGGCTGCCCAGTGGCTTCCAATGGGGCAAGGTCCTTCCTTGACTGTGGCTTGATGTCCCACGGAGGGAACACTGGCAGCTCCAATGCTGCCACTGGAAGGTTCACTCCTCCAATCGCTGAGGCCTGACTGCCTGACCCGGCACATTAAAAAAAACGTATTTAGCTCCCCTTCGACGGTGCTTCAAAATGGAGGTGCCCTCTCCTCCCTGCAGCCTCAGCAGCAGCCATCTCTGTCGGTCATACAGCTGAGGCTGCCAAGCTGCTGGCCCTCTACTTTGGCCAGCAGCTCAGAGTGACGGGCCAGCTGCTCAGAGTGATGGGCCAGCAGCTCAGAGTGACAGACCAGCTGCTCAGAGTGATGGGCCAGGAGCTCAGAGTGATGGGCCAGCAGCTCAGAGTGACAGACCAGCTGCTCAGAGTGATGGGCCAGGAGCTCAGAGTGATGAGCCAGCTGCTCAGAGTGATGGGCCAGCAGCTCAGAGTGACAGACCAGCTGCTCAGAGTGATGGGCCAGGAGATCAGAGTGACGGACCAGCTGCTCAGAATGATGGGCCAGCAGCTCAGAGTGACAGACCAGCTGCTCAGAGTGATGGGCCAGGAGCTCAGAGTGACGGGCCAGCTGCTCAGAGTGATGGGCCAGGAGATCAGAGTGACGGACCAGCTGCTCAGAATGATGGGCCAGCAGCTCAGAGTGACAGACCAGCTGCTCAGAGTGATGGGCCAGGAGCTCAGAGTGACGGGCCAGCTGCTCAGAGTGATGGGCCAGGAGCTCAGAGTGACGGGCCAGCTGCTCAGAATGATGGGCCAGGAGCTCAGAGTGACGGGCCAGCTGCTCAGAGTGATGGGCCAGGAGCTCAGAGTGACAGGCCAGCAGCTCAGAGTGACAGACCAGCTGCTCGGAGTTACGGACCAGCTGCTCAGAGTGACGGGCCAGCTGCTCAGAGTGACGGACCAGCTGCTCGGAGTGACGGGCCAGCTGCTCAGAGTGATGGACCAGCAGCTCAGAGTGACAGACCAGCTGCTCAGAGTGATGGGCCAGGAGCTCAGAGTGACAGACCAGCTGCTCAGAGTGATGGGCCAGGAGATCAGAGTGATGGGCCAGCAGCTCAGAGTGACGGGCCAGGAGCTCAGAGTGATGGGCCAGCAGCTCAGAGTGATGGGCCAGCAGCTCAGAGTGATGGGCCAGGAGCTCAGAGTGACAGACCAGGAGCTCAGAGTGATGGGCCAGCAGCTCAGAGTGACGGGCCAGCAGCTCAGAGTGACGGGCCAGCTGCTCAGAGTGACGGACCAGTAGCTCAGGGTGACGGGCCAGCTGCTCAGAGTGACGGGCCAGCTGCTCAGAGTGACGGGCCAGCTGCTCAGAGTGACGGACCAGTAGCCCAGGGTGACAGACCAGTAGCTCAGGGTGACGGGCCAGCTGCTCAGAGTGATGGGCCAGCTGCTCAAAGTGACGGGCCAGCTGCTCAGAGTGACGGGCCAGCAGCTCAGGGTGACGGGCCAGCTGCTCAGAGTGATGGGCCAGCTGCTCAGAGTGATGGGCCAGCAGCTCAGAGTGATGGGCCAGCAGCTCAGAGTGATGGGTCAGCTGCTCAGAGTGAAAGACCAGCTGCTCAGAGTGACGGGCCAGCAGTTCAGAGTGATGGGCCAGCTGCTCAGAGTGACGGACCAGCTGCCCAGAGTGACAGACCAGCTGCTCAGAGTGATGGGCCAGCTGCTCAGAGTGATGGGCCAGCAGCTCAGAGTGATGGGTCAGCTGCTCAGAGTGAAAGACCAGCTGCTCAGAGTGACGGGCCAGCAGTTCAGAGTGATGGGCCAGCTGCTCAGAGTGACGGACCAGCTGCCCAGAGTGACAGACCAGCTGCTCAGAGTGACGGACCAGCAGCTCAGAGTGACGGGCCAGCTGCTCAGAGTGATTGGCCAGCAGCTCAGAGTGATGGGCCAGCAGCTCAGAGTGAAGGGCCAGCAGCTCAGAGTGAAGGGCCAGCAGCTCAGAGTGACGGGCCAGCAGCTCAAAGTGACGGGCCAGCAGCTCAGAGTGACGGGCCAGCAGCTCAGAGTGACGGGCCAGCAGCTCAAAGTGACGGGCCAGCAGCTCAGAGTGACGGGCCAGCAGCTCAAAGTGACAGGCCAGCAGCTCAGAGTGACGGGCCAGCAGCTCAGAGTGACGGGCCAGCAGCTCAAAGTGACGGGCCAGCAGCTCAGAGTGACGGGCCAGCAGCTCAGAGTGACGGGCCAGCTGCTCAGAGTGACGGGCCAGCAGCTCAGTGTGACGGGCCAGCTGCTCAGAGTGACAGACCAGCTGCTCA
Organism: Cetorhinus maximus; assembly: GCF_964194155.1. Classification (NCBI taxonomy): domain Eukaryota; kingdom Metazoa; phylum Chordata; class Chondrichthyes; order Lamniformes; family Cetorhinidae; genus Cetorhinus; species Cetorhinus maximus. The sequence continues at coordinate 82,303,706 of NC_135885.1, read as the reverse complement.
GAGTGACGGACCAGCAGCTCAGAGTGACGGGCCAGCAGCTCAGAGTGACAGGCCAGCAGCTCAGAGTGACGGGCCAGCAGCTCAGAGTGACGGGCCAGCAGCTCAGAGTGACAGGCCACCACCCTTAATTGGATGACAGTCCCAGTGGCGCCCTCTTAATTGGCCACCACCAGTAATATCCTCTCCACAATCTCAACATGCAGGCTGCAGGACCTGCATTCAGTCCTGGCAGTGGGACCCACGGCATGCTGGTAAAATTCTGGCCTTGGAATCATTTAGGAAGCAATTGGATGTGACTGTAGAGGGATTTAGGATTCTTTCTGAATGGATGAACTAAGATTGGCCAATTTTCGGATCTTGGCAAAATTGAAACTGCACAAGTCTGTGGCTGAATTTTACGGTGCTATTCCTTTGCATGTAATAGGCACATTCGTGGTAGCACAATCTGTCCACAATACCTGGTGGATGGTAAAACCATCATAGGTTAAAAATACCAACAGCTGGCTGAAGCTGTCATAAGTTTCCACATTCTGACTGTCTCCTGTAGTTGTTGACATTGTAAACAGCTGATCAAGGTTTCAAACAGCTTCAATCACTGTGATGACTCAATGGAGCAGACAGGTTTCGTAAAGAAACAGTAAAACTTTATTACGGGGGCATCTAGGAGTGCTTGAATTTGAACTCGATCCATCGCCCGAAAGGCTTCGGCCCTGGATTGCTCACACTAAGGACTCACTGGTTGAAGCCCCCGCAGTATATCGTATGACCCATGATTGACAGGAGGGAGGGACAATTCATGCAGTTGCCACATTTTCTCCCCCTTTAGTTTTTTTACAATTACTCTTTACAAAACATATTTGAACATCCAACAAACATATATACCATTTCAGGTGATTAAAAATCAAGTCTTTGAGGGGCTTTTCGAACATGGCTAGAGCAGCGTAGCTCTACCATTGGAGGTTCCTGAACAGGATCGACAGGATCTGGAGCTACACTATGAGACACATCATCAGAACTGGGCAGTTCAGGATTTGGCAACTCCTCTGGAACATCTGGAATGTCTGTTCTAGGTCAATCACACAGCTCAGAAGTTGACGGTTCAACGTTAATCACAGGTTGATCAGTCAATTGTTTGAATGTTTTTCTGGCACGGATGTGATCTCCATGTTTACGGACAATTCTATCTCCCACTTGTACTTGGAAAGATAATAGACCATTCTCTGAAATAATGGCTCCCGGAGATCAACAGGGTCCACTGCTGAAATTTTGCACGCATACTGTCTCATCTACACTGAACATGCGAGCTTTATATCATGTGTATGTCATAGTTAAATTTCTGATTATTCTGGTTCCGCACTACCTTCTGCTCGGAAACACCAAGTGCAAACATGTACACAGACTCCGTTTCATTAATAAGTCCAATGGTGTTGAACACTTAGTCAAATATGGTGTTGTACGATAACAAGAGAAACTGGGAAAGTCAAGATTTCAGAGTGCCTTCCGGTAACTTTTTCATACCAAGCTTAAAAGTTTGTACAGCCCCCTTGGCTAGACCATTTGATGACAGATGCCAAGGAGCTGTCTTTATATGGTGGATTCCGTTCAGATCCATAAATTTCTGAAACTCAGTGCTGATAAAGGCTGCACCATTATCACAAACGACAATTTCAGGCAGGCTGTGTTTGCTGAAACAACTTCTGACATAGCTTCTCGATAGTTGTGCTTGACATAGACGCTTTGACTTCGTATACATGCATCCATTTGGAATGTGCATCTACAATTAACAAGAACATGGTACCTAAGAATAGTCCTACTTAATCGATATGTAGTTGAACCCAGGGTCAACCAGGCCACTCCCAGGGATGCAGGGAAGCTGAAACAGGCAACCTCTGTTGTTGTTGACAGTGGAGACAGTGCTTGACCATGCTTTCAATGTCACAATCAATGCCTGGTCACCATACATAGCTTCGTGCAAGCATTTCCATCTTTGATATACCTGGATGTGCACTGTGGAGCTCTATTGAGAGTGGCTCTCTACCTTGTGATGGAAGCACAACTCTTAAACCCAACAACACAATTCTGTCTTGACAGCTTAATCCTGTGTTCCTGGCATGGAAGCAGTACTGGAGTCAATGAGAATCAGGGGGAAAACTTTCCACTGGCTGGAGTCACACCTAGCACAAAGGAAGATGGCTGTGGTTGTTGAAGGTCAGTCATCTCAGCTCCAGGATATCACTGCAGGAGTTCCTCAAGGTAGTGTCCCAGGCCCAACCATATTCAGCTGCTTCATCAATGACCTTCCTTCCATCATAAGGTCAGGAGTGGGGATGTTCATTGATGATTGCATGATGTTCAGCACCATTTACGACTCTTCAGATACTGAAGCAGTCCATGTCCAAATGCAGCGAGACCTGGACAATATCCAGGCTTGGGCTGACAAGTGGCAAGTAACATTTGCATCACACAAGTGTCAGTCAATGACCATCTCCAACAAGAGAGAATCCAACCATTGCCCTTTGATGTTCAATGGCATTACCATCGCTGAATGCCCCATCATCAACTTCCTGGGGTTTACCATTGACCAGAAACTGAACTGGGCTAGCCACATAAATATTGTGGCTACAAGAGTAGGTCAGAGGCAATAAAACCTGCACCGCAAAGCCTGTCCACAATCTACAAAGCACAAGTCAGGAATGTGATGGAATACTCCCCACTTGCCTGGTTGACTGCAGCTCCCACAACACTCAAGAAGCTTGACACCGTCCAGGGCAAAGCAGCCCGCTTAATTGGCACCACATCCACAAACATTGACTTCACCACCGATGCACAGCAGCAGCAGTGTATACCATCTACATGATACACTGCAGGAATTCACCAAGGCTCCTTTGACAGCACCTTTCAAACCCATGACCACTACTATCTAGAAGGACAAGGGCAGCAGATATATGGGAACACCACCACCTGGAAGTTCCCCTCCAAGCACTCACATTCCTGACTTGGAAATATATCGCTGTTCCTTCACTGTTGCTGGGTCAAAACCCTGGAACTCCCTTCCTAACAGCACAGTGGATGCACCTACACCACATGGACTGCAGCGGTTCAAGAACGCAGCTCACCACTACCATCTCAAGGGCAACTAAGATGGGCAATAAATGCCGGCCCAGCCAGCGAAGCCCACATCCCATGAATGAATTTTTTAAAAAGCCTCAATTTTCCAGATACAGGTGAGCTTGGCCATCCTTACAAAATGAAGTATCTGACTTTCGACAATATTGGATCTCTGTTCATCCAATTTCTAATTTGCTTCACACACACAGGTGGAGAATCTAAGAAATTCAATAATAGCACTAATTATTGTGGAACGGGAATATTTACAATACTATCTGGTAACAGGAGACGACTGAGTGCATCCGTATTTGCAATGTGTAAGCCAGGGTGGTACATAAAAGTATACTCGTACACAGATAATGTTAGGGCCCAGCGTCGTATTCTTGCTGATGCTATTGGCGGAATGGCCTTGTCCTCGCTGAATAATCCTGTTAATGGCTTATGGTCCGACACAACTGGAAAATGTTGCCCATGTAGGTACTGGTGAAATATTTTTACACTGAATACTACTGATAATCCTTCTTTTTCCAAGCCCTTTTCGGCTTGGGAAATTGTTCTCGAGACATAGCCAATGGGTCTTTCTGATCCATTTTATGTGATAAAACGGCTCCTACCCCATAAGGAGAAGCATTACATGCTAACACCAGCTCTTTCCATGGGTCGTAGTGTACCAATAAACACGACGAATGCAGCAATTTCTTTGCTGTCACAAAGGCTTCTTCCTGTTGTGAACCCCGTGACCAACAGTGGTTCTTTTTTAACAACGAGCGTAATGGTGCCAAAATAGTTGATAGGTTAGGTAGGAAGCGGCTATTGTAGTTGGTCATACTCAGGAAGGACTTGAGTTCTGTTACATTAGATGGCGATGGTGCATCTTTTATTGCCCAAACTTCATCTTCCACAGGATGCAAACCCCTTGCGTCCACTCTGTGACCCAGCTAAGTTACTCCTGATGCTTGAAGTGTGCATTTTTCCCTCTTTAACCGTACGTCAGTTTCCATGAACCTTCTCAGCACCTCCTCCAGATTGGCTAAGTGTTCAGCCTCAGTTAACCCAGTGATGAGAACATCATCTAAATATTCAAGCACTCATGGAAGTCCTTACAGAATACTCTCTATTGTTCTCTGAAAAATAGCGCATACTGATGAGACTCCAAAAGGTAGACGAGTTGTAGTAATTGAAGGTATAGCCTTTCTGTAGTAATTATGGTTTTATTTAGTGTGGAATGTATCTTTAAGAATAACACTTGTTAAGGAAGATCACATGATCTGTAGTAACCAATAGGAGAGTTGCCCGGGCTACCTCAACAGTCAGTGTAGAGATAGCGTTGGACTTGAAAGCATGCGTGTAGTTCCTGCTGAATATATTGTAAATAAACTTAAATTTTCCAGCCAAAAAGTGTATGCAGATAAACTCTATCATTAATAGCACAACTTGGCCATCCTACAACAAACTGGCATCGAGGATAAAACAGGATTGAACAGAAGAAATCAAGTTAAAAAGAAAACGGCACTGCACCTCACCTAGTGATTGTAAGTAACAAGCTCTGTTAGAATTGAAGAAGTTATCCTCTCTCAAAATGCCACAATTTTGGAGAATTGATCCTTTTGAATCAGCTACAGACGACTGGTCTCAATACAATTCAAGCGAATGAGATTCCGGGGGAAGAGAAGAGACGAGCGATCTTCTTGAGTACTTGTGGGAGCAAAACCTACAGCTTGATTCAAAGTTTGATGGCACCCAGTGCCCCATATTCAAAAACTTTTGATGAATTGGTGGACTTCGTGAAGGGTAATTTTCAACCAAAGCCCTTAGTCACAATGCAGGCGTTCAGGTTTAATTCATGAAACAGAGCCCCAGGTGAGACAATTGCATGCTACTTGGTAAATTTGAAGCAGCTAATAGAACATTGTGGGCTCGGTACAACTCTGAACGACATGCTCAGAGGTTGTTTAGTATGTGGTGTGAAAGTATTCAGAAAAGATTATTGTCCGAAGTGAATCTGGATTTCAAGAAGGTACTAGAGATAGTGCTGGCCATGGAAAGTGCAGTAAGAGATTCAAAAGCAATACAGGGCATGCAAACTGGCGCCGTCCTCCATATCGGACTGGAAACCTCAACCGGAAGAGGGGCGAGAAAGCGAGACTCTGCCGAGAAGTGGGAAACAACCCCCACTAGCCAAATAATAAAGAAAAATAACTTAGAAGCGAAATCAAAGAATAATTGAATAGAGATGGAAACAATCAGTCTCTTAGTGATTGGCAGTTTAAAAAAAGTGAATGCAACTATTGTCATAGAAATGAACATATGATGAGACAATGCAAGGAAAGATTTAAGCAGGCTTGTTAACAAAAGAAGAAGCCCAATGAAATCTACAATGTAGAAGAGCCTGAGGCAACAAATTCAGACATTCACTCATGGTTTAACCTGAAAGTTGCAAAGATAGAACCAATATTTGTCACAGTGAAAGTAAATGGCAAGCCTGTTAGAATGGAAGTTCATGGGAGCATCCATTACAGTAATTGGGGAACTTAACTTCAGATATTTGAGTAATGGTGAGCATCAATTAAGTTTACAAGAAACAAGATTCCAAGCTAAAAACATATACAGGTGAAGACATTCAAGTAAAAGGCATAAGCAGGGTAATTGCCCATTATGGAAGCCAATCAGCAAAGCTACCAGTGTTGGTATTGAGAGACAGAGGACCAAACCTTCCTTGGAAAAATTGGCTGAGGGAAATCAATCTTGATTGGCCACTGAAATTCCAAAAGGAAGCTGGAAGCATTCCTGTTCCTCAACAACTTGAAGAAACATAGACCGTCTTAAGCCAAAACCTGGAAGAACAATAGAAGGAACTTGAAGAGACCCTGCTTAATGGCAGAGTTCAAGACGAGGTGAGCAGCCTTCGAAGGGAAAAAGAATATCTGCTGAAAGACCTTCAAACACTACAAGATTCCCTCAGGTTAAAGTTTGTACCTCTAGAAAAGTATGAAGGGAAACAGAAAGAATTCAGCACCTCTCTGAACAAACTGAAGAATCAGTTGGCAGAAAAGACACAACAATGTTCAATTTCCCAGGAGGCAGCAAATAAACACAAAAAAGAGACGGAAGAGGTGAAGAACCAGCTAAATGAAGCCAAAGAGGCTTTGGAAGCAAAAATCGCAGATTTTCTAAGAAGCAGACAGATGATGAAACTTTGGGAGACTCAGCCACTGAGCTCAGACAAGTTGAGCTTGCACCTCAGAGAAGTCTGGCGAACAGTGAAGTCAAAAAGAAGGCTGAGATTAAAGTCTGCGCTAGAAAGGGGAAGGCACATAGAAAGAAGATGCAGAAATATTAATAGGGCTTTAATTCTGGCAGCATATGAATACACTTTCGTACATAGGCCTGGCAATCTAATCGCAATGCCAATGCCTTTAGTCATTTGCCTTTACAAGAAAATGATGAGCATGTCCCAGTTCCAGAGGAACTTGTTTTACTGTTAAATTTCTTAGATTCCTCACCAGTATGTGCTCGACAGATCAGAGACTGGACAAGTCGGGACCCAGTCGCATCTCAAGTACGAGAAAAAGTGCTACATGGTTGATCACAGGAGCCCGTATCTGACGAAATAAAACCGCACTTCAACAGAAGACATGAAATAAACAGCCAGGATGGCATCTTATTGTGGGGAGCACGAGTGATAGTTCCTCTAAAGGGCAGGGAGCTACTTTTAATTGAACTACACCATGCTCATCCAGGAATTTTCCGAATGAAGACCGTAACACGCAGCTATCTATGGTGGCCTGGGATGGATGGTGAAATAGAGAGTTTAGTAAAGCACTGTGTGCAATGTCAGCAACTGCAAAAGTTGCCAGTGACAGCTCCGTTACACCCATAGGAGTAGCCATGTAGACCCTGGGTGCAGTTACGCATTGACTACGTTGGACTTTTCCCAGGAACAATGTTTCTGCTCATTGTCAATGCCCATTCAAAATGGTTGGACATGTATGAAGTGAAATCACCAACAGCAGCTGCCACAACTGAGAAATTACGTCAAAGCTTTGCCATCGCGGATTACCAGAAGTAGTCGTTTTTGATAACAGCACGGCATTTACAAGTGCTGTTCCTGTAAGAGTTGAGGATACAGAATTACAAGTGCCCACTAAAGCACCTGATGTTCATGCAACTCCAGAAAAGGAGGTTCCTGACAAAGAATCTGAAGTTGTGGAGCTGCAACATTCTGCACGTACCAGGAAATCACCTGAAAGACTGAACTTGTAGATTCCTTACCCAGTGTAAATATTATGTTGTCTTGAAAAATATGTACTTGTAAATATAATATGTTTAGCTGAGTTAAAGGGGGGGGTGGAATATAGTAATTATGGCTTTATTTAGTGTGGAATGTACCTTTAAGAATAATACTTGTTAAGGATGATCACATGATCAGTTGTAACCAATTAGGGAGTAGCACGGGATACCTCAGCAGTCAGAGTAGAGATAGAGTTGGAATTGAAAGTACACATGTATTTGCTGCTGAGTATATTGTAAATAAAACTAAAGTTTCCACGCAAGAAGTGTCTGTAGATCACTCTATCATTAATAGCACAACTTGGCCACCCTTGAACACTTTCCTACTGCCTATCAGGGGTCACATGATTGTTCTTGGAGACTCCAACCAATGAGCCCTAAACGCAGGTAATCCGGGGGGCGTGGGGTTGTGGGGGAGGGGGTCATGGTGCTTCTAGTCAAGGACCTGGTTCAAGCATGTAGTTCCTGAAAAGCTCTCTGTAATAAAGCTATCTGTTTCAAGTAGAAACCTGTGCATTCGTCAAGTCATTACACTTGGCAACGAGGGTAAAATATGTCCAACATTGCACCTCGCCTTGTGAATGTGAATACATCAAATATTAAGAAAAAAAGAAAAGTATATTCACCAGTCATGCCACTGTTTGGCAGAATCAATTCTTATGACATGGCTATGGAAGACTGGAGCCAGTATGTAGAGCACATTAGTTTTTATTTCGTGGTGAATGAAATTACCGCGGAGGAGAAACAGAAAGCAATCCTTTTGAGTGTATGTGGTAGCAAGACATACAATCTCATCCGCAGTCTGATGGCCCTGAATACACCCATTTCTAAGTCTTTTAATGAACTAGTAGACCTTGTGAAAACACATTTCCAGCCGAAGCCATCAGTAATAATGCAGAGGTTTAAGTTTATCTCCAGAGTAAGGGCTCTGGGAGAGTCCACCATAACCTATATAGCAACCTTGTGGGCCATATACTGTTTACTCGCACAAGTCAACATCGATTTGCAGCACAGCATGGAAATAGAACTAGCCATGGAAAGTGCTGTGAGAGACTCACAGGCTTTACAGAACATACACCATGGCGCTGCTCTTCATGTAGGGTGGGAACCTACTGCCAGGCATGGCATGAAAACCAGAGGCACAACAGTGAAGTGAGAGGTGATTCTGCCACTCAAAAAACGAAAAGGCCTAATGGAAGCATTTCAACACGACTCCGAGATTAATCTGTTACAGATGTGGGGGTAACCATGTACTGGAAACCTGCAGATTCAAGGAGGCAGAATGCCATTACTGCAATAAGAAAGGTCACATAATAAAGCAATGCAGGGTGAAATCGATACAACCCATAAGGCAGCAAACCAAAATGATTGAATTGAATAATATAACAGAACCTGAAGCTGCCAATATCGACATCTATTCTGTGTGGTGACCCTCAGGTTAAACTCAACACCAGTTGCCTCTCTCTGATAAGAGAGCAGCCTATGGTCCACTGGGACTATGGCAACTTTCACTTTCACTTCACTACCCTTTGGAGTATCGTCTGCATGTGCAATCTTCCAAAGGACAATGGAGAGTCTTTTGCAAGGACTTCCCCAAGTAGTAGTATTACTAGATGATGTTCTGATCACAGGGTCAACTGAAACCTAACATTTGGCCAACCCGGAAGAGGTGTTAAGAAGATTCTTGGAAGCCGGTGTGCGATTAAAGATTCCAAGTGCTACAAGTTACTTACCTGGGTCACCAGGTGGATGCTACGGGTTTGCATCTGGTAGAAGGGAAAGTTAGTGCAATCAAAGAGGCACCCTCTCAGTCCAGTAACTGAACTCAAGTCTTTTCTAGGCGTGATCAATTATTATTGCTACTTCTTGCCAAACTTGTTAACAGTGTTAGCACCATTCCACTTGTTGTTAAAAAAGAATCATCATTGGTCATGGAATTCGCAACAAGAAGAAGCCTTTGTGAAAGTTAAGAAGCTATTACAGTCATCATGTTTACTGGAACATTATGACCCATCGAAAGAATTGGTATTAACATGTGATGCATCTCCTTATGGTGTGGGAGCTATATTATCACACACGATGGAAGATGGATTAGGAAGGCCTATTGGCCATGTCTCCAGAACCCTCTCCGCAGCCGAGAAGGGTTATTACCAACTAGAAAAGGAAGGTTTATCGGTGATATTCAGAGTGAAGAAATTCCACCAGTATCTGCATGGACGACATTTCACCATTGTGTCAGACAATAAACCATTAATGGGTTTATTCAGCAAGGATAAAGCCATTCCGCCAATAGCCTCAGCAGGAATTCAACGTTAGGCTTTGATATTATCTGCTTATGAGCATAACTTTATGCGCCGCCCTGCCTTGCATATTTCAAATGCGGACGCACTCAGTTGTCTACCGTTACCAGATAGCATTGTGCATGCTCCAGTGCCACAAGAAGACGTGCTTGCACTGAATTTCTTGGATTCTTCACCTGTGTATGCAAAGCAAATTAGGTATTGGACAAACAGAGATCCAATTTTGTCAAAAGTCCAATATCTTGTATTGCAAGGATAGTCAAATTCACCAGTGTCTGAAGAGATAAGACCATTCCATGCCTGAAAAACAGAGTTAAGTTGTCAAGATGGAATCTTGTTGTGGGAATCAAGAATCGTTGACCCTTCGCAAGGGAGAGAACCATTCTTGACAGAGCTTCACAGTGCGAATCCAGCCATATTGAAGATAAAAATGCTTGTGCAAAGCTATGTCTGGTGGCCAGGCATAGACAGTGACGTTGAAAACATGGTCAAGCATTGTCTCCATTGTCAGCAACAACTGAAGTTGCCTATTTCAGCTCCACTACATCCGTGGGAGTGGCCTGGTTCACCATGGGTTAGACTAAATATTGATTATGTAGGTCCATTCTTAGGTACCATGTTTTTATTGATTGTAGGTGCACATTCTAAATGGATGGATGCGTATGAAGTCAGATCACCAAATCTTGTGTGCAACTATCGAAAAGCTGTATCAATGTTTTAGTATACATGGCCTACTGGAAGTCATCGTTTCAGATAATGGTACTGTCTTTACCAGTACAGAGTTTCAGAGATTCATGAGTTTAAATGGAATCAGACATATTAAAATAGCACCGTATATCCCTCATCAATTGGTTTAGCTGAGGGAGCTGGGCAAAATTTCAAATCTAGAATGAAGAGGCTATCCGCTTTACCTAGAAACTCAACTTCCCTGTTTTCTTCTCAATTATTGTACGATGTCTCATTCAACTACATATTCAACACCATCTGAATTATTGATGAAATGTCACCTACATACAAGGTTAAGTCTGGTGTTTCCAAACTTAGAGGGGAAAGTAGAGAAGAATCAGAGTAGTCAGAAATTGAACCATGATATTCATAGCAAAGCTTGAAGATTTACTGTAGGAGATACAGTTTTCATGTGGAATTTTGGAAGTGGATCTTGTTGAGTTCCTGGTACAATTGTCTCAGAACCTGGTCCCTTGTCCTTCCAGGTGGAAGTAGAAGTCCGAATTGTTCGAAAATATATGGATCATCTTAGGAATGGAGAGACATTTCCAACAACCAGCTATTCCACCTGTGATTAACGTCGAACCATTAATCCCTGAGGTGACAGATCGACCTAGAATAGACATACCTGATGTCTCTGTAGAGTTGCCTAACCCTGAACTGCCACTTTCAAATGATATATCTGATGCTGCAGTTACTGATCATGTCGATCCAGTGGAAGAACCTCAAGTGGTAGAGCTATGCCACTCTAACCAAATCAGGAAACCACCTCAGAGACTTAATCTTTAATCACCTGATTGGTATATATGTATATGTTGTGGGTTATACAAATGTCCTCTGTAAATAGAAACTGTAAAAAAAACTAAAGGGGTAAGAACTATAGCAATTGACAGTATAGCCTTTCCTACTGCCTATCAGGGGTCACGTGATTGTTCTTGAAGACTCCGACCAATGAGCTCTAAGCGTGGGTAATCCAGGTGGGGTGTGGTTTTTCTAGTCAAGGACCTGGTTCAAGCATATAGCTTCTGAAAAGGTCTTTATAATAAAGTTATCTGTTTCAAATAGAAACCTGTCCGATATGTCAAGTCATTACACGAGTGTACTAGTAGGGACTCTTATGTGTGTTAACAATCACATAATCTCTCAATGTGCTATCCAATTCTAATTGTTGATAGGCGTGGCTCATATTTAATTTCGTATTTGACTGGCCTCCTGCCAGCTTGGTGTACAAGTCATCTATCCTTGGAATGGGATACACATCTAGTTTTGCTACTTTATTTACTGGTCAACTTGTAGTCTCCACATATAATGTAAGGTCTGGTCAGGCTTGGCCACTGGAACTATGAATTTGATGGATTGGATTACTCCCAGGCTTTCTAACCTTCACAGCTCTGCATTCCCCTTTTATTTCAATGCACAAGGCATGAACCATGTAGAAACGTGATGTTGCCTGGGGATCAACATATATCTTATCATGCATGCCTTTCAGCTTTCCTAATTCATCCCAAAAAACCATGTTGTATTTCTTTGGAAGTTCTGGAATTGCATCTGATTTTAGGTGAAATATCTCAGACCTGTCGAGTTTTATCTTCTGTGGCTAATCTCGAATCAGAAGACTAGGTCCCTCTCCTTTTACAATTATCACAGGCAGTTGAGCTGCCTGTTGCTTGTAACTGACTGATATAGTAGCAATGCCCTCAACTTGAATAGACTCTCACGTGTAAGTTCTTAACTTAGCGGTTGTCCGCTCCAAGTTTCTCACTCTCTTACTTCATTAAGCTATCTGAAAGTGTGCTCTCCAATCACAGTAGTTGAGGCACCAGTATCCACTTCCATATGCTTCTCATTTACTGTACTGTCACTGTAATAGGCTCAGTTTTCACAGCAGTTACATTATTCAGGGAGTACACATCAGTATCAGCAGCTTCAGCCTTTGCTGTGCCCGTTAGCTCGATCATGATTGTTTCCTGTCTTGCAGAATGCTTCACCTTTGTTCGACATTGCCTAACCACTTGTCCCTTCTTATGACAATAATGACATTCTGCCTCTCTGAGTTTACATGTTTCTGCTCCGTAGTCACCTCCACATCCATAGCAATTTTGATTAAGCATTTCTGTTACGCTTCTTAATGTTTCTTATAGACATTGAATCACGCTTTAGTTCTGCTGGTCTGGTTTTTGCGCCACACTCGGTGACAAGTTCCCGCCTCACATAAAGTACAACACCATTATCCATGTGTTGAAAAGCCTGTGAGTCTTTTGCAGCACTTTCCATGGCAAGGGAGATTTCTAGGGCACACTTAAAGTTGATATCAATTTTGGCAAGCAAGCAGCACTGTGTAGTGTCATCCTTGACTCCATTTACCAGTCAGTCTCGCAGCATATCATTTAATGTGCCCCTAAAGTTGCAGTATTCTGTTAACTGCTCACCACATGGGTTGCGATGGACTCTCCCGGGGCACGAAATCTTGAATTAAATTTAAAGCGTTGCACTATCACGGATGGCTTTGACTGGAAGTGTGTTTTCACTAGCTCCACTAACTCACTATATGACTTGGAATCAGGCACGCTCGGGGCAGTCAGGTTCCGAATCGGGTTGTATGTTTTACTGCCACATACACGTAAGAGGATTGCTTTCCACTTTTCTTTGGTGGTTATTTCGTTTGCTACAAAGTAAAATCCGAGGTGCTCAACATACTGGTTCCAATCTTCAATGTTAGCATCATATGGATTGATTCTTCCAAACAGTGGCATGACTGTGAGTAGCTTTTTTAAAATTCGAGTTACTCATGGTAACAGGGCGAGATTGCACAGTCGAAGTTGATTTTACCCTCGTCGCCAAATGTGATGACTCAATGTAGCAGATAAATTTCATAAAGAAACAGTAAAAGCTTTATTACGGAGACATCTCGGAGTGCTTGTACCTGGACCCGATCCCACGCCCAAAAGGCTCCACCCCTGGATTGATCATTCACTGGCCGAAGCCCCTGCAGTACATCACATGACCCATGATTGACAGGAGGGAGGGACAATACATGCAGTAACCACAATCACTATTCACAATTCGCACTATTAACTAGGAGAGGCAGTTAGAAAGGGAAAACTTTGAACAGCTTCAATCAGTACATTGATTATTTTTATATGTTCACTATCCAAGTATTTAACTTTTGTCCATGAATTATGAGACTCTGACCTGCATTTTGACTTTGTGCCCTGCCACAGTGAGTGAGGCCAGCAATGAGCTGGAAACCCGAAAATTCATGGAGCAGGTTTTCCCAGATCTCTTTAACTGAGCCATGGCGCTAGCAGCCCACACCTGAGCGTTGAAGCCTCAGCATTTAAACGAACCCCAGTGAGAAACAGAATGGAACCATTCTACAACTGACTGGTGGAAGATAGTAACTCAAACAATGGAGTCTCAATGAGGAAAGGCCTCCCCCTAATCCCTGGAGATCATGCTGTGGGTTTTAAGAGTCCACAGAGAAATAATGTTCCCAGAAGATAGAAGGAAAAAGTTGGAGCCCCTCCAAGCTCTGTTCAGCTGGACAGAGACCCTTCATTGTTTGTGAGAAGTGCTATTCTGGAGCAGTAGCAGAAAATGTGTGTGGTTTCGTCACCATTTCCAGAGGTGATGCACATCCTTGGAGAGAGATCAGAGAAGTCCATATCTAACATGTGTGCCATGATGCCTCAAGTCTTTGTGCTAATGTCCACCTCCATGGAAAGAGTGGTCACTTGCATAGAATGTCAGACTTGGAAAGATACCAAGTGCAGGCCGGCCCTCACCTACAAACTCATCAGCCACCTTAAATAGGATGGAGGAAAGCTGCTCACTGAAGTTCAGCGACGTGCTCTCCAGCACCTGGCTAGCAGGGAAGTGGGGCTGGGCTGTAGAAGGGGCACAAGGCAATAGGGATTCTGCTCAAAGCACTCCTACATGATCTCCAAAATCCAGGGGATGTTGGCCATGAGCATGAACAGCTGGAGCAGGGGAGTGAGCAACCTGCCTCCAGCTGTGCAGAAACCTTGGGGATAGCACCATGAAAAAGTAATAAGAACAGGAAAAGAATTTGTAGGTTCACAAGAGAAATCATTTGGGTGTTTAAAAGTTTGTTTTATTGTCAATGTTTACGCTCCATAAACTTAATTTCAAAGCTCCATTATCTAGCCACCTCCATTGTTGTCTGTCAACTGCCAAGTGGCCTTCAGCCTTTAGGAAAATGTACGGCAAGAGTAGAAGATGAGCAGTGGGAGTCAGAAGGATGGATTGTTGACTGTTGGATTGCTTTGTGCTGGGTACAGGGGACTGGCCAACTGACCAGAATGTTACACTGCCTCAGATGAGCTGAAGCATGCCTGAATGAGTTCATCCTGTGGGAACTAAGTACCCGCTGCAGACACCCTGGCTGCATCATGTTCCTCATCCTGCTTTTCCTGTCACTCCCCCCTCCTCCACTTGCTCCTCCAAAAATGCAAAGCAGCCCTCACCTTCCTCCTCCTGCAGCTTCAGTCCACTTTCCTATACTATGCTGTGCAAGGAACAGCTGAATACTATCATTCTAGATGCCCTTGCTGGTACAAACTGAAGGGTGCCCTCAGATCTGGCCAAGATCTGGAACAAATGTTACTTGCCACATCATTAGAGTGCAGTCCTTTTCTCCAAGGAGCCATCCACTGACTCTGCTTGGAGATGCAAAGATTTGTGGCAGACTTGACCACCAAGTATTGAAGGAATCATGACAGCTTCCTGGGTACCTTGCACAAACATGCCTGATAATCTTCAGGTGGGCATGTACCAGCTGAACATTGATGGAGTGGAATCCCTTTGTATTGATCCCTGCTGGTTGATCTGAGGAAGCCTTGATTATCTCATGACTACTTTCTGTGACTCCCTGTACTTTTGGGAATCCAGCCAGAATAGCAAATCCAAGAACTCTCTCATTCTGATGGGTCACATCAGTAGCAGAGTGGACATAATTGGCAGGTCTTGTGAACATGGCATTCGTCACCTGGGAGATACACTTGTCCACAGCAGTTTATGACAGCCTGCCAACGTCACCAGCAGATCCCGAGAAGGAATTGGAGTGGAAGAAATTCAGGGCAGTGCTGATCTTGACAACCTTTGAACAAGGGACCATCACCCCACCCCCCACCGCATCCCCCAACCCCCAGGAAGCCCATAAGCAACCCCTACAGGGTTTGCATTTCAAACCTCCTGCATGGCGAGTACCACTTCTCTCCCCGCCCCCCCACTGACCCGCCACCGCCCCCCACCCACCATCTTGCTGAATATCAGCAGGAATATGATGAGGCAGGACGTCAACAAGCCTTCCCATCATGGACTTAGTCAGGGCAAAGCCAGGAAGGCAACAGGGTTCCTAGATACCACTCTCCCACCTGATTAAATGCTCCCACCACCAAACTCACTATGGAGGAGGGTAGTGTGAGAAGAGCTAAAAATCAATAAAAACCTTGGAACAGGAGGAGGCTATTCAGCCTCTCAAATCAGCTCTGCCATTTAATTAGGCCATGGCTCTTATATACCTTAACTCTACCGACCCACCTTGGTTCTATAAGCCTTAATACCATTGCCTAACAAAAATCTGTCAATCTTGGCTTTGAAATTTGCAGTTCACCTAGCCCCAGCAACCTTTTGGGGGAAGAGTTTCAGATTTCCATTACACTTCTACGAAATGGTGTTTCCTCACATCATTTCTAAATTGTCCAGTTCTAATTTTAAGGGGCTGGAGTGTGGCAGCCTGGCCACAATCTCCCCCACACTTATGTAAAATATGGCATGATGACATTGAAAGGTGATGCACAGAGAGGAGACTACTCCTGTGTGAGACATAGACCAAGTGTGTAGTTGGGAATTTGGTTCACATGGTAAGTTCTAGTAGGTTTTTTCAAGTTTAAATTTAGATTAAGAGTCAGGCTCTGACATAAAACTTTCAAACTTCAAGTTAGTTAAATAGTCTAGATAAATATGGGGCTGTATGGCAGGGGCAGTTATCTGTCAATCAGCTGAAAGTAGTTGCCTTCAATAGATGTTGATTGCTGTAGCAGGAAGCTGAGCTAGCTAGTGAGTCATCAGTGGCTCTACATGTGCAAAGAGGTATTCAAAATGCACGGAGTACACAGACACAAATAGGAGACTACATCTGAGTGAGACATAGACCAACTGTGTAGTTGGCAATTTGGTTCATGTGAGAAGTTGTGGTGCAGGGGAGAAAGAGGCATTCCTTTATCTACCTTGATTCAACCTCCAGTCATTGTAGAACACCGAGGTTGCTCCCCAGAAATAGAGGGTAACCTAGAGACAGCAGCGAGAGTTTGAAGAGCTGGGGGGGTTGAAGCTGTGGATTCAAAGCATTCCCAAGAAAATCGAAGTGTGATGTGACAGCAAAGGAAATAAGTAACTGATTGGTTGGTAAGCATTTGCACTTTTTCTCTTTTCTAATCTAGGCAATTGAGTTGGGGTAAGTATAGCATTCATTGAAATAATATGGACATAAGCACAAGCAAGACTAGAGGCATTAAAATTTAATTATGAAAATAGTGAATTAGTTAATTTAAACACCATGAGGGTGGTAGGGCAGGTGAAGTGTTGCAGCTGTAGTATGTTGGTTTGGATCGATGCCAGTGTGATCCACGGCAACCAGATCTGCAGTAAGTGTCCAACAAGGAACATTGGTTCAGAGTTCATGAGCTGGAGGCTGAACTTCAAACACAGCAATGCCTCAGGGAGGAGGAAGGTTACTTAGACACTTTGTTCCAGAAGGCAGTCACACCCCTTAGGTTAAGGTTTATTTATTTGGGCTATGGTCAGAGACAGGTTGGTGTGACTACAGGTGAGGCAGGTTCAGGTGGAGGAACCTCAGTCCTTGCAATTTTCCAACAGGCCCAAGGTTCTTGCAGCTTTTATGGGTGACATTGGGGGCTGCAAGGTGGATGACCAAACTGGCCATGGCAACATTGTGCAGAGAGCCACTTGAGTCGGGGGAGTAAGTAGAAATGTAGTGGTAGGAGGAGACAGTATAGTCAGAGGGATAGACACAGTTCTCTGTAGCTGAGAGTGAGAGTCTAGAAAGCTGTGTTGCCTGCATGGTGCCAGGATTCAGGACATCTGTTCGGGCTGGAGAGAAACTTGCAGAGTGAGGGGAAGGATACCAATGATATAAGTAGGGTTAGGAAAGAGGTTCTGCTTTGGGATTATGAGCAACTAGTGTCTAAATTAAAACATAAAAGCTCAAAGGTAATAATCTCCAGATTACTACCTGAGCCATGAGCGAAATAGTGTAGTTTAAATAATATTCCAGAGTTGAATGCATGGCTCAAAGATTAGTGTGGGAGAAATGGGTTTCGATTCATGAAGCACTGGAACCAGTACTTGGGAAAGTGGGAGCTGTACTGCTGGGATGGTCTGCACTTGGCCTGTGTTGGGACCAGTGTTCTGGCGAGTCGTATAACTAGGGCTGTAGAGGGGACTGTAAACTAAATAGTGGGGGCAAGGGACCACATGAGGGGAGATGTCATAAAATTAAGAGAAAGGGCAAGGCGATAGAACAGGTTAATAGTGTGGGTAATGATAACCAGAGTATGGCAGGAAGGGACAGAGCATATAAACTTAAGATTGCATCAGCAGATAAAGCCAGAATTAAAGTCTCTGTATCTGAATGCATGCAGCATTCATAACAAAACAGATGAACTGATAGCACAAATAAGTGATTAAAGATTGGACAAATCAGATTGGCAAAGATAGCCTGGCAGATGAGTTCATAGAGTGTATTTGGGACATTTTCTTAGAACAGTACGTTCTAGTGCCAACCAGACAGAAGGCTATTTTAGACCTGGTAGTGTGCAATGAGACAGGATTAATTAATGACCTCATAGCAAAGGAGCCTCTAGGCAACAATGATCATAACATGACAGAATTTCACATTCAGATTGAGGGTGAAAAGTGTGGGTCTAAGACTAGTGCCTCAAATTTGAATAAAGGTAATTACAAAGGTATGAAGGCAGAATTAGCTAAAGTGAACTGGGAAAATAGACTGAAAGGTAGGACAGTAGAGAAACAATGGCAGACATTTAAGGAGATATTCCATAACTCTCAGCAAAGATATATTCCATTGAGAAATAATCTGTGAGAAGGTTAACTAAGGAAGTTAGGGGTAGTATCAAATTGAAAGAAAAAGTGTACAATACTGTGAAGATTAGTGGTAGGTCAGAAGATTGGATAGATTTTAGAAATCAACAAAGAATGACCAAAAAAATAATGAGGGGGAAATTAGAGATTGAGAAAAAGCTAGCTAGAAATATAAAAACAGATACTAAGAGTTTCTACAAGTATTTAAAAAGGAAAGGAGTGACTTTAAAAGGAGTAAAAGGAAAGGAGGAAAGGTGTGTTAGTCCCTTAGAGAGTAAGAATGGGGAATTAATTATGGAAAACAAGAAAATGGCAAAGGCATTGACCAGGTATTTTGCATCTATATTCACTGCAGAAGACACAAAAAAAATGCCAAGAATTCTTGAAAATCAAGAGGTAAAAGGGAGGGAAGGGCTTAAGACAATCACAATCCCTAGGGTAAAGATACTGGGAAAACTATTAGAATTAAAGGTTGACAAGTCCCCTGGACCAGATGGCTTTCATCCTAGGGTCTTTTAAAAAAGTGGCTGCAGAGATGGTAGATGCATTGGTTGTGATTTTTCAAAATCCCCTAGATTCTGGAAAGGTCCCAGCAGATTAGAAAATTGCTAAGGTAACTCCTGTATTGATGAAAGGAGGGAGACAGAAAGCAAGAAACTATAGGCCTGTTAGCCTAACATCTGTTATGGGGAAAATGCAAAAATCCATTATTAAGGAGATAATATTAGGATATTTAGAAAATTATAATACATTCAGGCAGAGTCAGCATGATTTTGTGAAAGGGAAATCATTTAGAGTTCTTTGAGGATATAACAAGCAAGGTAGATAAAGGCGAGCCTATAGATGTGGTACACTTGGATTTCCAAGAGGCATTCATCAGGGTGCCACATCAAAGGTTACTATGCAAAATAAGAGCACATGATGTAGAGGATAACATATTATCACAGATAGAAGATTGGTTATCTAACAGGAAGTAGAGAGTAAGGATAAATGGATCATTGTAAGGCTGGCAAAATGTAACTAGTGGAGTGCCATAGGGATTAGTGCTGGGGCCTCAACTATTTACAATCTTTATCATTGATTTGGATGATGGCACCGAATGTATGGTAGCTAAATCTGCTGATGACACAATGATCAGTAGGAAGGTAACTTGTGAAAAGGACATAGAGAGTTTACAAAGGGATATAGATAGGTTAAATGAGTGGACAAAAATTTGGCAGAAGAGTATAATGTGGGAAAATGTGAACTTGTCCAATGGGAAGGAAGACTAGAAAAGCAGTATATTATTTGAATGGAGAGAGACTGCAGACCTCTATGGTTTAGATGGTCTGGGTGTCCTGGTACATGAAACGCAAAAAATTGGTATGCTGATGCAGCAAGTGATTAGGAAGGCAAATAGAATGTTGGTATTTATTGCAAGGGGAATTGAATATAAAAGTAGAGAAGTGTTGCTGCAGCTGTACAGGTCCTGAGTTAGACCACATCTGGAGTACTATGTAAAGTTTTCGCTCCTTACTTAAGAAAGAATACAATTGCTTTAGAAGCTGTTCAGGGAAGGTTCACTTGACTGATTCCTCAGGTGAAGGGGTTATCTTATGAGGAAAGTTTGAACAGTTTGGCCCTACATCCTTTAGAGTTTAGAGGAATGAGAGGTGATCTTATCGAGACATATAAGACCCTGAGGGGATGTAGTAAATGAAGATATATCCTCTCCTGCGGTCTATCAGGTGTCATATGATGTTCTTAGAGGCTCTGACCAATGAGCCCTAATCGTGGGTAAGGCAGGGGGAGCATGGCTTCCTGATGAGAGTCCTGATCGAGCATGTAGCACTTGAAAAGCTCTCTGTAATAAAGTTTATCTGTTTCTTGTTGAAACCTGTCCACTCTGTCAAGTCATTATAAGGGACTTGACAGGGTGGATGCTGAGAGGATATTTCTCCTGTTGGGTCAGTCTAGAACTAGGGAACACAGCTTAAAAATTTAAGCCTGAGATAAGGAGACTTTTTTTTCTCTCAAGAGTGTTAGAATCGTAGAACCATAGAACCATAGAAAAGTTACAGCACAGAAGGAGGCCATTCAGCCCATCTTGTCCATGACTGCCCGAGGACACCCTGGCGCCCTTTCTAATCCCATCTTCCTGCACCCGGCCCATAGCCCTGCAGCTTACAGCACTTAAGGTGCAGATCCAGGTACTTTTTAAAAGAGTTTAAAGTTCCTGCCTCTACCACCAGCTTGGGCAGTGAATTCCAGACACCCACTACCCTCTGCGTAAAAAAGTTCTTCCTCATGTCCCCCCTACACCTTCTGCCACTTATCTTGAATCTATGTCCCCTGGTTCTAGAATTCTCCACCAAGGGAAACAATTTTATCCTGTCCACTCTATCTATTCCCCTCATAATTTTGTATACCTCAATCAAGTCACCTCTCAGCCTTCTTTGTTCTAAGGAAAATAACCCCAACCTATCCAATCTCTCCTCGTAGCTACACTTTTCTAACCCTGGCAACATTCTTGTAAACCTCCTCTGCACTCTCTCCAGAGCTATTACGTCCTTCCTGTAATGTGGTGACCAGAACTGCACACAATACTCCAGTTGTGGCCTCACCAGTGTTTTATACAATTCCAACATTACATCCTTACTTTTATATTCTATACCTCTGCCAATGAAGGAGAGCATTCCATATGCCATCTTTACAACATTGTCTACTTGAACTGCTGCCTTCAGGGATCTGTGTACTTGTACGCCAAGATCACTCACTTCATCTACCTCTCTTAGTATATTCCCATTTATTGTGTAATCCCTGTAACTTTTTGACCTCCCTAAATGTATGACCTCACACTTCTCTATGTTAAAATCCATCTGCCACTTTACCACCCACTCCACCAACCCACCTATATCGTTTTGGAGATTATGGCTATCCTCTACACTATCCACTACTCGGCCAATCTTTGTGTCATCTGCAAATTTCCCAATCATGCCCCCCACGTTCACATCTAAATCGTTAATATATAACACAATATATAATACAAACAGCAAGGGCCCCAACACCGAGCCCTGTGGAACACCACTTGAGACAATTTTCCATTTGCAAGGGCATCTATCGACCATTACCCTTTGTTTCCTGTTTCCACCAAAGCCAACCTTTTATCCAGTTTGCCACATTACCCTGAATCCCATGGGCTTTTACTTTCCTGACCAATCTGCCATGTGGGACTTTGTCAAATGCCTTGCTAAAATCCATGTACACAACATCCACTGCACTACCTTCATCAACCCTTCTTGTCACTTTCTCAAAGAATTCAATCAAATTTGTGAGGCAAGACCTTCCTTTAACAAATCCATGCTGACCATCCCTGATTAGTCCATGCCTTTCCACATGACAGTTAATCCTATCTCTCAGGATTGATTCTACTAATTTGCTCACCACCAATGTAAGACTAACTGGCCTATAATTATTTGGCATTTCCTTTGATCCCTTTTTAAACAATGAAACTATGTTTGCATTTCTCCAGTCCTCCGGAACCTTCCCTGTATCTAGTGAAGATTGGAAAATCACCCTCAGAGCGTATCTGCTTGACTCACCTTCATTGAGTTTAAAGCACACCTGTTAAAGACACAAATATCCCAACCAGATCACAAGGGGGAGCTATTGTTGTGCCCTTTATAGTCCAGGTCCAAATTTCCTTCCTATTAATATCAATGCACTGCCACAAATTTGGTGAGAAGTTGGCAGAAATGCTGGAGAAATGGCATGAATTATGAAAGCAATCATTTGCACCATTTCTCCAGTGATTTTGCTGTATTTCTTCTGCCAGGCATTAAGGTAGAGGTTAGACAAACCCTAGGGAAACTTTCCCACTAAGTATATTGAGTAAAATTTTTATTATTTGGCATGCATGAGGAATGGGTGGTGTTGGTTAATCAAAAATGCCTGTTAACGGAGAGTTCCATTTACCAATACAGCACAATACTTATAGCATGAACTAATAGGCAAGTACTCAGGGGGGAAAGAGCAGTATTCTTTTTACTTCTAATCTTTAGCAGTACATTAAAACAAAAATTAAAGTATAAAAGAATACAGTATACTGATATGGGTTCCGAATAACTTCATAACTGCTTCCGGTTGGCAAAGTGATAATTCGTATTCGGGAAACATCAGAAATTCCAGTTAGTAGAGAATTCTGGCTGGCCGGATAACACAAAGTTTACTGTACATTCGTCTGGATTTTCCTCCACTATTGGCTGATATAATAGCAGAGTAGCAAGTGGAATTGGATGAGGAGGTGCTGACTTGACTCTGCTGTCACAAGTAATTAATGGGAAGGATGTCAGGCTAGGAACTTGCCCGATTTCACTCTGTCCATTGCTACTGTTGCCAACCCCAGAGGCTGCTGGGGGAGGAGGATGCGTGGTGGTGGACCCAAGGCAGGAGAGGGAGACCCATCATTTTGTTGCTTTGGGGGAATGGATTCAGTGATGGTCATCTTTGCTTCCATTATGGCTTTAAACCTTCGATTTAGAAGGCCTCGGTCCAGCCTGAAGGTCTTCATTTAAAATCTATCCATATTTTCCTTTAACTGGTCTTTGCGCTGCTGCAGCAATTAGAGTAAAGGTGCGTTGTTTCATTTTCTGAATGGCAGTTTTGCCAAACACTTTCTGCAAGTGTCACACTGAGCTCCCTGTCACTTGCCAGTTCATTTCTGATCCATCTCTTTCCCTGATCTCTCTGTCTTTAGCTTTCTACACTTTTCCAACTAAGTTCAATGTATACTGGACACCCAGCAGTCTTTTTGACTTAACATTGTGGTCAATAGGTTCAGGTCATACTGATAGTTCCTATTTTCTTTTGGCTGACAATGCAGGGTAGGTGTGCCAGCATTTTGAGGGATGGGTAAGGGAAGTGGGTTGTGATTGGGATGTTGACCACCCCGTCAGTCAGAATACTGTGTCGGCAGGGTGGTTTGTACACTTGGGGGTCGATGTACTTCTTTCTTCCGCCAGACTCCTGGGTTACTGGAGCCAGTTTTTCATGATTTCCATTCTGCTTTCCTAACCCAGAATGATGCCGGGCCTAAAAGGGTTAAATTATCAGGACAGGTTGCACATACTAGGCTTGTATTCCTTTGAGTATAGAAGATTAAGAGGTGATATAATTGATACATTAAATATGATTGAAGAATTTGATAGTGTAGATAGGGAGAAACTATTTCCTCTGATGGACAAGTCCAGAACAAGGGGCCATAACCTTGGGCTGGTTTTATGGTTTCTGGGGAGTAAGAGAGACTGAATGGGAAGTGCGTGGTCCATTCCCACCCATTTCTGTCCTTTCAGCATGTTGAATCAAGGATGAGTCAGCTAATTAGCAGCTGGCCAGTGGGAATGGCAGCCAATTAGCATTGTGAAGGTGGGACATCCGGCAGGGGAGGGTTAGGCTGTGAACCAGAAGTCGGTCCCAGCCACTAGTTTAAAGGCCCCCCCTTCCCTCTCACTCATTCCTTAATTGTTATGTTGGCCTATAAAAACAAAATAAATAAAGTCGACTAACAGCCAAAAGCTGCCATCTTTAGCAGCAGACTCTTCTGCTACCTGCAGCTATGGCTCTGTTTAAGGGCCCTTTCATCCATCTTTGTACTGCCTCCTCATACCTGATGTAAATCAATCCCAATGTTTTTCCCACGTGACAAGTGAAAAATGGAGTAGGCAACAAAAAATTACAGTTGATTGGCTTTTCTCAAAAGTGTGGGCAGATTTCCAATTTCTGCACCTGCTCGTCTCCTATTTGTCAGAGACTGACGGGATGAATAAATAGGAGCAGAAGTAGGCCATTTGGTCCCTCAAGTCTGCTCTGCCATTCAATAAGATCATGGCTGATCTGATTGTGGCCTTAATTCCACTTTCCTGCCTGCCCTCATAACCCTTGATTCCCTTGTTGATCAAAAATCTGTCTAACGCAGCCTTGAATATATGCAATAACCCAGCCTCCACTTCTTTCTGGGGAAGAGAATTCCAGACACTAACAACACTAATTAATGTTAAAAGGTTAGTTAAGAAAAAAGTGAGACCTATCAGAGATGAAGTTGGAAACTTGTGTGTAGATGCAGAGGCTGTGGGAAGGGTTTTGAATGAATATTTTGTCTCTGTGTTTACAAAGGAAAGGGAGGATGTAGATATAGTAGTCCAGGAGGAACACTGAGATATTGGACAGGATAGTCATAAAGAGAGAGGAAGTACTCGAAGAGTTGAAATCCTTGAAAGTTGATAAGTCACCAGGGCCAGATGGATTGTTTCCGAGGCTGCTGAAGGAAGTCAGGGAGGAGATAGCAGATGCTCTGAGGGTGATTTTCCAATCTTCACTAGATACAGGGGAGGTACCGGAGGATTGGAGAAATGCAAATGTAGTTCCATTGTTTAAAAAGGGATCAAAGGAAATGCCAAACAATTATCGGTCAGTTAGTCTTACATCGGTGGTGAAGACCCAGCTCCCAGATTGATTACATTTCATTACTTTTGTACTTTTCTTATTATAATACATTTGAGTACATTTAAATATACCAATCGGTAACCGACACACCATTTCCATACTAACTTTATCCTATTGAGTACATAAACATGTGATTTTGCTAACCAATTATTCTAAAAGATGTATACATAATTATATTATCCAATCAGAATTAAAACACATACACATAGACCTTGGTTCTTACAATTCAAGACTGTTTGTGTTTCATCAAAGCCCCCTCTTTGTCCATTGTTCATCTTCCCATATCTAAGGTAAAACCATCTGCCCCTTCCCTATATGAGAGGGGAGTACACTTAATCTAATTTATGTCATACTTTTGTCTCCAGTCTGACTCTCAAGGCTGTGAAATGTTCATCTGGTAATCTTCAACTCTTAATATGTTTAGCAGCCATGTCTGCCTGGAGATTTTAGGGGTTTTTCAGTAAATTCTTACCGTATTCCTTTTTGGCATTTTTAATTTTCCCCTAACAGTCCCCACTTTTGGCCCTTGGCAAAGCCCAAACTGGCCACACCTTAAATTGAGAATTCCTCTTCTGCTCCTTCGAGTGGCCAATCGTCCAGACCACCAGAGGAATCCTAAACCACCTGGTGGTACAACATAACTTTCCTTTTTCCTGTCCTCCCCCTTGGAGTATGCATAAATCGGGGAACTGATGCGCACCTTTGGTTTGTTACTGTCTGTGCCTGGAGAGTCCCTTTCCAGGTTTTACATTGGTAGCAGCAGAGTCCGATAGCTAATAAGAGTATCATTCCTGTGACTATCGTCATAACCATTCTAACAATCACCCATCAATTCATCAATCTTCCGGCCGTAACATAGGGAGTAGCTGATTGGGCTAACCTCCTGGCCGATTGGGTGGCTAAATCCACTTGCACGCGCCCCCTCTTGATTTGCTCTCTAGAAGCTTCTACATACGATTGAGCTATTCTTGTGGCTTCCTGCATGGCTAAGCGTGCTATTCTGACAGGAGTTTGATTAGTGAACAATGTGTCATCCCACCAAGGGCTAAACACGTATCCTGTGGTTCTACCTGGCAAATGGAAGTCTCCTATAGTAAATGGATCGGTCACCTGTAGGCAGAAACTCGAGTTGCTAGTACAAAGTAAGTCCCCATAAAGGAACTTGTCCTTGTTGGTCTTGAAGCACCATTGAGTTGAGGACCTGAATTGCCTTAAATGCTTCCTGAATTGGTAATGTGGTGAATGTAACTTTGCTTGTTTTTGTAAATATCTCCAGCGTTTGACATGAGCACACAATGTAATTTCTTGATCCTGTACAACAGTCTCTAGTATTCATCAGTACCATGTCTTTTATATAGGATATATATCCATGTAGCCCTACGTGGAATACCATCCCCCCTTTATCTATTCCTGGGGACTCGAACCTATAGCTGTTCAGGAAATCCCAGCTTGGATGATGTTCTTGGGGAATGGCCATGATAAATTTTATAACTCCATCCTCTCCTCCACGTTGGGGTTGTGTAATCACTAATTCCTGCCGCTCCTTGTGTAAATTTGAGGTTTAATTGGTAAACTGACTCGAACATGTGTTCAGGAATTGTTCTGAACCTGATATATCTTCAATGTCGGATTTTACCCCATCAATTAGATCTCGTGCTAGCATATCACATGCCCTCTCTGTGGCTTGTGATTCGGCTGTGTCTATTATCCCATCTGCAGTCTGCCTAAGGATCCATAGCAGACCTTCTCCTTGTAGCTCCCCGGATGTCAGGGTATATCCTGTCCCGTGCACACTGTAGTGCAGTCCTCGGGCAGTCTCAGCAGCCACCCAGGAGGCATCATCATTGAAGTCATAGATCTGACCGGAATTAAGCATGGAATTGGCACTCCCAAATAGCCCTCTGATGTCTTCTAGTATACTTCTTTTTAACCTAACCTGTGCTTTTTCTCTAATTCCTGGGACGATTCAAAATTTATAGTCTTTAACTACCCTCTTCAGTTGGCTTCAAGCCCATCTTATGGAATTCTGGTAGCTGCGACAAGTAGTATGTAATACTGACAGGGGTACATTGTATGTTACTTCCAAGGAGACCGTAGTTACACCATGTAATAGTGGTTTCAACTTTCCTATCCTGACTATCCCATCTGTGGGGGGACTTACTACATCTGAATATTGAGTGGGTCTTTGATATCCACACATAGTCAAAATGAAACATCGTGTATCATAACAGTCATGCCAATTACATATTTACATGTTTCTTGACAATATTGTCCCTCAAGAACCGGTTCCCAAAGGGAGGTAGGTCTGTCCATCTGGAGGTCACATTAATCTCCTGATACATCCAAATGCTTGTTGATGAAAAACTGGTAGGAGGCGCGTACATTCTACATCCCCCATACCACCAATCCAGTCCAGTTCTATTGTCATAAATCCCAATTATCGTTACCCCACCACTCGTGTCTATGCTTATGCTTAGTGAGGTGTTACTGGGTGTGTACTTCCCGCTGGGGTGTATCCTCAAAATTCGTCAGTTTATCATTGCCTTACCCTTGTTTAAGTACCACCATCCCGTGAAGTTCCCGTTGTTACACTCGAATGGTGTCAATCGAACTGGCTGCCCTGGTGCTGTTAAGTGTAAAGTACTCTTACAACTCTTTGTGTGATCACACGTGGGGGTTCTGTTCCTAATTGTTTGTTTGATGTGTCTGTGTAGTGACTTGATCCGTAATCCAGATGCTGGGCTTTCTTATCCATTCCTCACTTTCTCCTTGGGGAAGTAGTACGTACTGCCCAGGGTGAAGGCAGGTGTCATTGTTGACTTTGACCGTTGGTGCTTCCCATGCCAGCGCTGACACGCCCATAGCCAGGATCACAGACCTGTGGAAACATTAACATTGGCTCCCGTTGTCCAGGTTACTGCTTGGTGATTCATCATATATCTTTAACTGTGTGTAATGCCTCCATTTATTTCCCATTTTCATATCTACAAGTGCGCACGTACCACCTGTCATAATTACCTCGTATGGTCCATGCCATCTGGGTGCAAACCCAGTTTGTTCTGAGTTCAGCTTGACCATTACTTTATTCCCCACTTGGGGGCTCTGTTGTTGCTCTTTGGATTTGCCTGTTTCCATATCCTTAAGCATCTGTCAGTCCCTGACTTCCTTCCTTAAGTCATGCAATTGCTTACTCATTTCCCTCACATAGTCTCGCACCCTCCCTTTTAGGGGTCCTACATCACCCCCTCCTACTATGATTCCCTCGAGTAACTGTATTGCTCTCCTTGTCATTAGTTCAAATGGGGTGAACCCAGCTTGGGGTAGCCCTAAGGTGCATCAGAATATTGGCTAACACTGTTGCCCAACTCTTCCCGGTTTCTTGAATTGCTTTTGTTATTGATGTTTTTAAAGTTCGGTTCATCCTTTCCACCATCCCTGAACTCTGGGGGTGGTAAGGAATGTGAAATTTCTGATTAATCTCTATAAGTTTACACATTTCTTTAATGACTCTTCCTGTGAAATGAGCTCCCTGATCTGAATCCATCTGGGTAGGCACCCCCTCCACTCCTTCCAGTCCACAATCTCCTGCTGCTGTCCCATGTCGGACCTCAATTCCTTAAGCTGTCTACACAACTCTACAATAATGCACCTTCTTTATCCTATCATTTGATGGCTCAGTATCTTCATTTCCAGTGGTGGTTCTCTCTGAGAGTCACTTAACACTGCCTGTCATCATGGTGTTAAGTATTATTTCTCCTTTCCCTTCAATTGCCTCAACTACAGATTCCGAATAGTTTTACCTCGAAGGCTTTTTTTTTCCTGACCACAATCATCCTAAGATTCTCTTGAGGTCAGTTTCTCTATTGTTTTGATCATTTTAAATGTTTCCTTACTCTTTAAGCCTTATTAACTATTCCATGTCAACGGGGATCTCTGTCTCTAGATCTTTGCTTATCTCCCCCTGTGTGGTTCCAATGACCGCGTGTTTATGTCTTTTTGTTTTCCTAGAATCCTTCTGAATTTCAGATAATTTTTTTTCCCTCAGAATTTTAGAATACCAACTCGTATGTATCAATCCCAATCAGTTTAGAAGCTGGTGATAAGGATTATTCCCACTAGTCTGCAAGGGTGTGGTTCGTCTCAAACAAAGGCAAACCCTGTTTTATCTTTACAATACCTTCAAATTGCAATTTTTGCCAGAAATCTCAACTCAAACCTTATACTCAAAACTTTGGAATGTTTGAGTACACTTTTCCTTTAATCTAATATGTGGCTTTTGACTCTAAAGCGCTGAACTACACACACAAATGACAATTTAGGGAAGAAAACACATTAAAGGTCACATACAAATGCTTCCTTGCACACGAGCAAGCACAAATATAAAGGTATGTATTTATATTCCTATAATATTGAATTTAACTCTAAACGAAACTTCAAGTAGCAGTGGGGGAATAAAGGGATCTTGGAGGCTCCACCTATAGGGACAATCAAACCGGCTGAAGCTCACATTTCCTCTGCTCCTGCCTGTCACTGCTCACTAACCCCCTAGGGGTACCCTCTTTCTCTTTCTCGCTTCAGCACAAACAGCTCTTGAAATTTAGATCAATTCATTTCTTTTAAGTTACAAAAATTCAGTAGGGGACCTTTGAGGTCCCAATTATCCTTCCACACATTCCCAATATCTGTTGGTGGCCCTTGGGAGAATTCGATCTGCCGCTACGACCGGCACAGCTCGACCGAGATATTTCTGGATTAGTTTAGTTTGTTGCAGATACAGACTCAAAATGAGTACTGTAGCTTTGTCAGTTTTATCGTTAATCTGAGCTTTCCACCACTCCTTAGAGCGTGACGGCAGATCGCCCGGCTGCCAACCTTGTTGTTTCATTCTGCTGATCAGCTTTTTATGCTTCCTGGCGAGGTGAAGGGACATGGTTCCTTCACCTCCCCATTCTGCAACGAACTCGAGTTTGGTCTTCTCAGCCACATCCAGACACACACACCACCCCCCACCACACTAAAACAGGGACCCACAGTTCCCCCGAGATCTGAGTCTCCTGAGACTCAATTGCCCCACCTGTCCACCTGAGTCTCCCTGGCCGAAACGTTCGGATTCACCCTATTAGACCTCCATTCTAGTCTGACGCAAACAACTGGAGAGTATCTTTCAAATGAAACTACTCACCAGATCATTGTTCCGCCTTCACAGAGGTCCGGGTGAATCCTGCCGACTACGCCACTGAAGAGGAGATGTTAAGATGTTACACTCTCCGATCCCGCAACGACCACAGAGACTCAGGCTTCCTTTTAACTGGATTTATTCGAACATATGCAAGGGTGACGCATTCATTCCTAAGAATGAAGATCCAGCTCCCAGATTGATTACATTTCATTACTTTTGTACTTTTTCTTATCGTAATACATTTGAGTACATTTGAAAACATCCAATCGCCCATTGCAGCCTGGCAAACCCCAGCTGAGGACCACCTGGCAGGGCACATCAAAGTTGTAGCCCTCAAGCCACAAGGCTCTCAGTCCAAGCAGCTAGGGTTCACTCCCTTGGCCAACACTGGCATGATAGATAGTTGGCGCTCAGACTCTAACACCCCTGAGGTCCAAGGGGGGACAGCCAGACCTTAACACATCTGCAGGCTGACCCATGCCAACATGGTACTCACCCTCCCTGAGTGCAGCAGGTCTTGGAAGTGCTTTCGGCACTGCACCCAGGAGCGCCGCACTACATCATGGCTGGTAACCAGCGCTGCCACATCCTCCCATGCCCTCTTGGTGAGGTGCAGTGGCCTCCTCCTCCCATCCCTAGGGACAAGGGTGTCCCTCCTGGCAGCCACCTCCTCCAGGAGGACAATAAGGCACTCATCAGAGAAGCGGGGGGCCAAGTACCCGCCCCACTTTCCATCCCGCCTGCAGTGTCCAGCTGCACTCAGGTCCATAGCATCGGTTCAGAAATTGTCTTCCATGGCAGCCTTCCAGGGGCTGCCTGGGGCGCTTTTAAACCAGCCGCCGTGTCACCATTGGACCCGGCGGCCGACAGGCCCTGCCCCTGCTTGGCCCTTCCCATCCAGTGCAGAGTCGCGTTTCACGCTGGGTGGGCCTTAGTTGGCCAGTCAGCATGAGATCGTTGCCAGGCCCAATCACGGGCGGTTGTCCATTGCGTGGCCACTCCCAGGCCCACCTGGCGCGCCTGCCCGACGACCAGAAAATCCTGCTCTATGATTCTATGTTTCTAGTGCCAGCCATGGTTCAGTTGGTATCACATTCGTCTCTGAATCATGAGGTTCTAGGTTCGAGACCCAATCCAAGGCTTGAGCACAAAAATCAAGGCTGAAGCTTCATGGTAGCACTGAGGGAGTTCTCCATTGTTGGAGGTGTCACCTGTCTTTCAGGTTAAACGTTTAACCAAGGCCCCATCTGCTTGCTTGTGTGAATGTAAAAGATCTCATGGCAGTAGTTTGAGTGGGAGAGAGGGTGGTGTAGTGGTAATGTCACTGGATTAGTAATTCAGAGGCCCAGCCTAATGATTTGGGAACATAGGTTCAAATGGCAGCTGGAGGAATTTTCAAAGGTTATTGGGGTTAGGTGGAATTGAGGCCACAATCAGATCAGCCATTATCTTACTGAATGGCAGAGCAGGCTCAAGGGGCTGAATGGTCTACTCCAGTTCCTAATTTATATGTTCAAAACTTCCTGGTGATTACCACCTGCCTCCCTCAGCTGATGAATCAGCGCCCCTCCATGTTGAACACCACTTGGAGGAAGTACTGAAGGTGGCAAGCATGCAGAATGTCAGAATTTAATGTCCATTACCAAGAGTGGCTTAGTAATGCCACTACTGACTGAGGTCTGAAGGACATAACTGCCATACTGGGCCTACAGCAGGTGGTGAGAGAACCAACAAAAGGGCAAATCCTACCTCATATCATTCTCAGCAATCTACCTGTCATAGAAGCATGAATGAGAGGAGCGATCACTGCACAGTCCTTGCGGAGACGAAGACCTGTCTTCACATGGAGTTCACCCTCCATAATGTTGTGGGGGATGAACACTACTAAATTGGATAGACTCAGAAGAGATCCAGCAGCTTGAAACTGGGCATCTGTGAGGCACCGCGACCCTTCAGCAGCAGCAGAATTTTATTCAACCACAATATGTAACCTCATGGCCCGACGTATCCCTCACTCTACCATTACCATCAAGTGAAAGAGATCAACCCTAGTTCAAAGAGGACTGTAGGGGGGCATGCTAGGAGCAGCACCGGGCATACCTAAAAATGAGGTGACGACCTGGTGAAGTACAACACAGGACTACATACATGCTAAACTGCAGAAGCAGCATGTGATAGGCAGAGCTAAGTAATCCCACAACCAATTGATCAGATCAGAGTTCTGCAGCCCTGCTACATGATGAATGGTGGTGGACAATTAAACCAGAGGAAGAGGCTTCAAAAACATCCCAATCCTCATTGAGGGGGCAGCCCAGCACATCAATGCAAAAGACAAAGCATTTGAAACCAGAAGTGCCAAGCGGATGATCCATCACCATCTCCTCCTGAAGTCCCCACCTTCATAGATGCCAGTCTTTAGACAATTCAATTCATTCCACATGGTATCAAGAAACAGCTGGAGTCACTGGTTTACAACAAAGATGTGGGTCCTGACCACATCCCAGCTGTACTATTGAAAACTTGTGCCCCAGAACTAGCTAACCCTTAGCCAAGCTGTTCCCATACAGCTACAATACAAGCATCTACATAACAATTTAGAAAATTGCCCAGGTATGTCCTGTCCACAAAAGAAAGCAGGAAAAATCCAAGTCAACTAATTACCGCATCATCTGCCTTCTCTCAATCATCAGCAAAGTGATGGTGTCATCGGCAGGGCTGCCAAGCAGTATTTAATCAGCAACAATCTGCTCAGCAATGCTCTATTTTGGTTCCACCAGGGCAACTCATCTCCTGACCTCATTACAGTCTTGGTCCTACCATGGACAAATGAGCTGAATTCCAGAGGTGAGGTGAGAGTGACTGCCCTTGATATCAATTTGACCAAGTGTGGTATCTAAGAGCCTTAGCAAAATTGAAGACAATGGGAATCAGGAGGAAGACTCTCCACTGGTTGGAGTCATACCTAGCACAAAGGAAGATGGCTGATGTTGTTGGAGTCCAACCATCTCAGCCTCAGTGCATCACTGCAGGAGTTCCTCAGGATAGTTTCCTAGCCCAACCATCTTCAGCTACTTCATCAATTACTATTCACGACTCCTCAGATACTGTAGCAGTTCATGTCCATATGCATCAAAACCAGGACAGCAATCAGGCTTGGACTGATAAGTGGCAAGCAACTTTCAGATCACAGATCTACCAGGCAATAACCAGCTCTAACAAGAGAGAATCTAACCATCTCTCCTTGACATTCAATGGTATTACCATCGCTGAATCCTCGGCCATCTGCTGGGGGGTACCATTGACCAGAAATTAAACTGTACCAGCCATATAAATACTGTGGCTACAAGAGCAGGTCAGAGGCTAGGAATCTTCTGACGAGTAACTCACCTTCTGACTCCCCAAAGCCTGTCCATTATCTACAAGGCACAAGTCAGGAATACTTTCCACTTGCCTGGATGATTGCAGCTCCAGCAGCACTCAAGAAGCTCGAAAACATCTAGGACAAAGCAGCCTGTTCGATTGGCAACCGATTTACCATCTTAAACACTCACTCCTTCCACCGTCACCGCACAATGGCAGCAGTGTGTACCATCTACAAGATGCACTGCAGCAACTCATCAAAACTCCTTCAACAGCACCTTCCAAACCTGCAATCTCTACCATCTAGAAGGACAAGGGCAGCACAAGCACATTCCTGCAAGTTCCCCTCCAAGCCACACACCATCCTGACGTGGAAATATATCATCGTTCCTTCACTGTCTCTGGGTCAAAATCCTGGTACTCATTTCCTAACAGCACTGTGGGTGTACCTACACCACATGGACTGCAATGGTTCAAGAAGGTAGCTCACCTCCACCTTCTCAAGGGCAATTAGGGATGGGCAATAAATGCTGGCCTTGCAAGCTCACATCACAAGAACGAATAAATAAAAACAAAACTCAATTCAGACACCTCATGATTTTGAACACATTTATCAAATCTCCTCTCAATCTTGTCCTCTGCAAGGAGAACAGCCCCAGTTTCTCCAATCTATCAACAGAACTGAAGTCCCTGGAACCATTCTCGTAAAGTTTTCTCTACCCTCCCCAGTGCCTTCACATCGTTCCTAAAGTGTGTGGGCACAGTACTCCAATTGAAGACAAACCAGTATTTTATAAAGGTTCATTGTATCTTCTTTGCTCTTGTATTCTATGCATCTATTTATTAAGGCCAGGACCCCATTTGTCTTATTCACCATTTCCTCAACCTGCTTGGCCACCTTCAATGATTGGTGCACATATAGCTCCAGGTCCAAAAACAAGTGTAAAATTTATAGAGTAGTTATAATGGGGGACATTAATTATTCTAATGTAGACTGGGATCATAATAGTATAAAAGGCAGAGAGGGGAAAGAGTTTCTACAGTGTGTTCAGGAGAATTTCCTAGATCAGTATGTTTCTAGCCCAACAAGGAAGGAGGTATTGCTGAATCTGGCTCTGGGGAATGAGGTGGGTCAAGTTACAGTGGGAGAACCTTTAGGGCATGGTGGTCATAGTATTATAATAATAAAATTAACAACAACAACTTATATTTATATAACACCTTTAATGTAAGAAACATCCCAAGGCGTTTCACAGGAACATTACAAAAACAAAGTATGATACCGCACCTCATAAGAAGATATTAGGTCAGAGACCAAAAGCTTGGTTAAAGAGGTAGATTTTAAGAAGTGTCATAAAGGAGGAAAGCAAGGCAGAGAGATGGAGAGGTGTGGGGAGGGTATTCCAGAGCCTGGGGCAGGGACCACTGAAGGCACAGCCACCGATTGTGGAGAAATTATGATTGGGGATACACGAGAAGCCAGAATTAGGGGAGCACAGGAGGGTGGTGGGGTTGGAGGAGATTAGAGATTGAGAGGGACGAGGCCTTGGAGTGATTTGAAAACAGGGATTAGAAATTTTAAAAATCAAGATGTTTCTTGGCTGGGAGCTTGGCTTGGTAGGTCAGCCATTGCAGGGGTGATAGGGGGAGAGAACTTGCTGCAATTGAAGGCACGCATAGCAGAGTTTTGGATAACTTCAAGTTTATGGAGGGTAGAATGTAGGAGACCAGCCAGGAGTGCATTAGAATAGTCAAGTCTAGAGATAACAAATGTATGGATGAGTGTTTCAGCAGCACATGAGCTGAGACACTGGAGAAGTTGAGCGATGTTATGGAGGTGTAAATAGACAGTCTTAGAGATGGCATAAATATCAGTTCAGAAGCTTATCTCAAAATCAAATAGGACACCAAGTTATGAACAGACTGGCTTAATCCCAGACTGTTGCCAGGGAGAGGAATGGAGTCGGTAGCTAGGGAACAGAGTTTGGAGTGTGGACCAAAAACAATGGCTTCAGTCTTCCCAATGTTTAATTGGAGGAAATTTCTGCTCATCCAGTATTGAATGTTCAATAAGCACTCCGATAGTTTAGCAAGGAGGAATCAAGAGAGGTGGTGGTGAGGTAGAGCTGAGTGTCATCAGCATGCATGTGAAAACTAATGTTGTGCCTTTGGATGATGTTGCCAAGGGGCAGCATATTGCTCAGACATAGGAGGGGGCCAAAGATCAATCCTCGGGGGACACCAGAGGTAACGGCGTGTATTAGCTATGGAAAATAACAAGGAACGATCCAGAGTAAAATTAATTAATTGGGAGTGGGGCAATTTCAATGGGGTAAAAATGGTCCAGCTAAATTGGAAACAAAGACTGGCAAGCAAAACTGTAACAGGTCAAAGAGGAAATGGTTCAGGTACAGTCAAGTACATTCCCATGAGGGCGAAAGGAAGGACAAACAAGGCCAGCACTCCATGGACTACAAAAAAAAATGGAGAGTAAGATGAAACAGGAAAAGGTTGCGAATGACTGATGTTAGGTTTGATAATACAAGTGAAAATCAGGCTGAATATAGAAAGGTCAGAGGCGCAGTGAAAAAAAGAAATATATTGGAAAAATAATGAGTAGGGTCACTGCCATTCTATATCTTATCATGGGAGGATCCAACATATCTTCATATCGCCACCTTTGCCCTTCCGAAATCAAGCAGTGATTCACCAATATTTCATCCTAAGACTCACTGATACATTCAACAGTGTACATGTCTGCAGTAATGTTGCTTCAAGTAATGGAGATATTTATTGAGTTGATTTTCCAGGCAACTTTTCTTGGTGGAAACATTGAACTTTATTTACAATACAGCAGCAGCAGTTACATGTGTGCATATAACTCTATAACTAAAGAAGAACTCCCTCCTAGATGTTCCCCGCACTACAAACCAAATCGTTTACACAGATCATGTGATCTTACAACACAAGATTATGCTTAAAGCCACAGTCCTATGTTTATCAAGACTATAATTATTACATTCCTCCCCCTTTAACTTTTCTGTACATTTTGTATTTACAAGGATACTTATCTCATGATGTTACAATATTTATACAGGTCATGAAATCATAAGTTCAGTCTTTCAGGTGGTTTCCTGGTCCATGTGGAATGTCGTAGCTTCATACTTCCGAATCTTTGACAGGAACCACAGTCTTTGGAACCGCAATAACATCAGGTATCTCATTAGGGATAAGCAGTTCAGTGTCACCCACTCCGACAGAGACATCAAGTATTTCTATCCTTGGTTTAACAACTTAAACGGGAACCACAGGTTCAGCAATGGTTACAGGTGGAACATCACTTTTTGGGGATATCTCCCTTCTCCTTAAATGATCCATGTGCTTACAGGTGATCCGGCCCTCCATTCCTACGTGGTATGTCAATGGTCTGGTCACAGAGCTTACTTTACCAGGTAACTACTTCGGTCCTCCACCGAAATTCCTGACATATACTGCTTCACGAACAGTAAATTCTCGCTCACAACTTTGCAATTTATGAGTCGCTTTTTGGTTCCCTTGCCTTTTCTCCACCTTCCCCTCCAAATTGGGAAGTATCAGGCTTAGTCTTGTTAAAAGACGACACCTCATGAGTAATTCTGTGGGTGTTGCACCTGTAGTCATGTGGGGGGTTGTTCTGGTATGAATTAGGAAACGAGCCAGTTTAGCTTCCAACTATTCATCTGTTAATTTTTTTATTCCCACCTTAAAAGTCTGCACTGCTCTTTCCACCCATCCGTTGGATGACAGATGGTATGGTGCAGTCTTCACATGGTTGATACCATTTAGGCTGACAAATCTTTGAAATTCAGCGCTAGTAAGTGCAGTACCATTATCTGAGGCTGTTACTTCTGACAATCCATGGATAGAAAAGCTTTGGCATAACTTTTCGATAGTAGCGCCTGACGTTGGCAACTTAATCTTTTTCTGATAGGCAGGGTGTGATGAGTGGCATCCCACAGGGGTCTGTACTGGGGTCTCAACTTTTTATGATTTAGATGAGGGGAGTGAAGTCATGGTAGCTAAATTTGCAGATGACACAAAGATAGGTAGGAAAGTACGTTGTGAAGAGGACATGAGGAGGTTGCAGATGGATATAGATAGGTTGAGTGAGTGGGCAAAGATCTGGCAAATGGAGTTTAATGTCGGAAAATGTGAAGCTGTACACTTTGGCAGGAAGAACAAAAAAGCAGAGCACTACTTAAATGGAGAACAGCTGCATAATTCTGAGGTGCAGAAGGTGTTCTAGTACATGAGCCGCAAAAAGTTAGTCCACAGGTACAGCAAGTAATTAAGAAGGCTAATGGAATGCTATCCTTTATTACGAGAGGGTTTGAACATAAAAGTAAGGATGTTATGCTCCAGTTATACAAGGCATTGGTGAGACCAACTGTGTGCAGTTTTGGTCTCCTTATTTAAGAAAGGATGTAAATGCTTTGGAGGCGGTTCAAAGGAGGTTTAGTAGATTGATACCTGGAATAAGTGGGTTGTCTTATGAGGAAAGGTCAAACAGGCTGGGCCTGTTTCCACTGGAGTTTAGAAGAGTGAGGGGTGATTTGATTGAAGTACACAAGATCCCAAACAGCCTTGACAAGGTGGACATCGAAAGGATGTTTCCTCTTATGGATGAGTCCAGAACTAGGGGGCACTGTTTTAAAAGTGGGGGTCGCCCTGTTAGGATAGTGATGAAGAGAAATTTTTTCCCTCAGAGTGTTATACAACTTTGGAATTCTCTGCCTCAGAAGGTGGGAGGCAGGGTAATTGAATATTTTTAAAGCAGGGGTAGATAGATTCTTGTTAGGCAACGAAATCAAAGATTAACAGGGTTAGAACAGAGAAGACTGAGGGGTGACCTGATCGAGGTGTGCAAGATTATGAGGGGCATGGACAGGGTGCATTGGGAGCAGCTGTTCCCCTTAGTTGAAGGGTCAGTCACGAGGGGACACAAGTTCAAGGTGAGGGCAGAAGGTTTAGGGAGGATGTGAGGAAAACCTTTTTTACCCAGAGGTTGGTGATGGTCTGGAATGCGCTGCCTGGGAGGGTGGTGGAGGCGGGTTGCCTCACATCCTTTAAAAAGTACCTGGATGAGCACTTGGCACGTCATCACATTCAAGACTATGGGCCAAGTGCTGGTAAATGGGATTAGGTAGGTAGGTCAGGTATTTCTCACGTGTCGGTGCAGACTCAATGGGCCGAAGGACCTCTTCTGCACTGTGTGATTCTGTGATCCTGTGATAGATGGGAATGTGGAAATCGAAACACAAGAAGATCAGCCATGATCTTATTGAATTGTGGAGCAGGCTCGAGGGGCCAAATGGTCTACTCTTGTTCCTAATTCTTATGTTCTAACCTCACAAATGTCTAACCACTTGGAATGAGCATCTATAATCAGTAGAAACATGGTTCCAAGGAAAGGACCGATGTAATCTATGCGCAATCTCACCCAGGGCCTACCAGGCCACTCCCATGGGTGTAATGGGGCTGCCACCGGCAGCTTCTGTAGCTGTTGGCATAGCACACAGCATGTAACCAGCTTCTCAATATCGCCATCCACTCCTGGCCACCAAAGATAACTTCATGCGATCATCTTCATTCTTGAGATACCCGAATGGGCACTGTGTAACTCTACTAAGAATGGTTTCCTCCCTTGTGAAGGAACTATTACTCGCGCACACGGTAATAGGATACCATTTTGACTGCTCATTTTGTGTCTTCGGTTGAAAAATGGCTTCAATTCATCTGGACTGGTTCCTGGGACCATCCATTTAACACTCGGGGCAGACTTATTAGGTTGACGTGTGGGCACGATCAGCGGGCACAAGCGGCCAGGGAAGGGACCACTGCCCGCGGTCAGCCCCCCGACCGTGATTTCACGCTGGCTGGCCAACTAACAGCCATCCAGCATGGAATGCGAGCTGAAACCTCAGTGCTGCTGGGGTGGGGGGCGGCAGGAGGGTGGGCGCTGACATAAATGTGGGCGGCGGGGGATGCAGAATGAAATCTCCCTAAAGGCAGAGAGCTGCCTCAAGGAGCTGAGGAATTTAAAGGCAATAAATGAAGATTTAAAATCCAGAAAAAAATGTCCACGCATCAGAATCAGTCATCTCAACATATACATGATAAAAATTCTGTCCATATATTTTTATTTTTTTTATTTAATAACGGAAACCTCATCCCGCCCTTTGATGAGGTTTCAGCAAAATGCAAAATCTGCCTGGCAGATTCGTCCATCCACCAACCATAAGGTTGGATGAACCACAAAAAAATCGAGGACAATTTTACAGCTTTAATAGGCTTAATTGCCCTCTGAATTGTCGACGGGCACGCTTCCGACTTTCGGGCACACCCGCCGACT
This sequence comes from Cetorhinus maximus, assembly GCF_964194155.1. Classification (NCBI taxonomy): domain Eukaryota; kingdom Metazoa; phylum Chordata; class Chondrichthyes; order Lamniformes; family Cetorhinidae; genus Cetorhinus; species Cetorhinus maximus. The sequence continues at coordinate 82,263,727 of NC_135885.1, read as the reverse complement.
GAAATATTGCGTGAGCACAGGAAGACGTCAGGACGCTCGCCTGACATCATCACGTACTATTTTATGCTTGAATGGGTTGGGTGTGTGCCTGCACACCGAGCTAAAAATTCTGCCCTTGGTCTCTCACTTGAGACAGGACTGGATCATGATTTATCCAGTTTCTTATCTGCCTGGCACAGACTGGTGAGGAATCCAAGAAATTCATTACTAATACGATCTCATGGGAAATAGTGGCATGCTCATTGTCTCTTGCAAAGGAAGGCAACTTAGGGCATCGGCATTGGCTATATGAATCCCTGGTCTATCCACAAAAGTGTATTCATATGCCACTAAAATTAGGGCCCATCTTTGAACTCGTGCAGAAGCTATGAAAGGGATAGCCTTTTCCTCACTAAACAGACCAAAGAGTGGTTTGTGGTCTGATGCTATCGTAAAGTGTCGCCCATGCACATATTGGTGGAATTCTTTTACGCCAAAAATAATCAACATGCCTTCCTTTTCGATTTGTGAGTATCCTTTCTAGGCTGTGGTAAATGTCTTGAATACATAGTCTATCGACCTCTCTGCACCATCGTCCATCTTGTGAGATATACCGCTCCCACACCATAGGGGGACGCATCATAGGTTAGCACCAATTTCTTTGCCGGGTCATAGTGTGCCAACAAATTTGAAGAGTGCAAGAGCTGTTTGACTTTCATGAAGGTTTCTTCCTGGGGTGACTTCCAAACCCAACACTGGTCTTTCTTTAGCAGTGGGTGTAGAGGGGCTAGGACCGTTGGTAAGTTGGGTAGGAATCAACCATAATAGTTTACCATCCCTAAAAATGATTTCAATTCAGGGATGTTCTTAGGTGCAGGTGCCTCGCTGATAGCTTTAACCTTCTCTTCAATGGGGTGTAACCCTTGGGCATCTACCCAGTGGCCCAAATAAATTACTTTGTTTACCTGAAAAGTACATTTTTCCTTCTTTAGGCACACTCCTGCTTCTAAAAATTGTTTCAGGACTTCCTCCAGGTTAGCCAAGTGTTCACTTTCCATGAATCCAGTTATTAGTACATCGTGCAGGTAGACCTCAACTTGAGGTAGTCCTTGTAGCAAGCACTTCACCGTCCGGAAAATGGCACAGGCTGAAGAAACACCGAAGGGCAGGCATGTGTTTTGATATAACCCCTTGTGAGTGTTTATGATCACAAATTCTCTGGAGGCATCATCCAGTTCTAGTTGCTGATATGCTTGACTCATATCAAGCTTTGTATACATTGTCCCTCCTGCTAGTTTGGCAAAGAGGTCTTCAATCTTGGGAATAAGGTACCTGTCCAGTTTGGCTGCTTTGTTGACCATTTGTTCATAGTCCCCACAGATCCGGACAGTCTGATCCGGTTTTAAGACAGGGGCTATAGGTACTGCCCACTCTGAGAACGGAACCACTTTTATGACACTGTCAAGATGATGTGATAATGCTATTGGAAATTATTTTTTAAAATAGAGTTCTAGTGGGGTCTGTGTCTATGTGTGTGTCTGTGTGTGTCTTAACTGGATGAAAGCCAGCTAGCCTGGGTGCTTTGATGTATAGTAGTTTTGAGATGTTAATTAGATAAACATAAGCTAAAGTGTAAATTTGCATTTTTTTAAATAGGCCATTCAAGACTGCGGGTGAAATCTTAAACCTAGCTAGAAGATGCCAAGTAATGTGTTTATTTTTTTCAGCTTACTAATAAAATTGGTGGGATGAAAGGATGTTATTGTTAGAAGAGGTAAAGTTAAAAGACTAATGATACAATGGAAAATTACTTTCAAAGAGAAAGTTATGTATAAAGGAGAAAGGAGATTTGTGTAAGGTAGAGGCATTTTAAGATCCAACAAGTGCAAGAAGCCTCTAGCCTGTAAGCCTCAACTCTATCTGCAAGGACCCAGAGCTGAAAGACACTCATTTTGAATGAGAATGTCCAGGGTACGCTTTTCCAGAGGTCTTTTAAATCTATGAGTTTTACTGTTGCCTTACCAGAGGTGTAATTGAGAGTTCAGGTTAATTGGCGGATTTTTGTAGTTATTATAGTAGTAATTTTGTAGACATATGTAGAGGTTAACAATCTTTCTTGTATTAATAAATGTTTAATTTAGTTTTATAAAAACCTCTTGAGGCTCAGTGGTCTTATTACTACTGGATTCAAAGCCTGCATCTTGAAACATACAAATTGCAAAAATGGGTTATGACAGTTGTTTCAAGATTCGTTCTGGGATTTGAACAACTCAGCCTTTACCATTGGCTGTGTCATAATAGTCACCCAGCCTCTCTAGCTGGTTCAACTCAGTGTCAACCTTCTCTCTCTGAACATATGGCACTGGTCTTGCTTTTAAGAAGTGAGGAGTTGCTTCTGAGTCAACTTAATTCTTGGCCTTTAGACCTTGGATTTTCCCCAGTTCATCCCGGTAGACAGTGTCATTTTTTTTTTAGCAGCTCTGGGAGTCCTCCTACTCGCAACTGGAAGATTTCAGACCAGTTTAATTTAACCTCTTTTAATCAATCACGGCCTTGAAGTGTTGATCCTTCACCTTCTACCACCATCACTGGTAGTTGTGCTGTTTGGTATCTATAATAAACAGGTACACTGGTAATACCCTTTACTTGGATTTCTTCACCTGTATACATTTTCAACTTGGCAGAGGTCTGTTCCAAATTTAATTGTTGAGCACATTTATTTAAATATCTTAAAGTGTGTTCTCCTACTACAGTGGTAGAAGTTCCAATATCTACTTCCATTTTTAAGCACTTCCCATTCACCTGTAGAGAGACAGTGATTGGCTCTGTCTTCCTAACTTACATGTTGAATAAGGAATAAATTCAGAATTTGTTGTTTCTGGTTCTTCCACACTATATACTTCATCTGACCTCGTTTGTTGCCTGGAAGCCTGTTTAAATCTCACTTTGCAATGTTCCAATATGTGCCCTGTTTTGTGACAAAAATAGCACTCGACCTGTTTAAATCAGCAATCGTTAGTGATTGTTTCCATGTTGATGACAATTAGTTTTTGAATTTGCTGCTAAGCTGTCTCCTCTAAATTTTCAGTTAGTGGAGGTTGTTTCCCGCTTCGTGACGGAGTCCTGGCTTTTCATATCATTTTCAGCTGGCAGTTCCCGCTCAACTAGGAAAACGGTGCCATTTTGTGCACCTTGAACTGCTTGTGAATCCCTTACAACGCTTTCCATCACAAGTGCTATTTCTAACACGTTGTTAAAATCAAAATCCACTTCAGCCAACAATCTTCGCTGAATAGTATCATCTTGCACACCACAGACCAAATGATCCAAAATCACAATATTACGTTAATTGTTTTAATTTCAGCACATAGGTAGCAATGGCCTCCCCGGGGCTCAATTCCGTGAATTGAACCTGAACCTCTGCATTGTTACTGAGGGCTTGGGTTGAAAATGTCCCTTAATGAGATCTACTAATTCACTGAAGGTCTTCAAATCTAGGGCACTGGGAGGCCGTCAAGCTTCAAACTAAACTGTAGGTCTTGCTCCCACAAATACTTAGGAGCATCGCTATCCTCTTTTCCTCCCCCGTCATTTTGTTGGCTTGATGGTAGAACCCAAGATGTTCTATATATTGAGACCAGTCGTCTGTGGCTGGCACAAAGGGATCGATTCTGCTAAACTGTGGCATCTCAGGTGAGTATATCTTCCTTTCTTTTTAATTATCTTAGGTACTCACAATCGCTGGGTGAGGGACAGCACCGGATTTGATTTATCCTCATCACCAGTTTGTTATAGAGTTGATTTTCCAGGCAACCTTTCTTGATAAAAACGTTGAACTTTATTTACAAGACAGCAGCAGCAGCTACACGTGTGCATCGAACTCTATACCTAAAGGAGAACTCCCTCCTGGAGCTTCCCTGCGCTACAAACCGATTGGTTTACACCGGTCATGTGATCATATAACACCGGATTATTCTTAAAGCTACAGTCCTACGTTTATCAAAACCATAATTACTACAGAGGTGATATTGTGCTGAGGTGAATTGGCAACACAATACCTGCTCCCTATTGGTGACATGCTAATTTGGAGACAGGAAATTGATCCATGCAGCCACTTCTCAAAAGGAGCTGCATTTTCTTGTGTGGGGCAGACAAGCAACACTGAGGAGCAGCAAGAAACAAGAGCTCATTATTAAACAGAAGCTACAAGTATTTCCTAATTCTTCAAGTGGAAAAAAACCCCACAAGCTACTGTGCGAAAAGTATCTCCAAAAGCTCCAGGTCCAAGAGCAGCTGAGAATGGCTATATCCTATTCTATACCATGCATGATTAGTGAGCAACAGCAGGAACTAATAGAGGTGGTGAGAACAGAAAATGGCACTGGAATCGAAATGAGTCTTACTTACAACATTTCATGAACTTCCCACCTATTCTAGAGGTCTGACCACACCAGGAATGATGTCCAGCAGAACTGGGACTGCATGTAAAAGCAGCGGTAAGTGGGTGGGACAATCAGTCAGTTTATTTTCCATACGCTGCTAAACGTTTCTGAGTCCAAACAGGGTGGTAACAAGGGAAAAGTCAGTCTGTGTCTTGGCCAAGAATAAACCAGTGTTTGTTTTCTAATGTAGCGAACCTGAGTAGAAGTCAAATAAGATAAACTAAATAAATGCACACACCTTTGAGATAACCATAATTGGCTTAGGGAGATGGAAAGTGCAACTACTGCTTTGTACAGATTATCTAATACTGAGGAGTTTATAAGCCTTTAGCACAGGTTTCAGTGAACAAAAAGAAAAGTAGGAATTGCAAGAGTTTAGTGTCCCTGGGGGAAATATTTAGACATAATACATTAAAATGTTAGAACGCAAGTCAAGGAATGTAAATCATCTACACATACTACTTTGACAAGAATACACAACCAGAATTATAGCATGCTATTATAGAAATGTGTTGCGATACTGGATTCCTCTAAAGGGTAAATATCTTTATAGGAAAAATAATTTGGCATTCTATTTTTGTGTAAATGTGATTGTGTAAATTGTATCAGCGGACAGTGATGTAATAATGGCCCTGATCTTCCGGTCTCCATATCATTGGAGACCAGCCACACAACCCAAGGTGCGCGGTCAGGACACTATGGAAATCCTGACACCCAGGCCTGTGTAGGAATTGCCCAGGAATTTTCAATTTCCGATTGTCAATTCTCCTGCTCCCTGGGGCCCTCTGTGAATGTCTCCAACTCTGAGTTAGAGTTGGAGATTTCGGACAGTTCTAAAGGACTTACCCAGGAAATGTTGGACAGATTAAAATCTAGTCTAACTCTATGGTAACTACACAACAGATCCCCAATCACCACCCCCCCGCCCCTCCCCCCCGAACCCCCTGACTACCCCTGACCTCCTGACTAACACCCACCCCAACCCAACCTAACCCCACCACCTTCAACCCAACCTGACTACGCCCACGACCCAGCTACTCTCCTGATCTAATGTGACTAGCTCCCAACCCGACTACCCCCGAACTATCTACCCACTTAACCACCTACCCACCTACCGCCTCATTCACCTGCCACCCTATCGACCTCCCATCTCACCCACCCTACCGACTTACCCACTTGCCTCACCCACCTACTCATCCTACCCATTCACTCATTCATCCACTCACTCATTCAGCCATTCACTAACATTCAGACTGGACATTGAAACTTACCATGTGGCAGTTAGAGCCGTAAGAAGGGAGCAGGTCCTGACTTCCCCTGACTCTGCTGCGATCTGATGGAGATCTCCGTATTTCTGCTAAACCGAGCTTGGAAGACGCAGCAAGAAATGTGGAGAAGCCTCAAGGTGGGGGAATGGTTCGAGCAGAGCAGCAACCTGATGATAATTGTCACTCCTCGGAAGACCTGGGCCAGTGGCAAAAATGCCACTCTACAGTTTCTCTCCCTTTCCAAATTAAAAAAAAGTTTTAGCAAAGTTTTCTTTATGAAGGCGATAAATCTGTAGTAATTAAAGCTGCCATTAAAATAGATATATTTACCTAGGCTTCCCATGTGCTGTACATTGTGTTCCTTATTTTAACTCAGCCAGCATTTACCATCCTTAAATTTACCATCGGGTTCTCTTAGGGACCTGAAGCTTTAATAGACATGAAGCCTTGAAATAACAGGGGCCTTAAAGTTTAAGAAATAAGGAAGGAATGAAAAAGGATTGCAGCAAAACTGCTACAACTGAATATAAACTATCCCAATTACAAACTGCAAAGTCATACAGATACACTGAAATCTCTAATTTAAACACTACATTTCTCAATATGTACACATTGGGAGAAGGATTCACAAACACCTCCTCGAAAATCTTGACACATTTCTTGTATCAGGCCAGGTGCCAACTCATATGCAAATGAAAAGCAAACCAGTTTGTCCAGTGCACTTGAAGTACAAAGTCCATTAAAACAGGCTTCAGAGAAACATAGACGGAAAGTACACGTGTGCTGTAATAATCCATCTCCTAAAGAATGGTTGAATGTTTCTGATGAGGACTAGAAGCTGGAATAACAAGAGTCTTCTTTTAATCTTGTGTTTAACAGGATTGTATTTATCAAGTAAGTAACTAGATTTCATTTATACTTCTGGTTGTGAACAAAGATGCTTTATCCTTAATTAGAACAGGAGAGACAGAGCCTGAAGAAAGGGAACTACGTTAATATAAAAGCAAAAAACTGCGGATGCTGGAAATCCAAAACAAAAACAAAAATACCTGGAAAAACTCAGCAGGTCTGGCAGCATCTGCGGAGAGGAACATAGTTAACGTTTCGAGTCCGAATGACCCTTCGACAGAACTAAGTAAAAATAGAAGAGAGGTGAAATATAAGCTGGTTTAAGGTGGGGTGGGACAAGTAGAGCTGGATAGAGGGCCAGTGATAGGTGGAGATAACGAAAAGATGTCACAGACAAAAGGTCAAAGAGGTGTTGAAGGTGGTGATATTATCTAAGGAATGTGCTAATTAAGGTAGAAAGCAGGATGAGCAAGGTACAGATAGCCCTAGTGGGGGTGGGGTGGGGGGAAGGAATCGAAAAAGGCTAAAAGGTAGAGATAAAACAATGGATGGAAATACATTTAAAAATAATGGAAATAGGTGGGAAAAGAAAAATCTATATAAATTATTGGAAAAAAAGGATCGGAAAGGGGGTGGGGATGGAGGAGAGAGTTCGTGATCTAAAATTGTTGAACTCAATATTCAGTCCGGAAGGCTATAAAGTGCCTAGTCGGAAGATGAGGTGTTCCTCCAGTTTGCGTTGAGCTTCACTGGAACAATGCAGCAGGCCAAGGACAGACATGTGAGCATGAGAGCAGGGTGGAGTGTTGAAATGGCAAGCGACAGGGAGGTCTGGGTCATGCTTGCGGACAGACCAAAGGTGTTCTGCAAAGCGGTCACCCAGTCTGCGTTTGGTCTCTACAATGTAGAGGAAACCGCATTGGGAGCAATGAATGCAGTAGACTAAATTGAGGGAAGTGCGAGTGAAATGCTGCTTCACTTGAAAGGAGTGTTTGGGCCCTTGGACGGTGAGGAGAGGGGAAGTGAAGGGGCAGGTGTTGCACCTTCTGCAATTGCATGGGAAGGTGCCGTGGGAGGGGGTTGAGCTGTAGGGGGTGATGGAGGAGTGGACCAGGGTGTTCCGGAGGGAATGGGGGGTGAAGGGAAGATGTGTTTGGTGGTGGCATCATGCTGGAGTTGGCGGAAATGGCGGAGGATGATCCTTTGAATGCGGAGGCTGGTGGGGTGATAAGTGAGGACAAGGGGGACCCTATCATGGTTCTGGGAGGGAGAGGAAGGTGTGAGGGTGGATGCGCGGGAGATGGGCAGGACACGGTTGAGGGCCTTGTCAACCACCGTGGGTGGAAAACTTCAGTTAAGGAAGAAGGGAACTACGTGTTAGCCAGCATGAGGAGGCAGGAAGGGAAGTTGGGTTGTCTGCAGTTGAGAAAGGATGTGTGAGCTAGGGAGATTTGTTTTAATGAGCAAAGAAAACAAGGAGAATCAGAACGGATCTGTACAGAAACTCATGGGGATAAAGAAACCTCAAATTTCACAAATTTGTTATAAGTGAAGGTGGAAGGGGCAGACAGGAGGAGTTTAAGGAGATGGTTGGAAGTGGGGAAGTCAGGGGTTATCTTTACACTCCAAGATTAACCCAGTTTAGTGGGCAGCTTTGACAGAGGAGGGTTGAGTTTGATGTGGTGTAGCCAGATTAAATGATAGCTGGCTAAACCAACACAAAAGCAAAGTATTGCAGATTCTGGGATTCTGAAATAACAACAGAAAATGCTAGACATCCTCAGCAGGTCAGCTAGGATCTGTGGAGAATGAAAGAGAGTTAATTAATGGTCAGAATTTGACTGTGGCAGCCATGAGCCCACTGCTGTGACCAAATGCCGGTCCTAAGCCCACGGATGTGAACAGCAGGACCACGGAGGGGACTTAACCTGCAGTGGCCAATTAAGAGGCCACTGCCAGGACCACTGTCTAATTGAGGATGGTGGCCTTCCTTTCAGCGGGCAGGCAGCTGAGCAGCCTTGGCAGTCTCGCCTATAGCGGAGGCTGCTGCTGAGATTGCAAGGAGAAGGAGAGGATGGCTCCATGTTGAGCAGCCCCCAAAGGGCGGGTAAGGAAGTTTTTCACAGAATCACAGAATTGTTACGATGTAGGAGGCCATTCGGCCCACCCGTATCTGCACTGGCGTCTGAGCATTTTAACAATGCCAATCTCCTGTCTTTCCCCTGTAACGCTACACATTGTTTCTATTTAAATAAACATCCAATGGCCTCTTGAATGCCTCAGTTGAATCTGCCTCCACCACTTCCAGGCAGTGCATTCCAAACCCTAACTACTCGCTGTGTGAAAAAGTGTTTCTCACCTCACATTTGCTTCTTTTGCAAAACACTTTCAAACAGCAGGACACCCTGGCTCTCGATCCATTTACGAACAGGAACATTTTCTCCCCATCTACTCTGTCGACTCCTCATGGTTTTGAAAACTTCAACCAAGTCTCCTCTTAGCCTTCTCCTCTACAAGGAAAACAGGCCCAAATTCTCCAATCTTTCCTCATAACTGAAGTGGCACATCCCTGGAACCATTCTCGTAAACCTCTTCTGCATTCTCTCCAATGCATTCACATCATTCCTATAGTGCGGTGCCCAGAACTGTACACAATCCTCCAGCTGAGTTCTAACCGGTATCTTGTATAAGTTCATCATAACCTCCCTGCTCTTGTTCTCTATGCCCCTATTAATGAAGCCTAGAATACTGTATGCTTTAGAAGCAGATCTCTCTGCCTGTCCTACCACCTTTAATGACTTATGTACATATACACACAGGTCTCTCTGCTCCTGCACCCCCTTTAGAATAGAATAGTTTATTTCACACTGTCTCTCCACATTCTTTGAACTAAAGTGCATCACCTCACACTTCTCCATATTGAACTTCATCTGCCCACTCCACCAATGTGTCAATGTTCTTATGAAGTTCGACACTGTCCTCCTCACAGTTTACAATTCTCCCAAGTTTTGTGTTATCCACAAACTTTGAAATTATCCCCTGCGCACCAAGATCCAGATCATTTATATATATCAGGAAAAGCAAGGGTCCCAAAACTGACTCCTGGAAATGCCATGGCCAAGCAGACAGGCCCTGATGATTGGAGAGGTGAACCCTCCAGCAACAGTGTCAGTGGCACAAGGGGTGTCCATTGGGCCATGGAAGGAGGGGTCCCTCTGTGGGACATGGAGCTTCCAGGAAGGAATCTCCCTGGGAAGTCACTTGGAAGTCGCTGGCAGTTTCCCAAAGCAAGAACAGGTGAGGGGGAATTCTGACATTGATAAAATGGCTGCTGGCTTTGGGAAAAGCCAGTGGTGATTGGATGGCATCAGGTTTCCCTCCCAAAACTTCTGCTGCCATTTTACCAATCTTCCCATTCCCAGGCCATCTCCAGGAGGCCAGTAAGATCCCAGCCAATAATTCAGGTTGATGGCCTTTTGTCAGAAGCTAAGGTAGTTGATGTGTCAGATTGTTGATGCCCAATACACACTGAATGGTATACCACTGTTTACAATTAATGTTTGCAACAGTGAAGCTTTGAGAAATGTCTTTCTGAAAGCCCAAAATGCAACTAGCTTCTAAGGTTCATTTAATGTGTGTGGGTTAAATGCATAGCAGAGATCATACGCAGCATTTGGGAAATTAAAGAACAGTTCATTGATGTTAAATTGATTGTGGTCATGGAATTTTCACGTATTTTGTGAAAGCACTTTATACTGTTTGTTATGATCGATGAAGTCGATGAAGCTGAGTTAGTTAAAAATCTCAGAGGGAAACTTTAAACAACTGTCATAACCTATAATTTTAAGTGTTATGTTTGAGATACGACTCTAAATTCAGGAATCAGACCACTAGTTCTCAAGGTTTTACATTAAACTAAATGAAACATTTTATTAATTTACACAGGTTAAAATACATATACACATGGCTACAAATTACTACAATCATAACTTTTATGTAATGATCATAAATCATTATCTCCATTAAGGCAACAGCAACCCATAGACTTAACCAACCACCAGGCAAAGTGCTTTCACCTTATGATTTCAAAATGAGGTTCTTTTCACTTTGGTTCCTGTGGAGACATTTGGAGGCTTACAACTGCCTTTTGATCTCACATTGCCTTTGACCTGCACACAAAAAACTGCTGTATACATGGAAAGACTTTCCCATCACATACAAAGTCTTTAAAAATTTCTGCAACCTGCTCCCCAGAATTCTCTTGAGTAAACTGTGAACACACTCCCACTTATTTACCCTACACTGATTCTCCTTGTTTCACCTGTACACCAACCATTGGTTTATCTTGTGCCTGAACCTCAGAACCCACAGCACTTTTACTTCCAGAGCGTTTCTGTACCCCAACAATTCCTACAGCTTTTTTCTGCAATCTCCAACACACTGACTTAGTGTGCCCCACTTTATTACAATGAAAACACCTCAATTTTCAAATGTCACTTCTACTTTCAGCATCTTCCTTTTTATTCTGAGAAAAAACTTCCTGGGATATTCTAGCTACTCCTTCTCTTCCCTGACTACCTGCCTTCTTTTAACCTTCCCACTATTTATCAATTTCCAATTTGAAAGTGTGATAAAAAAAAGGTTTATCTCTATGAACTAACTCATAATCATCAGCTATCTCTGCTGCTTGTCTTACAGAATCAATCCTCTGTTCCTCCACATGAGTTCTCACTACCAAAGGGATTGAATCTTTAAATTCTTCCAAAAGAATGACTTCCCTAAGAGCTGCATAGGTTGTTTCTATTTTTAACGCCCGTATCCACCGGTCAAAATTACTTGGTTTTACTCTCTCAAACTCAATATAACTTTGCCTAGGCTGTTTTCTCATACTCCTAAATTTCTGCCTGTATGCTTCAGGAACCAACTCATATGCACTCAAAGTAACTTTTTTCACCACATCATAATTCATCAACATTTCTTCTGAAAGTGAAGCATATACCTTAAGTGCCCTACCTAACAACTTGGACTGTAATAAAAATGTCCAGTTTTCCTGTGGCCACTTCACCTGTTTAGCTAGCTTCTCAAATGAAATAAAGAATGCTTCAATATCTTTTCCCTCAAACTTTGGAAGAGGTTGTACAAATTTAAACATATCCCCACTGTGTTCTACTCTAGAGATAAATCCTTTCTCACTTACTGGCAAGTCTTTTCTAACTGCCAACATTTGCAGTTGGAATTCTTCTCTCTCTCTTTTTCTCTTTCCTCCTTCTCTATCTTCACAATTTCTGATTCCCTTTTAAAAGCCATTTCTCTGCCCTTTGCTTCAAACTCTTCATTTGTAACTGAAGTCTCACTACCTCCAGCTGTGACTCACTAGTGTCAGGTTTCACTTCCAACTGTAGATGCTGTGCATTTTTAACTATATCTGATTTCCTAGCCACCACAGGTAACCCCAATTTTAACTTATCTGCCAACTCTGTTAGCTTACTTTTGGTTATTTTCTCCAATCCAATCAGAGTTATCTCTTCCACCCCTAGACAAGTCTTAGCAATTGCCAAAGCCATCTTACAGTCTCACCACTTCTAAAATAACTCACCAACTCCTGAATTCAAAGTGCCTCATGCACTCGTAAAATTTAAGATTCACCAATTCCAAATCAATCAAGGAATTAGAAATATAATTTATCCCGGCAAGAGCCCCCAATTGTTATGATCAATGCACTTTGGTTCCTGTGGAGACAGTTGGAGGCTTACAACTGCCTTTTGATCTCACATTGCCTCTGACCTGCACACAAAAGCTGCAGAAGTTACACCTACCACTGCCCATTGAATGTAAATTCTCATTGTATCACCTGACTCTTCTAACAATAAAACCCCTTTCATATTACCAATTTTATTAGTAATGTAAACATATTGTTTAGTGGCTGCTAGATAGCTGTTGTGTCAGTTTTCACCCCACTTCTTGAATGGTCTATCCAAAAAATGCAAATACAATCTATCTCTCTTACATATCAAAACTAGTACACAGCAAAGCACCCAGAATAGCTGGCTTTAATTCAATTAAGATACACCCACAGACTAAACCTCTATTTTAGAAGAAAAATATTTTCCAAAATATTAATACACATTAATAGCTTCATAACACTGTGGTTAAAAGGTGCTGCATAAGTTGCCACAAAACTGATATCCTCACCATTTCCTAATAAATCAGCCCCAATTTTTATGAGGCAAATGATGTGACCTGCTCTCCAATACTTTTAAACCTGTTCCAGCAGTGGATATTTGGTAGCTGATAACAAACCTGATCAAATGAACATCAAGAATTGCATCCTTGAATAGTCATTTTAAAACAAGTTGCAATTCTCAAAAGTAGATTTGTTGTTGCTAGGAAGTAAACACAGGGTCTTTGGGTACAGCAGCTAAGCCAATAAAAACAAAAAAAATGAAGATTAAGCAGCCAACGAAACAAAGGTTGAAACTTCTTGAAATTTTGGAATTTTGGTAAGTAGCAGAAGCAAACGTTTTGGAAGTTTCCATTCTTCAAATGTTTGATTTCTGTTCAACAATTGTTCCAAGCATTATTGGTGTTCTATGATTAGCTCTTTAGTTTCTCTTCCATTTCAACATGGTCAACCTCAGAAGAGCTCCAGAACTCCCCGATATTTCCCCTTCCCACAAAAGCTGTTCTTTAAGACCAGCTAAACTAATTTTCCAATGGTCTGTTATAGCCAATGGACAGAGGAAATATCAATTCACCAGTCTGAGCTGGATTCAACTCAGGTTCCAGAGGTGAAAGATTAATGCACTATAAAATTCTGGGGCAGAATATTGAGCTCGGAGGCAGGCGCGCGTCCGACCCAGCCGAATGTAAAGTGATACGTGATGATGCTGGGCAAGTGTCCTGACATCATCACGCAGTCCCGCAATGTTTTGTTTGGCGCAGTCAACAGCACGCCCACTGACAATTAAGAGGCCTATTAAGGCCATTAAAAAGGCAATTAAATTCAAATTTACGCTACCTGTCCAACCTTATGGTTGGCGGGCAGGCAATAGCGCCAAGCAGCCTTTGCACTTTGCCACGGGTGAGATGATATTTCCTAAAGCAAATAAAAATAAAATAAAAATTTTACACTTGAATTAAAAACATGTCCCTGCTCATGTGACAGAGTCACACGAGGGGACATGTTTTATGACATTTTTATTTTGTTCATTAAGTTATTTTAAACAGCGCTTCATCTCCCTGAGGCAGTTCCGTGCCACAGGGAGATTATTCAGTGCTCTTTCGTGCGCATGCACAAAGTTCGTGCGAGGTCAGCTTGCCCTCCTCTCCCTGACCACACAGGCAGCGCTGCCACTCGCGTTCCACACTGGGCGGGCCTTAATTGACCCGCCCACGTAAAATCGCGGTGCGGTACCGATCGTGGGCGGCGGTTGGCAGTTGGCTTCCTGACCACCCCCACCAAGCACCCCCGCCAAGGGCAAAATCCTGCCCTGATTTATTTTCTTTCTTGTGACATTTATTGAACCATCAGATTAATATGCAAAGGTTTGTAATGATTCTTAAATTAAAATGTGTTTATTTGATTTAATCATTTAAACCATAATTAAAGAATGTCTCTTTAATCCTAGAAAGCATACAAGTTGGAATCTAATAAATGTATTTATTGTCTTTTAAGCAACAATTTGGTTCAAAACCTATCACATTATTTTCCAAACAGCATTAAAATATATCCCTCAGTCTTAATTTAAAAGAAATGTATCTTCCTAATATTTTCAAAATGTTAAAAAAATCTTATTATTTAAAGAGAGTTTAGGGGCAAAGTTTCCTGACACACTACTTCATCTTCTTCTTTGGGTGTCATGTTTTTCAACATCGGTGATTACGGCTCCCCAACTTTCATGGACTTTAATAACAGCCAACACCTTGGTGTTGCTCTCAAATCCTGTATCTGTTCTGCTTCTTAAGCTGTCAGTGTATTTTCACCTTTGTCTCCTTCTGGCTCTGCTGCCCTCAATTTTACCAGTCACTACCAAACGTTCTAGTTTCTCTCTCCGAAGTATGTGTCCAAGGAATCGTAGTTGCTCTTTGTGATCGTTTTTAAAATTTCTTCTGTGTGCCTGCTTTCTTCAAAACTTCCTCACTAGTTGTGTATTGTTGAATTAGTCTTTATCATGCTTCTCAGAAACCACATCTGCGTTGCCTTTAATTTATCTTCCATTGTCTTGCTCTTTGCTGTGAAATTGGATGGGGCCAGTAAACAGGCACAGGAATTGCAATGTGTTCTGGCACTTGTTGTTTATGATCAACACAACCCGCAAACTTCCAGCTGCTTGCTAATTTAAATGATTATAGCTTGGAGTCAGGGCTAATCACGCTGTTGAGTGGTTGCACTGCGTCTGGAGCAGGTGTTGGATGTCATTCTACAACTGATTCCGACCTGGGAAAGTCAGAAGGAGGGCACAACATGACGATGAGTGGGTTCCAAGATTTTCCAACACTGCACTGAAGGCTTCAATGCAGAAGGATGTGAACACAGTGGAGAGAATGCAGAAAAGATTTACAAGGATGGTTCCAGGGATGAGAAACTTCAGCTACAAGGATAGATTGGAAAGGTTGGGACTGTTCTCCTTAGAGAGAAGGCTGAGAGGAGATTTGATAGAGATGTTCAAAATCATGAGGGGGCTGGACAGAGTAGATAGGGAGAAGCTGTTCCCACTCATAACAGGATCAAGAACAAAAGAGCACAGATTTAAAGTGATTTGCAAAAGAAGCAAGTGTGACGTGAGAAAAAACTTTTTCACACAGTGAGTGGTTGGGGTCTGGAATGCACTGCCTGGAAGTGTTGTGGAGGCATTCAAAAGGGCATTAGATGATTATTTGCATAGAAATAATGTGCAAGGGTATGGGGAAAAGGCAGGGCAATAGCACTAGCTCATAATGCTCATTTGGAGAGCTGGTGCAGGCATGATGGGCCAAATAACCTCCTTCTGTGCCATTAAGATTCTGTGAAGATGCAGAGGGGGAAGGCGTAAACCTATCCACAGGTAGCCAGGAAGCCCTCCAGACAAATTTTGTGAAGGCAATTTGACCACATAGCCATGGTGGTCAATGCCAGGCATCTAGCAAGTAGTTCAATCACCTTATACAAGTGATCAAGGCCAATGAACATATCTTCAAATGCCATATCCCATTAACTGCACCACTGGCCTCACATACTGCTCAATGCACCACATCCACATCACTCACCTACTGACAATCGCTATCAATCACAACTCATACATAATATTCATAGCTTCACATTCTTACCAGTGGCAGAAGCCTCAAACCCATGGTTCACAGCTTGCATACCCTGCCAGCTTTTCAACCATGACAATCACATCACATAAATGTATCACACCACAATCACTTCCCTCCCTCTTGTAGGACAAGTTGACACACAACCTGAGGCAGCAGGAGCTAACTGGCATTGTTGGAGCTGCCCTGGCTGAGGCTGTGACCAACAGTGGAGATGAAACCATCAAACATGACTATGCATTCCTCCCTAATCCTCCTTTTCAAATCCCACTTCCCCATCATCCCACGATCGCTTCTGATTTACAAGCTGCAGATGGTGTAAGTGCACACTTCTTACTATTTCCCCCCTCCCCTCACCAAGTGCCCGTGTGCATTTCTCCTTTCAAATATCCAAGGGCTGCAACCTGGCCAGTGGTGAAAAGGCAAGAAGATACCACACTCACTCTCGCAGCCATCAGCTCAGATACTGACACTGCTCACAGAGTAGCCTAGAGGCAGGATCTGCACATGCTGGGACATTAGGTACAGGTTGCCTGCAGCCAGCGCAGGGGACAAGGTTAGCGTAGGTGAAAGCTCACAGGAGGGAGAAGTCGCACACGAGTTCTGCTGTAAAGGGCTCAAGTGAGGATGCAAAACACCACTTGTAGCGCTGAAAAGCCAGGCGCTACAAAGCCAAATTTCACTGTTTATATGTGCAGCTCTGTGTAGCTAGCACAGAAGTTCTGTGCTGACTTTTTGTAATTCCTGGGGCAGAATTTTCTGCCTGTTGGGCAGGCAGGCCCGACCCAATCTCCGGCGGGCGGGGAGCCGATCCCCACCAGTGAAGCAGGCCTCACTGCCATTTTACGCGGGCGGGCCAATCAAGGCCCGCCCAGCCTGACGTCCGGTGGGAAGCGCTATGCGCTTCTTGTGCGGGCGGGGGATTCCCCAAAAGTGAGAGTGCGCTCTTTCGCGCATGCACACGAAAGAGCGCACATCTCCCTGAGGCAAAGTGCAGCCTCAGGGAGATCGCTTACACTTTGAAAAATATTAAAAATAGAAAAAAAAAATTCCCTAACATGTCCCCCCTCATGCGACAATGTTCATAATTTACAGATTAACTAAACCCTGCATGAAACCTCATCCTGCCACTGGATGAGGTTTCATGTTTTCTTTATTTGCCACCAGGGTTCCTGGCCTACCCGCCAACATAAATGTTGGACGGGCAGGTCCTTTAATTGTTTAAAAGATCCTGTCAATGGCCTCAATTGGCCATTGACAGGTCGGCGGGCCCGCAGCTGATTTTGCTGCACCCTGGCATTCCTGAAAATTTAAATGGGGCGGGATGACGTCGGGGGTTCCGCCCGAGCGGGCCCCGCCCCCTGCTCGCCAACGGCAAAATTCTGCCCCTTATTTCAGTAACTATTATATACAAAAGAATGAAGAAAGTCTTATGATTTCTTAGTATGTTTTGCAAGTTTCATGATCCTTCTGTAGGAGGCAAATGTCCCAAACTGACAGCATGGTTTATTTTTTTTTTAAATAAGCAAGGGCGCCAAATAACAAGTGGTAGTTTTCTGACATCATTTCCACCCTGACTCAACATGAAAGTCAATCAGACATACAGATTTGAGTAACATGAGACACAAGCTTATTTAGTTCCAAATCACTTTAGTGGGCGTAACAATTCAAGTAACAACACTGGTCTTTCCTCCACAGGAAGCTAAAGAACAGGAAGAAATATTCAACAGAAATTATTGTAAAAAATACAGCATGTCTCAACTAATACTAATTAATATATTGTTTTTGTATTGTTTTGTAGTACATACTGCAGCATGAGGATTACATTTATTCCATCAGCTATCAATGATTTAAAATAATTCCTTGTAAACACATGTAGTGCTGCTGTGCTTATTGACAAGACACAGTAGCATCTTCTTAATGAACCTACAATCTTCCTGAAGCCACTTGCTAATCTCCTTTCTCAAAGTTGTAAGGTATTCATTGGGTCACCTTGATAATGTTGTAATGAGGTGAACAGTGGCTTGGAATATGCCACTGAAAAATCATACTTCACTAGAAATTCTCTTAAATGAGGACGAGATTACTTGCAGTGTAAACTACTTAATCCTCTTAGCATTTGGAAAATAATAATTTATTTGGAAAATAATGTATCTGCAAAAAATTAACCCTGGGTTGGCCCTTCTCCTGAGGTAACATTAGTGGCAGGATATCTACACTTCTAAAGCAGTGCATTGTCTGACTGCTGATAGTGAATTCCATAACAGAATATCGAATCTGCTCAGTGGCATTCTGTCAATACTGGTCAGAAACATGTAACTATGAACACTGATTGTAAAAATTAACAGCCAAATGAATATGTATGAGGCCAGTGAAAATATAAACAAAAATAAACAAGGTGCCAACACACCTTACACCCACCCACTCCAAAGCCACTCTGCATGCCCTGCTGAGAGTAGAAAAGCCAAGTTAAATTAATAATCTTAGCTATTTACAGTTTAATGCTTTAGTTACTATTGTTATAGATCTTTTGTGAAAACTGAAAATTTAACAGCAGAGCTGCTCATTCCACTGCCCTACCCATAACTATTCAATTCTACCCACGCTAGCAGTCACTCGGTGCCAACAGGGTGGTGTGATGGAATCCATGGTTCCAGAGTTTGTTTGTTTTTTGAGACAGACTCTAATTTAAAAGGGAAACTGAAAAGGGAAACCAAAAACTTCAGGAGAGTCTGGAAATGGTTGAAAGCATATAAATGGACACAGAGCCATCAGAGCTCAATAGATGATGATCCCAGAGCAGTACAGGCAAGCTGAAGGAGACAGAGGCCAGACCCATAAGCCAAAAATAGGCAAATATACATTTGCTGCAGCAGTTTCTGTTACTTGAAGATAACATTGGTGGATCTACACCTTCCAGACCGTCGTGAGCAGAGTTGAGGACATTCTACATACATGTGCCATATTGTGGTGAAGACCATACCCATGGAACTAGGGTTGGTTGTGTGCTGCTGTCGGCAGGGGATCTGGCTAAAATCCTAGAAGAAGGAGAGCTGAAATTCTTCATGAGGAAGGCAGTGTTTTGAAGGACTTTGTGACTAACATTGCTTACATATGTGCTGAATGGACTGCAAGCCAATTCATAACATCGATCTTAGTTGTATCTGCCATTTAATGTGTCCTATATAGATTACAATCGACTACAATTTTCCTGTTAATTCATTTAACTTGCATTGATTCTGGGTATTAGACTATAGGGAGTTACCTAAGAAGGTAATTAATGTTTGCTTTGTTTGACTCTTGTATAGTAAAAAAAAACTTTTGTTTTAAACCATGGAACTTCGTGTCTTCATTTTTTCAATAAATAACTGGGATTTTGTATTTTTATTTTTAAAAATTTGCTCTAGTCTTGACTGAGATGATAACAATGGTTTCCATAGAGCTCCAGGTTGCTTGTAAGATACCACAACTACTCTAAGATAAAATCAATATAAAAAGAAATTTATCATCCACTTTAAACTTAACTTATTATTCCTAAAGTTAACACTGTAAAGGACAAGGAGAAATTATGTTCTTGTCTAGTATGTTCAGAAAGTTGCTCAGGAAAAGGTAATAGAATCATTTCATCTTCATCCATAGCAATTTTGTTGAACCCTTTATGTAAATGCTGTGGTGAAAAATGTTAATTTGGCCATTACTTTAAAAATCTAACTAATCTTGCTGACTCACCTATCCTAACATTGCACAGCATTGCACAGTAACAATCCCTTTCACACTTATCCAATATTTAACACAAGACTTTAGGCAAATGCTTTAGAATGTTACCTTTTATTTACATTGTCATTCTTTGATAATATACAGGATCTATTTAAATAACCTATCTAGGATAAATAAAAAATCATTGCATTAGTATCATGCAAATTTACAGCAAATATGAGCGCAATAAATAAAGTTCATTTCAACTCTTGAGACAATGAATAAGATTTGATTTTGTGAAAAGAGGCCTTGTCCTAGAAATCTGACTCTGCGCACCCATTCTTTTGGGCCTTCAACATACACATAAGTGTGCAATAAGACATCAAACAAGTGTGAGCTTTTTTATGAGCTGGAAATGGCATATTTAATCTGGCTGCTCCCTAGGTTCCCAATAAAAACACTGGAAAATATATTTAAGTTTGAGTCCTGTGCTTGTTGGAGGAGCCTATTCTGATATTGTTGTACTCCAACGTTGATTCATCCATGATAAAGTTGCCCAGAAACTCATTACCCTAACAGCCAGCAAATAACCTTTAGCTGCACCAGTTAAAATGAAGACACAATACCTACGTGTTCATTGCTGGTTTGTTATTTTGGGCTACTGGTTAACAGCCAGGTGTTTTTTGGCCTTTCACCAAACTGCAAACTGAATTCTGATTGCCAAAAAGTAGATTTTGATAAGGTCGCACTGCTTTTGAGTGCCTTATAAATCGTTTCATTGCATTCATGGGTGGTCTGGTAAAGCTGCCCTTGGGACTGGAAGTGAAGGTGCAGGAGCAACAAGAGATGGGGGAAGATGGTGGCATAGTGGAAATGTCACTGGACAAGTAATGCAGAGGCCCAGACCAATGCTCTTGGTGTTTCACTAAGCAGGCTGTCAGCATGTGATGTTACCAACTGCAGTCACATCGCAAGCTGCAAATCAGGGATGGGCAGCACTGACAGTGGCTGTCACTGCCACCATGTCTTTAGGCCACGGGCTGCTGACAGGTTGCCACAGATGTCATAGCAATGTTTCACCCTAGAATATTGAGGCCCCATTGGTTTTACTCCAATTACCTTTGAACCTCACTTCACAAATACACAGATTTAGGTGAATTTTATGATCAAGTGTATTCTAATCAGGTCAGCTTGAGTGTAAGTTGACATTGGCAAAAAAGGCATTGGGCACAATTTTGGCTCTAAGCTCCAGGTTGTGCAAAAGGAGATATTTATTACAGGCCGAAAACTACAATTGACAGATTTGTATTTTTAACTCAGAACTTTAATCAAGGTACTTACTAGGGTATGACAATTCCCTCTGTCCAACTGCAGAGAAATGTACTCAGCACCTGACCACCAGTATGACTCAGACTGAGAACCCAGGACCTACCCTTCCCTTTGTACTGATTGTATGGCACCAATAATTAGGGCGCGTTGGTGATAAAGTGATATTGCCACTGTACTAGTAATCTAGAGACCCAGGCTAAGGCTCACAGGGTATGGATTCAAATGGCGGCTGGTGGAATTTAAATTTAATTAATAAATCTGGAATATAAAGCTAGTCTCGGTAATGGTGATTATGAAACTATCATCAATTGTCACAAAAATCCATCTGTTTCACTAATGTCCTTTAGGGAAGGAAATCTGCTGTCCTTACCTGGTCTGTCAACTCTAGACCCAGAGCAATGTGATTCACTCTTAATTGCCCTCTGAAATGGCCTAGCAAGCCATTCAGTTCAAGGGCAATTAGGGATGGGGAACAAATGCTGGCCCTGCCAGCAACACCCAAGTCCTATGAAAGAATAAAAAACTAAGCAATTTTACAATCACTTTTAAATTTCCTGCCTCGTTATATAACTTAAGGCGCTCAAGTATTTTGAAAGGCACAGAGTAGAAGCATATTTATAAATGTAACGAACACATCTGATTCTGTCATTTTGCAGCTAATGGAGTTATGATACTAATACCTCATCACATTGTCAGTGCTACAGTGAATGAAAGTGCCACTCTATCAGTGGAATACAGATGCAATGGAGTGCCTACTATTAGATGGAAACAGCTGTCAGCGTGGGGAATGAAAAACATTATCACCTGGGAACCAGGCAATTATCAAAACATTTCAGAGAGCTATGAAGATCGAGTTCAGAAATACAGAAATGGGTCCATCCAACTTTCAAACGTTCAGCTATACGATGCTGGTTGCTATGTAGTTACAGTGACAGATAAAGCAGGAAGCAGCAAAGATGGTGTTATTGTATTGAATATAAATGGTAAGTTACAATTAATAATTCACTTCTTGTTCTTTTCCTTCTGTATAATCTGGTTGCATTTTATGATTATCCTCTTGTCTGAAACAGGAACAGTGGCCAAAACCAGGTACAGGGGTAGTTAAAATAACAGGAGTAGATTACTTAGACCAATCCTGTTCCCTTCCTCCCCATGAGCCACATTAACCTGCTCTTTGAACAGGTGAGCAGGACCCTGTAAGAAGGAAGTGGTGCCTTGTCTTAAATATGCAAATCAGGTCTGATGATGTCATCAGGACCCAGTCTGCTATCTTAACCTCAAGACTGACTGAGCATTGGGTGAGGACAATGACAGCTCCCCTGTCATGCAAAACCCACCGGAAACCCAATCCTGGCCTCAAAACAAGCAAAAGATAGGTTTTAGTTATATTCTCAAGTTCCCTTATGGACCAGGAACAGCTCCTCCAGGTCTCACAAGGAAGCTTTCGGCCTGTCATAAGCCGTAAAAGTCATAGAAGGCAAAGAATTTCTGAAATGTGCTCAGGAGAATTTTCTTGATCGGCATGTTTCTGGCTGAAAGAAGAAGGAGGTATTGCTGGATATGGTTTTGGTGAATAATAGGGGTCAAGTGGGTCAAGTGTCAGCAGGGGAACATTTAGGGAACAATGATCATAGTATATAAGGTTTAAGTTAGCCATGTAAAAGGTCAAGAAGCAATCTAGAGTAAAAAGACTTAATTGGAGATGGTGGATTGAGGACGAATCTGTCCTGGGTAAATTAGAATCATAGATTGGCAGGCAAAACCGTAATTGAACAATTTGCCGCCTTTAAAGAAGAGATAGTTTAGGTACAGTCAAGGTACATTCCCAAAAGGGGGAAAGGGGGACAGTCAAAGCCAAAGCTTCCTGGATGATGCAAAAGATAGAGAGTGAGATGAAGCAGAAAATGGGGCATACAATAGATGTCAGGTTGATAGTACAAGTGAGAACCTGGCTGAATATAGAAAGTTCATAGTGGAAGTGAAAAAGGAAACAAGAGAGAGAGTATGAGAAGACATTAGCAGCTAAAATAAAAGGAATCCAAAAGTCTTCTAAAAGCAAATAAATAGTAAAAGGGTAGTAAGAGGATGGTTGAGGCCAATTGGTGACCAAAAAGACGATATACACATGGAGGCAAAGGGCATGGCTG
Organism: Cetorhinus maximus; assembly: GCF_964194155.1. Taxonomy (NCBI): domain Eukaryota; kingdom Metazoa; phylum Chordata; class Chondrichthyes; order Lamniformes; family Cetorhinidae; genus Cetorhinus; species Cetorhinus maximus. The sequence goes on along the minus strand of NC_135885.1, from coordinate 82,240,723 downwards.
AGGTAGCAAATGAATACTTTACATCTAGCTTTACCAAGGCAGAAAATGCTGCCAATATCATAGCGAAAGAGGATGTAGTTGAAATACTGAATGGGTTAAAAACTGATGAGGAGGTATAAGAAAATCTGGTTTTCACCCTGTATTTCAGAGGGAACAATGCAACTACTCAACACCTCCCTCAATAACTAAGCAGATTTTAGTGTAGTATGAGATTAGAAAATCTATGTGGGAAATTGCGAGGGAAATTACCTAACCTACCAATCGACAGCAGTATGATAGTGCTACTATGTAATCTAAAATCATCTCTATTTATTTTGTTTTCCCTCTTTTTGCACTTAGCTTCTGTGATTGTATAGATGCAGATAGAGTTCGTTAATGAATTGTTGCTGACTGTATGTTTCCTCATAACTTATAACTGCAACAACATGAATATTGTATTGCATTTTCTTATAAAAAATCAGATCAAAATCAGAAATCTAATTATAAAATAATACCACTGACAATATAATATCCATGGTTTAAAGATTTATCCTGACCGAGTTTTCATTTATTTTAACATTTGTATTTCTACAGAACCAGTTTATAAGGATTTGCATTTTGTAGCTGTTGTCACTACAGTTCTTATGGCTGTATCTATTGTCCTGATGTTCTTCCTATGGATCTGCAATCAAATTATGCAACTGTGCAAAATGAAGGGGAGAGCACAAAGAGTAAATGGTAATCTCATTGTGGCAAATATGGTTTGCGAAACATGGAAATTATTATTTTGTACACTGCATAACTTTTTGCCCGGGGCTACAAATACCATATCTTCTAAATTTATATTAATTTGTAATAAATAGATTGCACCAGTGCACTTCTGTCCATGTTCCTAAAATTCCTGGGACTGAGCCAACTTAAAGTGGTTAGTGGCTTTCTATCACTTTTTGAGGACTAATTAACAGCAAATGAACAGAGTTGTTCATGCTTGCCTGTCAGCCCAGCTCATGTTAATGATGCTGGCTATAGAGGTGACACTAAAGTAGCACACAAATTGGTAGAATTCCAGCCTGGAACAGAGAGGGAGATAATGTAAAACATCACTTAGCTATTTCAAAGCACAGACCTGTGTCATCGACTCTTGCTATATTGAATATGCTGAAGGAGCAGCAGAGAAGGGTCAAGAACAGCTCATATGTAGGAGCAGGACCACCAGGCAGTGTGTCCAGCTCAACCATGCTAATGATTAATGCATAGGAATGTTATTTCTCACCAAGGAAGTCATGGAAAACTGCGTTGCTTCATCCAAAAATGGAGCAACATTAGCACCGCACAGTCAATAATGTTAAACCTGATGATAAGATAGCATTTAATTCTTTTGCTATAGGCTCAGAGCATGCAATACTGGAGACATGAAACAAAAACAAAAAATGCTGGAAAAACTCAACAGGTCTGACAGCATCTGTGGAGAGAAAGACAGAGTTAATGTTTCGAGTCTGTATGACTCTTCTTCAGAGCACCTGGGCCCCCGCCCGTGGAAACATCAGTGCCCGCCCTCCTCCTGCTCCCATCCCAGCAGCGCTGAGCATTTCAGCGCGTGCTTCACGCTGGCTGGCCGTTAATTGACCAGCCAGCATGAAATCATGGTCAGGCGGTCTGTTTCCTGACTGCTCCTGAGCTCGCCAATCATGCCCCCCACCAAGCTGAAAATTCAGACCCATGTGATAAGTCAATACACATAATTAGGCATGTTTTAGTGGACAAATAGTAAATGGAAGATTTTGCAAGAAGACCTAATTTAACGTGGGGCAGAATTTTACATTCGGCATGTGGGCATGTGCCCAACACATTGGAACATAAAATGACGCGCGATGACATCGGGCGTGCTTCCCAATGTCATCGCAAACTTGTGCAATATTTCACTTGGCAGGCACGCACCAGAGTAGGTTGCATGCCTGCCGATGATTGAAAGGCCTATTAAGGCCATTAACTAGGTAATTAAGTTGAATTTTACGTTGCCCATCCAACCTTACGGTTGGTAGGCAGGTGAAAATGCCAAGCGGTCTTTATGCTTTTTAGGACATCTCACCCACGAGCAGGATGAGGTTTCCTAAAGCTAATACTAATTAAATAAAAACTTTTATTTTGAATATAAAAAAAAAGTCCCATCTCATGTGATACAATCACATGAGGGGACATGCTTCATTAAATTTTTAATGTCCTTTTTTTTAAAAAGTACTTCAATCTCCCTGAGGCTGCTCCGTGCCTCAGGGAGATTGAAGCGCTCTTTCGCGTGCATGGGCAAAAGAGGGCTGGACCTGACTCTCCCTCTTCACCCCACCCACACAGGTAGCGCTCCACTCACGATCGACACAGGGCGGGCCTTAATTGGCCCGTCCGCGTGAAATCGCGGTGTGGAGCCAATCGCGGGCGGTGGTCGGCTCCATGTCCACCCACGGCCGCTGCTGCCGAGCCCACCCAATGACTGGAAAATCCTGGCCATGATGTCTCATATGCCTGCTGACACACAGAAACACAGTACACAATCATAATTATATGAATAAGAGGAATACTTTTCTCCTTCAACTTGGTTATCACCCATGATGAGTAGTTTTCCAAATAACAATTCCCATGATTATATCTCCAAAAGATATTGATAGTCAGCTTGTCCATACTCTTTTGCCTTCTGCTGAAGATATCTCTTTTATGTTGAACAATTTTGTGTTTTGTACTATGTGGCCTTATGCATAGCATATCTGAATATAAAGCACCTCATCCATTTATGGATCTGCCTAAAAATTGTATCAGGCAGACCTAGGGCAGCATTGGGACAGTAAGAAACAGGTGGCTGGTGGTTGAAAATCTGCTCCCAACATGTCCAGAATGGAAAATTGGAGGGTAAATTCTTATTTTCATAGAAGGGAACTCAAATGGAGTATGGGTCAGAAACAAGCCTACAGCACTGCATCAATTCTCCAACCTACAAACTCCTTGAGCAAAGATCCACCTCTCTTTCATCTCCAAAATTATTGAACATGCTGTCACCTCCCAAATCTGTGACCATTTTCCCCACTACTCCATGTTTGAATCTTTCCAATATGGTTTTGCCTCACCACTGAAATGGCACTAATCAACGTATAAATGAGGCTATGTGACTGTGACTGGTAAAATGTCTCTCTTCATCCTTCTTGACCTATCTGCAGCTTTTAACATGATTGACTACATCATTCTCCTTCAACACCTCCCCTCCAATGTCCACTTGGGTGGGAATGCCCGAACCAAGTTTCTTTTTTTTTCAATCCAGTTGTAGTCACAGAATCATTTGCAATGGCTTCTCTTCCCACTCCTACATCATTTCATCTGGAATCCCCCTAGGACATACCCTTGGTGCTTCCTATTTACTATCTATGTGTTGCTCCCTTGGTGGCATCATCTGAACCAGCAGGTTCAACATGCATGTTGATTTAACCTAGCTCTTCCTCACTATGACCTCTCTTGATCACTCCATAGCCTTTGATTTGTTAGACTGCTTATCTCTCCTGGATGAGCAGAAATTCCCTCCAACTAAATATTTGGAATTCTGTTGCTATTTTCTTCTGTTCCTCTATGAACTCCATTACCTAGCAATCAACTCCATGCCTGTGCCTTGCTATGGAGACTGAACCACATCATTCGCAATCTTAGCCTCCTATTTAACCCAGGACTGAGCTTCCCATCTCATATACTCTCTGTAATCAAAACCAACCTCTTCCACCTCTGTTGCATTGCCTAACTCCACCCTTTCCTCAGCTCATCTGCTGCTCAAATCCTTATTCATGCCTGGGACACCTAGACTTGGCTATTCCGAAGTTCTACTTGCCAGCCTTTCACCTTGCACCCTCTTTAAACTTCAGCTCAGCCAAAATTCCATTGCTTATATTCTAATTTGCACAAACCTGTTCACCAATTTTCCTGTGCTTCCTGACCTACATTGAATTCCAATCCAGCAATGATTCAATTTTAAAATTCTCAATTTGTTTTCAAATGCCTCCATAGCTTCTTCATGGTTTATTCATGTAACTCCCTACTGCTCTACAACTCTGCATGATTTCTGCACTTCTCCAATTCTAACATTGTGTGCATGCCCAATTTTAATCACTCCACCATTGCGGCCATGCCTTTAGCCATCTATGCCCAAAGCTCTGAATTCCCTTCCTTAACTTCTCTGCCTCTTTACCTCTTTATCCTCCTTTAAGGCACCCCTTAAAATCTACTTCCTGACCAAGTTTTTGGTCATATGCCCTAATATCTTATGCGGCTCAGTGTCAAAGTTTGTTTAAAACGCTCCTGCAAAGTGCTTTGGGACATTTACCACATTGAAGGTGCTATAAAAATGCAAGTTGTTGTTGCAGTCTTATTTTATATATGGTGAAGCTACAACATCGGTTCAGATGCATAATGGATGAGTATCAGCGATTGTGTGTGTGACCCCATTTCTTTCTTTCTCAATGAGTCACGAAAATATTTTTTTCTTCAATTAAAAAACATGGCGTTTACTTTTAGGATTTCTATTTATTTCTTTGTAGCTTTACCCAAGTTAAGTCATTCAACAACAGGTATACACTATGACATGTCAACATCACCTATTGCTGCTTCTGCTATTTTGAGGCATTACATAGCTCTGAAACAGTATTCATCGTCTAAGCATGCTACCAAACACCAAAATATGCCTCCATTAGCATCATTGATTTTTGAATCAATTCATCTACTTAAAAGCAGATTCTACCAAATTGTTCAATAATTCTAAATCTGAGACATTTATACACTTCCCAGTGGCCAGAATTTTGACATTTGCATGAGGGGGCGGGCCCGACACACCGACACGCAAAATGACGCGAGATGTTGGGCGTGCATCCTAACGTCATTTCGCGTCATTTAAATCTTTCGTTCAGCGGGCATGCGCCGAAGGTGGCTGTGCGCCCGCCGAACTGTCAAAGGCCTATTAAGGCCATTAGGGGAATAATTTAGATAATTAACAATGCTGCCCATCCAACCTTAAGGTTGGCGGGCAGGAGAAGAGCCCAAGCGGCCTTCGCGTTTTTCAGGAAACCTCATCCACGGGCGGGATGAGATTTCCTGAAGGTTTTATTAAATAAATAAATCATTTTTGCACAATTCATAAACATGTCGAAGCTCATGTGACACTGTCACATGCGGAGACATGTCCAAATAATTTTTAACTTCATTATTTATGAGCTTCTATTATGTACTTAATCTCCCTGAGGCAGATCCATGCCTCAGGGAGATTTCTGCGCTCTTTCACACGCATGCGCGAAAGAGCGCAGGCCCTGACCCTCCCTCCTCCCCCTGCCCGCACAGGTAGTGCTGAGCACTACTAACCGTGCATTACGCTGGGCGGGCCTTAATTGGCCTGCCCTTGTAAAATGGCGGTGCGCAGCCGATCACGGGCGGCAATCGGCTACGCACCACTCCCGACCAGCCTGCCTCACATGCAGACAATTCTCCCCAGTGTCTCAGTTACTGTTATTTTGTTCTATCTCTTAAAGCTGCTTGTAAATAGTTGTTTGAAAGCAATAGTTCATAAAGAACCATGCATTCTAACATACCGTAAAGTCTTGTTTAGTGGCATTAAGAATATGGACAGCTGGTCAAATTATGTCATGAGGGGGAGTTTTACACTAAATGTTGTCCTCAGGCTCACTTGTATGAACAGTTATGTGCAAAGCACTGTAATAAATGCTGACTCAGACACATAAGTAAACATTAAATTATAACATTTCAGATTAGGTGCCAATTTAGTTGAATACAATGGGTTAGAAATTCAAAAGCAAAATACTTTGGATGCTGTAAATCTGAAAAAAAAATAGAAAATGCTGGAAATACTCATCAGATCTGACAAAACCTGTAGAGAGAGAGAAGCAGAGTTAATGTTTCAGGTATGATCGGCTGCCCATTTTGTAGTACCATCCAAGACAAAATTTCTATCCCGCCATCTCTTTAATTGGAAGATATTAAGGTACAGTATCAACAAACAAGGGATGCTTAGCAATGAGGTCTTTCATATCTCACTGAAAACCAACATTATGATATGAACAGAAACCACACCTGATAGCAATGCTGCTTGACTTATAAAACGCTCAGAAACACACAACTTTGAAGTTCTTGGTAATATTTGTAGCATCAAAAGCTATTTCTTTGTCATGCAGATGTACATTCAAAGCTAACAGTTTTCCTTTATTGAATATAATTTATGTGTTTTTTTCTCATAACTAAGCTTCTACAGATATGGAACTATCACCACTTTAATGTTGCATGACACATTCCAGCTTGTCTGTTCGAGCAAGACTGTGGGACAATCTGAAAATACAAGGAACTTGAAGGAAAAATTAACACTAAGAAACTTTAATGGGTGAAAAGGACATATTTAATATACATATGTAATATTTATTACTTGAAGCAAACATTATAGCTTATATGACAAGAGGAAAAAACCAGTATGCAAATTAATTAAATGGTCTCAGCAGTTTTTTGTGACATATTCATTCTTGCAACTAATCTCATGTCTGTATACTTTGGATGCATCCTGAACAATGCAGTTCATACATACAGTGCTTACTTTGCATTGTGGATTGTACAACACCAAAAGCATATTTTTGTACAAAACAAATTTAGAAAATTAAAGCAATACATGTTTAAATAAATTTTAATGAATGTATTCTCTCTTGACCTGTTTGTTTAAATTCATATTGCAAAATTCTTTAAAATGTTGATTTTTCAACCTATTTGGTGAACGCATGCTAAAATCTAGAATTTAAGAAAACAAGTACTTCACATGCTTGCAGTACCACAATGGTTAAACAGTTAACTGAGGAAGTAACACAAAAATAGTGGATATTTTAATGCACATTATTTTAGGAGACTGTAGGCCGTTATTAATATGCACTATAAAATTTTACTAATTATTGTATTCAGGCTGTGTATATTAATAAAAATTATATTTTCAATCATTTTCATTTAAATACTATGAACTTCTCATTTAACATAAAAAACCACATCAATTGTATTAATATTTCCAGCGTTTCAAATAATATATGTACTAATAAAAGTCAAAAATAGGCTTGCTTCCTCCTACCATATATTGAAAAAGTATAAAGTGTAATCCACTGAGTCAGTGGATAACTGTGATATGCAAATAAGCCATACTGCTCAGGAAAGTCCTGGGTTCAATTATGAATCTGTGCTGAATTATTTGGTTTCAATGAAATCAGGGACTGTGACTCCTTCCACATTTAAAGAATGAGGAGGGAATAAAAATAAACATGGTTGTCTACTTTCACCATTCAGTGACTCTCACTGTGTTACACACCTGTCATGGTGACCTGCAGCAACTAATGGTCTAACCAATACTTACTATCTAAGAATACTCCAAAAAACAGCCACCTTCTCCGACCACTGCCTCCTACTGGCTGTCACTGACTGATTTACAGGAAGACCAGAGGTTTGGCAGGCAGACATGGAAACTAAACGTGCAACTGCTGACTTCAGATGACATTGAGGAACTCAAGAGGGATTACAAAGGTTGGAGAACTGTAAAGCCCCTCTTTGAGTCCCTGACACACTGGTGGGAAGCAATCAAGGAAAACATCAAGCGTTATTTTCCTCAAAGGCATCCAGAAAGCTAGAAAGGAACAGAGGGAAATGTCCCGACTCCAGAAAAACATGCAACACCTGCTCCGGCTGCAGTCGATGGGGGTGATTGTCAAGGAGGAACTCCAAGAGGTGAAGAGCCAGCAAGCCTCGTTCTTTGCCTCGGAGGCCTCGAAGATCATCTTCCGGTCCAGAGTCCGCTCCGTGGAGCAGGGTGAGATGTGTTCACGTTTCTTCTTCCAAAAGGTACACAGAGAGATCTCTGTGATCAGCAGACTGAAGGAAGAAGACGGCTCAGTAAAGTCATTGCAGTCTGATATTTTGAGGATCAGCAAATCCTTTTATGCCGGATTGTATGACGTGAAGCCCACAGACCTCCCAGTCCTTCCAGTCCTCTATCATGGAGGTCTTAGACGACAGTACCCAGGAGAGCCTGGACAAACCGCTAACTCCTGATGAACTGACTAAGGCCCTTGAGTCCTTCAAGAAGAGTAAAACTCCTGGAAGCGACGGCTTACCAGCTGAGTTGTATTTGGCTCTGTGGGACTGGATCGGCCCAGACCTGCGTGAAGTGTACTTGAATTTGCTCCTGGCTGGCAGCATGTCAGAATCCATGAGGAAAGGCATTATCACCCTCATCTACTAGCAGAAGGGGGAAAGGGAGGAAATTAGAAATTGGCGACCCATTTCACTGTTGAATGTGGACTATAAGATTCCGTCCAAAGTCATCGACAATCGGGTCAAGTCTGCTCTGGAGTTGGTGATCCACCCTGACCAGACCTGCGCTGTACCCGGCAGAAAGATCTCTGACAGCCTTGCACTACTCAGGGATAGGATTGCCTATGTGCAGTACAGGGGTGTGGACACCTGCCTCATCAGCCTGGATCAGGGGAAGGCCTTTGACAGAATATCGCACACCTACATGGTGGATGTGCTCTCCAAAATGGGGTTTGGGATGAGAATCCGCAACTGGATCTAACTGCTCTACACAAACATCAGTAGCGCAGTCTCAGTCAATGGGTGGGAATCAGATAGCTTTCCTATTAAATCTGGAGTCAGGCAGGGCTGCCCTCTCTCCCCTGTCCTGTTTGTGTGTTGCACTGAACCCTTTGCAGAGTCCCATCAGGAAGGATCCGGGCATAAGAGGAGTGACGATCCCAGGATCGTGGAGGCACTCAGGTCAAAGCCTCCCTGTACACGGATGATGTCGCCGTCTTCTGCTTGGACCCGCTGTCAGTGCACAGACTGATCCACATCTACCACCAGTTTGAACTGGCCTCGGAAGCCATGGTAAATAGTGGCAACGGTGAGGCCATGTTCTTTGGGAACTGGGCTGACCGATCCTTTGTCCCCTTCACCGTCAGGTCAGACGGCCAGAAGGTGCTGGGGATATGGTTCGGAGGGACCGGGGATGCGTTAGAAACTGGAAGGAGTGAGTGGCTGTGGTGGAAAGGAAACTAGGCATGTGGGAATGACGGTCCCTCTCCATTGCAGGTAAGAACCTGGTCATCAGGTGTGAGGCACTCTCGGTGTTGCTGTATGTGGCACAGGTCTGGCCCAATCCTCACTCCTGCGCGACGGCGATCACCTGAGCCAAATTTCGCTTTATCTCGAATTTGAAAATGGATCGTGTTTGTAGGGACGCCATGTACAAGCCTCTAGATAAAGGGGGAAAAAACGTGCCCAACATCGCCCTCATCCTGATGGCCGCCTTTGTGTGCGGCTGCATCAAGCTGTGCATAGACCCTCGGTACGCAAACACCAAGTGTCACTACGATCTGAGGTTCTACCTATCCCCTGTGCTGTGAAGGATGGGTCTGGCCACGCTGCCGCGGAATGCTCCAAGTAGTTGGACCGTGCCATACCACCTGTCCCTCATGGAAAAACTTATGCAGAGAAACACCTTTGACCACAAGTCCATCAGGCAGTGTTCGGGATGTAACGTCCTAGAGGCCCTGCGGGAAAAGGAGATGGTGAATCCTGCAGATGGTTCCCTGAGCAGATTGTCAAAGTTGCCCTCAAGGTGGCTGTGGTGGGGAAGAGACCATTGTTCACCTCCTCACGGAATGTGCCTTTGCAAAGAAGGTCTGGAGAAAGATGCAGTGGTTTTTGTCGAGGTTCATCCTGAGCAGAGCTGTGACACAGGGCTCTGTGTGCTACGGGCTGTTCCCAGGGACACACACCGAGACAAACATCAGCTGCAGCTGGAGGATCATCAACTCGGTGAAAGACACTCTTTGGTCTGCCCGAAACTTGTTGGTCTTCCAGTGCAAAGAATTGTCCCTGACCAAGTGTTACAGACTGGCACATTCCAAGGTCCAGGACTACGTGCTGAGGGACGCATTAAAGCTTGAGGCAACTGCTGCAAAGGCACAATGGGGAAAGGTCACTGTCTAAGACCTTGCAGCCATAGTGCACCAAGGCTCTGGGAATTGTACAGACCCCTCAGGCTGTATGAATCACAATAAACGTATGTAGTGAATACTAAACATATTATAATTGTATTGAAGCACCTCAGAGTGCAACATGATGTATGTTGATAACTCCAATACCATTGCACTGTCTGACTGTCTGTAATGACCATATTGAAATGACTGTAATATTCATTGATTGTGTTGAAGCACCTCGTGATCCATGCGTAAAAGTTGAACATGATCGCACTTTTTGTGATGGCCATTTAGAAACGTTTTGCAATGCTCTTTCAGGTATTTTATGAATAAAGTATATTTTTCCAAAAAAAAAATAACCATTCATGTAAAGTAGCAGAAGGCTATATTGGCGTATTCAACTAAGTCATTTAATTGCAGAACTCAAAAAGAGAATTAAAAATGTATTCACAGTTTTTGTTTGTTCAGGCATATATTAAGCTTTAGTTGTAAATTGTGCACAATGTTTATAACTTCATGAAAGACTTGGGTGAAGGCCCTTCAATCCTCTTGATCTCATCCTTCCAGAGCAGCATTCCCACATTACAACATCATGTGTTTTTTATAAGTCTAATGATTACCTTCTGTGCAAAAATGCACATTGACATCTGTTGTAAACTTAGCTTCATCATCCTGCATCTGTAGCCTATTGTCCTGTTACCCTCGTATATATATCTGAAAGTATTATTAAGGGTAAAGTATTATTATTAACATCTCATACACCTCCTTAAGAGAGGCCTCTTTATCTCTTGTCATTTTACAGGTCTCAGTACTGCAACTTTGAGATCAGCCTCATTACTCTACCCTGCATTGCCTTTAAACCCTCTTGGTTCCTTTATTCTGCAGGAGCTGTACCCAACATTTCAAGAGCTGACTGACCAGAGTCATGTGCAGCTTCAGCACAGATTTTGGGGATTTAAACTCAAATGATTTGGACACACAATATATGCATAAACTTCAGTTGGCAGCCAAAAATATGGCATTGGATAAAGTGTTACAGGACACTGGCAGGTGGCATGTATAAGAGGACAACCTTAAACCACAAATTTATCACAAAACCCAGTTTGCTGTTTACTGCTGCCTTACTGTTAGACATGCAGCTGGACATGAGGAATGACAAACCAACCAACATTCAGTGTCATTTTCCTCTTGCCAAATCCAGCCTAGACCATGGAGAAGATGTGGCTGCTAATTTTAATCACCATGTGCTATACCACGCATTTTTCCATAATGAATTTAATTTGCCACTGCTCAGGCACAAAGCTGGTCAATTTTCTTCATAAGATTTTAATAGCATCTTTCAGAACCTCAGGGCATTCCAAACACTTCACTGCTAATTTTGAAGTGTAGTCACTGTTGTAATGTAGGAAACATGGCAGCCAATTTGCACACTGCAAAGTCCCATAAACAGCAATGAGATATATGGCCAGGTAATCTATTTCAGAGGTGTTGTTTGAGGGATAAATGTTGGGAAGAACACCATAAGAACTTCCCTGCTCTTGTCCAAATGGTGGCAAATGTTCTTTTACATTCATCTAAAAGGGAAGGGTCTCGGCTTAACCTTTCATCCAAACGATGGCACCTGCATCAGTGCAGCACTCCTTCAGTACTTCACTGAGTTGCCAGCCTGAATTAGGTGTTTGACCCACAAACTTTTGACTTAAAGGTATGAGTACTGCCATTGGGCCACAACTGACACCATATAACTTCTCCTTCTCCTGCTTTCCCTTTAGCCATGTATCAATCACATCATACTTTCAATATCCACTAACCTTGAAATCACAGTCACTGTAACTAGCAGGTTATTTTCTTGATGGTATTTTCCATTTTCTTCTGATTATTTATTCCATTATATTTCTGATTACTGTGGTTTAACTGATAGATCTCTAGCTGGCAGGCATGGCTCTGATCTTTTTGAATAGAATACTACATCAGCCCAGTTTTAATCTCCTGAAGATATTCAATGTTCAGTGGTGACGATTATCACGTCATAAGTATCCTGACTCCCCACCCTTAAACCCACAATGAAGTGTAGTTCATCTGCCTCCATTGATTTACAACCTGTGCATCTCCGGGTACTCTGCTTTCCAAATGCAAATTCCTGGAACACACAGGACTCTTGTTGCCATTAGATGGTTTAGTGTTAATGTTCCAATTCTAATCAGATCCATTACAGTTGGTTTATTTGAAGCAATGTTTTAACCATTGCTCCTGGATATAAATATCAATATCGACAAAGATCCCTAATGTCAATTACCGTCAGGTAGAATCTACTGAATAGGTGATGACAGGACTAGGCTTGGCTGACTGCCCATAAATGAACACCTTACTGACACTCAACAGCTGGAGCTAAACATTAAGAATTATTACTTTGATTACTTTCACTGCCTGTACCTATGTTGTAATATCCCAGAAAGGTAGCACCTTAAAATGAAAACTGGAAGAGTGAGAAATATTACTTGAAGAATGCCACACATACATACATGCTGATGCAAATTCAACATTCATTTGGACTTGCCCCTGTAAATGCTGCAAATGTGTGAACATAAATTAAATTCATAACTAGGGATAGTTTCTAGTGATAAGATGCAACATATTGGCAAATTTTCCTTGCAGTAGTTTTATTCTACTCAATGTAGCAGCTCAGTTTCATTGCAGCATTTGCAATTTATATGCATATGTATTCATGCTGCTTTGCAAGAATTTAAGGGGATTGAGAATATTTAGATTAACGGAAGTGCACTATTAACCAGAAGTGGAGAAATCAACGGGCCGTATTTTAACTATACAGACACAGAGTGGGGGAACCAGTAGGAGGTCAGGAACCAGTTTGTTTTGTCAATGGACTTTGTCATGGCTCTTTAGCTCATTCTGTATTGGCATTGTATTTCTGGGTGTCCCGACCAATCAGACAGGAGAGGCCAGAAGATGCATCAAATCTGTCAAGGGAAGGATTTTTTGTTAAAGGAACACTGACAGGTTTCAGAATGGAAGAAATGGACACTGATTCCTGTGGTTTCAGCAATTACAAGAATGGAAAGGCCACCTGGTAAGGTTGTCCCTTGGATTTCAGACTCTCACTTTAAAGTTCTCCTGCAGGATCCGAGAGACTGAAATGAGGTGCTATTTGCCAAGAATGGGATGAAGAGACCAGCCTTTCCAACCAAGTAGGAATGGATTTGTGTAGCCAAGTGGGCAGCAGAGTGTGGGTCCTTTGAACCTGCACAGTGCCCCACGAGGTTCAAGGGCCAGAATGCTGGGTAAAATTCCCAATAAATTGCTTCTCTGAATATTGAAATAACTTGCCTGACCCGACTCTACTTTTTGGGACTTTAACCACTGCACCTGAACCTATCTCCATTTGGCAGTTAAAATCCTGCCCAACATCTCACAACATTTAATAAGTATTCAGATGAGCACTTGAAACGCCATAGCTGGAAAATGGGATTAGAATAGATAGGTGCTTGATGACCGGCATGGACACGATTGACTGAAGGGCCCGTTTCTGTGCTGTATAACTATCTCTATTCAATCTACATGCTTCCTCATTCCAAATTAAGACTCCAGGACTTTTCACTGCCTTTCAACCCAAAGACTTGATCTCGAGAGTCCCGGTACATATACTTGGATTTCAGTGAGGCTTTTGATAAGGTCCCGCATGGGAGACTGATAACGAAGGTAAGAGCCCATGGAGTCCAAGGCAATTTGGCAAATTCAATCCAGAATTGGCTGAGTGGAAGGAAGCAGAGGTGATGGTCAAGGGGTATTTTTGTGACTAGATGCCTGTGTCCAGTGGGGTTCCACAGGGATCGGTGTTAGGTCCCTTGCTGTTTGTGGTATATATAAACGATTTAGACTTGAATGTAGGAGGGTTGATCAGTAAGATCGCAGATGACACGAAAATTGCTGGGGTGGTAAATAGTGAGGATAGCCTTAGATTACAGGAGGACATAGAGCATTATCTAGCAATACTTATCTGCTCATCTTTTATCTTTATAGATTCCTGATGTCTTTAATTACCCTTTGCATACAATGGAAGAAATGCTGCTTGCATTTTTTAAGCAATATTTTGCATTTCAGCTTCAACTTTGAGCATTTGGATTAAGCTTTTAAAAAAATTGTATGCAAAGGATAATAAATGAAGATTACTGCTCCAATTTGCTATTGTGACACCATTGTTCAAGGACCTTCTAACATCAAGATTTTTAATAATTAGTAACATTTTAGTAACAGGAAGTTAGTTCCCTTTTATTTGTAGACACTGCTCTTGTGGCGAGGGGGGGCAGGGGGGAACGGTGTGTGTGGCGTGGAGGGTCAGTTAGCTTAGTTGGCAGATGGCTGGAGTATGGATTAAATGAAACCCCAACAGCATGGGGTTCCATCCTGGTTCCAGTATCACATCATCTTTACAATGCAGGAGGCCATTCGGCCCATCGAGTCTGCACTGGCTCTCTGAAAGAGCATTCTACCTAGTCTCACTCCCCTGCCTTATCCATCTGCCATATCCATACAGTCATCCATCTTCAGTTTTTGCATGGGTTATGACAGTATAGATTTCTATGTTTATATACTAGTTCTACAAGAGGTGTGAATGTCATCACATTTTCATCTGAGTACAACAAAGAGATGAACTTATCACCAATGAACCGTTAAGTGTTACTTGCCATATGAACCTTTGAAGTCAACACCATGTTACTTTCACTTCCAGCATGGAATTCCACATCTTCTATCACCTGCTGTGTGAGGTTCTAGCTGAGGTAACTTTCTTTAAGAATCATATCACTTTGCCCTGGTTCGGTGAACAGTGACCAAAAGCCAGTGACTCGGCCTTTGGGCAGAGAACTCAAGGAGACAGTGACTGTTCTTGTATAGCACCTATCTGGTATTGTCAGCATAACCTCCTTGCAAGTACAACTTGCATTTTGAGGAATTTCCCTAAATGCAAAAAGTAGACAATTTTTTAGTCCAACTATCCCTCATGAATAGTATTTCTGTTGTTGTGATCAGATATTATTAACATTTCAGTTTCAGGGCACTATGATTCAGGATCTTATATGAATGTGAAAATCTGCAATTGAAACATGAGTTTATTTTATTTACAGACAATAGAAGCTTCAACACAAAAATGAAAAATTCAAAATTACATTTGCATCACAGCAAGTGAGTATCTAATCACCAATTACGGACAATGTTTGGAAGCTGTTAAAGATTTCACCCATCGGCTGACTGAAACAACACAATGTTTTGGAAATTTCAGCAACACAAGGTACATTTTTTTGCTGAAGTTTTAAGTTTATATCCTATCTCTCAGAATTCACTGGAACAGTCTAGAGAAACTTATACGTAGGAGGTATCTACAGAAAGATGCTGATTCATACAAAAGCTATCAATTATGGACAGGGAGCAAGAGCTGCCATTAACAGTTCCATTTTATAAACAAAGTTGCGTCCTTCCATCTTATTCCACAATACTTCTTTGTATGGTCCTCGAAGGTGATTCCATTTATTGTCCTGCATCACATCACTCTTGGGAAGATCTTTGCACTGACTTCTAGGAAACTGGACCACCACCTTACAGCCACTTTCAGGCCCATTCCGTACTGTAGAAAAAAAGGGTGTCATCAGAAAGGGAAGTTTATAAACAATCAAACTATATAATAAAATCCGGCCATTCGGGCGGCAGGGGGAGGGGGAGGGGGTGTTACATTCCCACGAAATCTCGCGACGGGTGAAATTGTAAAATGTAAACATACTTTATAATGGGAGTGAATTAAATAGGTTCCAGCCATCCCAAAATTTGATATATTTAAAGGAAAAGAGGCAATAAAAACTATGTTTTTGAGTAAACGCAAGACAATTTTACTGCAGACATTGGCAATGCAAGAAAACAAAAACAATGTTAAATTTGTCAATTACAGTACAATACAAATTACAAATCACAGCATATTACTGTACAGGTACTGTATTTGAGAGTGGAGGTGGAGGGAGTGGGTGACATGGCTGATGCAAACGTTGATGTGGATGAAAAGAACGATGTTATTGTTGACTGCTTTGCCTTTTGTTTTTTAATTCTGTAACGTTTTCGGTAAAGAGCAATAACAGCATCAATTGCGCTACAAAAGGCAATGCTTCTTTCTATGCTTGTATCATGGCCTGTCACCTATTTTTCAAATCTTTAGCTGATCTTATGAGATCTGCCATCACTTTGGTTGTGAATTGAGCCTTCTTAGGCTCTTCTCCCTGCAACCTCTTTAGTTTCATTTAATTTCATCAGTTCAACCAATCCTTCTATGGAAAGTTCCTCTTGATGTGAGTGAAGCAACCTATCCACTTCATTTGTGGTCAGGTCTTCAAATCCCTCCCCTCCAGCTTGTTTTGCCAAGTCAACAATCCTGACCTCTTTAGCATCCACAATCATTCACAGCCTCAGGCCAAACTTTTTTCCAACAGGCATTTATGGTTGAAGCTCTAGCTTCATCCCGAGTCCTTAATCATGCCTATGCTATGAGGATGTTGAATTCCTTCCAGCAATCACAAGATTATGGTTGAAAGGTCTGCTTCCAGAAGACGAAGGGTGTGGCTGATACTTCATTGGCCGCAGTGAGCCTTGAATGAGGCAATGACCCCCTCGTCCATTGGTTGGATAGTTGGATGGTATTTGGGGGTAAAAACAAAATGTCAACATCTGGATGGCTTTCTGAGAGACAGTGTGGATGCCTAGGTGCATTATCGAGGATTAGGAAGATCTTGAAAGACAGATTCTTTTCCCTCAGATAAGCCCTAACTTCTGGCAGAAAGCAACTGGCAAACCGATCTTCAAATGCTGCTGCTATAATCCAGGCATTGCTATTAGCCTTCCAAAAGACTGGCAGATGAGACTTATTTTTCCCTTTAAAATTGAGGATTTTCTGATCTATAAACTAGCACTGGTTTGCGTTTAAAGCCAGCCACGTTGGCATATAATGGGAGTGTCAGCCTGTCCTTTGCTGCTTTAAAACCAGGAGCTGTCTTTTCTTCTTTCAAAATGTAGGTCTTATTTGGCATCTTCTTCCAGAATAGACCAGTTTCGTCTGTGTTGAAGACCTTCTCTGTCTGGTAGCCTCTCTCCTCAGTGTATTCCTGCAGTACCTTGGGAAACTCTCCTGCAGCTGCATGGTCAGCAGAAGCCACCTCCCCCACTAACTTCGCATTATGCAGCCCGAAACGCTTTTTAAAGTGATCGAACCATCCTGTGCTCGCTGAGAATCTTATGGAAGTTGAAGGAGAAGCACCTTCTGCACCAACTTCATCATCACTGGTGACACCAGCACTATTCTCTTTACTACTCTTGATGCTCTGGTACAATTCAAGTGCTTTGTTTCAAATAACTGGAACATTAACCTCCTTTGATGCTGGGGCTTTATCCTTACATCGAGTAACTTCTCCATTTCCTCTATTTGTGGATTTCTCCCCCTCACAAAAGTTAACCTGGCAGTACAACTACCAGAAACACTGGCCCTTATTTTTGCTTCTGACTGCCTGAGGTACCCGATGGTGGATTTATTGACATAGTATTCCCTGGCCAACATGGCAGCACTTGCACCATTTTTCAGTCTAAAATTGTGGCTTTTTACTCAAGTGTCATCACTTTCCTGGGACGTTTCCTGCTTGGTTCTGACTCACTCATTTTCAGTAAAGTGCTGTACTGTACCTGTTCTGCAAAATACTGGTCAGGAGTTACTGTATCCTGTAAACCACTTGCAGTTAGAGACAGCACATGTGCAGCGCGCACTATGTGGGAAAGACAATACCAAAGCATTGTTTTTTATGGCCTCTGAATTCGGTTTTTTAATTTATTTCAGTACCAACATATGTTTAGATGAGAAGTTTTAAACGTTAAATCATGGAAGGGTGAAGATTTGGGGCCGTGAACTGCGATCGGGTGTGCAAACACTTTTGCGCGGGTAAACCAATTCGCGATAGAGGGGGTCGCGAACGGCAGGGGTTGACTGTATTTGTGAATATAGTGAACCGAATTAGGCTATTTAAAGATGTTACTCATTAACTAATAGTCGTGTTTTCTTCCTGCTCACTGAAAACAAAGTTTCAGTTGATATGCTATTGTGGTTATGTGAAATGTGGAAATACAATTAATCATTTGTTATTTGTATTAACTTTAAAAATTGTAACAGGAAACATGAGCTTGGATCATTGTGGCAGACAGCATAGTGCTCTACTGTCTAATCTATTATGGACTGAAGCCACTCCCAGTGACCAGTTATAGACTATCAGCCTCGGCTATGCTTACCTTCTTCTACTGGCCATTGTGTGGAAGTGAAAACGAAATGAAGACAAGAATACATCAAGTTTCAAACAAAATATACGTAAGCTGCAAAAGTCTCCAGTCTTGCACTCTTAAAACAAGTTGATTCATCATTCACTGTGCAGAAACTTTATTCTTGCGACAGGCTTACCTGAAATTGAATATTCGCCATTGGGTGAAGCTACAGTTATTGCAGAAGCATTTCCAATACTCTCCACTGGACCCAGGCCCACATGGTTGCTGAAGCTCAATAGATGCCAACCCATTACTTTGGCTAACTGCTGAACCGCATGTACCTGATGCTGCGACATCTATTAGAGACACCAAAGTAAATGGATCATGTCTCATGGAAATTTATTATCCAGAGATCCTACTTGTATCTATAAATATAACATTCACTATGCAACAAAACATATCACAGATACTGTGTGCTGTGAAACCTCTATCTAAAAGGTAGCAAAGTCAATCCTTTAAAAATCAAACTGCAGCAAAATGAGATTAGAGCCAAGGTCTCAGGCATTTCACCAAAGACAAGATAGAACTTGACACTGTCTGTGCCTCATACATTCATTCCCATGTCTCGAAATTATGGAGAAAGTATTCATCATATAAACTGGCCATTATGGGTGCAGTATTTCAAGCATTGTGGAATTAAGGACTATGTAGATAAGCTATATATTACATAGTTTAGAAAATACATTCTTATCCTCAATAAAGAAAATTATTTGGTGGGCAGTATTTTGGTCAGCATGGAACATACTTCTAAGGATATTAGCTTTAAACACCTTTAAAATTGCAAATAATGTTTTAGAATTATCATTCAGATTCACTCTTTTGGGAATTCCAAACACAACCTGATATTCATGAATATGAACTAGTTTGAAAGCTGCAGCACCTCAACAGTTGAAAGACAGTATTCATCAATGATCATAAACAGAAGCAGGAAACATAGCGCTGGGAGTTCTGATCCTGACGTCACACTTAAGCCTCCATACAAGTAAGGAATCAGTACCTCAGTAACAGTTTTGATAGGAGACCAGCAAGCATATTTTTTTTAAAACAGTAAATTGTAAATAACTAAATAAAATTGTATGCTTACACCTGCATTATGAAAGCTCCAAAAATAAAAGTATGTAGAACAATATTCTGCATTTTGGCTAACAGTACCAAAATTACTGGTAGTTTTAACTAACTAGAAATTCTCACAAAAGTGAAATTCATGCATAATTGCAAAAACATATCTGCAAAATCACGTACAGAAATCAGTGAAGCACCTTAGAAGTTTGCAGATATATTTGAAAGTATTCACAATTACACAAATTAATACAATATAAAATAGGTTTAATACTTCCAGCATCAGAACTGAAATGCAAAATTTTGGTTTAAGACAGAATAGCCAGTAAACCTAAACAATATACATATATATTATATATTACTATACTTACTATACTACTCCTCCTCCTTCAGGTACCATGCCCTAAGAGGGTGTTGGTGACCATGGGCTTCCATTGGATTGGTCCATGATTATACTTGGCAAAGTACTGCAGTGGCTCGCCATTGCCTTCTGCAATGTGGCTGAGCAGCAAACTCTCCCACTCTTTCCACCTGCCATCAAGCATACTGGAAGGGTTTACAGGCTGTTAATCAACCTGTTTGGCCAAGTTATGAATGCTTGCAAGGCCATCAAGCTCTATACTATTATGATGAATTAAAAGCAGACTGACATCATAGCATTTTCCTCGTTAAAAAAGTCCCTCAGCTTTCTACAAAACAGATGCCTTTCCACAATGTTAAACTGGTAAATAATAAATTATTTCACTCCATTCACCATGGCTTGTTTATTCATGGGTTTGGGAATGTCTAACTGCTCCCCATTATATTGTTTTCCTCATCTAGTTACCTGGGATAGAAGGAAGTCTTGCAATTCCTGCTCCTGATGGGACAGTGTAATTACTCTCCCGTCTCTGTGCACCACCTTAATCTGTTCAACGCCAATGTTCAACTGTAGCTGAATTGATCTGAAGTAGAGGGGCAAAAAATGTCACATAAAAACAGAAGTCGTATTTTTTTTTTGAGCACCAAACTTTCCATGTATACACAATGTGAAATTCTGATGAATTTCAGATGCTGAAAATGCAAGGAACAAAATAAATCAAATATATCATTTGGCCTGTATTGGGGGAAAACAGTGTGGCTGCAACCTAGTCAGATTAGTGAAAATCTTTAAACAGATAATCAATCCCAACTAAAATATTTCTTGCCAAAAGTTACATATCAAAAGCACACAATCTGACAATTAAAAGGGAATGATCCACGTGTTGGTTTCCACCAAATAATTATCAGAAGGATTTAGGATTTTAGGGTGAGAAAAGTCTTATTGCGAGGGTTTATATCAAATGCTTGGAAGTAACATATACATCGATACTAATGTATAGATCCTTACAGAAAGTGTAAAAAGAAAAGTTACAAAAACACAAACGAAGGGAACACTGGCTTGAAAAATAGAGTAACTATAACATTGCACCCACTCCATCAGTACTCACTTGCAAATCTGCTCATAGCCTTGAGAGGTTATTAACACTTTGACACTAGATTCATACACGTCATTAATGTTTGACCAATGAGCTTGTATCTGTGGATCCTCAATACGGCTGGCCAAGCTGTCAATTGTCCAGGCAGTTCTAAAATTAAAAGCATAAACATTTGCTTGAATCTTTGATAAATTCTGACTTCACTCCTTATTACCAACAAATATTATAGAATAAACACTTGCAATTTGTCTACTTTATGGATTACACCTTGGTGAAATTAAAAGTACTATATAAATGAAAATTTTGTACTGCTGAACAATAAATAAAGCATATTAAAGAATTCTACACAAACACATTCTATACCAAAGTGTTGATCTTTAGTGTACTACAGCCATTTCTTCTACACTTGGAAAATTATTTACATATTCCAAGATCTAACTATAATCTCAAGTTTGACCTTAATTCTGTAATTTAGCCTGAAGAATACATTAAAGTGATTTATACTGAAAAATAATTGCAAAATTTACTGTTCTTGGAATTTCCATGTTGATACTGTTGTGAGAGACCAAACGCAAACTGGGCGACCGCTTTGCAGAACACCTGCGGTTTGTCCGCAAGAAAGACCCAAACCTCCCTGTCGCTTGCCATTTTAACACTCCACCCTGCTCTCTTGCCCACATGTCTGTCCTTGGCTTGCTGCATTATTCCAGTGAAGCCCAACGCAAACTGGAGGAACATCACCTCATCTTCCGACTAGGCACTTTACAGCCTTCCGGGCTGAATATTGAATTCAACAACTTTAGATCTTAAACTCCCTCCCCCATCCTCACCCCCATTTCTGTCTCTTCCCCCTCCCTTTTGTTTTTTCCAATAATTTATATAGATTTTTCTTTTCCCATCTATTTCCATTATTTTTAAATCTATAACTATAATACCCTGTCAGTCTTTCCACCCCACCCCCACTAGAGCTGTACTTTGAGTGTCCTGCCATCCATCCTTAATTAGCACATTCTCTTAGATAATATCACCACCTTTAACACCTCCCTGTTCCTTTGTCTGTAACATCTTTTGATCATCTGTATCACTGCTTGCTTGTCCCTACAACCCCCCCTCAACTTCTCCCCCCACCCGCCCCCTGCCCGCGACCTTAAACCAGCTTATATTTCACCCCTCTCCTAACTTCACTCAGTTCTGCTGAAGGGTCATGAGGACTCGAAACGTCAACTCTTTTCTTCTCCGCCGATGCTGCCAGACCTGCTGAGTTTTTCCAGGTAATTTTGTTTTTGTTTTGGATTTCCAGCATCCGCAGTAGTTTTTCATTTTTATCTCTGTTGTGAGGTGTGTTCTTCTGACTTGGCGTGGGACTTGGATCTTAGGACAAGTCGGTAGACATACTTGAGTATTTCTTAACACTTGATTACAACATTTAAACAGGTTACAGAGTACACACGTAGCTCCTAGGCATGTTTCCAATCTCTCTCTCTCTCTCGCGAGTCTAACAAATGACTGACTGGTGTCAGTAGTACATCATCATCTACGTCATCCATTAGCATAGCCTGTTAACCCTTTATACTACAGATATGTTGCTTTCCCACTTGCACAAATCACTCCAGCATTACTCACCTACGTCTCAAAAAGATGTGCTTAGCCTGTTTGATTATCTTCTCCAATAACCCTTCATTCTGCTGCAAAGCATTGATTTCTCCTTTGTCATATGCCTGAGGTCCTGCTAACCTCATTCTTTTCAGTCCAAAGGGTGCAGTTGCTGGGTGAGGCATCACTGAAGAACTCAAGGTCTGTTTATGAAACTGAAAGATAAAGAATAACAATTTTCCACTGGTACAGAAAACAGTTTTTAAATAAATACTAGTTAATCACTTGGGGCATTGCATATGTATCGTTAAGATCAATTAGAATCTTTCAGAACAATCAGGGTTTGAAGAGGCAGGGAAGAGGGTGGGGAGAGAGGGCAAGGGAAGTGGGCAGTGAAAATTCAGATCAATGGGGGCAGAGGCATGGAACAGCCAGCCACTGGGAGAGATGAAATACTTCTAAAAGTGATGAGTGCTTTGCAGGGGAAAAGCAATCGGGGATTACTATAATAGGGGAATGGTGACTTTTGGTAACCTGTGGGAGGCAATTCAGCCAATTTGTGCGATGAAATATGAAATGCACTCATCAGCTAAGATGGAAGAGTTGGGAGTCAAAATCATGTTCAGCATGGGAGCTGGTGGGGGGTTGGGGGATGGAGAAGTGGATGGCAAAGATTTGTTCACTTTGATGGGGAAGAGGGTCAAGGGCTGGAAACTGATCACCAAAGATACTGCAGACTGTAATCTGCCCATTCATTTGATTGCGATCACACTGTTTGGTGCAGCTCCATTTCAATCTAATATGTTAACAATGTTTCATGGGAAAGCGAGATTACAACCTTGAGACACCTGGCCCTCAAACACCATCAGCTGAGCTTTTCACCAATCAATGGCACAACTACTGTAACACCAAGAGATGTACATGTGTCCATGTATATCAAGCTATAATAAGTCTTTCATCTACATACATTTCCTTTTCACAACACTATGACAAAAAACTGACAAGTTTTTCAATTATAAATTTCCAAATCACAGTTCAAATTTCCTGTGCCAATGTAATTTCCACACAGTTGCCACTGAGGTATTATTCAGCAAATTCCAGCTTTGTCTGCCAACTCTGACTTCACCATGTTTTTCATCCAATTTTTAGGTTTCCTCCCTTATTATACTCAACTGATTAATTTAAAATGTACACATTTTCATTTGCCCATTATTTTCTTCCCCTTCCCAATTTCCCCTCGGCTCTCATCTTTTTTTTCAGCTTGTATGCCCCCTTTTCCAGCTCTCATACCTTGGTGTCAGTCCTACTCAATTGTCTACCCCAGAGGCACAGGTTTACTGCCCATGCCAGTGTGTTACAGTCTATTTTTGGTCACTGACCCTCTCTGTCAATTCACCCCCCCGTGCAATCACAGGAAAGGATTTATAAAGCACACTTAAATTTGTAGTAAGTGCAGGGCCCAGCTTAAAACAGGAAGATAACAGGCCTTCACATCCTGCGCTGCGAGGCTCCACTCCCTCAATTTTATTCAAAAGTTTCTTCACCATTCCAAATTTCTCAACGGTTTTCTCTATATACAATGAAATAGAACAGCCCCAACTAATTGCCTTCCCACACAGACCAATCCTTTGTATAATTACAATGAACAAAATATAGCTGCAATAAATGTATACAATCTTCTTCCAGCTCCATTATTTCATGGCCCTTTCCATATTTACTATTAATTTAGTTTCCTCTTTTTCTATGTCCATTATTGAGTCCATGACCCCTTTCAGCATCACTTATTTTATAGCCTTCTCTTCCATCTCCATTATTTATTTCCCTCCTCTCTATAAAACCATACATTATTTCTCCACCTTGAATCCCTTTGTTCCCTACCAAACTCCTTTCCTTTAATGCACCCAACTAACTTTGCAAGCCATATTAAGAGGCATTCGCTGTGTTAAAAAATCTTATGTAAACCTTACACTGGATTAACAGGATTTTTCATCATGCAATTGCCAGCAACTCCCATTCACTTTTGCTGTATTATTGTAGAATACAACCATAGGATCTCGCCATTTGGAGATGCGGTGAGTGGATTTCTGAAAGCTCCCAATTTTGTTCACCGTCTTTTTTCCACTTCTTCCTAGCTATGTCTGCTGCCATGTCTAAGGACTAGAAGCTGCTTTAAAATTGCTTCAATAATAGATTAATAATTTTAACATTTAAAATAGCCAATGGAACACCAAGTTCCACTCACAGCAAAAATCACCCAATCTGCAGCCTGCCAGAACTGGACTTGTCTCCTTCCTTTGCCTGCCCATGTTCAGTCCTGCTGGAACAATCTGCCCTCCCACAGCCTGTGCTATGCTAGTCCTCTCCACCATGAAATTGAACCAGAAAAAAAGTTTAAAGGTGCCTACTGGCTGCTACAGAGATTCTTGTTAAAAATCATCCAAATTAGTCTAATCTTATAAGTATTATAAATGTTTGGCTCTTGCTCCAAAACCCTCACACTCTCATTCCTATATGACTGTGACAAAGGTAAATAGCCCCTTTTTTCCTGCAACCTATGACACATTGACCACACAATCCTCCTACAAAGCTTTTCCAACGTTGTCAAGATGGGTGGCACTGCATTCACCTGGTTCCATCCGATTTTTCAGTCATAATCAGAGAATCACCTGCAATGGCTTCTCTCACCATTACCTCTGGTGACCCCCAAGGATCTATCCTCACCCCTAACCTCTCCTATTTCTTATCTACGTACTATAGGAAGGTTGTGAATGCACTGGAGAGAGTGCAGGGGAGGTTTACAACAAATGGCGCCAGGGATGAGACACTTCAGTTATGAGGAAAGATTGGACAAGATGGGACTGTTTTCCTTGGAGGGGAGAAGGCTAAAAGGAGACTTGATAGAAGTTTTCAAAATCATGAGGGGTCTGGACAGAGTAGATAGAGAGGGACTGTTCCCGTTCATGAACAGATCGAGAACCAGAGGGCACAGTTTAAAAGTGTTTTGCAAAGGAAGCAAATGTGAGGTGAGAAAGAAACTTTTTCACACAGCGAGTAGTTAAGATTTGGAATGCACTACCTGGAAGTGTGGTGAAGGCAGGTTCAATTGAGGCATTCAAGAGGGCATTAGATGATTATTTAAATAGAAACAATGTGCAGGGTTACAGGGAAAAGGCAGGAGATTGGCACTAAGTTAAAATGCTCAGAGGGCCGATGCAGACACAATGGGCCAAATAGCCTCTTTCTACACTGTAACAATTCTGTGACTGTGTCTTCTGCTGCCTAATCTCTTGAACTCCCTCCCTAAACCTCTCTGCCTTTTTTCCTCTCTTTCCTTCTTTAAGAAGCTCCTGAAAACCAATGACTGACCAAGTTTTTGGTCATCTACTCTAGTGTCTGCTGCTAATCTGGCTGGCTATCAAATTTTGTTTGATAACTTTCCTATGGAACACTTGAATGTTTTAGTACATAACAAGTATATATAAGTCCAAGTTACTGCTGTATATTAAAACATTATAAGTATATACATTTAGAAACATAAGTTACAGCAGTATTGCACTCTAAATAGTAGCTGGTAGCTCCTGGATCTCCTTGTACAATTTGCGAAAGCAATGCTAAGACTCCACATGGTGAACACCAGAGCCTGTTTTACTTGTTGACTGGGAGCAAGCACCAAATTTTATAATGTGCCAATTTTTCAAATTGCTCCCCAGTTTCATTAAATTGGAGCTGCAAAAGAATTGTAAAATTTGCAGCTGCTGTCTCCCAGATACAAAGTGATCACAGCATTCTGCTTACAATGCTCTAAGTAGATGCAAACTGAAACAATCAGCAAGAAAATGGATTTTAATTGAATTTTTCTTCCAAATTGTTCTACTTCGTGAGACTTTCCTAAGATGTGAGACATCACTGAATTAAAAGAACAAAGTAACAAACAAACAGATTGTTTAATGGCTTCAACTTCTTTTGCCATGAAATACTTTCCTAAAATAGCTATGAAATGAATAATACGAAGACACTTCCAGTCTCTGCAATTAAATCATGAAAAAGTCCAGGGGTCAAAAATTCTGGCTTCTTGAAGGAGTACAGTTAATGTGACATACTTAGCAAGACTGACTCCTCCATCACAGCAAAGGTAGAAAGCAGGACAAAAGCATCCCACAACCAATATATCTTAATATTGATACTGTTGGCAAATGCCAGTCATTTTGCACACAATTTACCAAAACATAAATGAGATAACTGTTTTTAAGTGAAGCTAGTTGAAGGATAAATATTTTCCAGGATACTAGAACTCCTGCACTTGTCCTCATATAACAACATCTGAATAAGCTTGACGAGGCCTGGGTTCAACATTTCACTCAAAGGACAACACCTCTGACATTGCACCATTCCTTGATATTGAAGCGTCAGTTAGATTATGTGCTCAAGTCGTGGAGAAGGGCCTGAATCCATAATCTTCTGACTCAAATGTGATGCTATCATTAAGTCATACTGAGCAGAGTAGAAACAACCCTTGTAAACTTTATAGATCAGGAATTACAACACAAACTTTGATACCAAACTTGCTTCTCTGTAATTACCCATTACATCGCTGAAGTTTTAAGCATACTACTCCTGTGACCACAGCAAGGCAACTAATGTCAATTCAACATTTTTGTGTGTATATATTTGGGATAACAATGCCTGCTTTGGCAATGCAAATAAATGGGGTCACCTCACAAACAAACTGCCATAATTTAAACTACAGAAGGACTAAATGTAACAGCACTTCTGGATTGATATTTAGGAATGGAA
Organism: Cetorhinus maximus; assembly: GCF_964194155.1. Lineage (NCBI taxonomy): Eukaryota > Metazoa > Chordata > Chondrichthyes > Lamniformes > Cetorhinidae > Cetorhinus > Cetorhinus maximus. The sequence goes on along the minus strand of NC_135885.1, from coordinate 82,213,452 downwards.
AATACATTTTCTTAAAGTGTCAGTGCAGGTACCATCGATTGCGCCTATGGGTAGCGTCAGTGACAGGCATCAGTCTCTCACGCCCTGAAATGTCCCATCTTCAAGATAGTGAGGCAGAATTACATAAATTTTCTCATAGTTTATAATTTTTAAATCTCTCTTTCACTAAACTACGCCCCTAACCAACATTTTTAAAGCAATTCAGATTACCAGAAAAATAAACTATTATTCAAAAATATTTTTTTTTTTTTTTTACTAAACTATGCCCCTAACCAACTAAATAATCTATTACATATATCTTCCCTCCTTGTTTAATGTTAGTTTTAGTTGCACACTCACCAATCCTTTATCCCCATTTGAGTGAACAGGAAAGTCACAGGTTGGAAGCGAACAACTGGAAAATCTCTACCTCCTTTAAAGCCATTGGCCCGGATTTTGCCACTGTGATGACAATGAAACTGTCAGCGTTCACCATCATTACACGGTGAAACTGACAGAAACCACTAGTGTCTGTACATGCACAGTTAAACGTGAGAAATCCAGAAGTTGCTGTCAGTAATTCCATGTGCCTCCACAGGGTGTGCTGTTGAAGTTCCCACAGACTTTAGATATCACTAAACTGATGGGAACCTGCTTCTGCTATAACAATGCTGTTTAAAATATCCAAAGTATGTCTTTTAATAAGATGTCATTGTGTTTTTAATGCCATATTAAGTCATAACTGCTGAACAATCTCTTTAGCCATAGAAAATTAATCTTATATTTGTAAAATGTCAAAATTTTCCATTACAACAATTGCAGTTTTTTAGCACAGTATATATAACAAAAAAAAAGTCAGTTTCTGATATTTCAGCTTCTAATGCATATATTCCAATCTTTATTTATTTCTTTGTAAAATTTACTTTAAAAAGTGATGGATAATCAGTGCATTTTACTTCCTGGTTTGCTGAATGTGAGGATTCTTTATTGTTAGGCTGTTTACCCTGCTTACTGACATCAATGCCGCTGGACACCTGGAGATCCCCTTGACTTGGCGCCAGATTCAAATTAATGTCAGGAAAGGTGAAAACCCCATCACAGATATCACCAGATCTTTGTGGGAAGCTTTCTTCGAGGTCGGTGGCGAGTGCTGTCACTTTGCCGCTGACTGCAAAATCTGAGCCACTTGTCTTTATAAATTCCTTGTTTTGTAAATATACCAGACATCATACACATATATTGAGGTTTCCAAAATATACTTTTGACATTTGGTTGGTTCATCTACAGTACTACGTTACCCTATTGTCAATCTGAAACATTAATTCTGTTTCTCTCTCCACAGATGCTGCCTGACATGCTAAGTATTTGTAGTATTTACTGTTTTCATTTCGATTTAAAGCATGAAGAGTATTTTGCTCTTGCGTTAGCTTTATTTCTTAATTTTTGAGGTAAATACCACCAGATTCCAGGGTTCAGATTCCCCCCACAATCCAAAATCTGCTCAAATTGATTTCCATATAGGGCAATTCCGGTCCTCAGTAAGTGCTTACTGGCAAAGAGTGTCCTTTAGTCTCATCCCAAGAACAGATCTTATCTCTCCCTTCCTTAACAGCCTACTAAAAACCCAGCTCTTACACGAAGCATTATGTCACTTCCCCAGAAATCCCTACTTTGGTTCAATGTTAATTCTTACCTGATTATACTTCTGTGAAGCACCATGGGATGCTTATCTACTTTAACTGCAAGTTGTTGTTAATTTCATTGGTATGTTCTAAAAGAAATAGTTAAAGATTTTTGAAGTCCTTCAATACCTCTCTAATTAGCTGGTGAAGATTGTGTTCCAGCACATACAGATGGTCATCAGGCCGTTGCTTCTCAACAGATATTTTCTGGGCTTTTTTATCATTCACAAAGTGGCACAAGGAAATGGATAACTGCAAACCTGAAATATGTCATTACATGAATCGATGATTATGTATATAGCAACTGAAAATGCAGCTTTAACTGTAAGATCTATTAAAAGAAAAATTCTGTTCCAATTTTATGAACATGACATCTTTTAGTCAATGGGTGTACACTGTAAATAAAAAAGTCTCAAAGGCATTAAAGGTTACTGAAAGGCTGTCACTACTTTGAGCGCACTTTGACCACTGAAAGTTTTCATCATTGCATGAAGATCTGACATCAAGCTTATTTTTGAATAATTAACAAAATTATTTTTAAAGACGTCTTAAGTTAATTAAATCTGAAAAGACTTTAGAAATGTAGAGACTGCAGGAGAATGCAGGTTCTACAATTTGCAAAACATCTCTGCAGGACAAGCAGCAACTTGCTCATTTCAAGCAGTAAAGCCTGAAAGTTAGAGAACCTACAAAACAACGGTGCATCAAAAATTATAGAGATCCAGGTCATTCTGAAAATATCTTGCTTAACTCCTATTAGGAAACAGATATCCGAAGAGGGGACAAAGCAACACAAGGTTCAACAAATCAAGATTTTTGTTTTGATGATTAAACAATAATTGGCAATACAGGGAGAATTCTGGATAACTCCTTAAAAGGTTAGCTCAGTCACAATCTTCAAAAACACACATCATGGTTTCTGTAGCACCAAACATATCAATATCAGGAAGAACAGAATTTATTTCACAGGAAGTATAATTCTGTATTCAATGTTGTATTCACTGCTGTCAGTTCATGCTATTGCAATCCTAGTTTACTTTCATTTAAAGGTTTCTGCCTTAAGTGCAGTCATATGGCAAAATTTAAGTGAGAAAATTCTGAGAAAGAAAAATAAATACATGAATGTAACATGCTGGCCTAGTCAAGGTGATAATGTAGAAATTACTGGTGTTCAGAAAGACTAAATTAAATTAAAAGATCATGATAATGAATTATTTGTCACTGATTTGGAAAAATTGCATGAGGAACAGAATATGAAACACTTCAAAAAGATTGAGTATTACCGCAGTGCCAAAATATTTGAATACTGAAATTAACTGAAAAATGTTATAATGGCCCAAAATCATATGTCTTTGCTCTATATAAAATCATCAAAATAATTCATAGTGCATGGCACTAAAATCGAACACAAGAAAAATCCATACTCCTTACCTGGAAATGGTTGAGAGATGATCTGATTTTTCACTACAATGTGAGGTATTTGTGATTTAATCTGTACTGCTTCACGAGATAGTTGTGCAAAGATTTCTTTACACAAAAGAACATTCTGTGCTGCTTCTAGCTTGGTCTGCCAGTGTGCTGTACCTGCGAATACAGTTTAACAACAACTCAAAATATTTGTTGCAAGGTTTAGTCACTGTTAAAATACACACTTAAGGACACAATTATATGAGGCCAGCTTGGCCTTTCACCATTATAGAAGCGCAAAATATTTTCCCTTCCCAACCCTAATTATAAAAGACTCAAAAACTCAAATTATTGATGTGCAGTGCTGTCATAAATTCTTTTCGATGTTGTTGTTTCTGATTGCATATTTAGCATTCACCCTGCTTGGAAAGAAAATTCTGGAAAGAGAACCCTTAACTAATCAAAATAATCATTTAAGGCAGAGGTGAGGAGAATTTTTTTCCTCTAGGAGGGTCATGAGTCTTTGGAATTCTCTTCCTCAAAAGGCGGTAGAAGCAGAGTCTTTGAATATTTTTAAGACAGAGCTAGATAGGTTCTTGATTAACAAGGGGGTGAAAAGTTATCGAGGGTAGGCAGGAATTTGGTTACAATCAGGTCAGTCATGATCTTATTGAATGGCAGAACAGGCTTGAGGTGCCAAGTGGCCTATTCCTGCTCCTAATTCGTATGTTTGTGATAAAAAGCAAACTTCTTTCAGAGTATAAATATTATTTAATCTTTCTCCCAAAGGTCACTTCTTTTCAGACAATGAAGCATATTTCAGCGTAAGGGGCATCAGTTCTGACAAGTGGATGTTTTACCATTTTGGGTACAGGTCTGGATTTTCTACCCCCAGATACCTGCTATGCTGCCAGTCAGGTAGGCAAAAGCAGAAAATAGGCAGAAATTCTGCTCCCTCTACACTTTTATGCTATGTTTCACCTTTTAAGAACCAGTGGTATTAGCAGATTCCATCTCAAACAGGCACGAGTTTCACTTTAATAATCATTTAGGAATGGAACAGTCCTTCAACACACTTCTGATGTTGAAGTGTGCAAGATATCATTTGCAAAGCTGCTAATATGTCATGGGTCTCCAGGATTATGAGTGAATCAACTGTGATGATCGCTGATTTAATGTGTACAAGTTTTTTTAAAAATGCAAATTCAGTTATATCTTGACTTTCTTTGTTTCTTCTGTTAGCACTTGGGTTCACATGAGCCTTCATATTTATTGTTTAAATTTCTGGATAATATCTGCCTCTAGTATTATATGACTTGCTCCAATGGGATTCTCAGTGAAAATCCGTCTACCTGAGATATTTGGAAAAGGAGGACCATTTACTGAATCATGCCAGGTTGCATAATACAACTTCTGTGCCCATCCACTGGCACTTCCATGTCCACATCTGCTTATAAAGATTACCTTACCTTGTATTGACAGATAATTATTGCAAGCAACACTTCCTATTTCGAATGGAACTTCAGAGAACATGCATGGCATTCTGAAGATGCGCCAATATCTGACTAATGTTAATGTTGAATGGTTCCTTGAAATGACTATCTATAGCACATCCTACTTTCACTGGTAATGCACGAAATCAGGCATACCAGAGTATCACAGTAAACTATCATAGCCCATTAAGCATTACCTCCAAGATGGCACATCTGGAGATGCTAATGTGCACAACTGTCCATGACTGTGGAGTACTATCTTGTCAGGATTCAGGCAAGCAGAGAACCAGGTGCAGAAGTATATCATCTACTCCAAGGACACCTGCAGCTACCAAAAAGCATAGGACTGACAGCCAATTATTTGTGGCTTGAGACTTGATTCCATCTCTCTTGCAGGCATGTTGGTCTACATGAAATGACAAGAGTGCAGTCTTCCTCACCACTGCCTAATGCAACAGTAATCAAATAGGTATTTGGGTGCTGGGTTGCTCTGTCAATTGTCTACAGGAATAAGTGGCGCCTTGTGTTTCCTTTCCTTTTCTGTCTGTAACTCCTCAACTTCCTCCATCTTCAGTCTTTATCAAAGGCAGCTGATTGGTGAAACGCTGTACTGTAAAGTTTACAAGTGTAAGAACATGGTTTTTTTTGAGGGATCAGGCAGTGCAAGTTAATGACCCCAAGCTTTTCACGAGGACGACTAATCTGCAAAACTCCACAGGTTTCAGACGGAAGGTGCTTGGTTATGTCACAAATGGCCTTGTGTAGAACTGCCTTTAGTTTTACTTTAGAGGCTGGGGAAAAGGGCATTGAAGATGCCAAGCAGTCTCAGTCTTACTTTATTTTTAACTTTGGTCAGTGGGAAAGTGAAACTTGGGTACTACTGAAATATAACCAACTAAATTACTTGTGCTAGTTTTCAGTATTTAGTTTTAATAAGCCATAGTTTAATACTAAGATTACAGGCTAATACTTTTTATTAAGTTAGTGCAGTTAATTGTCAGTCGCCATCAGAGCTGCATTCTCCATGGCAACGCCACTTGCTAATCAATCACATACAGTATAAATTGCTGCTTTCCCCTTATGTTGGTATTCTTGGGAGTATCCTGATGAGAGCAAGATGAAAAGTTTAGAGATGTCTCTTTTTTCAGCAATGCGCAATTATATTAATTGTTCATTTGTTGGAATTAGATCAAACTGTATTAGAAACCAGGCTAAAAAGAACTCATCATCAAGGTCCTAGCTTACATCATCAGCATGGAAATGAAAAAAGCTTGTTCTAAGGCAAAAAAAAATGTGAGGCCAGAAGCCTATGCTAGACCAAGTACTTGCCTCCTGACTGGGTAGATTGAGGGGGGGATGGGTTGAAGCATGTGGAAGACACACGATTGGATGGATTTTTTTGTTGTTTATTTTTGGGATATATCTGAGGAGGTTTGGGTTCTTCTTAGTGCAGAAAGGTCAGGAGACACACAAGGCTGGTGTGGGCATGTATGTGTATAGGAGAAATGGGAAATGGGCCACGTCTTCTATTATGGCTATTATTATTCTCATCTGTAAGCTATGCTCAAATACTGATTGTATTAAGTCTCACTTATGCTTAAGCAAAATGAATATGGAGTCAGCTTTAACTATTGAACAGGCATTCCAAAGAAGCTTCAAATGATTTCTTAAACAAGAAAGCAAATAAAATTCCTGTAACCATTCAGGAGCTCTAGCAATTACAGAACATGGGAAAATGTGCATCATACAACTAGGATTTCTTACTTTCCATTGTAACTGGTATTGTAATCATCCAATGAGCACCACACATCAAGAGGAAAGGAATAATCCTAAATATAAACCAAAGGGAGAATTTTCTCCCCATAAGGTGGGTAGTTTGGGAGCAGGCAGGCGCGCTCAGCGCTAGCTGCGCGGGCGGAGGGAGGAGAGAGAGTCAGGGACTGCGGTCTTTCGCACATGCTCGTGTAAAAGCGCAGAAATCTCGCTGAGGCAGGGAGCTGCCTCAGGGGGGTTAGTTTAATAATAAAACATCGCAAAAAATAAAATTACTCAGATATGTCCCCTCATGTGACATTGTCACATGAGCTGGGACATGTTAATAAATTTTCAGAACACATTTTATTTAATTAATAAACACTTCATGAGACCTCATCCCGCCCTTGGATGAGGTTTCATGAAAAATGCGACGGCCGCCTCAGCTCTTCGCCTGCCCGCCAACTTTAAGGTTGGACGGGCAGCCCTGAATATCAGTTCAATTTGGTTAACTTATGGCTTTAACAGGCCTTTGTCAGTTCGGCGGGCGCGCAGCCAACTCTGGTGCGTGCCTGCCGAACTGAAGATTGGAATGACGCGTGGTGATGTCAGGACGCACTTCCAACGTTACCGTGCATCATTTCACGCGTCAACATGCGGGGCCCACCCCCGCACGCCAATCAGAAGATTCTGCCCCAATTCTTGATTCCGAATTCCCAATTACCTGGATTGGGTTTTTGTGTAGGTTGTCGAAAGAGGTTGACTGTGCCAAGATCTCCAATGTCATGAGCTTGCTTCTGAATAGAAACCTTAAAAAAAATTATAACTATAAACTGCTGTATAATAGCCTTGAACAAAAATGTTATCAAAATTACTCAAAATAAATAAACAAGCTACCCGACATGGAAAGATTATTAACATTCTGCAACAGCTAATATATAATTCATACTTGTGAAATTGAAAAGCAGATTACAGTAAGTGCTTTAAACATAAGGCCCTTAAGATTTTCTTAGCTGAATAAATAATGCCAGTTAATTTAGTTAGTTGAATTGAATTCATTTAGCAAGTTAGCCAAGTGTTACAAATTAAGTCACTTAAACAGAGATTACATTTACTTCTGCCTCTAACATAAGAAAACATCCCATGGTACTTCACAGGAACATAAACAACAATAGGTTTACACTGAGCCCAGGAAAGAGATTAAAGGACAGATGACTCAAAGTTTGGTCAAAGGTTTAAAGGGGGTTTTAAAGGAGGAAGGGGAGGTAGAGAGGCTTAGGGAGGGAATTATTGAAGGCACGGCCGCCAATTATAGAGCAAAGGGAATGGGCAATGCAAAAAAGGTTAGAGTTGGAGGAACTCAAGACTTCTTGGAGGGTAATGGAGTAGAGGAGGTTAGAGATGGGGACATAATGGGAAAGGATTTGAATTCGAGGGTGAGAATTTTAAATCGAGGCTTTGGTGGATCAGGAACCACTGTAGGTAATCAAGAACAAGGCTGATGGGTGTAGGTTAGAATATGGGAAGCAAAGTTTTGGATGAGCTCAAGTTCATGGAGGGTGAAAGGTGGGAGGTAGGCCAGGAGAGCAATTGAGTAGTCCATTTTGGAGGTCACAGAAGCATGGAAATTAACTGAAGTAGGGGCCAAGAGGGGCAATGTTAGGGAGGTGGAAGTAAGCTGCCTTTGTGATGGAGTGAGGTGCCAGAAGCTCAGCTCAACATCATCTAATATTGTGAACAATCTGATTCAGCCTCAAACAGATGTCAGAGAAAGAGAAAGAACCAGGGACAAGGGAATGGAGTTTGTGACAGAGACTGAACACACTGAGCTAAAACTTCATCAGCCCTGCCTTTTGGCTGCCGGGAGTCTCGATTCATGACCTGCCTGCGCCGGTTCTGTTGGAGGTGGGGCAGCACTCAAACTCAGTGCTGCTGGGTGCATTGGCTGGCTTGACACACAGCATCCTGTCGCTGTCAAGAGGCAAGTGTCTGGTTCTAACTTGGCAAAGTACATCGTACAGAGCATACTCTCTGCACAGCTTCTGTTCCACCTTGCTATTGTGCTGCAGACCCAGAGGCAACTTTTGCCCCCCATACCAGTTGAAGCCTTTGTGTACACAGATCACTTAATCATCTTCCCACTATGAGGATGCAGCAAGTTTCTCTGGAAAATCCAGGAACTCACCATAACACATCCAAAAGCACTCAGAGTACTTCCAGACATTTTGTAATAGCAAAAGTTATCGGCAGTTTTAGTGCCTGGCCAATTAAGATTAGGGCCCATCTTCCAGCTGAAAGTTTGTTGTTTGCAGAATGGCAGGTGAATTTGCTGTCTGAACCTACAAGGTTCAAATTAGGTATACTGGCTTTGCATCAGCAAGTTGGACTGTGCAGCACAAACAATGCTCTCCTTCACTGACTTCCAACGTAAGCTGGGATCGCCAACTCATGGGGGTACATCACGTGGACCATGCAGGAAGTGGCTGGCAGCTCAGCAAGCCCCAGAAAAACACATAAGACCTCCATAGCATCACTGGTGCTACAGTCTCCCTAAAAGTTAATTGGAGAAAATTGCAGTTCAACCAGGGCTAGATGCTGTATAAGCAGTTTGTATTTACCTTAATATATGCTGATCCTTCCAGATCGCTAGGAATCATTATGTCAAGAGGGCAATAATCATCTGGAATTTTCTTATCTGGATCCAGATCAGTATTCTTTAGTACTTCAAATGTGCCATGGTGAGGAAAGAGAGATCCTTTGGGCAAAAAATTCAGGTTTAATGAAAAGGTTTTAACCATTATTCATAGGTTTATTAATTCAACATATGTTAGCAACTTAAGAAATTATTCAAGTGGTTTCCAGGAAAATAATACTTCCCTAATATTTGAAACTTATGGTGATTTATCTTTAAGATACACTTTGCAAAGTTGTTTTTTTGTATAGGGAAGACATATGTAATTTTTGCATCCCTCATAACATGAAGTTAAAAGATAGGCTGCATGCTAAGGAAAGGGTTACATAATACAGTCTACTATTGTGTTGATATATTTACCTTGTTAAGAAAAGTGGAAACTTTTAAAGAAAGAAAATGAATGTAAAATAGAGTGAAGGATAGTGAAGTTATAATGATATAATATTAATTCATGTATTTGAAAACAAACTACTGCATACTGGAAGATTGTTATATAAATGTAGAGGTTCAGGAATAATAAATTAAGAAGCGTATTAAAATGTATCTATTCATACAAAGAATGTCAAGTTTCATTTCATATGTATAAAGTACAAAGCTTAACTCACTTGGAATGTTTTGCTTATTAACATAAAATCTTTCAAAACATTTTATTTTTGTGCAAGTGTCATTTTCCTTTCTGATTGAAGTAGAAGTGTGAAGTTGGATATGTGACGGTAGAAGGACTGTAGGTTAGGGAGGTAAGCTGGTTGATATGGAGGCATGAATCATTAAAGTATTTTTTTTTAATTATAAGCACTGGGATAAGGTTTTTTGAATTCTAGGGCAATGAGGTCATTTATGTTCACATGCACACAATTACATAGACATATAAACAAAAGAACAGAAATAATGAACAGGAATGTTTAAAAAAGTGGAAACAGGAATAGGAAATAAAATCAGATATCAAAAACTCAATACTTACCTGACAAATATCCTTACAGACTTCCATCATACCTATTTCTCCATAATAGTCTTATCAAGTAGATTTTCGGGATCCTCACATCGCAAGTTATGAGTGCACATCAGGAAACCATGTACCCTGTGCCTGCAGTTTGCTATCCATTGATTTCAATTAGCCAGCACTTCTTGATATAAACTTGTAACATGTGAGGTACCTTGCCGCAGGACTTCAAAAGTGCATACACATATTTTCTAGTATTTTATTCCTTTAGGCTTATTAGTACTTAGAATTATTGCAAATTTCATAGTTGAGAATTTGAAGCAATAACAATTAATTTCTGTACAGAATAATTTTAAACGTTTTTTTTTATTCGTTCATGGGATGTAGGTATTGCTGGCTAGGCCAGCATTTATTACCCATCCCTAGTTGCCCTAGTTCAGAGGGCATTTAAGAGTCAACCACACTGCTGTGGGTCTGGAGTCACATGTAGGTCAGATCAGGTAAGAACAGCAGATTTCCTTCCCTAAAGGACATTAGTGAACCAGATGGATTTTTATGACAATCGACAATGGTTTCAAGGTCATTAGACTTATAATTTCCAGATTTTTATTGAATTTAAATTCCATCATCTGCTGTGGTGGGATTCAAACCCAGATCATTCCCCTGGGTCTCTAGATTACTTGTCCAGCAACAATACCACTACGCCATCACCTCCCCTAAGAATTACTTACGCACTGAAATTCTACACACCTGCACTTCTATAGCTCAAGTCCCCAAGGATCTTGTCACCCACTTTTCTTAGTTTCCAGTGCTGCCGTAGTCTGAGCAGCTCTGAATTGAAGTCTCTTTGCCGTTTTTGCTCCTGGTTTTCAGCTACAGATTTATTTAATCTTTCTGCTCCTTTCAACAGAATCTGAGCAGCTCCTGCTAGGGATTTCTTTTTCCCACACAGTTGCAAACCCTGAAGGAAAACAGCAAAATAGGGCAAATGATGACAAGGCAAAGCAAAAACTAAGGACGAGGCAATATGCATTCAGCAAAAAGTAACTCAGGCTAGAAATTTCCTTTAAAGGACTTATACCCTTTAAAGCCAGACCTTTCATCACATTCAAAATGTTTAAACGTACAACTGAAAGACAACCAATTGAAGGTAAAAGCAGATCAGTATGTTTCTGACCCAACAAGGAAAGAACATTGCTGGATCCGGTTCTGGGAAATGAGGCGAGTCAAGTAGATCAAGTGTCAGTAGGGAAACAATTAGGGGACAGTGATCATGATATCATTAGCTTTAGTTTGGCTATGAAAAAGTTCAAGGAGCAATCAGAGTAAAAATAATTAATTGGGGGAGGGCCAATTTCAATGAGGTGAGAATGGATCTGTCCTAGGTATACTGAAATCAAAGACTGGCAGACAAAACTGTAACAGTCGAGGTACATTCCCACAAGGGGGAAAGGTAGGAAAAACAATTCAGAGATCCCTGGATGAAGTAAAGAGATCGAGGGCAGAATTTTTGGCTCGGCGAGCGGGGGTGGGGCCCGCTTGCTGAGGCGTAAAATGACACGGGGTGACGTCGGGCGTGTGTCCCAACATCACCGCGCGTCATTCAGATTTTCAGTTCGGCGGACGCGCAGCCCAGTTGGCTGCATACCCGCCAAACCATCAAAGGCCTATTAAGGCTATTTAACAGTCAATTAAATCATTGACCTCAGCTCCCCGTTCAACCTTAAGGTTGGCAGGCAGGTGAAGAGCCCAGGCAGCCTTCACATTTTTCATGGAAGCTCATCCACGGGCGGGATGAGGATTCATGAATGTTTTTAAAATGTTGGAAAATTTTTTATTAACATTAATGGACATGTCCCAGCTCATGTAACAGTTTCACACAAGGGGGTATGTCCTTAAAATTGTTTTCTGCCTTTATTCAATGTTTTATACATGAAACTAATCTCCCTGAGGCACCTCTGTGCCTCAGGGAGATTTCTGCGCTCTTTCGCACGCACTCCCCAACTCAGCCTACTCCCCCCGCCCGCATAGGGGCTGCTCAGCGCTTCTGGGCACGCGTCACGCTGGGCAGGCCTTAATTGGCCTGCCCATGTAAAATGGCGGCGCTCAGCCAATCGTGGGTGCAGATTTGCTGCATGCCCACCTGCGCCCACCCCCACACAACCCAACGGGGTAGAAAATTCTCCCCAGAAAGTAAGAAAACGAATGCATCTGACAGATGTCAGGTTGATAGTGAGAACTAGGCTCAAAATAGGAAATTCGGAAGGGAAGTGAAAAAAAAGAGAAGCAATGAGAGAGTATGAGAAGATACTGGCAATTAACGTAAAAGGGAATCAAAAAATCTTCTACAATCATATAAATAATGAAAGGTAGTAAAAGGTGCCAATTAGGCACCAAAATGGGGATTTACTCATGCAAACATAGGGCATGGCTGAGATACTAAATTACTTTGCATCTGACTTTACTAAGGAACTAGATACTGTCAAAGTCACAGTAAAGAGATAGTCAATATCACCAAAGAAAAAGTACTGAAGAAATCAAAGGGACTAAAATCTGACAAATCCCCAGGATCCGATGGCCTGCACCCTAGGGTTCTAAAAGGGGTAGCTGTAGATATAGTGGATGCACTAGTTATGATTTTCTAAAATTCCCTATATTTTACAACAGCGCTAATAGATTGAAAGTTAGCCCTGCTGTTTAAGAAGGGAGAGAGAAAACAGGGATCTACAGACCAGGCAGCCTGACATAATTTGTCAGGAAATTCTGGAATTTATTATTAAGGAAGTCCTAACAATCTACTTAGAAAATCACAGTATGATCAGACAAAGTCAACATAGCTTTACGGAAGGGTAATTGTGTTTGACAAATTTATTCGCATTTTTTGAGGGTGTAACTAGTAGAGTAGATATAGGGGAACTAGGAGATGTGATATACCTGGATTTTCAAAAGATATTCAATAAGTTACCACACTAAAAGTTAATACACAAGATAAGGGCTATTGGAGTTGGGGGATAATATATTGGCATGGATAGAGGATTGGTTAACGTACAGGTAGCAGACAGTAGGGATAAATGGGGCATTTTCAAGTTGACAAGCTGCGACTAGCGCAGTGCTGGGGCCTCAGCTGTTTACAATCTATATTAATGGCTTACATGAAAAGACCAAGAGCAATGTATCCAAGTTTGCTGATGATACAAAGCTAGGTGGGAATGTGAGCTGTGAGGAGCACACAAATAGACTGCAAAGAGATATAAACAGACAAGTTAATTGAGTGGGCAACAAGGTGACAGGTGGAGTATAATGTAAGAAAGTGTAAGGTCATTCACTTTGATAGAATGAATAAAAAAGAATATTATTTAAAAGGCATAAAACCTCTAAATGTTGATGTTTCAAAGAGCTTGGGTGTACTTGTACAAGGAACACAAAGTTAGTATGCAGGTACAGCTAGCAATTAGGAAGGCAAATGGCATGTTAGCCTTTATTGCAAGAGGATTAGAGAAAAGAATAAGGAAGTCTTGCGACAATTGTACAGGGTTTGTGAGACCACACCTGGGGCTGAATTTTACGTCCCCTCCACCAGCGATTTGTGGATGAGGGAGACCGTAAAATTCTTCGGGATGGTCTTCCCACCGGGCTCCCGTCTGCTCCAACCTCTGCTATTTTACGTTGAGATGAGCGAGGCCTCAGCCGGCCTGCCGGCCCTTGCCCCAACTGAGGCCCTTAAGTGGCCAATTATTGGCCACTTACGGGCTGTTTCCCACCCATCCTCAATTTTCAGGCTGGCAGGAGGGATTCAGGAGCAGAGGTTAAGCCCGAAAAGTTACCCTGTTCATGCCTCAGGAGGAAAGGTGGGGTGGAGGGTGGAGGCACCTCCATCAGCAGCCTCTTTTTAACATCAGGCAAAGGGTCTGGGACCCTGCAGGTGCTCCCTTTCCCCCTTGCCTCTCCACCAACACCCCCAACACCCCTGGGCTTCACCTCTCCATCCTGCCCTGAAACCAGCACAGTTACTTGGTCCTGGGCTCCTGGGGCAGAATTTTACTGTCGGCAGGTGGGGGGCAGGGCCCGCTCACCAACGCGGAATGACGTCGGACGGAATCTCCGATGTCACCCCGCCCCATTTAAATTTTCAGGAAGGCGGGGGCGCAGCAAGATCAACTGCGCGCTCGCCGACCTTTCAATGGCCACTTGAGGCCATTGACAGGATCAATTAAGCAATTAAAGGACTTGCCCATCCAACCTTAAGGTTGGCGGGTTGGCCAGGAGCTCTGGCGGTAACTAGAAAAAACATGAAACCTCATCCAGTGGCGGGATGAGGTTTCATGTAGGGTTTTAAAAATTGTAATAAAGTTGTTCTGTAAATTATGAACATGTCCCAATTTATGTGACATTGCACTTAGCCTCAAGGAGATGAGTGCGCTTTTTCGTGCGCATGCACGAGAGACTGCACTCTTGATTTTAGGGATTCCCGCTCCCGCACATGGAGCACATAGCACTTCCCGGCAGACATCACGCTGGGCGGGCCTTAATTGGCCCGCCCACGTAAAATGGCGGTGCGGCCCCAATCGCTGGCAGCGATCGGCTCCGCGCCCGACCGTGATTCGGTCAGGCCCGCCCGCCCAACAAATAGAAAATTCTGCCCCTGGGATTTAGACTCTGGGGTCTGCTTGCAATCCCATTCCTGTCCTCTGCAGCTTCTGGCGCTGGAGGGACTAGAGGGCTACTGGTCAATCAGATTGGCTGACAACTCGCTGAGTGGGACCTTCTCCTGAGTGAGGGATGGAAGTCCCATCTCCAGCCAATTAACGCTTGTTAGAGCGCTAAATGGCTGCGAGGCAGGCAGTATTGATGTGGATGTGTTCTCCACCAACTTCGCAGATGGCGGGATGGGAAACCCCGCCATTCTAAAAATCCAGGCCCTGGAGTAGTGTGCGCAGTTTTGATCACCATATTTAAGAAAGGATATACTTGCATTGGTGGTAGTGCAGCTAAAATTCACTAGATTGGTTCCTGGGTTGAGAGGCTGAGTAAACTGAGCCTATACTTTCTGGAATTTAGAAGATTGAAAGGTGATCTCATTGAAACATACAAGATTCTGAAGGACTTGACAGGATAGACGATGAAAGATTACTTTCCCGGGCTGGGGAATTTAGAACACAATAAGGGACTCAGAATAAGGGGTCAATAATTTAGGAGAGAAGAGAAATTTCTTCATTCAAAGGGCTGTGAACCTTCAGAATTCTCTACCTCAGAGGGTTGTGGATGCATCATGGTTAAGGCTAAGGTATACAGATTTTTGGTCTCTTAGGGAATCAGGGGATATGGGGAGCAGGCAGGAAAGTGGAGTTAAGACCGATGATCAGCCATGATCGTACTTGAATGGCGGATCGGGCTGGAAGAACCATTTGGTCCACTCCTGCTCCTATTTCTTATGTTCTTGCACTGGATTGGCTAAAAATTGATAAAAAGAGGTCCTAGAAAGGCTGGCTGTACTTCAAGTTGATAAGAGTCACCGGGACTGTATCAGATGCATCCAACGATACCGAGAAAAGTAAGGGTGGAAATTGTGGAGGTACTGGCCATAATCCTCCAAACCTCCTTAAATGTGGGGTGGTGATAGAGGACAGGAGAATTGCAAATGTTACATCATTGTTTAAGAAAAGATGCAAGGGCAGGCTAAGCAACTACAGGCCATTCAGTTTCACCTTGGTGGTGGGAAAGTTTTTGAAAATTAAAAATCCAGGACAAAGTTTAGAGGCATTTTAACAAATGTGGATTAATAAAGGAAAGCTAGAATGAATTGTTACAGGCATATATTGTATAACTAAACTGAGAGTTTTTTGATGAAGGGCGCACAGTTGATGTGGTGTACATGGACTTTCAAAAGGCATTTCATGAAGTGCCATATAACAAGCTCGTCAACAAAGTTGAAGTACATGGAATATAAGGGATAGTGGCAGCGTTGATACAAAGTTGCCTGTGTGACAGGAAACAAAATAGTGGTGGATAGGTGTTTTTTCGGACTGCAGTAAGATATCCATTGAGGTTCCCAAGTGGTCAGTACCAGGACCACTTCTTTTCCTAATCTATTTTAATGACCTACACTTGAACGTTAGGACACAATTTCAAAATCTGCAAACGACACAAAACTCGGAAATGACCCGTGCAGAGAATAAGGATAGTCTTTAAGAGGACATTGGCAGGCTGGTGAAATGGGCAGGTGAAATTTAATGTAGAGATGTGTCAAGTGATTCATATTGACAGGAAGCACAAGGAGAGAAGGTATAAAATAAAAGATGAATCCTAAAAGGGGTGCAGGAACAGGGGGACCTGGGGGCATATGTGCACAAAGCACTGAAGCTGCCAAGACAGAAAGCAGTCACGTAAGGCATGTAGGATTGTAGGCTTTATAAATGGAGGCACAGAATACAAAAGAAGGAAGTTATGGTGGAACCTTTATATAATGCTGGTGCAGCCTCAGCTGGGATCCTACTATAATGCAGTTTGCTAGTGTGGAATTCGATATAATATGGGTCTGTCTTGGGATGCCAAAATTACACTGAAAAGTGATTAAATTAACTTATTTCTCATTAAAGGTTGAGGTTTGTTTATTAAATATCAAATATCAAATAGTGATTTTTAAATCCAAGAGCACAACAATGGCAGCATGAATGACTCCACTAACTATAAAATAGCCAAAGATAAACTTGTCATTTCGTTCTGTGGCATTGGAGATAGATTTTCCTGAAGGTATGAAAGAAAAAAATGCAATTCCCAAATCACCAACCATAAGATTTCTGCAGTGTTATTTATACTGCTGTAATACTCTGTCAATTTAATTGTCCACTCATTAATTCTAAGACAACGTACTCTTTTATAAAAGTTGTATTATTACTTTACTGAATGAGATTGTTGCAAATTTGGTTACTGGAAGCATTCCACAAAGCATTTCCCATCAATTTCCGTTAAATGCACTGTAGCTCAGAAATAGGGTCAGGATAAGACTTACGATAACTGAAAAAGTTCCATCTGAAACAGTTTTAAAGAAATCCATTTTGCAAAAGCTGCCTTATTTTCACTGAAAATTAAAACTTTGAGACTGAACTCCTAGTACACCCATAAAATGTTGAGAGAGCAGCATTTGTCTTGAAAAATACTTAATGGACACTTGTTGCAGTTCTGCATTATTCTGGCTACATGCTTGAGACTTTCAAAGGGTCTTATTACAATGCAGTCTTGAGATATGAAACCCTAAGCCTCGTTACAGTGGGGTCCCAATGTACTATATCCAATTGTGGGCACCACACATCAAGAAAGATGTGAAGGCACTTGAGTGTGTGCAGAAAAGATTGACGAAAATAGATTGGAGAAACTGGGGTTGCTCTTCTTAGAGAAACTTGAGAGATTTGATAGAGGCATGCAAATTCAAGAGGGATCGGGACAGAGGAGAGAGAAACTGTTCCCAATTTAGCGAGAACAAGAGGACACGATTTAAGGTGAATGGCATAAGAATGAAAAGTGACATGAGGAAAAACATTTGCACACTGAGTGGTTAGGATCTGGAATGCGCCGCCTGAAAGTGTGGAGAAGGCAAATTCAAGCGTGACTTTTAAAAGAGAATTCGATAATTATCTGAAGAAAAAAATTGCAGGGCTACAGGAAAAAGGCTGGGGAGTGGGACTAATTGATTTCTTCTTGCAGAGAGCCAGCATGGACATGATGGGCCCAATGACTTCTTTCTGTGTTGTAACTATTTCACGATTCTATTCTATAAACATTTTAGAAAAGTTTTAAAATCACTTAGAGGATGTAGAGAAGAGAAAATGCTCTCAATGAAAACATCAAACACTGTCACTACAGATTTTTACCTCAACTGTCAAAAATCTGATATGTTGCAATATATCATATCATTTTTGTTGCTGAAGCTTATCTCACCTTTCTACAGTAAACGAAGCACATTGCTACTTCACTGCCTGACTGAAAACTAGTCAATTTAATGTCATAGTAATCCAACAACTAAAATATTAACTTCAGGCAACTGATAATTCTGCTGCATTGCGAAGTCTAAATACCTGCTTTGAAGGGGGCGGTTCCTGCGAGACAGGATCCAAGGCCATATACTTTTTCTCCTTCAGGACATTAAGTACATCATAAAGCACACACATCTCTGTCAATGTGCTTCTCAAGTTATTCCTAACGGCATCCCAAGGCCACAGAGAGGGTTGAAACTTCAATATTGCTAAATGTCATAAGAAAACAAACATATTAAAGGAAAAGCTTGTGATTATATAGCACCTTTCACTATCTCAGGGATATCCCAAAATGTTTCATAGTCAATTAAGTGCTTTTGAAGTGTATATACCATTGCAATGTAGGAAATACAACAGACAATTTGCATGCACAAGGTTTAACAAAAAGCAATGTGATAAAAGACCATTTCAACTGTTCTTGTACTTTTGGTCAAGGGATAAATATTGGCTCCTCTGCTCTCTTCAAATAGTGTTGAGATTTTTTACATCCAGCTGGGGGGGGGCAGACAATGGATGTTATATCTCGGCTTAATACTCACAACTGAAACAAGGTACCTGTGACAGTACAGCACTCCCAAAGTACTGAATTTAACTGTTAGCCAGATTATGTGCTCAAATATTTGGAGTGGGGCTCAAATCCCGTGACCTTATGACTCAGAACTGAGAGTATTACCACTGAACCAAAACTAACATCTACCACATAATCAAAGAACTATAGTGTTTTAGCATAGAAAGAGGACATTTGGCCCATCCAGTCTGTCTAGTAATTTTCTGAGTCATACAGTGTAATCCCAATCTCCTTCACCCTTCCCATACCCAAAGAATGATCACAAAGTCCATCATCCCACATCTGCTAATTATTGCAGAGATCAGCTACAAATCTTCAGCCCATTTATGCCAGAACAGAAATAGTCGACCTGATTTAACTCTTATCACTAACAGCATTTTTGATCACAGACAGGCAATAAAAATTTATGCTCAAGGAAGGGTTCACCGTATCTTATAGTAAAAATATTGGATATTTAAATTACATAGTTGCCTGTTGTGTAAAGGGGCAAAAAGGCACCAAAACCCAAGTGGGGATCAGGTTGACCTGTGACAAGCTCCTGCACTGACATCGATTTCGAATGCATATGATCCCACAGGTAAAATTGTTCAAAGGACCTTATAAAAAAAACTTTTGGTGTTACAAAATGTCCATTGCAGGAATTTACCAAAAACTAGCCTTCGGAGGTGAGAGGGGAGCAGGGAGGAGAGAGGGAGTGTGGGGGGTGGCAATGTGGATGAAGGGTGGGGGGGGCAGAGGGGAGGAGGATAAGGGATCCAGAGAGGAGGGAGATCCAGGTGAGGAGGGGGGGAGAGGGAGATCCAGGTGAGGAGGGGGAGAGAGGGAGATCCAGGTGAGGAGGGGGAGGGAGGGAGGGAGATCCAGGTGAGGAGGGGGATGGAGGGAGGGAGATCCAGGTGAGGAGGGGGATGGAGGGAGGGAGATCCAGGTGAGGAGGGGGAGGGAGGGAGGGAGATCCAGGTGAGGAGGGGGAGGGAGGGAGGGAGATCCAGGTGAGGAGGGGGAGGGAGGGAGGGAGATCCAGGTGAGGAGGGGGAGGGAGGGAGGGAGGGAGGGAGGGAGGGAGATCCAGGTGAGGAGGGGGAGGGAGGGAGGGAGGGAGGGAGATCCAGGTGAGGAGGGGGAGGGAGGGAGACCCAGGTGAGGAGGGGGAGGGAGGGAGACCCAGGTGAGGAGGGGGAGGGAGGGAGGGAGATCCAGGTGAGGAGGGGGAGGGAGGGAGGGAGATCCAGGTGAGGAGGGGGAGGGAGGGAGATCCAGGTGAGGAGGGGGAGGGAGGGAGATCCAGGTGAGGAGGGGGAGGGAGGGAGATCCAGGTGAGGAGGGGGGAGGAAGGGAGATCCAGGTGAGGAGGGGGGGAGAGGGAGATCCAGGTGAGGAGGGGGAGGGAGGGAGATCCAGGTGAGGAGGGGGAGGGAGGGAGGGAGATCCAGGTGAGGAGGGGGATGGAGGGAGGGAGATCCAGGTGAGGAGGGGGAGGGAGGGAGGGAGATCCAGGTGAGGAGGGGGAGGGAGGGAGGGAGATCCAGGTGAGGAGGGGGAGGGAGGGAGGGAGATCCAGGTGAGGAGGGGGAGGGAGGGAGGGAGGGAGGGAGATCCAGGTGAGGAGGGGGAGGGAGGGAGACCCAGGTGAGGAGGGGGAGGGAGGGAGGGAGGGAGGGAGGGAGGGAGGGAGATCCAGGTGAGGAGGGGGAGGGAGGGAGACCCAGGTGAGGAGGGGGAGGGAGGGAGACCCAGGTGAGGAGGGGGAGGGAGGGAGGGAGATCCAGGTGAGGAGGGGGAGGGAGGGAGGGAGATCCAGGTGAGGAGGGGGAGGGAGGGAGGGAGATCCAGGTGAGGAGGGGGAGGGAGGGAGGGAGATCCAGGTGAGGAGGGGGAGGGAGGGAGGGAGATCCAGGTGAGGAGGGGGAGGGAGGGAGGGAGATCCAGGTGAGGAGGGGGAGGGAGGGAGGGAGACCCAGGTGAGGAGGGGGAGGGAGGGAGGGAGGGAGGGAGATCCAGGTGAGGAGGGGGAGGGAGGGAGACCCAGGTGAGGAGGGGGAGGGAGGGAGGGAGATCCAGGTGAGGAGGGGGAGGGAGGGAGGGAGATCCAGGTGAGGAGGGGGAGGGGGAGGGAGGGAGATCCAGGTGAGGAGGGGGAGGGAGGGAGATCCAGGTGAGGAGGGGGAGGGAGGGAGATCCAGGTGAGGAGGGGGAGGGAGGGAGATCCAGGTGAGGAGGGGGAGGGAGGGAGATCCAGGTGAGGAGGGGGAGGGAGGGAGATCCAGGTGTGGAGGGGGAGGAAGGGCTCCAGGTCGGGGGCAGTCCATGAAGGGAGGGGATGTGCGGGGTCTGGGGAGTTGGAGAAACGGGGGGGCGCTTTCCGACGGGGAGCCCGGGGCTCTCCAGTTTCCCCCTCACTCACTCTCCTCGTCGTCGCTGTCCTGCTGCCGCTGCGCCCACTCCTCCCCAGCCTCCTGCTCCTCTCCCTCCGAGTCGCTTCGGTTGAAGTCGATTTTCTGCGCCAGTTTGGCCAGATTCTCGGACATGGAGAGCGGCTGGACATAGGCCTCGGTGCCATCTAGAGCCACCTCCTGGACCTGGTTCTCACAGGCCGCCTCGATACTGATGGTAACAGCTGGACCGGCCGCCATGTCTACAACGCAGCTTCCCGGAGCCTGGACACAGAGAGAGACACTGAGATTTCGACTTGGACCCAGATCAAGGTCCTGACCCAGATCAAGGTCCTGACCCAGATCAAGGTCCCAACCCAGAATCCGGGAGCCTGACACGGCGGCTGCAAGCACCGCGCATGCGCGCCGCCCGCACCCGGCCTTCCCGTGACGTCACTGGAATAGTGAAGTCCATTCAAAGTAAAAAAACAACCAAACATCAGGGAAGTCAGTATTATTATTATTATTCATAGCTCTCTGCTGGGTCATTGCTCTCTGAGGCAGAGAATTCCAAAGATTAACCACTCTCAAAAAAGTAATTCCTCATCATCCCCATCATAAATGGGAGACCCCTTATTTTAAAACTGTGCCCTCTAGTACTAAATTCCCCCATGAGGGGAAACATCTTCTCAGCATCTACCCTGTCAAGACCCTTCAAAATGTTGTTAGTTTCCCCCTGGCCTTTTGAGTAGTTCAGGTGGAAGGCTGAAACAACAGTCTTGGCAGTGTTTAGTCAAAGTCTCCATTTTCTGATAAAAGCAAAAAACTGCGGATGCTGGAAATCCAAAACGAAAATAAAAAATGGAAAAACTCAGCAGGTCTGACAGCATCTGCGGAGAGGAATACAGTTAATGTTCCAAGTCTGTATGACTCTTCAACAGAACTATGGAAAAATAGAAAAGAGGTGAAATATAAACTGGTTTAAGGGGGGGGGGGGGGTGGGACAGGTAGAGCTGAATAGAGGGCCAGTGATAGGTGGAGATAACCAAAAGATGTCATAGACAAAAGATGTCATAGACAAAAGGACAAAGGTGTTGAAGGTGGTGATATTATCTAAGGAATGTGCTAATAGGTGACATTAAGGGTAGAAAGCAGGATGAGCAAGGTACAGATAGCCCTAGTGGGGGTGGGGTGGGGGGAAGGGATCGAAATAGGCTAAAAGGTAGAGATAAAACAATGGATGGAAATACATTTAAAAATAATGGAAATAGGTGGGAAAAGAAAAATCTATATAAATTATTGGAAAAAAAGGGGGATTGGAAAGGGCGTGGGGATGGAGGAGAGAGTTCATGATCTAAAATTGTTGAACTCAATATTCAGTCCGGAAGGCTGTAAAGTGCCTAGTCGGAAGATGAGGTGCTGTTCCTCCAGTTTGCGTTGAGCTTCACTGGAACAATGCAGCAGGCCAAGGACGGACATGTGGGCATGAGAGCAGGGTGGAGTGTTGAAATAGCAAGCGCCAGGGAGATCTGGGTCATGCTTGCGGACAGACCAAAGGTGTTCCGCAAAGCAGTCACCCAGTCTGCGTTTGGTCTCTCCAATGTAGAGGAAACCGCATTGGGAGCAGCGAATGCAGTAGACTAAATTGAGGGAAGTGCAAGTGAAATGCTGCTTCGCTTGAAAGGAGTGTTTGGGCCCTTGGACGGTGAGGAGAGGGGAAGTAAAGGGGCAGGTGTTGCACCTTTTGCAGTTGCATGGGAAGGTGCCGTGGGAGGGGGTTGAGGTGTATGGGGTGATGGAGGAGTGGACCAGGGTGTCCCGGAAGGAACGATCCCTGCGGAATGCCGCCAGGGGGTTGAAGGGAAGATGTGTTTGGTAGTGGCATCATGCTGGAGTTGGCGGAAATGGCGGAGGATGATCCTTTGAGTGCGGAGGCTGGTGGGGTGATAAGTGAGGACAAGGGGGACCCTATCATGGTTCTGGGAGGGAGAGGAAGGTATGAGGGCGGATGCGCGGGAGATGGGCCGGACACAGTTGAGGGCCCTGTCAACCATCGTGGGTGGAAAACCTCGGTTAAAGAAGAAGGAAGACATGTCAGAGGAACTGTTTTTGAAAGTGGCATCATCAGAACAGATGCGATGGAGGCGAAGGAACTGAGAGAATGGGATGGAGTCCTTACAGGAATCGGGGTGTGAGGAGCTGTAGTCAAGGTAGCTGTGGGAGTCGGTAGGCTTGTAATGAATATTGGTGGACAGTCTATCATCAGAAATTGAGACAGAGAGGTCAAGGAAGGGAAGGGAAGTGTCAGAGATGGACCATGTGAAAATGATGGAGGGGTGGAAATTGGAAGCAAAATTAATAAATTTTTCCAGGCCCAGATGAGAACATGAAGCAGCACCGAAGCAATCATCGATGTACCGAAGAAAGAGTTGTGGGAGGGGGCCGGAGTAGACTGGAACAAGGAATGTTCCACATACCCCATAAAGAGACAGGCATAACTGGGGCCCATGCGGGTACCCATAGCCACACCTTTTATTTGGAGGAAGTGAGAGGAGATTAAGGAGAAATTGTTCAGTGAGAGAACAAGTTCAGCCAGACGGAGGAGAGTAGTGATGGTTGGGGATTGTTCGGGCCACTGTTCGAGGAAGAAGCGGAGAGCCATCAGACCATCCCGGTGGGGGATGGAGGTGTAGAGGGATTAGACGTCCATAATGAAGAGGAGGCGGTTGGGGCCAGGGAACTGGAAATCGTTCACATGATGTAGGGTGTCAGAGGAATCACAGATGTAGGTGGGAAGGAACTGGACAAGGGGAGAGAGAATGGAGTCAAGATAGCAAGAAATGAGTTCCGTGGGGCAGGAACAGGCTGACACGATCGGTCTGCTGGGACAGTCCTATTTGTGGATTTTGGGTAAGAGGTAGAAGCAGTCCACCCGAGGTTGGGAGACTATGAGGTTGGAAGCTGTGGAAGGAAGATCTCCAGAGGAGATGAGGTCAGTAACAGTCCTGGAAACAATGGCTTGATGTTCAGTGGTGGGGTCATGGTCCAGGGGGAGGTAGGAGGAAGTGTCTGCGAGTTGATGCTCAGCCTCTGCAAGGTAGAGGTCAGTGCGCCAGACAACAACAGCACCACCCTTGTCAGCAGGTTTGATGACAATGTCAGGGTTGGACCTGAGAGAACGGAGTGCACTAAGTTCAGAGAGAGGCAGGTTAGAATGGGTGAGGGGAGCAGAGAAATTGAGACGACTGATGTCATGCCGACAGTTCTCAATGAAAAGATCAAGAGAAGGTAAGAATCCAGAGGGAGGGGTCCAGGTGGAGGGCGAATATTGGAGGTGGGTAAAAGGATCCGTTGAACGGGGAGAGCAGCACCGCCACATCCTTTTTCAAAGCTGCGCGTGCCCCTAGTTTCATTTTATTCTTCGTCTCATCCGACGCCTCAACAAGAAACTTTGTCTCTTTCTTTCAGGTGCAAAGGAACGCAAGCTCCAACAACTCATCAACACCAACGGCCATCCAGGACCCTCCACCCCTGCCTGTCCCTCTGTCCCCATCCCGTCTTCCAATCCCAGCCCGAGCCGTGTATTCACCGTACTCCCTGACTTTCCCCTCTCTGATGCTGAACATTCAGTGCTCAGCAAAGGACTTAGTTTCATACCCTTGCGTCCTCATCTCAATGAATTTTGGGCTCAACACGATGCTGAACTCTTCTTCCGCCGCCTTCGTCTCCGTGCTCACTTCTTTAGGCAGGAGTCCTCTCCCCGTTCAACGGATCCTTTTACCCGCCTCCAATATTCTCCCTCCACCCGGACCCCTCCCTCTGGATTCTTACCTTCTCTTGATCTTTTCATTGAGAACTGTCAGCATGACATCAGTCATCTCAATTTCTCTGCTCCTCTCACCCATTTTAACCTGTCTCTCTCTGAACTTGCTGCACTCCGTTCTCTCAGGTCCAACCCTGACATTGTCATCAAACCCGCTGACAAGGGTGGTGCTGTTGTTGTCTGGCGCACTGAGCTCTACCTCGCAGAGGCTGAGCGTCAACTCGCAGACACTTCCTCCTACCTCCCCCTGGACCATGACCCCACCACTGAACATCAAGCCATTGTTTCCAGGACTGTTACTGACCTGAACTCCTCTGGAGATCTTCCTTCCACAGCTTCCAACCTCATAGTCTCCCAACCTCGAGCGGACCACTTCTACCTCCTACCCAAAATCCACAAATAGGACTGTCCCAGCAGACCGATCGTGTCAGCCTGTTCCTGCCCCACGGAACTCATTTCTTGCTATCTTGACTCCATTCTCTCTCCCCTTGTCCAGTTCCTTCCCACTTACATCTGTGATTCCTCTGACACCCTACATCATGTGAACAATTTCCAGTTCCCTGACCCCAACCGCCTCCTCTTCACCATGGACGTCCAATCCCTCTACACCTCCATCCCCCACCGGGATGGTCTGATGGCTCTCCTTTTCTTCCTCGGACAGAAGCCCGAACAACCCCCATCCACCACTACTCTCCTCCGTCTGGCTGAACTTGTTCTCTCACTGAACAATTTCTCCTTAAACTCCTCTCACTTCCTCCAAATAAAAGGTGTGGCTATGGGTACCCGCATGGGCCCCAGTTATGCCTGTCTCTTTATGGGGTATGTGGAACATTCATTGTTCCAGTCTACTCCGGCCCCCTCCCACAACTCTTTCTCCGGTACATTGATGATTGCTTCGGTGCTGCTTCATGCTCTCGTCTGGACCTGGAAAAATTTATTAATTTTGCTTCCAATTTCCACCCCTCCATCATTTTCACATGGTTCATCTCTGACACTTCCCTTCCCTTCTTTGACCTCTCTGTCTCAATTTCTGGTGATAGACTGTCCACCAATATTCATTACAAGCCTACCGACTCCCACAGCTACCTCGACTACAGCTCCTCACACCCCGATTCCTGTAAGGACTCCATTCCATTCTCTCAGTTCCTTCACCTCCATCGCATCAGTTCTGATGATGCCACTTTCAAAAACAGTTCCTCTGACATGTCTTCCTTCTTCCTTAACCAGGTGTTCCACCCACGGTGGTTGACAGGGCCCTCAACCGTGTCCGGCCCATCTCCCGCGCATCTGCCCTCACACCTTCCTCTCCCTCCCAGAACCATGATAGGGACCCCCTTGTCCTCACTTATCACCCCACCAGCCTCCGCACTCAAAGGATCATCCTCCGCCACTTCCGCCAACTCCAGCATGATGCCCCTACCAAACACATCTTCCGTTCACCCCCCCAGCAGCATTCTGCAGGGATCGTTCCTTCCGGGAAACCCTGGTCCACTCCTCCATCACTCCCTACACCTCAACCCCCTCCTACGGCACCTTCCCATGCAACCGCAGAAGGTGCAACACCTGCCTCTTTCCTTCCCCCCTCCTCACCGTCCAAGGGCCCATACACCCCTTTCAAGTGAAGCCGCATTTCACTTGCACTTCCCTCAATTTAGTCTACTGCATTCGCTGCTCCCAATGCGGTTTCCTCTACATTGGAGAGACCAAACGCAGACTGGGTGACTGCTTTGCGGAACACCTTCGGTCTGTCCGCAAGCATGACCCAGACCTCCCTGTCGCTTGCCATTTCAACCCTCCACCCTGCTCTCATGCCCATATGTCCGTCCTTGGCCTGCTGCATTGTTCCAGTGAAGCTCAACGCAAACTGGAGGAACAGCACCTCATCTTCCGACTAGGCACTTTACAGCCTTCCGGACTGAGTATTGAGTTCAACAAATTTAGATTATGAACTCTCTCCTTCATCCCCACCCCCTTTCCAATCCCCCTTTTTTCCAATAATTTATATAGATTTTTCTTTTCCCACCTATTTCCATTATTTTTAAATGTATTTCCATCCATTGTTTTATCTCTACCTTTTAGCCTATTTCGATCCCCCCCACCAAACTAGGGCTATCTGTACCTTGCTCGTCCTGCTTTCTACCCTTAATGTCACCTATTAGCACATTCCTTAGATAACATCACCACCTTCAACACCTTTTGTCTATGACATCTTTTAGCTATCTCCACCTATCACTGGCCCTCTATCCCGCTCTTCTTGTCCCACCCCCACCGTAAACCACCTTATATTTCATCTCTTTTCTATTTTTCCTTCCTTCTGTTGAAGAGTCATATGGACTTGAAACGTTAACTGTGTTCCTCTCTGCAGATGCTGTTAGACCTGCTGAATTTTTCCAGGTATTTTTATTTTTGTTCTCCATTTTCTGAAGTAGGCTTTCAGAAATCATAGATCTTGAATGAGTGTTTTCTCAATGTCCTGAAGTTCATTAACCTGGAAAGCCAGGGCCACGCCATGAGCATATGCAAAGATCCATGACTTTGTGGATGGGAGGTAACTGATATACATGTTGAAGAGATTGATCCCTGCTGGAGCCTGTTGTTGGTTATCTGTGAGAGGTTGATTTGATACCCAATGTGAACACCGAATGGTCGGCTGCTGAGGGAACTCGGAGGGAATGTGAACAAGCCAACTTCACATCAGGGAACCCAGTGAATGTGAACAAACCAACTCAATATCAGGGAACCCTGTGAATGTGAATTAAACCACTCTAACACCAGCAAAATCAGTGAATAAGAATGAAATAGTCATTTGGTAGTACAGAACTTGAGTATTGCTGAAAGAAGAGACATGTCAAAGCTTTTCTTCTTGCACTCATCAGGGCACTTTGCTAGAATACCAATACAAGGGGAAAACAAGAAGTTATACTGTATGAGAAGAAAGTGCTGATTGGTTGGCAAGTGGGGAGGGCACAAAGAGGTTGCAAAGAGATATAAACAGGTTAAGTGAGTGGGCAACAAAATGGCAGATGGGGTTATTCATTTTGGTCGTAAGAACAGAAAAGCAAAATATTTTTTAAAAGGTGTGAAACTTGTAAATGCTGATGTTCAGAGAGACATTAGTGTGCTCATACAAGGAATGCAGAAAGTTAGCATGCAGGTACTGCAAGCAATTAGGAAGGCAATTGGCATGTTGGCTTTTATTGCAAAGAAATTGGGAGTATTGGCATAAAGAAGTCTTGCTACAATTGTACAGGGATGTGGTGAGACCACGCAGAATACTGGGTGCAATTTTGGTCTCCATATTTAAGGAAGAATATGTTTGCATTGAAGGTGGTACAGCGAATGTTCACTGGGATGAGGTGGTTGTCTTATGTTGATAGCTGAATAAATTGGGTCTATATTCTCTGGAGTTTAGAAGAATGAGAGGCAATCTCATTGAAATGTGCAAGATTCTGAAGGAGCTTGATAGGGTTGAAGGTGAGAATTTGTTTCTGCTGGTTGAGAAATTTAAAACACAGGGGCGCAGTCTCAGGATAAGGAGCCAATCATTTAGGACTGAGATGAGGAGAAATTACTTCACTCAAAGGGTTGTGAATCTTTGGGACTCTGTACCCCAGAGGGTTGTGGATGCTCTATCATTGAATACATTTAAGGTTGAGGTAGACAGATCACTGGTCTCTCAGGGAATCAAGGTATAAGGGGAGTGAGTGGGAAAGTGGAGTTCAAGATCAGCCATGATTGTATTGAATGGTGAAGGCTTGAGCTGCCATATGGCCTACTCCTGCTCCTATTTCTTGTGTTTGCACTGTGATTATGTGGTTCAAGAACTTAGTGTTATTGTCCAGGAAGCTTCTCAAAGTCCTATACATCAATCTTCACCTTCAAGTGTTCCTTCACTCACACCTTTGCATGCATTGATTCCACAGAAAGCTTCACTTTAAGTATTTTTGTTTCTTCCATCCAACCATCCTCCCCCATTATGGTCTGCATAATGACACTTGATTTGGATTGCACCTAGTGTCAGGCAGCCTCTGTAATACACATAGCAAGGCAAAGCATGAGGAAAGATCTGCCTGGGCCATTACTGGCAGCCTTGTCAGAACTACATTGCAAATGCCATCATTCACAGTCTCCCTGCCCTGCATTAGTCCATAGATAGCTACCTGAGGGACAGCAAACAAGTGATTAAGAGCAGTGTGGCCAATAGAATCTGTGGCATTGGAGGTGAGTTTTTTAGGGGGCGGGGGTGTGGGGAGGTGTGTGAAGCAACAGGACTCAGATTCCACATGTCAACTTTTAAGGAGAATGCTTGCAGAGCATTCTGTATGGGTGGTCTCTTAAAACATTGTGCAGATGGTAGGTTATGTGCAAGAATTCAAGGCCAGCATTCACTCCCAAATGGACATGCTGCAGGTCACTCAAGCATGTAGCAGCCCCAGGCTGACTCAAAGCAAACACTCTTATTTGTTAAGGTAGGTAGAACTGCCTTTGTATAGCACCTTACATGTCCCCAGCATGTCCCTAAACACTTCACAGCCTATGAAGTACTTTTGAAGTATAGTCACTGTTTTAATGTCAGAAAACACAGCAGCCAATTTGCAGAGAGCAAAGATTCACAAATACCAATGAGATAAATGACCAGATAATCTGTTTTAGTGATGTTGTTTATAGACTAAGGGCCAGATTTTCATGCCTCCATCTATGTCAGAATGGTGGAGGGTGAGATTCAAAACTGATGGAAGGGACCTGATTCCAGGATTCCTGCCCCCATTCCCAGAAAGTGGGATGTTTAAGGATGCTGGCTAAGGTGCGGGTGGTGAGCCTGCCACAACACTCCAGCCCTTGCCGGCTCCATTTCGGGGTGGGGTGGGGGCAGTGCATTTTGGATCCACTGCTACTTCCATGGATTCAGGCCCATTGTCAGGGGCTCAGAAGAGTTGTGAAACATGGAGAAAGCCTAGTCTGGAGTTGGGAACCTTTTGACAAGTAAGTTCAAAAGATGCTGACAACCTCCCAGCATAATGTAATGATGTATGCTAAGTTAAATATGTTTTAATACAGTAATTAATGATAGGTCTTTGTTTGAAAAAGGTAAGTGCCCATTAAATTGACCAGAATTATGAAAGTTTTCAGATGCATTAGATTACTTCACCCACAGATAAAGTGCTCTTCTGCATTCAACAGTATTGAGATTAAGACTTCAATGTTTCACTTGGACCATGTGATCTAATCTTTTCTTTGATTGACATTCTAGGCATCTGTTGCACCTCTGAGATAGATGAACAGATGACTGTCTTCTTTTGATTGACACTCTAGCTGTCTGTTACATTTTGTGAAGAAATGCAACAGATCTGTTTCACTACTTCACAGGTTTTAATGTATTCAGCTCTGGAGGTTTTGTTGTTACAGCTGTCCAATGGAATCACTTTGAATGCTTGGCTGAGCTCCAAACCCCACTAGTGGATTCAGTTGAGCAGGAGTTGTTAATGAAGCTGTCAAAGGTAATATGAGCTTTGTTTATTTTGCCAATTTTATTAGCACTTAAGAGGATTAAGTTTTCTTTCCAAGTGGAATTTGAATGGCTGCACATTTGTTTAACAGTTTTATGAGCTCCTAAGAGGACCAGGGTTTCTTGAAGAAGTTTTTGAATGGCTGTTTGTTTATTTTGACAGTTTCATGAGCATCTCAAAGCCATCCCAATGTTATTGTAGGAATCATAAATTCTGTCTGTGGTGGATACTGGGTAAATGAGCATTGTGTATATGAGGAGGCATGGGGGTATATAGGGGGCATGGGGAATATAGAAGGGGTATGGGGGATATAAGGGGGGGATGGGAGGTGCGTGGCAGTGCTGGTTGAGGGCTAGGGTGCTTAACAATCATGTACAGAACTGGACCAAAGTCCCAGTGAACCAAGGGGACCTTTTAACCTGCCTACCTTAGCATCTGCTCGCCTCTGTTCCCACTTTGGGCCTGTTTATGGAGGTGGTAGCTCCGACTCCAGTCCATCCCCACAATAAAAATAGTGTGGGCGGAAACTACTAGTCAGGAGTTGGGATTGTGATATTGGAAAATGACCTGACTCACGCTTCCCACCTCAAGGGTGAAAATCTGCTCTTAAATATTGGCCAGCACAACTGGAGAACTCCAATGTTATTCCATTAATGCCATGGTATTTTAATGACCAACTGAGAAAGAAGTCCAGTTCCCAGTTTAGTATCCCATCTTAAAGACAGCATCTCAGACAATGTAGCACTCCTCCAGTACTGCATTGAAGTGTCAGCTGAAATTACATGTTAATTTCGAGTGAAGCTTGAACCAACTCAAAGATAAGTGTGTCACTGCTGGGCCAAGACTGACAGAACTACCTTCTGCCATACATAGTCAGACTGCTGCCATGCAGGCCTGAAATGTTAGATTGGAAAGAGTCATCTATTCTAGCTTCTAATGGTTGCAGGCCATTGCTTATCTGATTGTTATCATTAGGCCTGCTTTTCCACTGATCAATGGCTATTTGGAGAAAGTTCTTAAAACTAGTGCGATTGTATACTACACTCATGAAACAATAGGGAGGTCTTGTAACGCAATGGTAGTGTCCCTACTTCTTGGCCAGAGGCTTTGGTTCGAGTCCCACTTCAGAACTTGATGGCTAGGGCAGGTGCATTCATAACCTGGCCAAACAGGTTGATCATTAGCCAGTAAATCCTTCCAATATACCTGATGGCAGATCGTGAGAGCAGGAGTGTTCCCTGGTCAGCCAAACTGCAGAAGGCAATGGCAAACCACTGCAGTTGCCAAGCATAATCATGGAGCAATCCAATGAAAGTCCACGTTTGCCAACGTCATCTGAGGGCATGGTATGAAGAGGAGGAAGAGGAGGACTCATGAAACTGCTGTATCTCAGGAGAATAGTACATCCACCAGCCCTTCAGGTGCCTAGACAAGTGACAGGAAAAAGGGAGAGCCAGGATGTTTATGCAACAGCACAAGAATTGCAGGCTGCAGCTGGTTAATTCCAGAGCTTAGCTACCAATAGACAAAGGCCTCCCTAGTGCTAAGAGATTTCTATTAGAACACGAAACTAGGCAGCTCATGCACAGCTAGCATTCAGATTAGTACCTAGGAATACCGGATGAAGAGTTCCAGTATCATGTACTGGTATCTAATAGAAGAATAATGGTAAGAGGCATTTGGCACACAGAGCACAGTAAGTAAAAGTTACGCATACAGTGAAATTACATGTGCAAATGCTGTTTTGGCAAGGGTTGGAGGGTGGCTTCAGTGAGATGAAAGGCATAGGAGCAGAGTTCATTCACGTGCTTGGGCATCACAGGATTTATATGACACATAGCTATTGCTACTTCTTTCCAGAGTATACAAATTCATCCAGGAGCTATGCTTGCAGGATCTACACTTTACTCGGAAAGCCATGAGTTGTGACATGTGCTACTACATAACCAGAAGTCATTGCAAAATGACTGACATCTGGAAGCATAGGGTCAGGCTTGCAAATGAACGGAGGTGTCCTGTAAAGTGATTACACAGTCTGCATTTGGTGTCCCAAATGTAGAGCAGACCACATTGAGCAGCAAATAAAGTGTACTAAATTGAAAGAAGTACACGTAAATCGCCGTTTCACCAAGAAAGAGTGTTCAGGGCCTTGGACGGTGAGGAGAGAGAGGGTAAAAGAGCAGGTGTTGCTGTTAGGGTGGAAGGTAAGTTTAAAGGGAACCCTATTCTGGCTCTGCAAGGCAAGGGATAGGGTTAGAGCAGGCGTGCAACAAATGGGACAGACACACTCGAGGGCCCTGTCGACCATGGTGGGGGGAATGCTCAGCTGAAGAGAAAGGAAGACTTGTCAGAAGCATTGCTATGGAAGGGTGTATCATCAGAATGAATACGATGGAGATGGAGAGACTGCAAAAATAGAATGGAGGCCTTACAGGTAACAGGGTGTGAGGAAGCGTAGTCAGGCTAGCTGTGGGAGTTAGTGGGCTTAGTCAATATTTGTTGATAGCCTGTCTCCATTTCTGGGGACAGGCTGAGAAGTCAAGGAAGGGAAGAGAAGAGTCTAAGGTGGACCATGTGAAGGTGAGAGAAGGGTAAAAATTCAAAGCAAAGTTGATGGACTTTTCCAGTTCAGGGCAAGAGCAGGAAGCGGCACCAATACAGTATTCGATGCACTGGAAAAAAAGGTGAGGTATGGGGCCTGAGTGGGACTGGAACAAACAATGTTCCATATATCCCACAAAAAGACAAGCATAATTCAGACCCATGCAGGTACCCATAGCAACACCTTTTTATTTAGAGGAAGTAAGTGGAGTTAAAGGATAAGTTGTTCACTGTGAGAACCAAGTTCATCCAAGTGGAGGAGGGTAGTGGTGGATGGAGGCCATCCTAGTGGGAGATGGAGGTGTAGAATGATTGGGTATCCATGGTGAAGAGGAGATGGTTAGGGCCAGGAAATTGGAAACTCTTAAAATGATGGAGGGCACCGGAAGAGGCATGAATGTCAGTGAGAGAAGACCGAACTAGGAGAGAAAATGTAGTCAAGATAGGAAGAAATAAAGTCAGTGGGGCAGCGGTAAGCTGAAACAAGAGGTCTACCAGGGCAGTCCCGTTTGTGAATCTGGGAAAGGAGGTAGAAGCGGGCTGTTCAGGGTTGGGAGCCATGGAGGAAATGTCTCCAGATGATATGAGGTCAGTGACAGTCCTAGAAGCAATAGCTTGATTTTCAGTGAAGGGGTCAAGGTCCATGGGCAGTTGGGAGGAAGTATCAGAGTTGGCACTCTGTCTCTCTACACGATAAAAGTCAGTTCATCAGACAATAACAGCTCCACCCTTGTCAGCAGGTTTGCTAACTTTAGGGTTGGATCTGAGAAGCAGAGTGCAGTAGGTTTAGAGGGAGATAGAGTGAGTGAAGGGGGTGGAAAAATTGTGAATACCGATGTCAGCTGGCAGTTTTCAATGAAAAGATCAATGAGAGTAAGAGACCAAAAGGAGGGGTCCGTGTGGAGGGTGAATATTTGAGATGGGTAAAAAGGTCTGCTCTTCAGGAGGGGGTGGGTGACGGGGGTCAAAGTAGTGGGTGTGGAGGAAATGGAAGAGCTCAGCATCATGTCAAGCTCAAAATTCATTAAGGTGGGAACACAAGGGGATGAAACTGAGATTTTTGTTAAGGACATATTGTTCAGGGTCAGGGAAGAGAAGGTTAGAGGTTATTGTGAATCCACAGCAAGGGGTGAGATTAGAAGAAGGGATGGGGTCAGGCAGAAGTGAAAGGGAAAAAGATCTAAAGGGATGTTGGTACCAATAAACTTTTGAAGCTCACAATCTTTCATATCTGAAAGGAAAAATTGTACTGTTGATGCAGTGGATGAGGCAAAGGATGAAATGAAACTGCAGGCCAGGACAGCTTTGAGACAGTGAGATGGTAATGCTGACAGAGGTTGAAAGTATGCATGTGGTGGCACATGGCATTGAGTGTGGATGTTAGAATGCCTTGAGAACGTTGATTCAAAGAATGCAGAATATCTAGGAGATACCTGTAATCATGGGTAGTTCCCAAACATGAAGGTTGAAATTTTTGTTCAAATCCAAGTAGAATAAGTCCGAGCCAGAGACAGTTGCTGAGGCAGGAGATGTGGCTGCAAAAGCAAATTTTAATAGATAGCTGAGCAAACACATGAGAAATAGAAAGCAAAAGGTGATGAAGATAAAAGGTGAACAGAAATCTCATTGGAGAGAAGAGCAGAACTTCTTCAAGGTGGGAATACCTGGAGGACAAATGGCAGTGAATTAAACACAAATACAACATACTGCCACTGCAGGAAATCTGAAATAAAAACAGAAAATGCTCAATAGGTCAGGCAGCAACTGTGGAGTGAGAAAGTGTTAACATTCCAGATCAATAACCTTTCATCAGGAGAGGTAAAAGTTATTAATGTAATAGGATTAAATGCAAGTAAAATGGGGGAGAGTAGGAAATGAAAAAAGGAAAGGGCTACCACCCCGCCACCCCTCATGATCCGTCTGCTTCTGCCCCCACCAAAATCAGACCCTCTAGATCTACTTGCTCTCAGCTCAGCTTGGTTGTGGCATTGTGTTGCTGTAGGAGTTCATGTCAGACAGGCCTCTGGCCTGTCAATTAGGCTGGATGTGGGCAGGAAACTACAAAAAAAATGATTGAAAGATGTCCTGCAGTTAAAAATTGCAGGATGTTCGGGAAACAATACCTGTGGGTTTACAATCCTCAAATCAAAGACGCATGGAGTCATTATGGCATAGAAAGCCTTTTAGCCCATTTAGTACATGCCGGCTATTTGTAGAGCAATCCAGTCAGTCGCATTGCCCCGCTCTATCACCGTAGCCCTGCAAGTTTATTTCACTCAAGTACCCAACTAGTTTCCTTTTGAAATCTTTGATTGCCTCCACGTCCACCACACTCATAGATAGCAATTTCCTGTTCATTACCACTCACTGCGTTAAAAAGACTTTCCTCACATCCTCCCTGTATCACTTGCCCAAAGCTTACCCCTGAAAGAAATGTGCCTCCAATCTAAAATCCAGACCAAAGCTATAGAGGTAGTCACAATGGAGTTCTCAATGTGTCCTCTGTAGAATAGGCGAGTGGACAAACAAATGCAAGTCTCGCTGCAGAAGACAGAAAGGCGGACGATGAAGTAGTATTCAGTATGTAAGGTCCCCTTACTTGAGGAAGGATGTAGTTGCACTGGAGGCAGTTCAGAGGAGGTTCACTAGATTGATTCGAGAGATGTGGGGCTTGTCTTATGAGGAAAGATTGAGCAGTTTAGGCCTATAGTCGCTAGAGTTTAGAAGGATGAAAGGAGATCTAATAGAGATATATAAGATGCTAAAGGGGATAGACAAAGTAGATGTGGAGTGGTTGTTTCCCCTTCTGGGGCATTCTAGAATGAGAGGCCATAGTTTTGGGTAAGGGGTGGTAGATTTAAATCAGAGATGAGGAGAAATTACTTTTCTCAAAAGGTCATGAATCTGTGGAATTCACTACCTCAGAGTGCAGTGGATGCCGGGACGCTGAATAAATTTGAGGAGATAGACAGATTTTTAATTAGTAATGGGTTGAAAGGTTTTGGGGAGAGAGAGGGCAGGAAATTGGAGTTGAGGCCAAAATGAGATCAGCCATGATCGTAATGAATGGCAGGGCAGGCTCGAGGGGCTGAATTGCCTACTCCTGCTCCTAGTTCTTATGTTATGGACATGGATGGTTCCCTCTTAGCCCACCGTTCAACTGATCGCAGATAGATGTGTTTGAAAAGGAAAGTGTGTTTTAATCCCCTGAGTGTTGTGACTCCCAAGAACAGACAAAAAGACACGTTTTCTCATAAGTTAAAAAAGTGAAGAATACATGTTTATTTTCTTAACACCTGAACATATTTGCAACAGCAGCCATTCACAAGCGCGCACACACAAGAAAAGATAACTACAAAAGAGGCAGCATGTACTTAGGTTTTTAAAACATCCAAAAAATCACTGTTGTACTTGAGTCTTTCGAGATGGAAGCTTGAAATGTTGCAGGCTGGGTAATTCCCTTTGGTTCACTGAAGAAATGGAGGTTGAAAGTTTCTGGTGATGTATTCATAGTGGTTTACTACTTGCAGCAGCAGGTTTCTGGCTTTGTTCCATTCGAGCTTCTGTTGCAAAGATCTGACGTGGTTCTTCAAATCAGTAGGTAAAATGGCTAGCTCCACTTCTCTGCCTGTTAGTGGACTTTAGGTAGGGTCCTTCCTTTGCTGGGTAGGATCCCTTCCCTCTGACTCTGTCTTCCAGACTGACTGATAGCAGGCTGCTCTCAAAATGTGCATTAATAAAAGTTCCTGACCACAAGCTGGTTTCTGTCAGGTGACCATAGTATCTGTTTTCCCATTGTCCACACAAATGGTTCCTGATGACTTGAGTATTGACAGACAAAAGGGTTTGAGTTTCAGCCATTTGTGTATCCATGTGATTGGATGAGGAGAACTCATTCTTTATGTGGAATTCCATTCTGCAGCCAATAAGTTTGTGGGGTCATTGTGCACTAGTTTCCGTAGGTATTTGGACAAAAGCAGCTGTTAAATCCACAGGAAAGATCTTTTGCATTTTAATGCACTCTCAAATGGCCCAAAATGGTAGTTTATATTTTAATGTCCTGACCAGACAAATGGGCTAACTTCCAGCCTTGGGTAGTTTCATGTACATTGGCAGACAAGGAAGGTCACCTGACCTCTCAACTATATCTTGTTTCAATGCAGATTGCCCATACTCCATGTTTTTAAAAGCAGTGTCCATTTTTCCATAGGTTTGTGGGTATAACTGCAAGGGTGTGATAAATAAATCCTAAGGCAGATATTTATTTTAACGGACTCACACGAAGCGGAGAGGTCAGTAGTGGATCAGGAACCCATTTGATCTGTCAGCTCTAACTCAGCCACTGCATTGACATTTGCAACCAGAAAGGATGAGCAGTATGACATGGCAAATCTGTCAAATGAAGGAATTCTAGTTAAAGGATCCTGCAGAAGTCAGAATGGTTGAACTGTTACATTGATTCCTGTGGCTTCAGCAATCACAGGAATGGAAAGGAGACATAGGAACATAGGTGGGTTAGGAGTAGGCCATTCGGCCCTTTAAGCGTGCTCCACCATTTAACTGGATAATAGCTGATCATCTACTTCAACTATTTTTTCACATTATCCTATCATCCCTTGATGTCATTGGTATTTGGAAATCTATCGACCTCTGCTTGGAACATACTCAATGACTGAGCCTCCACAATCCCCTGGGATAGAGAATTGAAAAGATTTACCACCCTCTGGACTGAAGAAATTCCTCCTCAGCTCAGCCCTAAATGGCCTATCCCTTAATCTGAGACAGTGTCCTGTGGCTCTAGACCCCCACAGCCAAGGGAACATCCTGCATCTAAACTGTCGAGCCCTGTAACAATTTTACACACTTCAATGAGGCCACCTCTCATTCTTCTAAATATTAGAGAATACAGACCCAGTTTCCTCAGTGTCTCCTCATAAGACAATCTGCCAGTATATGGCCAGTTTTTCCTACCTTAGGTAAGGAGACCAAAACTGCACACAATACTCCATGTGTGGTCTTACCAAGGCTCTATACAACTGCAGCAAGGCTTCCTTACTCTTGTACTCAAATCCCTTTGCAATAAAGGCTAACATACCATTTGCCATCCTAATTCCTTGCTGAAACTACATGTTAGCTTTCAGTGACTCATGAATAAGTACACCCAAATCTCTTTGGACATCAACACTTCTCACTTTGCCCCATTCAAAAAATACTCTGCATTTCTGTTTTTTCTACCAAAGTGGATAACTTCATATTTTTCCATATTGTATTCCATCTGCCATGTTGTTGCCCACTTACTTGGTCTGCCTAAATCACTTTGCATCCTTCTCACAACTCATTCCCATCAAGTTGTGCCCTCAGCAAACTTGGAAATATTACATTTGGTGCCCACATCCAAATGATTGATATAGATTGAATAGCTGGGGCCCAAGCACTGATCCTTGTGGTACTCTCCATTAGTCACAGCCTGCCAACCTGAGAATGATCCATTTATCCCTGCTGTTTTCTGTCTGTTAACCAATCTTCAATCCATGCCAGTACATTTCCCCCACTTCCATGAGCTCTAATATTGTTTACTAACCTCCTGTGGGTGACCTTATCCAAAGCCTTCTGAAAATCCGAATACACCAGATCCACTGGTTCTCCCTTATCTATTCTGCTCGTAACATTCTCAAAGAACTCCAACAGGTTTGTCAAAATTGATTTCCCTTTCATAAATCTATGTTGACCCTGCCAATCTCATCACTATTTAAGTGTCCAGTTATCACATTCTTCACAATAGATTCTAGCATTTTCCCTACTACTGATGACAGGCTAACACGTTTGTAGTTCCCTCTTCTTAATTAGTAGGGTTACATTTGCTATCTTCCAATCTGCAAGGCACCATTCCAGAATCTATACACTTTTGAAAGATGACCTGGGAATGTTGGCCCCGGTATTTGAGGGACTGATTTTTGCCAAGTACAGGAGGAAAAGGCCAGCCTCTCAAGGATGAAAGTGGCTGAGGGAGTAAGCAGCAGGAGTGTGGTCCCTTGAACCCAGGAACAATGCCCAAAGAAATTAAAGGGCTTCAGGAGGGCAGGAAAGGTGAGTGGCATAACTCTTTCAGGGGCCAACACCCACACCATTCACAACACACCTTGCAGCTCCACATATTCCTCCCTCTTGAGGCATTTCCTCACATTCCCACCTAAATAGCCAACATTCACATTCACCCTAAAATTTGAGGTATGGGTGTAAAATAGTACAAAGTCAGTTTCTCAAAATGTTGCCCTTCACACAACCCATTTCTCAGACTTATAGCTCTATTTTCTTTCCTTGCAGGAGTACAGAACTCCAAGGAGAGTACAGAGCTTCCTTTTTGGCCACTGTCAATATATGCCCACCTGGTTCACTGAGGAAGAGGTCTTGTTCCAGGGCCGTGTCCTAGGCCTAACCATCTTCAGCTGCTTTATTAATGACTTTCCTTCCAACAGATTCAGAAGTGGGGATGTTTGCTGATGATTGCAAAGTGTTAAGTACCACTCATAACTTCTCAGTTAATGAAGCAGCTGGTGTCCATATGCAGTAGGATCTGGACAATATTCAGGATTGGGCTGATAAGTGGCAAGTAACATTTGCGCTGACCATATCCAATAAGAGAGAATGTAACCATCTCCCATTAATGGCATTAACATTGCTGAACCTGCCACCATCAACATCCTGGGACTGACCATTGACCAGAAACTTAACTGAGCTAGCCATATAAATACTGTGGCTACGAGGTCAGGTCAGAGGCTGCGAATTCTGTGGTGAATAACTCACCTCCTGAGTCCCCAAAGCCAGTCCAAAATCTACAAGGCTCCAGTGATAAGTGTGATGGAGAGCTTTCCACTTGCCTGGATGAGTGCAGCTACTGCACCCAAGAAGCTTGACACCATCCAGGACAAAGCAGCCATCCACCACCTTAAACATTCACTTACTGCAACACTGCAAAGTGGCTACGGTGTATCATCTACAAGAAGCACTGCAGAAACTTGCCAAGTCTCCTTAAACAGCACCTTCCACAACATCCACCATCTAGAAGGGCAGCAGATGCATCAGAACACCACTGCCTGCATGCTCCCCTCCAAGTCACAGCATCATAACTTGGAACTATAATCGCTGTTCCTTGACTATTGCTGGGTCAACATCCTGGAACTCCCTAACATAATACTGTGGGTGTACTACACTAGATGGAATACAGTGCTTTAAGTTGGCTCACCAGCACCTTCTCAAGAGAAATTAGGGATGGACAATGAATGCTAGCTTTGCCAAAGATGCTTATATTGCATGAACAAATAAAATAGCTGCAGACGTCATCAGTGACTTGCTGTGAAAGTCTGAGCATCCTGAGTCACAGGTTCTCACACATATCCAGAGTGCTCATCTTCTACCTGTAGATCCCATGTTAGAAGCCTCGTTTCCTTCAAGTTGGATCTCTGTGCCCAACCCCTCTATCCTATGGAACAATATGTGCCTGAGAAGGCAGTTGGTGTTGCTCTTGGTGCTTTTGCTCCTCTCCTTCCTCAAAGGCATAAGGTAGAACTGCATAGCTATTCCCATGCCATGTTGAAGGCCAAGAGCAGAAAAGTGTAGATCAAGGTGACTGAAGTCTAAGATGGGTGGGAACTGACTTCCAAATAGTTGGAAATCACCTACCAAGCAATAAGAGCACACTTTTCAAAAGTTCTGTGAGCACCAACCTATCACGTAGGCATGGCTGCAGCTATTCAGTTTTGTTGTTCAAAGACCTCCCAACATGTCAGTTTCACAGAAGCAGCATTCCCTGCTGTGCTCCTGCCTGGTTAACCTGGCTAGTTCCACACAGCTCAAGAGGCCTGTGTAGCAGATCTTAAATCGAAAATGCTGGGTACGTCTTCAATTAATTACTTACATGGCAGCTCCAGAGGTTCCCAATCATTTGCAAACCGACCTGAGGTAAATTCGGAACTGAGCAGATCATGTTGAGTTCCTGACCTGCTGCCTGTAGCTTAGCCTGCCTCCCCTTGATTGTTGATCATTACTTAACAATGAGTCAGCCATTTTCAGATATATTGTATTATTAATTTATTTTTAATTATAAAAAGGTGGTATATTTTTGCAGAAGGCAAAAGCAAACCACTGCAGTACTTTGCCAAGCTTAATCATGAATAATCCAATGGAAGTCCATGGTCGTTAATGTCCTCTTGGGGCATGGTTCCTGAAGAAGTGTATTTTTAGAAGGAATACACATTTGAAATTAAGGATCTCAACCAGAAGGTTGGTCTTTTCTAAATTTTTTATTCTTTCACAGGATGTGGGCGTTGCTAGGAAGGACAGCATTTGTTGCCTATCCTTAATTGCCCTGGAGCTGAATGGCTTGCTAGGCCATTTCAGAGGGCAGTTAAGAGTCAACCACATTGCTGAGGTTGTCACAGTTATTCCACAAATATTCTAAGTGCAGCCAAAAGCTTTTAAAATTAGAACCACTGGTGTCATTTTTTAAAATCTCTAAACTAATCTAAAGCAGTCAGGCAATCCAGCACAAATGCTAGTTTTATTTGTGGCATATTATCTAAGAATTAGTATGTTTGGACACACTGTACAAATTCACAATGTAGTATTTGATATTAGGTATGATTTCTCCTATTTGCATTATTACACCAGAATGCTAACCAATAGTTGGTACAATGGAAAAGCTTCCATGTAAAAAACTAATAATATTGTGGATGAGGTACAAACTTGAACAAAAGATAACATTTATTGAGTGATTCAATTGAAGAAACTAATTTTCCAATTTGTATATAGTGATAAGTATTTTTATAAAAATTGTATTAATTTAGCCTATAAAATGGATAAATATGAAATTTATTTTATAAATTCTTACTAATATAATAAAACTAATACAAAATTTACAAAAAAATGAGAAACCATCTAAAATTCTAATCACCATTTACAGATATCTTCATCGGATGGAGCTTAAAATAAAAAATTACAAATAAGGTATTTATAATAAAATAGCATTAAACAACAGACCACTCAGAGAAGTTTATACATTAATACAAATATTTGGATAAGGTTGTAGGCTGTTCTTGATTGATTCATAGATCGTACAGCATCACTGGTGCATTTTTTTAGCTCTTAGTTTTTCCAAAGTTTTCTAGGGGAAAACAGAAACACAGCTTTCAGTAGTTTCATACATAAGTTTAAAAACTGGCCCTAGTAATCACAGTGAATGCACGTTAAATGTTTTGAAAGACTATTCCACCACATGATGAACCTGTATCGAACATGTATTTTATGTATTCCTTTAGTGTGACCAAAAGATATATCTGATTAACAGATGGGAGGTATTGATGTAACCTCATATGTACCTTGACTCATTGGCAAAGATACTATTAAGCTTTACAAAATCATTAGGTATGCATGGAAGGAGGAAGCATTTTACCCTTACTGCTGTGCTAGAAATTTCACAATTTGTTAAATGCATTAACTACAGCCAAAAGTGAGTTGAGGTGAGAGATCAAGGCAACATTTGACTGACCATCAAGGAACTGCTCGCCGACGTGTAAAATGATGCGGGATGACGTCGGGTGGAGCTCCTGACGTCACCCCGCGTCATTTCCATTTTCGGGTCGGCAGGGCTGCAGCTGAGTCAGCTGTGCGCCTGCCGATCTGTCAACGGCCTTTGAGGCCATTAATAAAACAATTTAGGTAATTGACAGAGCTGCCCGTCCAAGCTTAGGGTTGGCAGGCAGGCTGGGAGCCCGGGCGGGCTTAAGAAAAAGCATGAAACCTCATCCACGCGCAGGATAAGGTTTCATGAGGGTTTTAAAATATTTAATAAAGGTTTGGGTTAAAGTGATGGGCATGTCCCAACTCATATGAGTGTCACATGAGGGGACATGTCAGGGAAATTTTTAAAAAATATTTACCTTACAAGTTTTAATTCCGAGTTGATCTCCCTGAGGCAGCACTTAGCCTCAGGGAGATCAGTGCGCTCTTTTGCGCGCATGCACGAAAGAGCGCACTCCGTGCTGAGGGAATCCCACCCCACCCCCACACAGAGAGCACATAGCGCTTCCTGGCGGATGTCACGCTGGGCGGGCCTTAATTGGCCCGCCCACTTAAAATGGCAGTACACCCCCAATTGGGGGGCACCAATCGGAGACGCGCATGCCCGCTCCTACACTTCCCCGCCCAACGGGGGTGAAAATTTTTCCCTATATCACCATTCCTTCAACATTGCTGGGTCAAAATCCTGGAACTCCTTTCCAATAGCACTGTTGGTGTACCTATACCAGATGGACTGCAGCAATTCAAAAGAGCAGCTCACACCACCTTCTGGAGGGCAATTAGAGATGGGCAATAAATGCTCGCAATGTCAGTGATGTTCACATCCCATGAAAGAATAAAAAAAGTAACAGGTTGTTCAGCTGCCGCAAGATGAGAAACTGTCCATACTCACAATAGGGGCCACAGGACTATGGGCAGAATCTTACAGTTCCTGCCATTAGGTTTTCAGGTGGGGGGCCGTGCAATTCTGCTGGTGTCCTTGCTACCACCTACCCTTCCAATCTCGCAGCAATTTAATGGATTGGAGGGGGAGGGGGGGGGGAGGCCTTCACCCCAATTGAGGCTCTGG
This sequence comes from Cetorhinus maximus, assembly GCF_964194155.1. Lineage (NCBI taxonomy): Eukaryota > Metazoa > Chordata > Chondrichthyes > Lamniformes > Cetorhinidae > Cetorhinus > Cetorhinus maximus. Next base: position 82,169,961 of record NC_135885.1, on the reverse strand, counting down.
TAGCCACTTAAAGGCTGCTTCCTGCCTAACCGCAACTTTTAGGCCGGGGGGGGGGGTGGATGGGAAAGCCCAGTAGGTTTGCTTGGGCTCGCGTGGGAAGCGAGGTGGTTGGGGTGACACCTCCCTAATGGGCCCACTTTCCCGATCAGAGGGCCCCTACCAAGGTCTGCCCCCACCCTCCCCCAGGTGTACCCTCTCACCCTAGCCTTTGCAATCTGGCCCCGGTCTCCACAGAGTATTAACTGGCTGGGAGGCAGCCATCAGCAGCAGGAAACCCTGTCATCAGAAAAAGTAAAACCCAGGCAGAGTAGAAGCTGAGAGAGCAAGAGAGGCGCCACAAATGGGGTGGAGGCTTCTTTCAAAAGACACCTTCCAAATGGACACAAACTCTACCCAGAATGGCACAGGTAATAAATATTTTCGGTTCTTTACTGTAAGCTACTGCCACTGTTGACTCTTGTGTGTAAAACCTAAGAAAATACTGCTGTACCATACTGAAGTCTCGTCAATCATTGGGAAAGGGTAAAAAAAATCCAACATTTTTCATCAAAAAACATCAGAATTTTTTCGCAATTACTGTTTTCTTAGATTTCCCCATGTCAGACACCATCCTTGGTTGATAGAAAGGGAATATGTGTTTTGTTTCCAGGCCTCTGCTCATGATGTTCTATAAATGACTATTATCAAGTGCATGATAATATGAAGGGAAATTCGAGCTAATTATTTTTCTCCGTGGTGAACTACTGGTTAAATTCAAGTTTCTCCAAAATGCCATAGATTAAAGTTGGATAACTCACTGGGAAGATCAGGGCAAGTAGGGTAGAAATTGGTTTGGGTCTGATTTAGAGGCTGAAGGGTTGATGGATATTAGTCCTAGAGTCTCATCAGTATTCTCAGCATGATCTCATGAAAAACTTTTTCATCCAGAGGGTGGTGGGCGTCTGGAATTCGCTGCCTTTATTGGTGGTTGAGGCTGAAACACAACTCATTTAAAAGGTACCTGGATCTGTATCTGAAGTGCTGTAACCTGCAAGGCTACGGACCAGGTGTTAGGAAGTGGGATTAAAATGAGCGGCTAGTTTCTTTATCCTCTTTTTGGCTGGTGCAGAATGGCCTCTTTTTGCACCATAACTTTTCTATGGTTCTATCTAGTAGCGTTGGTCATGCCTCCATCGGAAGCTCAACTGCTGACTTCTCCAACAGCAGGCTTTGGGAAGTCCTGCAAGGGCTGGATTGGAATGGATGGGCGACTGCAACTCAGGAAGTTACAGGAGCACTCATGTTTGTCCTGGCTCCACAAGAACATTAAATAAAAAAAACTTATTTTTCATTGACCACCACCAGGCCACTCAGCGGTAACTAATCTCACAAGGGGTCCATCAACAGGTGTTAGTCCCTGATTTACATAGAACACCTAAAGAAAGAACCCCATAAATTTAGCAATGGGACAAATGCTTGTGCAGATTGAGCTACTGCTACTAACTTGGTATGCTCTGCGCCTGAATATCGGGCTAAACGCAAACCAATTTCTAATTTGTGCAGCTACATTACAGCTCTGTTGTTTGCCATTATTAAAAGTACTATTCACCTATAAATAAGTACTATAGTTATTCAAGAGAATGGAATTAAGCCACATAACCTCTACCTAGCATAAGCAATTATTCAAAGAAAAGCACACCAACCTTGTCATTGGTCTTTAAAACTAAAATATGAGGCCGGGAAAGCAAGGAAGCAGCAGGCAGATTATCCTTCCTAAAATTTATTTGGATTCCTCCTACGTCATTTCCCAGAAATGCAGACTGAACATTTACCTTTTGGAATTCTTTTGCTTTCTCACGATTTCTGGCACATACTATTTGTCTGGTCACCTCCTTTTTCCTGTTTTTCACCTCATCAAGCTGGCTGTAGAGACTGCAAAGTATGAATAATATGCTAATACAAGGGAATTAATAAGTACCAGCACAGAGCAGATATGGAGACATTAATTAAAATTAGTTTAAACAAGGTATCAACTAGATTCTAAAAAAGGGAATAGAACTTAGATGGATCATGGATGAGCAGCTGACACTAGTTGCTTGCAATTGCTGCACTATGTGGGAACTTCAGGACACTTCATGTACCTTGGGTGACCAGGCGTGCAGGAAGTGTCTCCAGCTTGAGCTCAGAATTTCCGAGCCTGAGGGGCAGCTAGAGTCACAGTGGAGCATCAGGGAGGATGAGAGTTTCTGGATTGTACGTTCCAGAGGCAGAGAGATCAGGATAGTAGATGGGTGGTCATCTGGAAGAAAAGGTAGAGGCTGGAAGTTCAAGAATCTTCTGGGTGTGTGACACTCTCAAACAGGTACTCAGCAAAGGAGACTGCTGGGAGTGACAATACCTTGAAGGAGTGCAGCCTAGACCATAGCACCAATGAGCAAGGAAATGCAAAAATGGGAAGAGCAAAGAAAGGAAATGCACTTGTTATAGAAGATTCCATAGTTATGGGATCAAGCTGGTGCTTCCGTAACCGTTATCGTGAATCTCACATGGTGTGCTGCCTCCCTGGTGCCAGGATAAAGGACACCACAGAGAGGGTGAAGAATATTCTGCAGGGAAAAAGGGAGTGAGCCAGAAGTTGTGATGCACTTCGGTACCAATAACAGAAAGAGAGCAGGTATTGAGGTCTTGCGGTCAAGACTTTTAGCAGCCAAGGAGCAAGTTAAATAGTAGGACCTCAAAGAAGGTAGCAACCTCTGGATTACTCCCAGTGCCACACGCTAGTGAAAGTAAAAATAATAGGAAGATAGGGAGAATCAATGCATAGCTCGGAGCATGGTGCAGAAGGGACAGGACATTGAGAACTGCTCTGAGGCAGGAAGCGCCTATTCAAAAGGAACAAGTTGCACCTCAACAGGACTGGGACCAATGTGCTCACAGCAAAGTTCACTAGCTTGGGTTTAAACTAATTTGGTAGGGAAATGGGAACCAACACAGAAGTAGAAAAGAGGAATAAGGTGCATAAAGGAGTGATTGTTATGGATAGTACTGGGGAAGAAACTAACAGTATGTTACATAGGAGCAGACTAAGAAGAAATACAAAGACAGGTTTACAACGTATGTAAATGCACAAAGTATGGTGATCAAGACTGGTGAGCTACAAGCATAACTAGCCATGTGGAAAAATGATAAAAGAGCTCTCTCTAGAGAGCGAGCGAGAGAGAGATAGATAGAGAAGCAAATCTGCAGGGAAATGAGAGATGTGCAAGAGCTACAGTACAGAGTGGTGATACTGGGGACTTTATTACCCAACTACGTACTGGGATAATGTTAGAGTTCTCTTTGGAGTAAAGGAAATTGAGAGGGGATTTGATCGAGGTGTATAAGATTATGACATGTTTAGATGAGGTAGGTAAAAATCTGTTCCCATTCACTGATTGTACAAGGACTAAAGGATACGGATCTAAATTTTGGGCAAGTAATGCGGGCGGTGGGGGTTATATGAGGAAGAACAACTTCTTACACAGTGAGAGTTAAAGACCTGGAACTCTCTGCACCTATGTGGGCGATGGAAGTGGAAACAAAGAAATTCAAAATGACATTGGATGGGCACTTGAGCGAAATAAACTTAAACGCTGCAGGGGAATGGGACTGATTGGATTGCTCTAGAGTGCTGGCAAGAATTTGATGGGTCAAATGGTCTTCTGTGCTGTAACAACTCTACGGGCAGGGTTTTCAACTCGGCGTGCGGATGCGCGCTTGGCACGCACAAGTGTGAAATAGCGGCGAGCCCATTAACAGCCAACCAGCGTGAAATCGCGGGCGGCGGACCATTGCACAGCCGCTCCCGGGCCTGCCTGCTGTGCCTGCCCGACAAGGGGAAAATCCTACCCTGTGACTCTGATAAAAAGAGACTAACAATCCAGGTACAGAACTTAGTTTCCCAAACATTTAAAATGAATTCATGAAACTAGTTGAGCAACTAGGGATCCTTTTTGTGAACCATAGTATTAAAGCGTTAATATGAAAGTTACTAAGGTGCATGATTTTTTTGTACTTGTAATTAACAACAGCAAAATCAGAAGTGGTATTGGCATTTTTAACCTGGTTACAGTGATTAAGATCAAATTTCTCATTTCCACCTCATTCAAACACAAACGCCAAGGAGTTATGCTTGGGATTTTCAGAAAACCTAATTAAGTCTACCTACATTTATTCCTTTACATAGTGGTATTGAAGGTACCTAAGAAAACAACTTGCAAAGCAGGCAGGTTTGGGCCAGGTTCAAAGTAAAAAACATAAAAATCAGCAACTGGGGTGGTGCAGGAAAGAGGCGGCAGTGGTAGGGGGTGAAGTTAGACCATGAGGGGGTAAGTGAGGCTGCAAGCGAGAGAACAGTTTTAAACCTATCAACAAAGGAATACTCAGCTAGCTGGGAGCTGAAAAACTTGAAGTCACCGAGTTAATTAAATCCTTGCAAATGAATGTGGAGTCTCTAGCTTAAGGCTGCATAAATTCAGGAGTTAGTGCCATTGCATTGGGGAAAAAGTACTAGATGCTATAGTAGTGAACACTTAACTGGATAATTTAATACTGAACAGTTTTATTTCATTAAAAAGATTTGCATTTATATGTTATCACATCTCAAAGCATTTCACAAACTGAATTACTTGAGGTACAGTGACCGTATTAGAGACAAACATGCAAACATTTTGCATATACTAAGATCCCACGCAGTAATGAACAACTTGTATTTTTGTAATGCGTTTTATGATCTCCATACATCCTAAAGTACTTTACAGTAAATGAAATGCTTCAGAAGTGTAGTCATTGCTGTAATGAGGGAAATGTAACATGGTAAATAATCAATTTAGGGGAGTCTAGGACTAGGAAAAATAATCTGAAAATTAGTACCAAATCTTTCAGGAGTGAAATTAGGTAACACTTCTACATACAAAAGTGGTAGAAGTTTGGAACTCTCCTCCGCAAACACCAGCTAATGCTTGATCAATATTGATGGTAGTTCAATATCAATGCTAGATTAATTGTTAAATTTAAATCGGAGATTGAGATCTGAGATGCAGTGAACAAGGATAGCAACTTTTAACTAAAATCTTTTGGCTTTTTTCACATGCACAGCTGTGTTTAGGGCGATGGGTCAGTTATTTTGGGGAAAAAACTTTTGTTGCTAACTTATACTTGCGCTAATTTAAATAGTGATGTCTAGGAAATTCATGGTTTCCTTGTGTGTTGTAGTTTTACATTTAATGGAGGGGTGATTGTTGAGGATATTGTGAATTCTTCTAATTCTTCTTCCGTGCAAGTCCAAATACCCAACATGTCAATACAAATACAGAAGGTAATGTTACTACGTGACATCACCTAGTAAAAGAGAATAAAAAAGTAGCCCTTGAGAAAATCTGAAGAAGATCCCTTGGGGGAAAAAAAACCCTGATTCTAAAAGGCCCTTGATATGATAGTACAAGATAGACCAATGAATCAGGTCAAAGCATGTCAAGTCAGGCAACATACAGCAGAAAGGATAACTAGCTGGCTGAAAGACAGAAAGCAGAGAGTAAAAGACGATCTATCCAGAGTGGCAGATGGTGGGAAGCAGGGTTCCACAAAGATCATTTCTGGATATGTTGTTGTTTTTCCTTTGGAATGAAAAGCAATTATTTCTAAAGTTGCAGATGACGCCAAATTGGAGGGATCGTCAACTCTAAGGAGCATTGCAATAAGTTACAAGAATACATTAATAAGCTTTCAGAATCTGCATATATTGACATACAAATCTCAAAAGAGATAAGTGAGGCAATCACTGCCTTGGCTCTAAGCTCTGGAATTCCCTGCTTAATCCTCAGTCTCTCTCTACTGCTCTCTCCTTTAAAGTGCCCCTTAAAACCTATCTCTTTGACCATCTGCTATAAGATCTCACACAGCTTGGTGTCAAATTTTGTTCAGTAATGTTCTTGTGAAGCTTCTTGGGATAGTTTACTACATTAAAAGATGCTATGGCAATGCAATTTGTTGTTGACATACTGATGAAACATCTAGTCACCCTTCAGATTTGGTTTTTGGTTATTCAGTTGTGGTTTAGATTTATGTATATGGCTAAACTTCAATATGCAATCTAATCTAAATTTATTAAAATAACAATGGGGCACAGAAAAGTATGTACTAACTTCAATTGTGATCACGTTTGCTATTATTTTTAAGTACATCATACCTATAATGTAAGGGAGTTAAATGGTTTAACAGAATTCTACATCCACTTCTACCATACCGAAATGTTCTTTGTCGCATCTCTACTTCTACAGCCTTTCTGTCTTCGGGAGTAGAGACTTTCACTTCCCCCACCATCTTCAACTGGGCTGTTACTGACGATGATGCTGACGAGTACAGGAAAATGAGTGAGATTAAGACTGTATGTCAACTCGTTTTTGAGCAAATAATGAAAAAAGGTACAGGACAATTCTTACCAAACAAAGTCTGTTCTTGTTTTAAAGGCATTGATTTATTGCGTAGTTCATTAGAGTTCACTACTCCAGATTTTTCCTTTCTTTTCATGTCCTCCACTCGTTTTGCAGAATTTGCAAGAAATTTATGTTTTTTCTTCAGAATTGCTTCGTTCAAAACCTTAGCAGGTGATTCAAACTCAAATATCATAACTGGAAATAAAAATTTGGTGAAAGTATTTAATAAAAATTCTCTCTATCCTGAAACAAGAATCAGGTTGTTGTGAGCTATTGTAACAGAGGGATTGACCCACTTAAAATAAATAGTTAAATCCCGTTAAAACTGTGGACAAATTGTGGAATTTCATGTGAAAATGTCCACTATTGAAAATAAATTGTTTAAACTTCTGTTACAAGTTAATTTTGCACTATAATTTCAAGGACTTTTAAATGATTGCACAGATGATTTCCATGGCTCCACCATTGCTTCTGCTAGCCTTCAACTTCCCTTGCCTCATCTCTATTTTACGAACGCTACTATAACAAATGCTCTTTTGAACTTTCCTCTCCTGTTCCTCGGCTTGAAATATGAAATCCTTTCTCTCATCACAGGTGCCTGTTTTATTTCAGATTTCCAACATCCATGGTATTTTACTTTGCTATACATTTGAAGTAAATATCAGAAGGATAAGAGGGGAGTTGAGGAGGAATATTTTCACTCAGAGGGTGATGGGATCTGGAACTCACTGCCTTAAAGAGTGGTAAAGGCAGAAACACACACTGCATTTAAAAGAACAGTTAAGGTAACCACTTGGGGCAGAATTTTGCCGATGGCGAGCAGGGGGCGGGGCCCGCTTGCCGACGTGTAAAATGATGCCGGATGACGTGGGCGGAACCCCCGACGTCACCCCGCCCCATTTAAAATTTTCAGGAAGGCAGGGGCGCAGCAAAATCAGCTGCGGGCCCACCAACCTGTCAATGGCCACTTAAGGCGATTGACAGGATCATTTAACCATTTAAAGGACCTGCCCGTCCAACCTTAAGGTTGGCGGGCCAGCCAGGAGCCCCAGCGGCAAATAGAGAAAACATGAAACCTCATCCAGCAACGGGATGAGGTTTCATGTAGGGTTTTAAAAATTGTAATAAAGTTGTTCTGTAAATTATGAACATGTCCCAACATAAGGAATTTTTCTTTTCTCTATTTTTAATAGTTTTAAAAGTTGAAGCGGTCTCCCTGAGGCTGTACTTAGCCTCAGGGAGATGTGCGCTCTTGTGTACAGGCACGAAAGAGCCCACTGTCGATTTTAGGGATCCCCCCCCCGCTGCACAGGGAACGCATAGCGCTTCCCGGCGGACGTCATGCTGGGCGGGCCTTAATTGGCCCGTCCACGTAAAATGGCGGCGCGGCCTGCTTTGCTGGCGGCGATCGGCTCAGCGCCCGCCGGCGATTGGGTCGGGCCTGCCCGCCCGACAGGCAGAAAATTCTGCCCTTGAGGTTTTCGTAACATACAGGGCTGCAGATCAAAAACTGGGGTTGGGATTAGACTGATAACTTTTATAGCTGGCATGGAGATGATGGGCTGAGTGGCCTTCCTCTGTGTTGTAAATCTTTCAATGTTTCTAATTAAACATTTAGTTTTTCATGTAATTCATCCCATTGATGAGTTTATTACTTCCTGTTACCACCAATAGGCAGAAAGCAAACAACCTTTCTAAAGTCATTTGCTATCAGCAAAAAGAAAAATGTACAACATAAAACTTTATTTAGAAGAAACAATGCAATGAATCAATTGTACAAGCTAAACATTAAAAAGTGTCAGCATTTTCAACATTAGCATTCTTAAGTTATTTTTTCATACCTGCTGGACACTTTTGAAATGAAGATTCTTCGTTATTTACTTTGTGATTTGCAACTGTTAAGTTGTGCAAGGTAGAAATTCTGTGATCTGTGGTATTAGACTTTGATGGCTGCAACCCACTTGACTATGTAAAAAGATGGAATACTTATTATTCTATATGACTTACAAAAACAAAAATATTAGGAAACAAACAAGTTATAACTCAGTTGGAACACCACAGTTGAAATGGATTCTCTAACACCTGGGGGAGATGGTGGCATAGTGGTAATATCGGATATTATCATTAGCATTGCCAAAAATATTACAAGACATTACCTGCTCTTGCCTTGTTTCAATTTCATTGTTTCAATTCAAACTACAAAAACGGATGTATTCCAAAGCACTATGTAAAGATATAAAATTATCCTCTGGAATTTCAGATGCACATTAACAAATAGTTGTGTGTTTCATAAGTGAATGGATATTTGTAGAGATACAATAAGTTTCAAATACTGGCTTAAACCAGCTTTTGAACTAGAGATTTGAGGTTTGGATTTGCTCTATTTACGCCTCTTTTAATTCATCCAAATGAAGATGAACACCACTGTTGAAATGGATTCTCCAGCACTTTCAGGCTTTGCACATCAACAGCCATACTAGGGCTATGTTCAGGCATATTCAGCCCCCCATCCCCACCCCGTTTCTTCCCCCTCCCTTTTGTTTTTTTCAATAATTTATATAGATTTTTCTTTTCCCACCTATTTCCATTATTTTTAAATCTACAACTGTAATACCTTGTCAGCCTTTCCACCCCACCCCCACTAGAGCTGTACCTTGAGTGTCCTGCCATCCATTCTTAATTAGCACATTTTCTTAAATAATATCACCACCTTCAACACCCCTTTGTTCCTTTTGTCTGTGACATCTTTTGATTATCTGCTCCTATCACTGCTTACTTGTCCCTACAACCACCCCCCCCTCAATTTTTCTCCCCCCTCCACCTTAAACCAGCTTATATTTCACCCCTCTCCTAACTATACTCAGTTCTGCTGAAGGGTCATGAGGACTCGAAACGTCAACTCTTTTTTTCTTCTCCGACGATGCTGCCAGACCTGCTGAGTTTTTCCAGGTAATTCTGTTTTTGTTTCAGCCTTTATAATCTACTTATACATATAGGGCAGAATTTTCTGCCTGTCAGGCAGGTGGGCCCAACCCAATCTCTGGCGGGCAGGGAGTCGATCCCCGCTGGAGAAGCGGGCCCCGCCGCCATGTTAATAAATTTCACAAAAACTTTAATAAACTTTTTTAAAACCTTCATGAAACCTCATCCCGCCGGTGGATGAGGTTTCATGTTTTTTTTCAGAAGCCCGCCGGGGCTCCTGGCCTGCCTGCCAACCTTAAGGTTGGACGGGCAGGTCCTTTAATTGTTTTAATCGTGTCAATGGCCTCAATTGGCCATTGACAGGTCAGCAGGCGGACAGCTGATCGCGCTATGCCCCTGCCTTCCTGAAGGTTCCGCCCCCCCCGATGTCATCCCGCGTCGGCGAGCAGGCCCCGCCCCCTGCTCGCCGATGGAAAAATTCAGCCCATAGTTAGAGAGTAAAAGGAGACTGAGTGTCATAAAAACTAAAGCATATGTGCAAAGATATTCAGCGTGTGGAAATTAGCACTCAAACTTTGAGTGAAAAATAAAATCAGGGTTTTGTTTGGAGTGACAAAATAGATAAATAGATAAGGAAGAAGGATGCCAATTTTAGTGGCATTTTAATGTTTAGCTTCATTCCTGCTGACAAGACAATATAGTCAATTTGATAAGAGATCAGGAGATATAAAAAGGAATATCACATCGCCTGGGACTCTAGTACAGACTCCGTAATTGTGGGAAGGAAATAGAAGAGAAAATTTGCACACAAATAGGAATAATAAAATTATCTTTCCAGAAGATTTTAATTACTTACTCAAAGAAAATTGAATGGAGTTCTTAAACCACCTGCAAGACTCCTTCCTTAAGCACTACAAAGGACAGATGCCTTGCTATATCCAGTTATCAAAAACTAATTAGATCAGGTACATGATTTAGGAACAGGGGGCTTGATCTACCATATAAGCAGATCATGGTTGACCTGCACCTCAACTTGACTTTCCTGTCTTTGCTCCATAGCCCTTAATGCCCCTAACTAACACAAATCTATCGATCTGTCTTGAAAGCTCCAATATCAGTGAGCATCTCAAGATTAGAGCTGCTAAAATTATATGCTTAAAAAAAAGGTACAAACAGAAATAAAAAGATACAAAAACCAAGGGCACTAGATTGGGAAAGGGTAAATTTTAGGAAGCTGAGGAGGGAATTTGCTGAAGTGGAGTGGAAAGTGAAATTGGTGCACAGGGCTGTTGATCAGCAATGGGATATTAAACGGGAAATAAAAGCCTGAGCTCAATCCGTCCACTTCCTGTTTTAATGGAGATGTGCAGGGCACTGGCAATCTACTCACTCCCAAGAGACACATCACTCATTTAAGTATTCAAATGAGGCTGTATACCTCAAATTTTTTTTCCTCTGTCCCAGCCTTGATGTTGTCTCGCCAGGTTTCCTGGGCCCAGATAACATTCCCTGGTAATGATGTATTCTACATGTTTTATAGAACCGTGGCTTACATTATACCTGAATTTCAACAGCTTGTAGATAACTACAATGCAAACAAATGTTAATTCAAAAGTGCAACAACATTAAGTTATTCATGTCTGAATATTTAGGTTCACTAGCATGCAACATATCAAGAACAATCACATGGTGCCTATTACTTCTAATATTTTTCCTTATGATTTATTATAGTCCTGGTCAGACTAATAACCCAGCAACTTTATAAAAAGGGTTTTGTAAAGGAAGCATCTCAGAACCTGATCTGCTGATGTAAAGCAGTGGAAGGAATGCATTGCCTCACATGTTGCGAGGCATTGAAGAGAGAAGATGATAATGGATTACATTTTTTAAATTTTAAAAAGAAACCTTTCTTCTGGTTCTTGCCTAGATATCATGTCATTTTTTAAAATCTTGATGCATTAACTATACTATTGATAGATACTTTTAATTTCTGGAATCTAATGAAGGAAGGTACCATACCATGCAGTGCTTTTTATAATTCACAAGTTACTTGGCAGCACATTCACCCAAAATTCAAGTTACATAATTCTTCACTTCCCAACACACTGGCCAGGATTTTCCCATCGGCGGTTTGGGGGCGGGGCCGGCTCACCGAGGGGAAAATGACACGGGATGACGTCGGGAGGAATCCTGCAGGAAGGCAGGCAGACAGCGAAATCAGATGTCCGTCCACCGAACTGTCAATGGCCAATTAAGGCCATTGACAGGCTAATTAACCTTGTTAAAGACCCTGCCCGTCCAAGCTTAAGGCTGGGGGGCAGGCCAGGAGCCCCAGCAGGATCCAGATTATTCATGAAACTTCATCCACTGGCGGGATGAAGTTTCATGTCCGTTTTTAAAAAACTTAATAAACTTTGTGTTTCTTATTAACATGTCCCATCTCGTGTGACATTGTCACATGAGGGGGACATGGTAATAATTTTAATATTTCTCTATTTTTTGACTTTTCTTACCTGTCAGTAAACTCCGAGACAGCACTTTGCCTCAGGGAGCAGTGGGCTCTTTGACAGGTGGGGAATCCCTCCAGCCCCCGCACAGGAAGCGCTATGCCCCGTTTCGGCAGCGGAGTTCGGCTGCTTGCCCGCTGCCGAGCCAGTGGGACCCGCCCGCCATCCGAGGGCAAAATTCTGCCCACTAGTTGTATTGGTCACCTTATTTAAGGAAGGATGTAAATGTGTTCAAAGGTTTACCAGACTAATACCTGGAATGGGTGGGTTGTCTTATGAGGAAAGAATGGACAGGCCAGACTATCAGCTGGAGTTTAGAAGAGTAAGAGGCGATTTAATTGAAACATGAGATCCTGAGAGGTCTTGACAGGGTGGATGTGAAGAGGATGTTTCCTCTTGTGGAAAAATCTAGAACTAGGGGTCACTGTTTAAAAATAAGGGGTCACCCATTTAAAACAGAGATGAGGCGAAATTTTTTCACTCAGAGGGTCGCAAGTCTTTGGAACTCTCTTCCTGAAAAGGTGGTGGAAGCAGAGTCTTTGAATATTTTTAAGGCGGGTTGGATAGATTCTTAGTAAGCCGGGGGTGATAGGTTAGCAGGGGTAGATGGGACGCAGATTTCAGGTTACAATCAGAGCAGCCATGATCTTATTAAATGGTGGAGCAGACTCGAGGGGCTGAATGGCCTACTCCTGCTGCTTGTTCGTACGTGACCTTTGATCTTTCATAGCCTAAAAGTGACACTTTTTAGGTCAGCTCTCAGCTGTAATTCAATATCTAGAAAAAGACATTTTCTGACAATAAGTGGAAATTACTCAAAACATCTTAATTCTAGCAAAGGATAGTGGCGTTACTGCATACAGCCTAATGTGCTCCAAAGCAGAGCTGAAACCATTGCACAAACCTAAACATGGAATCAGAAAAGCTTCAAAATTCCACAAGGTCAATTATTTAAAAAGCAGTTTGGGGATTCTAAATCAGAACAATAAATAAATGGTTGTAATACAAAATCGGCTAATTTTAAAAAAAAGCCAAGTTTGAACACAAATATTCAAGGGTCAAAAAGTTCTGTACATAAACAAATTAATTGTTGCATTTCACAAGAATGGAAATATTTATTCAAACAACATTATTGGGCTCCAGAAGAACTATTTTTTCAACAAAATAATAAAACCAATTGTGGCTTTGTTTCTCATGTGGTGTATCATCTGATTAATTTTCTTAAATGCAGTAGCCCAAGGCTAGTACACCCCATTCAAACATTAGATAATTTTTTTGTCTTTAAATAAAAACAAAAATTAAATGCACTGCAATAATTCACCATGGCTTCTAAGACAGCACCTTACAAACCCACGACTGCTACCATCTGGGCAAGGGCAGCAGACACATGGGAACACCACCACCTGGAAGTTCCCCTCCAAGTCACTTACCATCCTGACTTGGAAATACATCACCATTCCTTCACTGTTGCTGGGTCAAAATCCTGGAACTCCCTTCCTAACAGCACTGTGGATATGCCTACACCACTTGGACTGCAGCGGTTCAAGAAGGCAGCTCAACACCACCTTCTCAAGGGCAATTAGGGATGGGCAATAAATGCTGGACTAGCCAGCGACACCCACATCAGATGAATAAAAAACATCTAAAATATTTGCATCTGATGAAAAAATGGAGACCACATAGATGTATAGAGAGTAATATTACATTGAGTAATATTGCAGTTGTACACCATGGTTATGTGCATTTATGGCAGTTGAGATTATGGGTAATTGAATCATCTTTAAGCATTGAAGGGATTGACTTTGATTCGCTATTGTCGAAGTTTCATAAAAATTTCATTGTAGTTATCGAGCAAAATGCCTTTCTCATCTTCAACTTTGCAATAGTTTAGTGGACAGTCACTAAAAATCCTTTTGCCCCATAATGTTTCTTTATTCAATTTTAGAAATTAATACTTGATACAGCATCTTTTCAACTTCAATCATATTCAGTCATAGATTAGGTACTGCTAGCGTTGTAATATTTTGCTGTATTTCTAAATTTCCAACTCTGTGGGAAAGCACTGTTTTCAACTCTGCTTTCATCCACATACTTCCAACAAACCATCAAGGACAGGGGAAAAATGAACTTGCATCGAATAATTTTGTGGTGTGTACAGTATTGCTCCAGTGTACTGTACCAGCTCTAAATAATATGCATTGCAAGTTTAATAATTTTCTAGCAGTGACGTAAGGGCAGAGATGCATAACCAAAACAAACAAACCTTCCCAGTAAAAATGTAGGGTATAGCACCTTCAGTACACTTGGAAATTATAATCATAAATATCGCATACATGTCAATTTCCAATGACCATCAACTGGCAAGGTATATTTAGTACATAACATGTATCCCAAATATGCAAAAAAAGCCTCTTAACACTCTTAAAAAAAAAAAATTAGTAATGCAGATACAGTTATGTTTGTCTCTCATGGTTATATATGAGCTGCATTTTCTTTTAAAAACTGCATATAGGTATCAGACTTTACTGAATTTTAGTTAGTTACTTGGCCAATTGAGCAATACAGTCATTTAGGGCTACATTCATCATGGAGTTTGACAGCAAAAGTTATTATGAGCTGTCAAACTGTCGTGCATAAAATTGTAGTCTCAAAGTTAGTTATATCTATTAACATTATAAGTTGACCCGTGCAGCTGAATTTTGCTTACGGGTAGGGAATACAAGACAATTTGTAGATCAAAGGTGTGAAGCCAAAGGAATAATGCTTATTTGACATTTCACCTGAGAAAAAGCTTGGAATTCATTCAGTTCATTTTTAGTTGTCAGATTTTCAATTGGAAACTCCTTTCCTAGTTCATCATCTACTAAAGTTGAATCATTCAACGTCAACTGGGTCAGTTCAGGTTCTTCCAGGATCCCAACATCTGGCTCAATCTCCTAAAATGAAATTTATAAAATGGACCATTAGAACTCCCTGACATCAGTTGCATATATATATATATATATAATGAAGGAAAAATCCCAAGAACATGGCTGATAAAAATGAACTACATTCAATGCCACAATCAGGCTTCCTAATATTACAACAATAAAATATTATAAAACATTTCCTTGACAGCAGTGCTGTTGAAGCATTGCTCAAGAATGACTGAACTGTGCCCCCAGGAGATTAGTGTTTTTGAATGCTTAAGTTTTATAATTAACAATTCTTCAATTAAAAATCATTACCATTGTAAGTCCTGCTCTGCCAAATTTGTAGATATTTGTACATATGACTGTTTGATATTCAATGTATTTTGCCAGTCATGAATTGTGGTCCGCTTATTTTAAAATAATACTTTTAGAACAAGTAAGTAATATTTATGTAAAAGGAAAACACATTCACAACGACAGCCAAAAATAGCTTGTATATAAACAGTCGCTTCTATAGCAGAAACATTTAAAGAAAAATCTAAGGGGAACAGAAAAGCACAATTTCTCCCACAATACTTTTTCCTCCCTCTACCCAGATCTCTCTACTTTAAACCTCACTCCCAAAATAGTTTAATGGGCAAATATAAAGAGGAAGAAAGCCATTGGAAAGGATTTAACATTTTTCTTATTGTTTGGTTATTGTTATTTCAGCAGTAGTTTGTAAACTTGAAAGCTAGGCCCAAAAGGAGGGTTTTAAAAGTAAAAATAAAGATTTTCTTTAAAAAGTTAGGAAATCCTATACATAAATAAGTTGCAAGTTTGAAAGGGGCAATATTGCCTGTTCTTTTTTTCTCTCTCACATTCCCTCTCTGTCACAGACACAGCCAGAGTCACTTTACCTGCACCGGATCTGCCGTCATCTTGGCTTCCCTTTCTCGTCTCTCCCATACTCCTGCAATAACAATTTCCTCTCCCTCCTGCCCTTGCTGTTCCTCCAATCATACATTCTGTCTCTGGAGGAGCAGCAGGATCAGGGGAGAAGGAACATGTGACTGGAGAAGCTGCAGCAGTCAGCATGGGAGAGACAGAAGTTGTGACTGGAGGAGCAGCTCCTCATTTTCTGTCCCTCACAGTCACTGCTCCTCCAATCAAGCTCTGCATTATTTTCCCATTCTCAAAAAGATTCCTGTGCCTGCGATTGTTCAGCCCCAGATCATGGAGGAGCCATAATGTAAAGTAATATTGTGACTTCTCTTGAATTTTTTGCCTGCCCTGCCTTTACTTTGTTATGGGCTATGTATGATGTTACGGGCAAATTCGCTCGCCGTCCTGTGTATTTTGAATCTTGTTTGGCAGGCACTGACAGCACAGGATCAGGACCATTCAGTCCCTCAAGCCTGCTCCATCATTCAATTAGATTATGGTTCATCTGCATATCAACTTCTGTTTCCTCTTGATACTCATACTTCATGAAAAAAAAGTGATATGTGACAGGATCACTCAACTGAAATTAAGGGAACAATGTGATCCCTTAGAGAAAATAATGATTGTGTTCTTTTGTTTGAAATAGTACAAAAATTATTGTGTCAGAGACATGTACCACACACACATACATACATATATGCATACACACACGTGCTATATCACAACTGTGATATGCAACATCTTAAATTTGTTAAAACTATAAAATATATTGGTAACATTTCGTTCATTACTAATATAGGCAAAGTTATAAATTCAATTCCTTTAATTGCAGTAAAGTTTAACTTAACATTAAAACTGAAACATGCATCTGAAAGATTGGGGAAAAAATCTGAACTTCAAATTTGGTAGGATGGTGTTATAATGGAGGGGATGATCCAGTGAGTTATCATATTTTTAAAAATTTTCTGTGACCTGGGTTCATACTTCACTCAGGACAATGATATCAAAGTATCCTCTTTGCTGGTATGAATAAGCTGGGCAGTATTGATCCAGTTCCTATTGGCCACGAGCCCACAGCACAGAAGTGGCATAGCAGGCAATCTCATTCAGAGCACAACTATAACTGGCTCTGGAAATACAAAGTAAAAAATCTTGGTGCAATAGGAATGGAGATACATTCTTGAGACAACGGAGGAGCTTTACTTTGCTGCAGTTTGACAGTTTGCCTAAGTGACAAAATGTAATGGGTTATAAAACTGCCAATTCTTTCAACAGAAAGAAATATTTTGCCATAATAAAAATACACCAACTTGCTATAAATAAAATGGTTTATACAATGGAATCAACTTAATCAATTCTTTGTTCACAGGCACAACCATTGATTTTTGAACCAAATATATACATTAAAAACATACCCACACTGGCATAATACTCTGCCACGTGTAAACTTTTGATGTAAGGGTTGAAGATCGAGGCTGATCCTCTTCAGCCTCAAATTCAAGTTTATTTCCCAGTATAGCAGCAGTTTCTTCTCTTGCATGAGGTAACTGCTCAGAATGCATCATGTGATTCTGCTCTGAAACATGTTGCACTTCACTGCCAGTGCAATACTGCTCCTCCGGTAACATTAACTTAAAGGGTTCAATAGGTAGATCATTCACCTCATTCGAATTTATCTTCTTGGTAAATGTGATGACCTGTGAAGTTATGCACTCACAATCCTCCAGCTGTCTTCCATTTTGATCAGAAATATAATGGTCACCATTGTTTACTGAACTCAATGTTGCATTTAGCTGGATGAACGAACCAAAATGCTCCTGTGAGGTTTCTCTATCATCTCCTTGCAAATTTTCATTTGCTAAGTCAGAACAAGTTGATTGGCCTGCGGATTCCAGTGTCCGTGAACCAGCAGCCACAGTTCCTGGTCTAATAAGGTGAGGTGGAGGAAGGTATTCACTGTTTATTGAAGGTGCTTCATTATTAAATCCATGTTCTGAAGTTCTGTCAAATGTTAGACTTACGCCAGAATTGTCCGTGTCCAAACTGCACTTACTTGGAGAAATTTCCAGTTGAAGTTGTTGAAAATATTTCAACTCACCGTCTTCTACAAAATAGAATCATCTTTAGACACATAATACACAGCACATTTTCAGCATACTATATCCTTGCTATTGTACACCAAAGCATTTGTTTTGTCTACTGTATTTGCTAAAACTAAATTTTAATATATGCTACATAGATTTATGAAATAATTCAATGAAGCACTTCCTGGTTTCAGTTACTAAAAGGGTGAATTATTAAGACAATTTACTCCTTAGACAGGTGAATGGAATACAGATAGTTTGAAGAGTGCTAAGTTTCAAAATGAATCAAATTAACTGATGAGGAAAATGGCACTTAAATACTGCTAAAATTTGGTGAAACATTTATATTTTCAACAAAGACTTATATTAGTCAACAAAAAAAAACAATAAAGGCAATAATGGTCCATTTTTGTCTGTCTGGATTGTTTTGATTAGTCAGTTTAAGGGGTTTGTCTAGGACTCGAGAGTGTGATGCACCTATGGCTGTTGGTGGCAGCGATGGCTGGGTGGGGTGGTTAGTGGAGAACAAAAACAGTAGAAGGTAGGGGAGCCCAACAAAGATACCCTGGCTGGAGAGATTGTTACTGTGAGGGATGGAAGGAATGGGATGGGAATGGTATGACAGGGGAAAGATGGAATGATATGGGGGAGGGAGGGAATGGCATAGGAGTTGTGGATAAAATGATGGAATTAATGAAGTGTGGCAAAATGGCAGGGACAATTATTTGATACAAGTTATTTGAAAGCTATTCGATGTGCCAAAACAGAAAATTCATTAGATTTGAATGAAAAAGTTTTAGAAAAAGCTATCAGCATTTATTCCATAGGCAAAGGGGATGTTAACAGTTTATACCTTCCTGAGTTTCTATACAGTTCAACTCCAATGGGCATGCCACCACACAAAGTTAAGACACAAGGAAGGAGCAGTTATCAGGCTGCTATGAAACTTGAATCCTAAACAAGGACTGTGTCATGCAACATGATTGGTAGTTAGGAAGCAGTTTTACACACGTTACACATTCTGCTATTTTGCTTTCAGACAGCGCTGACCTTTATTCTGCTATTTGCATCTACTCTGGACCAATGCTTTGTTCCTTTACTGTCACCATTCCCAATCTATGCTTTTTGTTCTATGACATCTTTGTAATTTAAACTCCTCTGCCCTCGAACCTATCCCTGGCATTTCCTTTTTGCTCCACCTGACCCTTCCCCTTTTTCAAGAGCATAAAACCCATCACATTTCTGTCTCGCTTCAGTTCCAAAGAAGTCCAATTGGACTCAAAACATTACCGCTGTTCTTTTCTCCGCAGATGCTGCCAGATCCACTGAGTTTCTTCAGCACTTATTTGTTTTTATTATCATTTTGTTGATGTTTGAGAGTAGACTGATTGGCAGTAATTGGTCAGATTGGATTTCCCCTGCTTTTTGTGGACCTAGGAAATTATCCAACATATCATGTAAATGCCAACATTGTAGCTTTACTGAGTGCTTCCGGGTGCGCGCCATGCTGGGCGGGCCTTAATTGGCCCACCCACATAAAATGGCAGCATGCAGCCGATCGCGGGCGGCGATCGGTTGTGCGCCCACTCCCGCCCATTGTGCTTGTGGTATGGATAGTTCTGGAGTACAAGTCTTCAGCACCACAGCCAAATGTTCCTCATGGCCTTTGCTGTACCCAGTCTGCTCAGCAATTTCTTGATGTCACAGAGTGAATCAAATTGGCTGAAGACTGGCTTCTGTGATAGTAGGGAATCTCAAGAGGAGGCCAAGATGGATCTTCCACTTGGGACTTCTGGTTGAAGGTTGCTGGAAATGCTTCAACCTTGTTTTTTCCCCCCACCATCATCGAGGATGTTTATGGAGCCTCCTCCTCCTGTTAGTTGTTTAATTGTCCACCACTGATCACAACTGGATGTGGCAGGACTGAGGGCTTTGATCTGATCGACTGATTATTGATCACTTAGATTAATAGTATGCTGCCTCTGCTGTTTAGCATGAGTCTATGTCCTGTGTTGTAGTTTCATCAGGTTGGTATTTTTTAGGTATACAAAGGAGAGAATTTTCTCCCCATCAGGTGTGCTGGGTAGGAGCGGGCGCACAACTGATCGTCTGCGCGCTGCCATTTTATGTGGGCGGGCCAATTAAGGCCCGCATGGCACGCACCCAGAAGTGCTCAGCACTATCTGTGCGGGTGGGGGGGGGAGGAGGAAGAGTTGGGGCCTGTGCACTTTCATGCATGCGTGCAAAAGGGCGCAGAAATCTTCGAGGCACGGAGCTGCCTCAGAGAGATTAGTTTGATTGTGAAAACTTTAAAGAGGAATAAAAAAAATTATTCAGATATGTCCCCTCATGTGACTGTCACATGAGCTGGGACATGTCAATGAATTTTAATAAAAACGTTTATTAAAGTTATAAACCCTTCATGAAACCTCATTCCACCCATGGACAAGGTTCCATGAAAAATGCGAAGGCTGCCTGGGCTCTTCGTCTGCTCGCTAACCTTAAGGTTGGGCGGGCAGCCCAGAGAACTACTTCAATTAGTTGATTAATGGTCTTAATAGGCCTTTGACAGTTCCGAAGTGCCGAACTGAAGATCGGAAGGATGTGCAGTGACATCGGGATGCACGCCCGATGCCACCATGCATCATTTTGTGTGTCGGCGTGTGGGGTGCGCCCCGCACGCTGACCAGAAGATTCTGCCCAAAGGTGCTGCTCGTGACTTGCTCTTCTACACTCCACACTGAACCAGTGTTTATCCCCTGGCTTTATCAGTAATGTTAGTGTGAGGGATATGTTGGGTCACAAGGTTAGAGTTTGTGCTGAAATACAATTCTGTTGCTGTTGGCCTACAGCGCCTCATGATTGCCCAGTTTTGAGCAGTTAGATCTGTTCTGAATCTATCCCATTTAGAATGGCGCTACTACCGCACAACACAATGGTGGTTGGGGGGGGTCCTCAGCGTGAAGTTGGGACATTGTCTCTGCAAGGACGATATGGTGGTTACTAAAATGGATAGATGGATCAACAAAAGATAGACTGGCGAGGATGGGGTCAAGCAGACGTTTCCCTCTTGTCGGTGTTCTCACCTCCTGTTATGGGCCCAGTTGGGTAACTATGTCTTTCAGAACTTGGACAGCTCAATCAGTTGTGGTGCTACTAAGTCACTTTTAGTGATGGACATTGAAGTCTCCCACCCAGAGTACATTCTGTGTCCTCATCAACCTCAGCGCTTCTTCCAAGTGGTGTTCAATATGGAGCAATACTGCTGATTATTAGCTGAGGGAGGGCAGTAGGTAGTAATCAGTAAAATGTTTGCTGGTCAGTGTTTGACCTGATACCATGAGACTTCATGAAGTCCACAGTAAATGTTGAAGACTCCTAGGGCCATGCCCTCATGACTGTATACCACTGTGCAGCCACCTCTGGTGTGTCTGTCTGTCAGTGGAACATGCCATACCGAGGGATGGTGATGGAGGGGTTTGGGACATGGATGAAACTATATCAGGCTGTTGCTTGGCTACTCTGTGGGATAGCTCTCCCAATTCCAGAAAGTGAGAAAAATTTTGCAGGGTCAGCTGGGCTGGGTGTGTCTTTGCCGTGCCAAGTGCCTAGTGCTGGATTGTCTATCTGGTTTAATTCTTAGGCTTTTTCGCAGCAGTTTAATACAATTGAGTGGCTTGTTAGGACATTTCAGAAGTAACTTATGAGTCAACCACATTGCTGCGGGTTTGCAGTTGCATATAGGCAAAACCAAGACCAGGTAAGGACAGCAGGCTTCTTTCTGTAAAGGATATTACTGAACCAGGTGGATTTCACAACGGTCCAATAATTTCATGGTCACCACTACTGATCCAAGGTTTTTTTAAATTCCAGAATTTAGTCCCCAGCTGTCATGGTGGGATTTGAGCTCATGCTTTTGAATCACCAATCCAGTTGTCTGGATTGCTAGCATAGTAACATAACATAACATACCATACCCAATTGTAATCACAATCTTACAGCACATAAGGGGGTTATAATCTCCATTATGCCAATGCCATTTACAATGTGCTTTTTACATTTAAAGTAGAGATCCCCAAAAAGTGGAGTCTAAATAGAAAATCACAATCTAAGTGTATCACTTCATCATTTTCTTTTGTTCCTGAATCCCTTTGGGCTTGTCTACATATTTTACAACTACACAGGCACGAACTGTATGTTGCTACTGCTGTAAGATAATCAATACAAACTATTCAGACTTTCAATGGAAGTGCAGCACTGGCAGATAAAAGTCTGCTGCTTTGAATTTTTTTTGTAAATTTGAGTGCAGAAAAAAAATTCATACCCATTCCTAACTTTTCAATGGAGCCAAATTCATATATTTATCTTTATTGCTTTTGTGGTTTTAATGCTTGGGAAACAGACTACTATTTAAACTCATATACTATCACTTGATATTAATGCTTTTGGTGAAACAGTGTTGACAACTACCAAATTTAGTTTTACTACCAGGGTTTCTTGAAATAGCTCTAATAATCAGTGGCTCAGTAAGTAGTCAGAGTACTTACATTGCAGTTGCATATAATAAACTGAATAGATACTGAACCAGTTCTAACAGCTTGCCAGATCAAGGATGCAACATCATGGAATTTGCATCATACATTTAGTGAGCCAGTATAGGAGTCAAGATCACGAGGCTAAAAATGGGATCTGCACTACACTCAGAATTAAGAGTATAGGGGAAATCATATAATCTAATGATGGTAGGATGACTGGACATTTGCCATTAACGATATATTTCAGTGAATACCATAGTATTCTAGGCTTCAATGTGCAGAAGCACAGGTCAGGAATCATCATTTGCCTCGCTGTAAGTGAGATAGCCCAGATACATTGCAAGAGTACCCATCTTAAAACTACTGGAATTTTCTGGATTTAGGATAAACTGAGCATTATTCTCCATGCATTCTTTATCCAAATATACACAGCCAAACTTCAACTGTTGATACCTGTGGTAACTATTTAATAGGGCAATTAGGTTTGGGATGTGATTCGTTATTGTACGCTTACCAGCAATTTTTTATTAGCACAGATCTGTATACAAAGTCTGAGCTATTTTGGTTGCACTAAATAGGTAAGTGTAGAAATTTCCAGAATTTGGTGCAGTCTGTTGCACTGCATCAATTCATTTGCCTATTATGTATGTACATATAACCATTGTTTTTGTATTCAAAAGGATTGTAGGGCTGAAAATTTGATGCAAAACATTTCCCCAACTATTTAACATCTTCTGGACCATTTTACATAACAGTATTAAGGTATACCCTGTGGGCATATTAAATACTACATTGGAAAGAATTGGTGTGTTTTCCCCCTATTATCAGACAGACACTTACCAACATTATAATCCTGCTGAATACATTCTTCCTTTTGATCTATATTGTAAGCTGTTCTTTCATGGTCAGGAGTGGATACAATGCTGTCAGTGAAGGACTTGATCTTTGAGCATGCGGCTGGGTTAGAATGCTGATCTTTCGTGGTGCTGTCAGTATCAAGCATATTTGAATTCTGTAACAATTTAAAAGAAATGTTACCTCAGAGTTCTTTCCATTTTTCCCCTGAATGAGGCATTTTAATGTACCTTAGGGAAGCTGAAGCATCAATAGTGTTGTTATGTTTTGAGATTAGAAAAACAGGAACATCTGACCTTTCTCACTTCAAAACTGCATGAATAAAACAGGTCACACTAATGGAAGCTTCAGCCAATTATAATCATGCAACCTCGGAAGGAAGATAAAGGTTGGACAAAGACAATCCTACCATGTAGGTAACCATTTGAACTTTCAACATTCCTTACACACCTTAGGGAAATGACAAGCAGTGAAATCAGGAAGGTGGTCCTTGCAGGTCTTACAGACAGCTAGCTGTCTGTAAAGCAAGTTGCAACATCCTTTAAATTAAAGGAACTTGTACAGTTATCGTTACATTCATACCAATTCAAATAACCTTAAATAATCCTCTATGCTCTTCAGTGGTAGCCATTTCAAAATAGTTTCCCCACTCAGGTTTTGCCTATAGAGTCCATGTTCCATGAGCCAATCCTTATGTTTTATTTTTGAACCTCTTCAGTTGGACATTTCCAGCTCAGCTGCAAGTTTTCTAGAGTGGATTCCGTAGCCTCAATATCAAGTTGCAACATGATCAATGCAGGATTGACAGGATTACTTCCTTTAAACAGCCACTGCACATCTTATAAAACTTAACAGAGATTTGTTTTTTGATGATCAAATATCAGATTGATCCCTTTCCTGATTAAAAAGGTGCAGCTAAATGTTTTATTTATTTATGCAAATAGTCGTTTGGTAGTAAAGAACTTGAGTGCTGCTGAAAAAAGAAACATGTCAAAGCTTTTCGTTTTGCACTCATCAGGACACCACAAGAATACCAATACAAGGGGAAAACAACAATTTATACTGTATGTGAAGAGAGTGCTGGTAGGTTGGCAAGTGGACTCTGCTTGGTAGAGGAGTTGCATGGAGAATGCACCAGTGATGGTGACTGACAGTTAACTGCCAAACATTGTTTGAAATTTAAACAGGCAGCTTGACCCTGATTAGTCAAGGCATTGCCCTGAGGAATGAGTCAGCGAATGGCTGTCACTTAATTTGTTTAACTGAAACAGGTGCAACGTGTGCACGTTCTGTCTACAAAGAACAGGACTCTGTAATAATATATGTAGCTTCCAGTGCACATAAATGCTGCCACACTGCGAGCCTGACTGACAAACTTTCAATTGGTTGTCAGCGTAATTCTTAGCATAAGGATTATTTAGTAAATGTTGTCCAATTGCGGACTCACCTCTTAACACCCTCCTCACCGCTCACATTCCCACCAAGTTTCGTGTCGTCAGTAAACTTAGAAATATTACATTTGGTTCCCTCATCCAAATCATTGATATATTGTGAATAACTGGGTCCCAAGCACTTATTCCTGTGGTATCCCACAAGTCACTGCCTGCCACTCTGCAAAAGACCCATTTATTTCTAATCTGTTTCCTGTTTGCTAACCAATTCTCAATCCACGCCAATATATTATCCCAATCCCATGTGCTTTAATTTTGAACACTAACCTCTTTTATCAAAATATCACATATTTCAGGAATTCCTTCCCCTCTTCATCCTTTACGCTGCTATCCTGTTTACAATCGGAATAATCAAACGCCTCCATTATCATTAGTTTGCAGCTCTTGTATTTTTCTGTAATTTATCTTCAAATTTGCTCCTCTATCTCCTTCAAACTATTTGGCTGCCTACAGTGTACACCCAGTAGCATTATAGCTCCTCTATTGTTCTTTAACCAAAGAGAATTTTTGACCCCTCAACTACATCACCTCTTTCCAGTACTATAATAGTTTCTTTGATTAATACTGCCACACCATATCCTCATTTATCCTTTTCTGAATGCTTTGTAACCAGGAACATTAAGTTTCTAATCTTCACTTTCTTTGAGCCAGGTGTCTGCTATTCCACAATGGCATGATCTCACGAGGTGACCCGTACCTGCAGCTTACCAACAACAATACACGCATTTATGCATATGCGCTCCAAACTCATCTTAGACTGCCCTGCATCTGTACCCTGTCTGACCCTTCCTATTTCTGAACCACTCATCAGTGCTATTCATCTCTCCTAGCATGCTGCACCCCTTTTCCCTCCCATTTAATGCTTTAACCTAGTGCTCTTCCACTACCAAATTAGTTTAAACCCTTACCCATAGCATCTGTTAACCTCCCTCAAGGACACTGGGCCCAGCTCTGCTGAGGTGCAACCCATCCACCTGGAATACGTCCTCCTGCCCCAGGAATCTAAAGCCTTCCCTTCTACATCATTTTTATAGTATTGACATAACCTGTTTGATCTTACTACCTCAATACTCAGTAGCACATGCACTGGGAATGATCCCTTTTAAATCCTTCTTTATGACTTCCTAGCTTCTGAAACTCTGACTGTAGGGCCTTAACCCTTTTCCTGCCCACGTCATTGGATCACACATTGACCACAATTTCTAGCTGTTCCCTATGCCTTCAAATGCTCTGTCCCCTTTCAGTGATGTCCTTTACCGTATAAGAGTCTCATATTGGTGGTTGTATAAACATTAGCTATCCCCTGACCATCTAATCCCTTATGATCACTGCATTTCTACAGAAACCATTTGCAGTACCATGGATGTGCTCTAGACTGCACTTGAAGTGCTGCCACCCTCAGCAGCACTGAGCATTTAAAGCCAGTGTAACAGCACCTCTTCTCCCAGTGCATTCCTGCATTGCCTGTCTCTTCCTAACCTGCAAGGGAGTTATTCCCATTGTCCTGGCCAATATTTATCCCTCAATCATCATCACAAAAACAGATTATCTGGTCACACTGTTGTTTGTGGGAGTTTGCTGTGTGTAAAGTTGGCTGCTATGTTTCCTGCATTACAACTGTAACTACACTTCAAAAAGTACTTTATTGGCTATAAAGCACTTTGGGGCATCCGGTGACCATGAAAAGTTCGAAATAAAAGCAAAACTTTCTTTCACGTAAAGATGCCGTTAATGTTGGCATCCTCTACTTAATTTTGAGTTTATCCCTTTGGATCTAATTAATTACTAATGATTTACATATTTACAACAACTTTCATTTATAAAGTGCCTTTAGCCTAATAAAACATCCAAGGCACTTCACAGGAGCATTAGAAAACAAGCTACGACACCAAGCCACTTAAGGAGATATTAGGTCAGGTGACCAAATATTTGGTCAAAGAGATAGCTCTTAAGGAGTGCCTTAAAGCAAGAAAGTGAGGTAGTGAGCTTGGGGCCTGGCAATCGAGGCATGGCCACCAATGGTGGAGCAGCTAATGCACAAGAGGCCATAATTAGAGCAACAAAAATATCATGGAGGGTTGTGGGGATGGAAGAGATTACAGGGTTAGGGAGGGACAATGTTATGGAGGGATTTGAAAGCAAGGGTGAGAATTTTAAAATTAAGACATTTCTCGACCAGGAACCAATTTCAGTCAGCAAGCACAGGCTTGATAGGAAAATGGAACTTGAGGAGAGTTAAGGCACAGGCAGCAGTACTTAGATGACCTCAAGTGCACATGAGTTGAAAGTGGAGACCAGCCAGGAGTGTACTGAAATAGTCAAATTTAGAGGTGATGAAGGCATGGATGAGGATTTCATCAGATGAGTTGAGACAGGGGCGAAATCATTGAAAGTTAGAGGTGAAAAGAGACAGCCAGAGTGACGGCACAAATAAGAGGTCAGAAGTTCATCTCAGGATCAAATGTGACACCAAGGTTGCGAACAAATTGGTTTAATCTCAGTCTATGTCAGGGACAGGGACAGAATCAATAGTTAGGAAACAGAGTTTGGAGCTGATGACATCCGTGCGGTGGCCTCAGACTGCAGCAGAGTGACGCTATAATGAGGCTCATGCAGCTGCTTGCAACTTGGTGGAGCAAACCATCGGGATGATGAAGATGCGGATCCAGTGCCTGAACCGGTCTGGTGGAGCCCTGCAATACAGTCCGCAGAGGGTGTCACGCATCGTCGCCGTATGCTGCACCCTTTACAACCTAGCGCTGCAACAAGGTGAGGAGCTGGCTGAGGAGGAGATGGAGGAACTGCATGTCTCCTCCAATGAGGACCGACACTGGTGGGGATAAGGGTGAGGGGTCCTCGGTGATATCGACGGGCATGAGGGTTTCGGACTGGCTAGATGAGGCAGGTGCACTCGGGAGGCCCTCATAGCTGCCAGATTTGTGGAGGATGATGACGACACCTCAGCCCTTCAAGAGCTGGTGCACAGCATCACTGGTCGCAGGTGCTGGTGTAATGGGGGCCAGCCCCAGCTTAAAAGGTGCTGTGAGCACACAGAGTATGAGAGAACTCTGTGGTGCATACCCACTACATTCTGGCAGCAATGACCAGCACTCCGAGGTGCAGGCATCAGTAATGTTTCCAGGAAGTGAGAGGCTGGACCATCACTGTGGTCTAAAGGCTGCACAGAACACAGGGAAGAGGCCCTGGACTGAGAGACCTGCCTTTTATTTTGTGCAAAATGGTTTCACATCTGAGTGACAAGAACACTGCTCATCAGAACAAGGAGCCATAGGTAGGGAGACATTCTTGGGAGTTTATTGACAATAGTGAACATTATGTACAAGTGATTAACACTCGTGGCCAGGCTGTGCAACTAATTCTTCTCAACTGTCCTCACCCTGCTGCTATGTCTTGGTGCTCCCTGGGCATCCTCAGCAGCCTGCTAACTGTGATACCCTGTCAGTGATGATTTTGGTGGGCGTCCTCTGGAGGGCCGAGACTTGGAGGGCCCCGGCCTGCTTTCAGGGTCCTGCTGTGTAGCAGTGGCACCCTCCCTCGACCTGTGAAGCTGAATCTGTGGAGGTCACAGGAAACGGGGAGGCAGCTGGGCTGGTCACTGCCAGAGTCACCTGGGTGGATGGCCTAGGAGCGTGCACCTGCTGATCCTCCTCCCTGTGGGTGCTGGAGGGCCCCTGGCTGACTCCATGCGCAGAAGGAGTAGCTGGAGTGAGATCGAGCTGCACAGCACCCCTCTCGCACACACTATTGGAGGCCAACTATGGCATCAGTGATGGAGTTAAGCCTGCGCAGCAGTGCAGGAGTGATGTCCTGGACCAAGGTCTCCATGGCAGCCACCATCCTGCCAGTGTTGACCTCGGTGCATTGCAATGCCAGCGCTTTCACCTCAGCCTGAAGTTGGACGGACTCCTCCCTTCCTGATGTTCCCGAGCTTGCCTTTGCAGCTTCAGCAACTGTGCCAGACCAAGTCCAGAAGCTTGTCATTTGACTCAGACTCAGCAACGTTCTGGCCTCCAGCAGTCCTCCGAGTGCCTGGGACCTGGGAAGTCCCTGCCTACGCCTGCTGTGGAACAGAAAGTGCGATGTGCTCACCAGATTGTGATCCCGAGGATACTTTAAAGCTAGGTCCCACTGAGGTGTGTGTCTCTGCGCTAGTGGAGGATGTGGGTGAGTGCTGCGACGGGGCTTCAGGGAGGGTGCCTTCAGATTCCTCTTCGGAGGTTTCTTCGGAGCTTGATTGGAGGCTCTGGGTCGTGGACTCCATCTGCTGCTTCCCAGGTGTGCCTGCAAAAGCATGGGGAGATAATTAGTGCATGGCAGTGGCCTGTGAAAGAGGGCACATCACTCTTGGCATGGTTGTCTGATGGATGTTGCACTGCTGGATCCTCACTTGTAGAGCAGCACCGACCTCACCATTAGCACAGGACCAGTCCCAGTCGTCGCCAGCCAGCTGGATAGCTCTGATTTCAAATTCTGTGAGAACTTTGAATCCCTCCATCTGTCTGTGACCTTCCCCTCCTGTTGTGTGCCAGTTTGTCCTGCATGGACAGAGATGGGGAGTGTGTATCAGGATGCCTGCCAGGCCAGATGGTAAGTATGCCTGGCCTGTGTGGGTAGTCAGTGGTCCCATGGACGGGATGAGGACAATGATGGTGTGTGAGAAAGAGAGAATGGTGATATCCCTCGCACTGACAGTGAGGGAGGGCCCTGTGGGTGTGTGATGGGTTTGAGTGACAGGGGGAGTTGGGAGTGACGAAAAGAAAGAGTGACTTACCCTGGCAGAACGGAGATGATCATTCATCCTTTTGCGGCACTGGGTGGCTGTCCTCTTCTGAAGGGCGTTGATTCTGACCACCTCTGCCACCGCCTCCCAAGCCGGGTTGGTGACATTGCTACCCATTCTGCAGCCAGAGCGGGAGTACAGCACATCCCGGCGGGCTTTATGGCATCTAGCAGTGACTCGAGGAAACAGTCGTTGATGCAAGGGGCTGCAGTCTTTTTGCCTTTGCAGGCCATGTCTCTCAGTAAGCAGTGGTGAGCTGGTGGCGATGAGCACTTTGCTGGTGGCTGCCTTTTAAAGATAGCAGCCGGCGTGATGTAACAGTGGGGTGATGGCGAGTGGGCGAATAAGAGCCTGCCCGCCATGGAAACGGCGTATTTTGAGGGAGTGAATATATAATGAGGCGGGCTCGGGAAGTTACGGCGTGAAAACCCGCTATTTTCATTGGCGGGTGGGACTCCATTTTACCCATCCGCTACCACACTTAGTGCAATTTTGTGAAAATTCAGCCCTAAATATTATACAATTTTTAATAGTAACTGATATGTTCTTCTCTTTGCCCATAACTTTGAAGTTAAGGCTGCTAGTTGATTACATCTCTAGAATCCAATTGATTTGCTTTAACATAATCTACAATTTTTAATCATTTATTTTGGTTTGACTACAAAGCACTATCTGCATATATCAAGGTCAGTGACTTAGCATTAGAATCAAACATTGTCTTAGCACCTTGCTAGAAGTAGGAGATAATGAAGAATCTGAAATGCTGAAATTAGGTCTGGACTCCAAAGGCTGGAATTCTGGATCTGAATCCTGTTGGGAAGGCTGCAGTTGTAGATAGAAATTAGGGACTCCTTGGTCTGAAATGTTATGACCAGTTGTAGACTCTGAAACAAATAGGAAAAATTAAGCATGCTTATACATACAATTGAAATACAACAGCATAATTTTCAACGTTAAGTGCAGTACTGAAGAAAATGAACTATCATAAAAGTGAATGAGTGCATATGGGTTCACTAAAAATTAAACTAGGCTGCCCTTTTGACTCAGCAAATTTATCCAATGAGTAGATAATCCATAAAAATAGAGAAAGACCCACCACACAACAGGCCTCAGTGTCCCAAATAAAGTGCAGGGTGGGTGGAGGAGGAAAGAGGGTGAGAAAGAGTGTGAGGGAAATAAAGTAGTTGCTCCCTAAAGTACATTCACATTAAGTGACAGCTAGGTTGGAATAGCATGGAACGCTCACACTGGGGGCTCACATTTGGCCCGAAAGCATCCAGAAAACGTAAGTCCACAAAAAGACCTTCAAGTTAAGCATTACTGGTGGCAGCATGGTGAGCGGCAGGAAAACTGCCAACAAATGGAAGGCTATACAGCATGTCTTTCCCAGTTTAAACTTTTATTTTTCCTCTCTGTTCAAAAACACCTTAATTTTGGGTGCAACAACGTGCATTCTGCATTATGTTGTGGTAGCAATCCTGACAAAAAACCTACTCTGCATTGCTTTAGTTAATGAACCAAAAATTGCAGACCAACGAATGCCACCTGGTGTTAGACTTATCTGTTCAATGTTTATAATATTTTGCTCTGCAAGTTGCTGGAAGTGCAAGAGAAAAATGCAGTGATGACAGAGATAGGTGCTGCAGTGGGTATCAAATTGACAAAGTGTACCGCTTAGAGATGCAAAGTATTATATGTTGGGTTTGAGAGTGATGGAAGGTTCAGGAGAAAAGGTTGGGTAAACTTATATGTATATATAGGACAAGCCATGAGTATTACTTTAAAGTACGGTAATAAAGCACAACCCCAAACCTTCAACTTAAATTAGTATAAAATATTAAATGATATTTGATGTGAGTGAAAATACTTAGGATAATCTTCCAAGTGGGGTAATATAGGCAGAAAAGTACAGTTAGGTGTTCAACAAAAAAGCCCAGATACTATAATGGAAAAGTTAGATATGGATAAACTTTGGGTTAAAATTACATTTACTTGTCTTTGACTATTATGATAGTTTAAAAAAATTAAAATGACTTACCTTGGTACTTTCCACTTGAATCCAGTAATTGATTTAGATTTCTAGTATACTTCTCTATTACCTGCTGAGTTTTGCTTCCAATAGGAATACATTCCTCTAACTTGGGGAAACAATGATTTGTGTCTTGACTCTCAACTGTATCCTGGTTTACAGGAAATGAAGATAGTGAACTTGATGTACTAACAGACGATGTAGCAGTCCACTGTCCACTAGTAATGTCATGAATGGCATAGGGATTATCACCTGTTAAAAATAAAGCTAAGTTAATAAGTACAATACATTAATCACTGCAGGATTTGTACTGAAGGTACAACAAACACTTTGCATTACAATAGCTACAACTGGACATGAAAAAAGGTTTGAAAAATCACTGTCTCTTGCCAATGCAATTCAGCTGCCGATACCAGTGTGCGCATAGACACTGGTCCATGCATGCGTAGAAATCCGCTGCACCCTGCCTGCCAGTATCCTCTGCATGAGTCAATCTTATGGATTTCCTCCATCCGGCCGGTGGGACAACATAACAAGGATCCAGAACCGACATCAATTTCAGAGAAATTAATCCCCTGCACGGACACAAACTATTCCCCCCAACTCCTCAAAAGAGTCTGGGCTGTGTGTCGGGTGGGGAAGGCCCCAGTAAAGACTGCAGCCAAGGAGCAGTGAGGTTAATGTTGTGGCTGGAGGGAACAGTGGGTCAAGGGGCAGAGCAAGATTGGGTCAACGATGGGGAGCTCACGGAGGACGGGGTTCACAGGTCTGCTTTATAGCCATCAGGGTCGATCTCTTTTTACAATTTTCTGAGCTGCCTTCTACAAACAAAACGTGAATTTATTTAGCATTATACATTGAAGCTGAAACAATGGACTATGTTGGGGTCACATGCAATTACATTATAGTAGATCAACATTCCTGTAACAGTTAATATTACATTATATGGCCAACTTATTTCTATTCCCAAATTTTATACAAGAAGTTGCTTCACATTGGCAGGAGTCAAAATTCAGTCAAAGAGGTCCATGCTTTCTGGTTTCTGGCCCATAACCCCGCCCCATGCTCCTAAACCCCACCCAGTTTATACCGGGACCTTACAGTTCATCAGCTGGAATGTGCCAGTCTGTTTATAAAGCCTACTGGTGTTTCCTCTGGTAACAATGAAATATTTTACCCAGTCACAGGGTGTCACTGAAACACTAACTCCCAGTTCAAACAACTTGGAGTTCATACACAGAATTCTCCCCCTATATCCAGTACCCAGTACTAATTAAATCACTAGATAGGGATCTTGGTCTTAAAAGTCCCAATTACATTGAGAACACTTTTGTAAGTTCCCCTCTGTTTTTTCTGAAACACCAAAAGGGCATTTTTAAAAACGTATTTAAACTTTGCCAACCACAAAGAGCATGCTGAAAGCCACGCTGCCTAAAATACAGCCGTGATTATTTGAGCAGCGCCATCTTTGCTCCTGGCCGCTGCCTACTCTGTCACTTGCTATGACAACGGAGTTAAACACTAGAACTGCGCATGCATGGCATGGACAACAAATGCAGCCTTTAAAAGTACTCATTCTTCCTTCACTTCTTCCCTTAGCAATGTAAAGATTGAAGTTTGATTATGCAGAGCTGAGTTCTGAGTCTGCATTTAAAATTGTTTGTACAACAATTGCATTTATATGGCACCTATATTATAGAAAAATATTCCATGGTGCATCACAGAAGTGTCACCAGGCAGTGAAATAAACAGAAACGAATATTACAAACCTGAACTGATGGGACCAATATCTATTTGTTCACTTGAAGACAAACTCCCAGTGGACAGCGTTGTGGAAGATATTTGATCTGCCTCGGGGGCTTTTTGAGCATGAAAGCCAAATGCATTACTGGACCAAGAGTAAGGAAGTACCTACGGCGTATAAAGATTTTATATATAAAGAGTGAAATCCAACAACAGAACTTAAAGCACAATCAGTTCATTTAAAAATGGAAAATCCCCCTGTATAGTTTATTGTATAGCTGTGAATAGTTTAGTTCCAAATACTCCTCAGCAACACGTTTTAAGCAAAACAAAATGCTTATCACCTGCACGAATAGTTGTTGAAACAGCCTGAGAGAGGTCAGACATTTTGGATGTCGGTCCCACTTCAGGCACTCAATAATTACAGAGGTGATCATTGTGTATCCTGGAACTGTAATGGGAGCAGACATAAGATTGGAATTAGAGGCCAACCTAGAATGGTACTACAACAGAAAGTTTCCAAAATGAGCATGGGATGGTAGTGGATTCTTTTCCAGCTGTTAGATGATTCTTGGTTAACCCCAACTACAGCAAATAGAATTGCTCTGGGATACATATAGGCTCTTCCCATAACAGAGCAGAGTTTGGCTAAGGAGAGAAAAAGATCCAAAACAGCAGTGTTCAGTGAGTTTATTGCAACAACTTGAATGATAGAATCTTCTTAAGGTATGGAAAGGTGCCTCAAAGAAGTGTGCATAAAAGATAAGCCAAACTGTGGCACATTGAACAGGCGAGCAAACATTTTGACAGTATCAAATATAAAGTTTTCTCCCCTACTAAAGTACTGTGAACAGAAATTTCTCTATTCAAGTATATTAAATGTCAAACTACATGTTCTAGGGTGCAGTTAAAATTGCAGACAGCAATTCATTCATATTTAATCATTTTCATGGACAAATTTCAAAAGGCCATTAAACAGCCAAGATTAGGTTAAGAACTGAGATACTGGAAACATTGAAATTTAATTTTGAACCGATGTATTCAATAGGCAGCAAGCTTGAGTACTTTATTACTGAGCTTAATGCTGCACATTTTTGAGAAGCTGTCTTTAAATTATTTAATTTGTTAGCTACACTAGCCTTCATTAGAATTACTTAACATCTCTACAGCGCTGCTTCATTCAGCAATAAAAACATGAAATGCTGGAAAAACTCAGGTCTGGCAGCATCTGTGGAGAGAGAAACAGAGTTAAAGTTTCAAGACTATGACTCTTCTTCGCCACTTCATTCAGCATTGTGAATCTCTGCAATCCAAACTACCCAGAGAGTTAAATTACTGATTATGTGGCAAATATCTAAATGATGCATTCCACTGGCATGTCAATAATAACAGTATTGCAAAAGTACTCATTTAAATGTTGAGGCCAAGTTGAATATTTGGGTACACATGATTATGTATACTCATATTTAAAATGCTTGTTATAAAGATGTGTTACATAAAATATTAATTTATAAAATCATCAGGTGGACATATATTACTCTATAATGAAATCGGATAGACCTGCATATGTATTGAATTTTCTTTTGTAAAGGACACTGGCTACCGCAGCTACTGCGTTGCGTTTGCAAAGGATGCAAGTTGCTTTTTATGGAGACACAGAGGGCGAGATTTTCTGGCCCCACCCGCCGCTGGGATTGTCCAGCCCCGTCACGAGTCAATGGACTTTTGGCTGGGCCACTGAGTCTCCCATGGAGGTTCCCGCCACAATGGCACTGGAAAACTCTGGCCAGAGTCTACGGAGCTCTGAGAGGTTATGTGATCCAGCTCCTGGGTGAAAAGATACTGGATTTAAAATAGTGAGAGAGAGCGAGAGAGCACTGCAGGGGCAATAGCCTTATCCCATCGGTTTACTTTCTGAAACCTCTCCCATCATAGCTGATCTGTTTGTGATTTGAGAAACCACCAGAAGAGCTCATTGCTGCAAACAGAGTTTTGAAAGGAGAATTCCAAAATCAACCAGCCACAACTACAGACCGACTGTGGAAAGGGACCCTTCAGCTGTAAACAAGCCCCTGGGCTATCCATGAATAATTATTTTCTGACTTTACTTGTTACTTGGCCAAGCTTCTGAGATTGGATGCTCTGCTGAGTTTTATTTCTTTTCTACATGCTTGGTGGGGGATGGGGTGGCAGTGCATGCATGCGTGTTGCTTTTGCAATAGTAGGTAGCTGGATTTTTTTGTACAATGCAAACCTTTCATTAATATTTTCTGCATCTTTATCCGAGTGATTCTTAGCAATAAAACTTACTGTTAGCTTAAGGAACCTGGCTGACTTAATTCTTGCACCGAGCTATACAAAGTTAAATATATATTAAACTGGCACTCTCACCTCCCTTTTAAATTCAAACTCTTTTTATAACCAACTCAAGAGTGGGACAAAGAGAGGAGTCAGTTCACCCGTTAGCCTGGTCGTAACATACTAGATATTAATTTCAATAACCAAGTTAAATGACTTATGGTCAAAGGTTAAAGATTGAAATATACTTGAAGGTTAAGTTGATATCTCGGCATTTAAAGTTAAATAGAGTTTAAATTTCTGTGTTTCCTACTTTACTGATCCTGAAACAACAACTTATATTTATATCGCGCATTTAACTTAATGAAATGTCCCAAGGCACTTCACAGGTGTATGATAAAACAAAGTATGACACTGAAACGCTTAAGGAGTTATTAGGTTGTTTTAGGAAGTGTCTTAAAGGAAGAACGTGAGGTTTAGGGAAGAGAGGTGTAGAGAGGATACTCCAGAGCTTAGGGTTGAGGCAACTGAAGACACTGCCACCAACGGTGGAGCAATTAAAATTGAGATACACAAGAGGCCAAAATTAGAGCAGCACAGATATGTCGGAGGATTGTTGGACTGGAGGACATTACAGAGATAAGGAGTGGTGAGGCCATGGAGGGATTTGAAAACAAGGTTGAGAATTTTAAAAATCAAGGCGTTGCTTGACCAGGAGCCAATGTAGGAAAGTGAGCCCAGGGATGATGGGAGAATGGGGCTTGGTCTGAGTTAAGACACAGACAGCAGAGTTTTGGGTGGCTTCAAGTTGAGAGAGGTTAGAATGAGTATGATTATAATGAGAATGAGGATAGACACCAATAATTGCTGACCAGTGTATTAGAATAATTGTCTATCACACTGCTGATTATGTACTGAATTTCAGAGCAAAACTTTACTCAAAATGTTATAGAATTATGTGGAAGAATTGAATACTGAGCCAGAAATACACTGACCACTACTTAAAAACTAAAGCTTCTTGCAACTGTGTAACTTTCTACAACATTTATTTTTAAATTACAAAATAATCTGACCTTGAAGCCCCTTTCTTCATACTTGTGAGCAATAGGTTTGTCATGCAGAGGCTGCAACTAAAAAATTAGAAGCTGAAGATATTATCTCATCCACATATTTTAATCATCAAAGAGCATTATTTCAAAGACTGAAAAATCCTTTGAAGAGCACTAAATTGGCAAATAACAGTTGTTCTGACTCAGTGTAAATGGGAGGAATGGTTTTAAAATATTTAATTTTTAAAATGGAGCATGTATGGAATACTGGAGCATTAAACACAGTCAAGTACCTTGGACAACTGCACTAGTTCACAGAAATGAGACATGCTGTCATACAAAGTATTTAAGAACTTTGTTCAGTTCAAGTTGTAGTGAGCATCACTAAAAATATTTTTTACAATCAGCGCGAATATATTTACATAACTGCACAACACAGAACTGTTAGAATGTCATGCAAGAAATAGCCATTTGCACATGCATACAAAAGCAATCAGTACGTACACACAAAATACTGAGCTCAGTTCAAGTGTAGTGAACATCATGGAAAGCATTTTAAAAATCAGTATGAACATATTTGCATCATTGCTCAGTACAAAACATACTAACAATCTCAGATGAAATACCTGTTTGCACATGCACACACACACAAAAACTGTATTCAGTGAGCGCACACACACACACAATTGCATTCAACACACACACACACACACACACACACACACTACACCACACACACACACACACATGCTTCTCTGGTCTGAGCACTAATCATTCACTATTTAGATCAAATAGTGATCAGATTTGGCTATTTTTCATCACTGACCCACTGAATAAACCAGTAGATCTCAGAAGAGACTCAGAGTGAAATGGAGTAAAACAAAGTTATATCTGTAACAAAGGTATCTCCCTTTTTTATTTTAAAAAGATCATAAAATGCTTTTTTTGTGTGCTTAGACTTCCCTGGAGATCATAACTCAATGTAACATTCTTCTACTTTTTATCAAGCTCAGTGGCACAATGAATTACCTTTGGGTCAGCTATAACATGGGTCAAATACAAAATGAAGCAAAGATCAAAAATAAATATTTCATTATTGCATTTAAAATATAGATCCCGGTGTTACCATCTTTAGTAAGTGGTACAAATTAATAATTCCTTAGACTATGGCTTATGCTATGAATTGTTTAATAATTTATTATTTAGTAAATGCGTAAGTGAACAGAAACACATACTTGGTAGTAACTACATATGCATCAAGTTAGAAAGAATGATACAGCAAGTAAACAGAACAAACACCAGCCTCGATAATAATGATGTTGTTCATAGTATAATTACTACTTACTTGGCTAGTTGTGCTACATATTGATGAAGGTAGGCCAGGGTTCTCAAGCATAGTTCTTCCAACATCAGCAGAATATCTTGGCAAACTTGAAATGGGTGCTGAAGGGCCTGTAGAGAAGCCTAATTTTAGATAAAAGAGAATTAATACTAATAATACAATACTTCTTGGTCTCTGGAATTCATTGCTTCCACAGATTAATGTAACATTTTATCTGCTCTATCACAACCTTATCTATATAATTTCTCCCATTCCCAGATCCAAGATTTTTTAATAAATGACTATGTTTATTACTCTATGGGACATGAAAATCCCTTTAAATCTAAAATTTTGCCTTGGGGTTATTAATTTCACAACTCTCAGTCCTGTATTCCTCTTGTTTTGCTACTTATTTTAATAGTCAGTTTTAATATAGCAGATATTTTAAGTTTATAGCTTCTTGGATATGTAGACATACCTGTGAACGTGGGTCATTTGAAAATTACATAACTAGGTTAGAGAATATTTTTGGTATAATAAAGACAGGACTTACAGAATATAAGGCTTCTACCAAACAATTAGTTCTCATTTTTTCAGAATATATTTAAAGGACCCAAATTTTATAAATTAACATTTAAATTTCTGCACAGTTGTGGTAACATGGACACAGTAATATATTTTAAACTAAACGAACTGCACATCTTTGGAATTAACTTGGGGCATGTCATGAAGCTATTAATGTATATAATATTACTGGAAATTTTTTTTTTAAAAATAGAGGTTTAGTCTGTGTGTGTGTGTGTTAATTGGATTAAAGCCAGCTCACCTGGGTGCTTTGATGTATTTTAGTTTGGAGATGTAAACAGAGGTAGAGGTACATTTGCATTTTGTTGAATAGAGCATTCAGGAGTGGGAGTGAAATCTTGCACCTAGCTAGGAGACACCAAGCAATATGTTTATATTACTAATAAAATTGGTACTATGAAAGGGGTTTTATTGTTAGAGGAGAAGTTCAAAGGGCCTGGTGATACAATGAAAATTTATATTCAAGGGGAGTGCTGGGTATAACCGGAGGGGAGTCTGTGTGTGCAGAGCAGATGCATGTAACATCAAAGCAGCTGTAAGCTTACAACTGTCTGCAAAGGAAATTTTGAATTTGTAAGGTGAAAATGCTTTGCCTGGTGTCTGCTTAAAGTCTATGGGTTGTTGTTGCCTTAGTGGAGATTAATTTGGGAATTTATTAAAAAGTTATGATAGTAGTAATTTGTAGCCGTGTGTGTGTGTTTAATACCTTGTTGTAAATTAATAAATGTCTCATTTAGTTTGATATAAAAACCTCTTGAGAACTGGTGGTCTTATTCCCGAGTTTAGAGCTGCAGCTCAGCCATACCAATTGAAAATATAGGTTATGACCGCTGTTTTTGAAGTTTCCTTCTGGGATTTTAAAAAACAGCCTTTTCCAACTGCTGTGTCATAACAGGGCAGGAAGGGCAAAGAGAAAGCAAATGCTAGGATATTACCACCAGTCGCTTAACTATCACGTTTGTTGGGAATATTCTTAAATAATTTGCTGCATTTTTAATATTTGAGGAGAACCCCAAATTACATCCACTCTAACAACAGAAAAGTCCAAGGTATTGGAATCTAAATCATATCAAGTCTTTAATATTTAACATATACTTATGCACACTTTTTTTTTTTACCTTGTCCTGAAAGACTGCCAGTCTCAAGTTTCAGCTTCTCCCTCCAAGTCATTCTGCCTGTTTGAATGGATTCTCCAGCGCTACTTGCAACACTAGAACTTTGCTGGCTGCTGCTGCTTGTTGACACTCTGGACAAGTCTATTTCAGAGGAACAAGATGAATCCACCCTACTTGACATTAATTCTCTGGCTTCTGACCAACAGCAGTTATTTGAAAATGCATTCCTGTTAACTGACATAAAACAGGTTGCCTCAATTAAAGGTTATAACTTAACTGCCTACTAATCACAAAAAGTATCACCTATGCAAGAATTAGATATTTTTTAAGCATCAAATGTTTTGTGAAAATAAGTTTTCACTGCAAATGTTTTCTACAATACTGGTTTTCCATTACTTCACATCTTTGTAGCAAAGTTTCCATTAGAATAATTCTAAATATTCTGTTTTTGGTTAAACAACATGATTCTTTAAACGGCTTTCTGATCAAAAATATTCTTTGCCATCTGCCAAAATTGCATGTGCTGTGTTGTATATGAATGTGGCTTGATGTGGCTTTTCTACCAACAGAGTTGGTAAATTTGTAACAATTCAAAAAAAAATCCAGGATGGGCTTCTCAACTTCCATTCAAAACCTAAATGAAATTAGCTGAGCTAAGGTGTTGCCTGTTCAAAGTCAGCCATTTTCAGTTTTGGGCCTTATCAGCATAATTTGATCAAGCTGCCAAGTGCTCAAATGAGTGCTAGTAGGTAGCTGGCCAAAGCAGGGCATACTGCACTCATTTATTGTGACCAGGGTCCTATAATTGGCCATATGCAAGTAGTCATTAATCTGTTTTGTGCAGGCATAGGGTGCATCTGAAAACTGCATCAGGTGGGCACTGGGCATCCAAGGTGACTTGGCTGCCCCAGCTGGCCTGCAGCTGAAAATTGCCACCTGTAGTTTTCCAGTTTGTTAGATTTGTTTTAGCTAGATTTCTCCCCGAATATGAAATATACGCTACATGTGTAAAGCAGGGAGGGGTGGCGTGTAGAAAAGGGAAAACTGGTGAGCAATCAATCCCATACTACTTAGTAGCACAATCAGGGATTTGACTATAGGTTATGTTCCAGCTTTTCCCTCTTAGTGGAGGAATGTCTCTAGAATTGGGGAGTGGGTCTAAAGCTGGAAAAAAATATAAGTATTTAGAAAAAAAAAACTTTTGCTTCATTAGAGAGGGAGAAAAAAAAAGAAACTGGAAAGGAAAAAAGTTACCAAACATAGACAGTCTGTCACTCTTAGGGGATTCCACTTCTTGAATTGCACTTAATTCGTGCTGTTCAATTAGTCCAAAAAGTCCCAACCTGGTCTTGGTTACAGGTGGCTTCGAAGGCCTCCAATGTTGACCCTCTTTTGTGAAAACTTCAATATTTGGAGATTCTGAGGAATGACTTCCTTTGAAAGGAGAAAAATATACAATAAAATATTTTCCAAATTTTTTTGAATTATTTAGTTGGTTTGTCAACAAAGTAGGGATTTGCTATTGTACATGACAACATACAGATTTGGTTACAAATGTTGACATAGGCAGTTTCAATGTTTATTGTTGACATAAAAATGACAAAAATAATGACACAAGAAGATGGTATGTGGACAAAAAGTTAACATATACAAGATTATGAATAGTGCTGATATTTTATAAAACCAAGCATCGAAATAAGATAGATTATTTCACATATGTAGCAGTCTTCCATGTCAGAGTCGAGAAAACACTCCAGCATGGAAAACTGCTACATGTAATTCAAACATTTGATATTGGAACAGGTCTAAACCAGAGAAATGTCTATTTGAAAGAGATACTTGTGACTTGAAACTAATGCTAAAGTAGTTTTAGAGTTATTGACACTTAACAATTGGTTATGATTTATGTGGACAAGAAAATAATTTTCAGTGGAAAGGTACATACTTGGTTCATATATGTTTCATTGTGTGCTTCATTTCCTGGCTAATGCCACATCATATTTTAAACCAGGTGATAATACCACCTGTCAACTTGTCTTTTCCCTCAATAAGGCCAGCATACTGCTGGTGGAGTGAAGTGCCAAATAACTATATACAATGATTCTCCACAAAAAGCTCAATAGGTAGTACTTACAGAAAAACTTGCAACTTATTTATGCCTTTCTTCTACTAAATAATTTTAATCACACAGAATTAAAATAATTATCAAAATTTATGGCTAAAATTACCAGCTTGAATCGATTTGGAATCATAGCACCATGAAGGATTTAATGCTCCATTTATTTGAGCTGCTGGCTCCGGATTTTTAAGCTGATCTTCATTTTTTAACTGGAGATTCTCCTTAGTTGATCCAGTATTCAAGCCCTCCAAGGTTCGCAGCACAGATGAAAGAGGACCAAATTGCTCAACATTTCCACTTCCAGATGTTGTTTTATGCAGCAGCGAGTGTCCAGGCTAGAATAACATTTAAGAGATATGTTCTACCCAACATACTTTTACCATCTTGATGCATTTTTTGTGCTTTTAGACAGCAGAATTAACGTTCATATTTAAATGTCTAAATATACAAAACACTGATACTGCACTGGTTGAAAAACATTCCAGATTGATAGGATGTGACCAGGGGCATATGCATTTAAAGCTTAAGACTATAATTATAGTTTCCAGTGTAACATTGTGCTTTGGATATTAACAGGAGTGGTTGCATAGAGACAGAGTTTCGGATGGGAAACCCAGAGGTCTGGGTTTCCTCACACATTGTGGCACTTAACTCCACAGCGTGTGTCTTTTGTACTTGACACTTTCCACACCTGGAAGTCAGCCTGATTGATAGGCTAGGCTTCCAGTTGGATAGGGAGGACTCAGTGCAGGTTGCTGTAACAGGTAGATCTGATTCTCGACCCCTAGAGATTTTGATTGGGAAAGGTGGAAACTGAACAGGACAGGGAATGCTCCTCTCAACTGACAAGTAGTATTGTAAAGGCTCTTAGCTTCTACCTGGAAGCTGGTCTCGTCTCCCTTCAGCTACCACATTTCCCAAAGTCTGGGAAATCCTGCCAGCCATTGTTTAACCTGCTTTACAGATTCATTAGAGGCTGCCAACTTCCTTAAAATATTAAAATTATCAACCCACCTGCTGGGAGTGGGTTAACTACCTGTCTGCCCTTTATCCCACCTCCATTAAACTCACACGTGAATGGGTTGGACGTGGGTATCAGTTTTTTAAAAAAACTAACATCTGATCCCAACTGACATGCTTTTAAACTATTTTTAAAATTCTTCATGGGATGTAGGTGACTCAGGCAAGCATTTATTACCCTCGAGGTGGTGCAGTCTGTTTAGCAAAGTACACTCGGTGCCATTAGGGAGCTCCAGGATTTTGATCCAGTGACAGTGAAGGAATGGCTATACATTTCCAAGTCAGGATGATGTGAGACTTGGAGGGGAACAGGTGTTCCCATGTGTCTGCTGCCCTTATTTTTTGAGGCAGAAGTCGTCACAGATTTGGAAGTGAGAGAAACCTTGGCGAGTTGCTACAGTGCATCATGCTAAGGGCACACAAAGCACCAATAGAGGGGGACTGGAGGTTAAGGTGGAGGATGGGGTGGACTAAGGAGGCGTGAAATTATGTTCGTACATTTGGTGGAAGGAGGAGCAAGGGATTTTGTATGTGTGTCGGAGGGTCAGAGCCCAAATGTCGGGGGGGGGGGGGGGTGCACACATAGCGTTGTGTTCTTATCACCTGAATGAGTTCAGCCAACTGGTGCGTGGGTTTAAATCAGAAAGTGCACAATCCATCAACTGCATTATGGAGATAATGGTTCAGAACTACGTTCCACCCAGGTGGCATATGAGGGCAATGGGACACAGTGTTATCACCAGTGCGAGCCAGTATAGGCTCAACAATGACACGTGGTGTCCCGCTCAGGACCCGGCCTTCTGTTTTAAGCCCCTGCTGGAAGTTCATATTTCACAGAAAAGGATAATTCTTATCTGGGATCATACCTCGATGAGCTTCACAGTAGGCAATGCCCTTCTAAGCCTCCAAAAATACATAGCCCACTTTGGATATGATACCCCGCCACTGCCCGAGCATCTCTCAAAATTGGTGAAGGAGGTGGAAGAGTCTCAAAAGCGCTATTATACTCTTGAACAGAGAAACAGAGACACGGGGAATGAGTTCAGGGAAATAGCCTCCCCACCTTGTGGGGTTTTTGGTTTCAATATTGAAATTCCCTCCTGGATTTGAGTTGCTTCACACGTGCAAATGATTGTACAATTGATTATGAATTGTATGTGTTAAGATTGTCATGCAAGCTGAAACGAAAGTACTATTTGTCAGCCGAGAGGAACATTCCCTGTCCTGTTCAGTTTCTGCCTTTCCCAATCAAAGTCTCTAGGGATTGAGAATCAGACCTACCTGTTACAGCAACCTGCACTGAGTCCTCCCTATCCAACTGGAAGCCAAGCCTATCAATCAGGCTGACTTCCAGGTGTGGAAAACAAAAGGAAAAACACTGGCGAATGGTTAAGATGGGGTTTGGTAATAGATTCTAATGTATAGACAGTGATTTGGCTGAGACTCGCAATTCCCGTAACATGGCAGAAGATTTCATCGGAGGTAATATTTCTAGTATTCGAGATGTTAAAGGGGGAGATGTGGGATCGGAATCCCATCCAGCTAGACGTAATGAAATATGAAAACCCCCAAAAACCACAGAGAAGTACTGTAAATGAATGCCAAAACTCAACACAAAACACAGAGGCTGGCTATACGGTAAGGGGTTAATTTCAAACATTCCAAAATCACAAAGTAACTGACACAATTAAAGGACTAGAAATGGGGATGTTATCACAATTGTGCAAGGTAACTGCTTCTGCCTGATGTAGTTAAAGGACTGAATCATATACAATGGGACAAGACAGCTACCATCACATATCCCAATTAAGAAAATGGGAATGCCATTAGCATAGTGGCCCCAGACTATGGCCATTACATAGCAACATTCACTCCTACCAACACTAAAGATAAATAGAAATGTGGTGAAATAAGCTGTTTAAGGGGGGAGATTGCCAATCTTTCCTTTGCCTCCACCTATCACTGGCTCTCTATCCAGCTCCACCTATCCCACCCCCCCTTAAACAGCTTATATTTCACCACATTTCTATTTATCTTTAGTTTTGATGAAGAGTCATATGGACTCGAAACGTTAACTCTATCTTCCTCTCCGAGATGCTGTCAGACCTGCTGAGTTTTTCCAGCAATTTTTGTTTTTGTTTCAGATTTCCAGCAACCACAGTATTTTGCT
Source organism: Cetorhinus maximus (assembly GCF_964194155.1). NCBI lineage: Eukaryota > Metazoa > Chordata > Chondrichthyes > Lamniformes > Cetorhinidae > Cetorhinus > Cetorhinus maximus. Next base: position 82,125,069 of record NC_135885.1, on the reverse strand, counting down.
TTTTTCACTCCTATCAGGGAAGGAAAAAAATATTGACATGCCCATCGTCTTTGGACTCAGAGATATCTCACCTGGGTGGAGTCCATTGTTTTTGGTGATGGAAGTAACAATAGCATGAAGCAAGTCTGTCCGGACCAGGGCATGTAACAGACTAAAAGGGTTGAAAGGTGCTAAGCACTGACCATCCAGCAAGACGGCCTCAGGAAACATGTTTATGATATTCCGATAAGAGCCATCATAAAAAAGGACAAGAGTTTCGAAGAGTTTGGCGCTGCTGTTGGAAGAAGGGTCAGGGCTAGTCACCTTGACTCAGGGCCTATAAATCAACACAGGGCAGACCAGCTATGTTGAGGATTGTAAGTGGTTTCAGCCAAACTGTAGTGAGATTGGTCTGAGGTTTTGTGGACTGCAGTCATGAAGGAGGGTCAGGAACGGTCAAACTGACTTACGGACCTACAATTCACACTGGAAAGGACCAACTGCATGGGAGGATTGTAATTATCAGCCAAATCAGAGGGGTATTGGGGTTGAGGTATTAAATAAATTTAAGTGTAACAACCAAATCCTGGGGGAGATTTGGGTTTGAACTGAGGAAGGTTTGGGCAGAAATGTGGGGTTTTGCCTGTGGCTTTTAAGTAGCGACTTTCTAATAAGTCGTAGTGATTTTGTCTATTTAAGTAGAAGTAGAGGTTAAATCGCGGAGGGATTTAAACAGGCCTAGCCAATTACATGTTGTGTATTGTCAATTACACTAATTTAGAGCTCTTTGTATTAGGGTGTTAGGAGTTTTAAAAATAAACAGCAAGTCTGTGGCTGAGCCAAACCCAGTTTCTGTGTAATGTTGTCCTTTGTAAAAATCCTAAAGTCAAGAACCATCTGTAAGGGGAAACAGGAGCATGAACCTCTTAGTGCCAGACAAGTGAGCTGCTTTGTTCTGGATGATACAAAACCTCTTCTGTTGTTAGAGCTGCATTCATCCAGGCAAGTTGAGTATATTCCATCAGGCTCCTGACTTGTGCTTGTAAATGGTGGAAAGGATTTGGGGTGTCACAAAGCAAGTCATTTACCACTGAATACACAGCCTCTAAGAAGCTCAGTCACAGTATTTAACGTGTACAGTAGCATAGTGGCGTTGCTGGACTGGCAATCCAGAAGCTTGGGCTAATGATCTGGAGACTCAAATTCAAATTCCACCATGGCAGCCAAGGAATTTCACTTCAGTTAAATAAATAACAATCTAGAATAAAACATTAGCATCAGGAATGCTGACCATGAAACTACCCGTTTGTTGTAAAAATACATCTAGTTCACTAATGCCTTTTGGTCAAGGAAAGCATCTGCTCTTACCCTGTCTGGCTGCTATGTGACTCCAGAACAACAACAGTATGGTTAGCTCATTTAACTGCTCTGTGAAATCACTTAGCAAGCAGGTTGCATCAAACTACTACAAGAAACAAGAATTAAAAGAATGGACCACCTAGAGTCAACCTAAGCACTGGACATGACAAAGGCACAACCAGCCCAATTGACCCTGCAAAACCCTCCTCAGTAAAATCTGGGAACTTATACCAATACTGGCAGAGCTGTCCAACATGACCAGTCAAAGCAACAGCCAATGTTCCAGTCTCTTCCGTCACTGCCTTGAGAGGTTGCTGTATAGTGACATACAATCTTCAATATGGACTCTAAGCCTCATGCAATCTCATAGCATCAGGCCAAACATGGGCAAGGGAGCCAGTTGATTGCCACCCACCACCCACCTTCAGCTAATGAATCAGTACCCCTTCATGTCGAACACTACTTGGAAAAAACACTGAGGGTAGCAAAGGCTAGTCACAATTTTTGATTAAGAGACATGGGTGTTGCTGGCAAGGCCAGTATTTACTGCCTATCCCTTATTGTCCTTTGGAAAGTTGTTGTGAACCTCCTTCTGGAACCGCTAGTCCATGTGCTGTTAGGTAGAGCTCCAGGACATTGACCCAACGCCTTTTGTCTTTGACCCTTTGCCAGGGCCAAAGTGCAAACATATGAGTTAAGAGGAGTAGGCCACTCAGCCCTTTGAGCCTGCTCCGCCATTCAATAAGATCATTGATGACACAGCTGAAGATGGTTGTGCTTAAGACACTGCCCTGAGGATCCTCTGTAATGTTGTCTTGGGCTGAAGTATTGGCCTCAACAACCACAAGCATCTATTTGTGCTAGGTATGACCCCAACCAGTGGAGAGTTTTCTCCCTGATTCCCACTGACTTCTGTTTATAGTACGCCTTGGGGTCACACTCCGTCAAATGCTGACCCAATATCAATGGGCAGTCACACTCACCTCGGGTTGGGCCTAGGACACTACCCTGAGGAACACCTGCAGTGATGTCCTGTGGCTGAGCTGATGGTCCTCCAAAAAACATACCATCTTCCTTTATGCTAGGTGTGACCTCCAACAGTGGAAAATTTTCTACCTGATTCGCAATGATTTCAATTTTACAAGGGTTCCTTGATATCACACTCAGTCAAATGCTGCTTTGATGTCCAGGGCAGTCACTCTCATCTCACCTCAGAAATTCAGCTCCTTCGTACATACGAATTAGGAGCAGAAGTAGGCCATTCAGCCCCTCGAGCCTGCTCTGCCATTAAGGTCATGGCTGATCTGTTTGTGTTGAGTTCTACATTCCCAACTCCCCCCGATAACCTTTAATTCCTTTGCCTAACAAGAATCTATCTACCTGTGCCTTAAAAATATTCAATGACCCCGCTTCTACCGCAGAGTTCCAAAGTTGCACAACCCTCAGAAAAAAATTCTCACCTGTCCTATAAGGGTGACCCCTAATTTTAAAAGAGTGTCCCCTAGCTCTGGACTCATCCACAAAAGAAAACATCTTTTCCACGTCCACCTTGTCAAGACCATTCAGGATCTTATATACTTCGATCAAGTCACCCCTCAGTCCAAACTCCAGTGGAAACAAGCCCAGCCTGTCCAATTTATGCTCATAAGACAACCCGCTCATTCCAGGTGTCAATCTAGTAAATCTCCTCTGAACCACTTCCAATGCATTTACATATTTCTTTAAATAAGGAGACCAAAATTGCACACAGTATTCAACATGTGGTCACACCAATGCCCTGTATAACTGAACTTTTATGTTCAATTCCTTTCGTAATAAAGGATAGCATTCCATTAGCCCTCTTGATTACATGTTGTACCTGCATACCAACTTTTTGCACACCTCCACCTCGGTGATCCTTCTGCAACTCAGAATTCTGCAGTCGTTCTCCATATAAGTAATACTCTGCTTTTTTATTCTTCCTGCCAAAGTGAACAACTTCACATTTTCCCACATTATACTCCATTTGCCAGATTTTTGCCCTCTCACTCAACCTATCTATATCCATCTGCAAACTCCTTGTCTTCTTCACATCATTTTTTCCTATCTATCTTTGTGTCATCTGGAAATTTAGCTATCATCCCTTCGCTCCCCCTGATCCAAGTCATTGATGTAAGTTGTAAAAAGTTGAGGCCACAGTACACACCCGTGAGACCCCACTAGTCCCATCCTGCCAATCAGACAAAAACCCATTTATGCATACTCTTCATTTTCTGCCAGCCAGCCAATCTTCTATCCAGGCTAATATGTTACCCCCTACATCATGAGCTTTTATTTTCCACAATAACCTTTGATATGGCACCTTATCAAATGCCTTCTGGAAATCCAAGTACAGTATGTCTACAGGCTCCCTTTATCCACAGCGCATGTTACTCCATCAAAGAGCTCCAATAAATTGGTTAACTAGGAAATCCTATTTCAAAAAACCATGGTGAGTCTTCCCGATTACCTTGTGTTTTTCTAAGTGCCCAGGTATAACCACCTTAATGACCGATTCTAACACCTTCCCTACTATTAACTCTCATTCTCACTCTCCAGAGAACCAATACTCACTTTAGCTCACGTTTCCTGTTTAAATACTTGTAGAAACTCTTGCTATCCGTTTTTACATTTCTAACTAACTTGCTCTCATACTCTAATTTATTTCTCCCGATTAACCTTAAAGTTATTCTTTACCGTTCTTTATATTCTGACCAATCATCTGACCTGACACTCATCTTTGTGCAGTTATATGCTTTTTCCTCAAAGTTTGATGCTTTCTCTAACTTCTTTACTTAACCACAGATAGTGGGTCCTTCCTTTAGAATTGTTCTTTGTGGTAGGAATGTACTGATTCTGAGTATTCTGAAATATTCCCTTAAACGTCTGCCACTGCTTCTCTATTGAGCTATCCCCTAGCCTAGTACCCTAGTTCACTTCAGCTAGCTAAGCTTTCATGCCCACAGTTACCCTTATTTAGGTTTAAAATACTAGTCTTAGACCCACTCTTCTCCCTTTCATACTGGATGTAAAATTCAATCATATTATGGTCATTGCTACCTAGTGGTGCCTTTATCCTGAGGTTGTTAATTAATCCTGTCACATTACACCATACCAAGACTAATATAACCTGCTCTCTGGTTGGTTCCAGAACTTGCTGCTCTAAGAAACTATCTCAAAAGCATTCTATGAACTTATCATTCAGGCTACTACTGCCAATCTGATTTTTCCAGTTTGTGTATATTAAAGTCACCCATGATTATTGCCGTCCCTTTATCACAAGCATCCAATATTTCTTCTTGTACACTTTGTCCTACATTGTGATTATTGTTAGGGGGCCTGTAGACCATTCCCACTAGTGACTTCTTTCCCCCACTATTCCTCATCTCTACCCAAACCGATTCGACAACCTGATCTCCCGAACCAAGGCCATCTCTGAGAATTGCACAAATGCCATCCTTGATTAACAGTGCTACCCCTCTACCTTTACCTAGCTTCCTATTCTCTTGAAGGTCATTTACCCCTCAATATTCAAGACACAACCCTCATCATCCTGCAGCCACGCCTCCATAATGGTCAGCAAATCACATTTATTTATTTCAATGTGCATTATCAATTGTTTACTTTGTTATGAATGCTACGCACATTCAGATACAGAGCCTTTAGTTTTGTCTTTTTGCTATCTTTGTAACATCTAGTCTTGATTCTTGATGCATTCTTAGGTTCTTTTCTCTGTCCCTTCCTGCCATTCTATGGCCCTCATTTCCCATATTACTATTCTCCTCCCTTACCTTGTCTCTGCTCTTTGATATACCACATCTTTCCACATTTGATCCCTTCTCCCCACTATTTAGTTTAAAACCCACTCTATTTCCCTAGTTAAGTGGTTCGCAAGAACACTGGTCACAGCACGGTTCAGACATAGACCGTCCCAACGGTACAGCCCCCAGTTTCCCCAGTACTGGTGCCAGTGCCCCACAACCCGGAACTTCTCCCACACCAGTCTTTGAGCCACATGTTCATCTCTCTAATTTTATGCACCCTATGCCAATTTGCACGCAGTTCAGGTAATAATCCAGAGATAATAACCTTTGAGGTTCTGTGTTTCAATTTAGTACCTAGCTCCTCACACTCTCTATGCAGAACCTCTTTCCAAGTTCTATCTATGTCGTTGGTATCTACAAAGACTACAACAACCGGATCCTCCCTCTCCCACATCAAGTTCCTCTCCAGGCCCGAGCAGATTTCCTGAACCCTGGCAACAGGCACGCAACACAACCGTCCGGACGCTCGCTGTTTGCTGCAGGGAAGTGTCAAAGCCCCCCCACTATACTGTCCTCTACTACCACTACATTCCTTTTTGCTCCTCCCACTTGAATGGCTTCCTATACAGTGCCATGGTCAGTTTGCTCATCCACCCTGCAGCCCCTGCTCTCATCCAAACAAGCTGAAAGAACCTCAAACCTATTGAACAATTGCAGAGGCTCACACCCCTGCCCTCTGGGTCCCCTTACCTGCCTCACTCGCAATCATACCCTCCTGTCTCTGACTGCTAACAAAGCGGAAGACCCTATCCTAAGTGGTGCGGATGCCTCCTGGCACAAAGCATCCAAGTAACTATCCCCCTTCATGATGTGTTGCAGAGTCTGCAGCTCAGCTGCCAGCTCAATGACTCTGAGCTGAAGTTCCTCAAGCTGCAAACACTTACTGTAGACGTGTTTGCGCTGGATCACAATGTTATCCAAGAGCTCCCACATGCTGCGGCCTTGACACATCACCTGTCCTGCCATCCTTGATGATTTTTAAATAATTACTTAATTATATCACTTACTTATGTTGCTTTTTATGTATTTTATTGACTTTATCAATTTGTATACTATTTTAAACCTTAGGAATAGAATAGACCTTAGCCACTCACCAGATACTCACCAAACAGCTAGTTCCTTTCCCTGTAGTAGAGCAAAAACCAATTCCTACAGGGTGAGAAAGATAGAAAAAGGAAACAAACACCTCCTTCCCCCCCATTCACCAAACTCCCCCTGTCACCAAACTCCAAGTCTACACGCAGTTTCCTCAGTTGCATTCATTTGCCGAGGCTGCACTAAAGAGGCCTGTATTTATGAGGTCTAGAGTCAAGTGGTTCTTGCAATGATAAAATGAAACTTTTACACTAAAGTCATCCTTTTCTACTTTATAATATATTACTGCACATGCAAAAATAAGAGCCCCTAGATATATGTACCGTTACCTGATTTTCAATAAAATTCTTCTCCAGGGCGTTGCACTGTTGTTGCATCGGTTCCTTCAGTTGGCTTTGCCTGTGGATGAACTCCTCTTGTAACTTGTGTGTTGCAGCAAGGTCCTCCCTCTGTCTATACAGTTGTTGCTGCAATTCTTTCAAATGTTCTTGTTGAACCCAAATACCTACTGGTGAAGCACGCAATCTCTCTTGATCCCTCAAAGTTTCAGTATGCTTTGTGAAAGTTGTGGAAAGCATTGAGTGTTTCAAAGCTCCCCCTGAAATTTCTGATGTTCCCAGCTGTTCTCCTTGGGGCTTTGATTGATCCAGCAACATCTCCATTAACCTTACTTGTGTCAGCCCTTGCTGTGGCTCAACTATAGCCGAAGTCCGAATGCAAGGTTCTGAAACTTCTGGACCATTCACTTCAAGTACACTGTAGGGCATTACATGTCTTTTAGATTTTGGTGAATCACGTGGACTATTGCTTACATTGTATACAGCAGACTGGTTTTGATTAATATAGTCAGGGGCTTTAGAACCACTTAATCCATCTTCAGGTATTCTGGCTATTTGTTGTTGTGCCATTGTATTCTCAGCAATGGCAGCACGCTGCTGGGAGGTTTTGAGCAATGCTGAATCCAACACAATATGATTTTTAAAAAGTCGATGTCTTGGTAAAAAGATAGAGGCATTTTCGGAACTCTCGGGTAAGCAAATGGTGCGACCTGGTGCTTGTATCGCTGGATTGATTTGTGTTTGACCAGTGTTCGTGCATGGTAATTCTGGTGGTTGTAAGTGAACAAATGGCACTGTCATGGGTTGCCTCTGATTCAGAGTTCTAGATTGATTCATAAAATCAGGATATTGAGCACTAGGAACAAAAGTCTGTTCAGGCTTGTTAATGGATGTATCAACCTTGAGTTCAAGTCCAGCACATTTATCATGATGGCTTATCTGAGGTACCAAGTGCTGCTCAGCTAAGTGCTTTGTTATAGTAGAAACAGGGGACCATCCTTTTTTCAACTGATACTCCTCTAATTGCTTCCTGATTTCTTCCACTGATTTTTTATGCAACCTTAAAATAAAACATAGCAAAAAGACTTACTACAGGTCATTTTCTTCAATAGCAGAAAAGTCATAAATGGCAACAACTAATATGTAAATCTACTATTCTTAAAAGAAAATAAAGGAAATACCCTTATAGAATGTACTACCACATTAAAAGCTGAAGTATTTAAAAATAAACAGTTAATTTATCAAAGCAAAATCTCGTATCGCAAATTTTACTGAATGGTCTCGAATTCTCTCAAGCTAACCAATCAGCATTGAGGTCTTGACCACCAATACTCCATTTGTTTAGGTTGATTCAACATTATAAAACATATAAAAAGTGTTCTCTTTTTCCCTTTCCCCATCCCTCTGTTGTCCCGCCTCCAATTGCTGAATATTTACTTCAGCTTCTACTCAGATTGAGAGAAATTCCAGATTCAAAGTAGGTCTGGAATCTATAACATATGGATCACAGAACAGCTATAAAATGTTATAGCACACAAATAACTATATGACCCATTTTGTGTGTGCTGGTTCTTCACTGGTCCATTCCAAAACTAATCCTATTATTCTCTCAAACACATTGCATCTTTCTCTTCTTCAAATGTTTATCTACTCTTCCATTAAGAGATGCAATGGTTTCTTCCTCAATTAATCAGCGTGCGAAATCATTCCATGCTTCAACTCTAAGGAAATCTCTTCCAACCAGCCCTCACTCTAAGCGAGGCTCTGAAATTGTTAACTGCATCTTCTGTGTGGAAAGCAGTGGCATCAGGTCAAAGCACTTTCCAATTTGGAAAACCTATTGGACCTCCTCTCAGTTTTCTCTACATCAGTGGTTATATCTCAAGTTCCTCTTCAAACTATGGTTTCTCATCCATGCTGGTAAATATACTGTCAACTCTACACCCAGATCTTTTGATCAGCAGAAATGCTGGGTGCTGACCAGAAGTGGGTGAATGGTCAGGTCGGCTTGGAGGTGGGGAGGCGGTAGTCGAGTCAGGTCAGGGGTCGGTTGTGGTGCTCAGTTCAGCTACATCGGTTAATCGCGGAGTTACACCAAAGATTAAACTATGCAACCAATTCCAGGGTAAGTATCCTAATAAGTCCTGCATATCTGGCCTAAGTCTCTGACCCAGAGCTCAGGGCTGAAGACGTTTGTGGCTTCTCCAGGGCAGCGCAAATCAGCCCATCAAAGGTTAAGCTTCCTGGGCAATTAGAGCACATGGGTGCATGCCAGGACTTTCACAAGGTCCTAATGCATAAGACAGACTTAAGTTCAGATTCCGCTGCTCTGGACATCAGAAGATTTAGGCCTATGACTTTAAAGTAGTTTCTACAATTGTACATATTATTCTAACCATTGTCTTATACGGATTTACCATGACCTCTTTGTTCTTGTATGACATACCTCTACATAATTTTTTTAATGCTTTTATCCAACTCCATTCATTCTTTCAAAATCAATTATGTTTCTGTTATTGAAATGCAACAAATATTTAAATGAACGTTAAAATAAGCAAGACTGTGCCCACATGTTCAAAAAGGTCATAAAAACAGGCCAGGGCTACATTCTTTGTAAGCGGGATTGAGAGTCCCAGATGGTATGCTGTCTACAAGTTGAAAGGGTGTAGGTCATTTCAAACTAGCTTGAATAATATTGGACAGAAAGAGGAAGGATCACTTGTGGTGATCAGTGTTGGGAACAATATTGGGAAAAATACCAGAAACTGGGGGCTAAATTAAACAACAGGGCCACAATGATTGTAATCTATGGATTATCAGAGCCACATGCAATTGGCATAGTTTCAGGAGGTGAAGACATGGCTGAAGGAGTGTCGTGGGAAAGAGAAGCTGAACTTCCTGGGACACCAGCACCAATATTAGGCCAGGAAGGAACTGTACCATTGGGACAGGCTCTAACTGAACTGGGCTGAGACCAGGGTCCTAGCAGAAAAGATAAATAGGGTGATCACAAGAATTTTGGATTCATAACTCAGGTTGCGGAGGGCTCAGGTAGGAAAGGTAGTATAGGGAATAGCTCAGAAATAAAGGAAAGGGAAGACAGTAAATAACAGCCAGAAATTGTGCTTTAGACACGACGGGTAAAGAGAAAACTAAAAGGTGTAAAGTAATTAAATCAGGAAAGAGGAATAAGTGGTGGAGTAAATATAGCAAGAGGACAGGTTACAGTGCGTGGTCCAAACAAGCATTCTTTCGACAAACACAGGGAACATATGGGACAAACTGAATGAATTGCAAGTTCAAATTCAACTTGGGAGGCTATGTCATGGTAGCCATTACTGAGATATGGCTGCAAAATGGTCTGGACTGGAAATTAATTATACTAAGTAATAAGATTGACCAAAAAGATAGGGAAAACGGTCGGGGGGAGGAGTAGTCTTAGTGATTAAGTATGAAAGCACATAAATGATAAGAAAGGATATAACAAGAGGGAAACAAGTAGTGGAGGAGACTTATTACATAGAATTAAGAACTAGAAAAAGGCTTTAAGATTGTAGTGGGAGTCGTGTATAGGCCCCGTGCTGGCAGCTGTAGCTTGTTTAAATGCAGAGAATAGGCTAGCATGCAGCAAAAAAGTGTTTTTAATAGAGAATTTTAATTTTCCATATAGATTGAAATAAGCAGACTGTCAGAAAAGGTGGTGAATTTTGAGTGTATCCAGGATAGCTTTCTACAACAATTATGTCCTAAAGCTAACAAGTGGGCAAGCAATATTAGATTTAGTAATGAGCAGTGAGCCAGATTTAGTAATTAACAGCATAAAAGTGCATGACCAGTTATTTGAAAGTAATCATAACATGGTAGAGTTCAATGTGGTATTTGAAAAGGAGAAATGTGAAACAGCTATTAAGATTCTAGTTTCAGGTAAAGCTTACTTCAATGGGATGAGACAAAAACAGACCACAGTAAGCTTGGCAAATCGATTAATGAGTAATATGACTTCAGATCAGTGGAAGGTGCTCAAAAAAGATTTAATGTGCAACAAGAGCTGTACTTGCTAAAAAAAGAGAGCCATGGGAAATTAAGGGTAAGTGACAATATAAATCTAAAGAAAGACATAGAAAAAAAAATGCAAAAAATAGCACACATCTTCGCGAATAAGCAATACAAAGAACTGCAAAGGGTGACAAAACAGAGAGCTATGGAAAGGGAATATGAAAAGAAATATGAAAATCATTGCAAAAATTTTTTTACAATTATATTCCAAAAAACAGTGAGATCAGGAGCACAGTTAATAGTGATACTGTCAATGAAAAAAGGAAATGACATACGAATAATTATTCTGTGTCAGTATTTACAGTGGAGGAGAAGGCAACATGCCAGACATCTCAAGTAAATTAATATCCAATCAGGGACAGGGACACATCAAAATTAACGTAAACAAAGTAACAGCGTTGAAGCAAATAATGGCACTAAATAGTGACAATCCTTAGGGTCAGATGGTTTCCATCTTGGGTTTAAAAGGAAGTAGATAAGAACATTGCAGATGCCTTAACTCTTCCAAAGTTCACTTCATTGAGCAACTGTTCTTTTTGACTGGAAAACTGCATGTGACTTATGTAAGGAAGGGGATAGGCGGGACACTAGGAAATTCAATACCAGTTAGCATAACATCATTTGTCAGGAATTTGACAGATTCTGTAATTCAGGATAGAGCAACTGAACACCTCAAAATATATCTTAGCAGATCAGGGAGAGCCAGGGTGAACTTGTAAAGGCTAGGTCATGCCCAATGAGCCTGACTTGACTTTTTCTTTTGAAGAAGTGTAGAATAGTGGGCAGGGGAACGTCTATGGATGTTAGTTGTATGGACTTCCAAAAGGCATTTGAATCTTTCATTAGAGGCTGTTAGCTGAAGTTCAAGTTCAGGACACTGAAGAGAAACTAATGACCTGGTTAGAAACCTGATTGAATGGCAGGTGACAGACAGTCGGGATAATGGGCAGGTAGACTAATTGGCAGGGTTTGACTAGAGATGTTCCACACGAATCAGTGTTGGGGACGATTCACCATACTTATTAACAACTTAGATGATGGGATAGAAAGACACACATCCAAATTTGATGGCAAAAATAGGTAGCATTGTAAGCCATATACATGGAAACATAAAAGTGCATAAAGATATGTAATAGATTAAACAAACGGGCAAAATTGTGGCAATGGATTTCAATGTAGGCAAATGATAAGTATTCACATTGTTCGGACAGAATACTCATTAAATAATAAAAACGTGGAAACATTGGAGGTCCAAAGAGACTTTGGGGTCCAGGTACACAGGTCATTGAAATGTCATGACTAGGTACAGAAAATCATCAAAAAAGCTAATAGAACACTGACCTATATATCTAGACAATTAGAATACCAGAGGGTATAAGTCATGCTTCAGCTATACAAAGCCCTGGCTGGACCACACGTAGGAGTGCAGTGAGCAGTTTTGGACACCGCTCCTTAGGAAGGATATAGTGACCTTGGAAGGAGTGCAGAGTAAGTTTATCAGAATGATGCCTGGTCTCCCAGGGCTAAATTATGAGGAGGGATTACACAAACTAAAGCTGTATTCCCTGGAATTAAGATGATTATGGGGTCATTTGGTTGAAGGATTCAAGATTTTAAGTGCAACAGTTTGGGTAGATAGAGACACACTACTTCCACTGTTTGGTGAATCTAAGACTAGAGTATTTGGCTTAAAAATTAGAGCCAGGCCTTTCAGAAGTCAAGTTAGGAAACACTGAGGGCGGTACGGGCACGTTTGGCGGCATGAGCAGGAAATATGGCAAGGCGGCCAAAAATACTTTGCAATCATCCGCACTGCCCATCAATGGTGAACCGCGTTTCCCACCATTGGGAACTTCATTGTAATGCGTCTGCAGATCATTAAAAGCTCAGCTCACCGGAATCATCCCACGATGCGAGATCATCCGAGCATGCCGACATGTTTCACAACAGCATATATAAGGGTGCATCTGGCGCGCTGCACTTGAGGGGAACTCTGAGGTGAGTGTACAGTAATGTTGTGCAGCACTCACGAGGGTCGCCTGTTGGACTTCAAAGAAGAGGCGCTGTGCATTCAGGTGAGGGTGCTGGCAAGTTGTTTTTTCCTAGCTGGCTGACAATACAGTGCTGGGACAAGGACTGCCCTGCGGTTGAGGCAACTTCTGGGGGGGACAAGGGCTGCGCTGTGGTCGATGGTAGCGCACAAGCATGTGCAGGGAGGAAAGTGGCCATGCATTAGGGAAGCCTGGTATAGAGCGACCATTCCTCTGCAGCTGAGACAATTCAGGTGCAGCAACATTGACGTGCTTGAAGTTGGGCTTCTAGCTTATCTACCCACTCGAGCAACGCAGAGGCATGAAATTCCCACCCAGTGCTCCAAAGCTTTTCAACACCTGGGCATAAATTGCAAACTAATGAGCATTTCAGTGGACTGCAGAACAGACAACTGCGCATGTTGCGCAATTTCCTTGCTAAAGCTGGCCATGGAGCAGTCACTGGTGGAGGCACTCACAGCCCCTTGTAATGTCGTCACTCCAGTTTGGACCAGTCGGCCTCATGGTTCAAGCTAACAGCACAGCTTTGCAGTGCAGGTTAGGAGGATGCCTGCGCCTGAGCTGAGCGCACAGCATGCAGTCCAGTGGACTAAGCTGCCACCAATCAGTCAGGAGGAGTGGGGCGGAGTCTCAGGCAGCCATGCACCACACTAAACTCTGGTCATCCAAGTGGTGGCCAGCACTCGCCGGGATGCATTAAGGGGCCTTCAGACTTGACCAAGAAAGGTTCTTAGTACACCCAAGCTAACCCATGTGTCTCTCTCTTTCATCCTGTAGGAGTACAACATCAGGCACATGGTGCCAGGTGACCTAGCAGTGTGCCTCGTGGCTTAGAGAGCAGAGACGAAAGAGAAAAAAAAGTGACGGAGGCGCCTGGCTGGGCAGAGGGAGGAGCAGCGTCCTCAGGAAGAAGGGGCAGCTGGAGCTCCCGCGCATGCTGCTCCAGAGGCTCGTCATCAGACTCGGGCTCAGCAGGTTTCCGGCCTCCAGCAATCCTCTGAGTGCCGGATACCTGGGCAGTCCCTGCTGCTGCCTGCTATGGATCAGACAATGCAATGTGTCCACCAGATTGTGATCCCGAGGCTACTCTAAAGCTAGGTCCCACCGAGGTGTGTGCTCTGCGCTGGAGGAGATGTGGGTGAGCTCTGTGATGGGCCTTCAATGAGCAGATAATCTGTTTTTTGTGATACTGATTGAGGGAGAAATATTGGCCAGGACACCATGGATAACTCCCCAGCTCTTCTTAGAAATATTGCCATGGGATCGTTTACATCCACCTAAACAGGCAGATGGGGCCACTGTTTAAGGTCTTATCTGAACGATGGCACCTCCCAACAGTGCATTTCTGCCTCAGGACTGCACTGGAATTTGAGCCTCGATTTTTGTGCCCAAGCGCTGGAGTAGGACTTGCACCCAAACCCTGTGATTCTGAGGCAAGTGCTACCAACTAAGCCACAGCTGACGTGTATGAAGAATACAGATAATGAATGGGGTAAAATTTAATAGGAAGAATGTATTGGGAAAGTTGGCTATGCTTAAGAGTGGTTAAGTCGCCTGGTCTGAACGGCTTGCATTCCAGGTTAAGGGAAGTGGGCGTGGAGGTCACAGAAGGGCTTGCCACAATCTCCCAATCTTCTCTAGGTATAGCAATGATGACAGAGGATTGGAGGGTGGGAAATGTGACATCTTCATTCAAGAAAGGATCCAAGAACATTCCTAGTAGCTACAGGATGGTCAGTTTAACATCAGGGTGGATAAGGCTTTAGAAACAGTAATCAAGGGGGGGATAAAAAAACTCAACAGGCACTTGGAGAGATTTGAATGAATTACGGATAGCCAGCATGAATTTTTAAAAGGCAGATCATGCTTGACTAAACTAACTAAAATTTTTTGTGGAAGTAACAGAGAAGGTTGATGAAGGGAAAGCAATGGGTATTGCATGTATGGATTTTAAGAAAGCATTTGACAAAGTGCCACATTAAAGGCAGGTTAACAAAATTGAGGCTCATGGAATAGAAGGGCCAGCACAGTTTATAGGCTCAAGGATAGAAAACAGCGAATCATGGCAAATCGTTTTTTTTCAGACTGGAGGATGGTAGACAATGATGTTCCCCCAAGGGTCAGTGCTAGAATCACTGATTTCCTCATCTATATAAATAACTTGGATATTGGAACATGGCAGTGTGGCAAACAATAAGGATGATATCAATCAACTGTAACAGAACATAAATAGACCAGCAGAATGGGCAGACAAGTAGCAGATGGAATTTAATAAAGAGAAGTGTGAGGTGATGCACATTGACAGGAGGGTTAGAGAGGCAATACAGAGTTAACGGCATAGTTCTATAAAGTGTACAGGGACAGGAGGACCTTACATCTTTGAAGGTGGTAGGTCATATTGAGAGCAGTTAGCAAAGCAAATGAAATAATGGGCTTCATAAATAGAGGTTTTAAGTACAAAAGCAAGGACGTTATGCTGAACCTTTATAAAGCTCTGGTTAGGTCACAGCTAGGGCATCGCAATCGATTCTGGCCACTACATTTCAGGAACGACGCAAGGATGTAGAGGAGATTAACCAGAATGGTTCCAGGGACAAGGGATGTTAGCTGCAAGGTTTGGTTGGGGAAGTTGAAGTTTTTCTAATTGGAGCAAAAGAGGTTGAGAGGAGATTTGGTAGAGTTTGATAGAATTGTACAAGATTATGACTAGTTTAGATAAGGCAAAGAAAAGTTGTTTCCATTAGCTGATTGTACACGAACTAGAGGAGACAGATTTAAGGTTTAGCAAAGAGATGCGCAGGTGTGTGAGGAAGAACTTTTTGATGTAGTAATTTGGAAATCATTGCCTAAGAGGACAGTGGAAGCAGAGATGGTGAATGATTTCAAAGGAAATTGGATGGGCACATGAGCAAATAGAGGGACAGAGAAGGGGAATGGAACTGATTTTATTGCTTTACAAAGTCAACATGAACTTGATGGACCAAATGGCCTCTGTGCGCTGTAATGACTTCATGATTTATACATGCAGAGGTGGTAGAAGAGTACTCTTCTACAAATAGCGGTTGATGCAGGTCAATTGTTAACTTTAAATCTGAGATTAACAATTTATGTTAACTGAACGTAGCGAGATAAAGGGCAAAGGCAAATGGAGCTAGGTCACAGATCAGAGTGGCAGACCAGGCCTGTTCCAATTTTTTCCTGTGCTCTTTTTTGTATTTGTCTACTTTCTTAAAAGCTGGCTGAGTACTTATTTTAAACAAACAAATGACTAAGCTGCAGAAATGCCAAGCCCACCGTCTCAAAATCAAGAAACAAACTCTTTTTTCAAAAGAAGAAATTTGCTACAAAAACCATGCGTTTTTTCCAAAACGTAAATCAATACAGGTCCAAGCCATTCAAAGTTTGCCAAGGACTTCTCCGTTGTAATGGCGCTGCCTCTAAGTTTAGGTACCGCACAGAAGAGAAATCACTCAGATTTTGGAATGCCTGTGAAAATTCTGAGAATTCAGAACTCTCTCACAAGATTGACTTAATTGTACTGAGAAATTATATCGCCTGCAACAATGTTGATAGTTGGTATGTATGGGGTTGTTGCAGTTTCATGTCCGTAACTGCATTGCCCCAAAACATACAGTACATCAAATCAGCATTACATAGATTGTTGCATGAGAAAACTTTCTGTAGACATTTGCATTAAAACACAGATTTAAATAATTTCATCAGTAAACACAATCTACGATTACGAGCCAAAATATATAGCTTACACTCATCTTTTCAAAGTTCTAAAAAATGCATGTTTCACACTAAGTAATGAATAACTAAGGGTTTCTGCAAGTCAGGAAATAAGCAACTGAACTCTTGCCTGTTTTGTTCAATAAGATGTTGCTGATACTGATGAATTGTACGCATATGTTCATCTGCTGGCGCCAGTTCGTTTGATACAAGAAGCCTGCAATGCTTAATCTGTGGAGAATACAAAATAAACCAAATGATCTGTTTTTGAAAAAAAAATTCAAGTTCTTGTCCTTTGTAATGCACAGATGAATGCATTGGACACCTATTTAACAAAAAGCTAAAATTTTGTTTATACCCTGTATACCCATGAAGCATGCTATTATGGAGCAAGAAGTACTTTATAATAAAGAGTGTAGTAACTAATGGCTTAGGTAGAAATGATGATATATTAAAATCTCCAGACATGTATTAGCAAATGGTGTTCAAAATACTTCATTAATTTTCTTTTCCATACAAAGAGCTGATTCAGGTCCTAGTTAAAAACAGAAGCTTTTGCACTTCACATCATATGTAATAATTATCAAGGGACTTATAAAGGAATCTCTATCTTCATTAAACACTGTCCCATTGAATCACATATTACATCTCTCCAAAGAATAGCAATTTCATGGAAAGCAGATTATATAAAGGCAATAATTAATAATAAAAGATATGACTACAGTTATTTGCCTAAAAAGCCAGCAGAATGAGAAATTAGTTTTACTGAATGCTAATCAGATCAGGACATCAATTCTATACAGCACTGCAATAGAAACTTAAGTATTGCATGAAATGATCAGAAGCAATTTATACTTTCTGGTAATCAACTTGAAATGTTATTAGAGCCTGTTAATACACCAAGGCATCTTATTCAAGGAAATGAAAAAGCAAAAGATAGAACAAAGCTGCCCAATGCTTTCAGCTAAACATGTGCAACTGATCCGTGATGTCCGTAAAGCAAATAGCATGTGTGGGGTGTGGGAAAATCTTTGATATCTGTTGAGCATGAAAACATACTGACTGGCTTATGTCTCAAGTTTTCCACTATATTTTGCTAAATAAAAGGCAGTCAATTAACCACTAGTAACAACTACCTCAGAGAGCAAAGAATAAGATTTTGATCTATTACTGCCATTTGAGTCAACATTGGGATACATTGCCCACTCCCCCAATTAGAAGGGCATCTGATTCACTCTGCTTCTTTCAAGAACCACATTGCAACTGGATATGACGCAAAGAAACATATGGCTGGATTTCATGGGGCACTGTGGTCTCCCCACCCTGGTTAAAAAGTCGCAGGGGGTGGGGTAAGAAGCCCATCCATGTCCCAGTCGCTGCCCCGCACCAATTTAATGCTAATAAGGCGAGACTTCCACCCCTTTCTCAGGAGGAAGTTCTGCCCTAAAGGACTGCTGGCCAACTGGATGGCCGACAGCTGTGCGGCAGCACAAGCCAGTGCTGGGATTACAGGCAGCCTCACCATGTTGAGGAGTGCAAGTCTGGGGTTGGGGGTCTTGGTGAGGGGTGTTTGGGAGGAATGGGGGGGAGGCAGGGTTCAAGAGGCCAGAGAGAGAATTAAAAGAGGGTGACCATTGGGAGTAGGGAGGGTGCCTCTGCTGGCAGGTGCAGCAGATGCATGGGAACTCCATCAGTAGCAAGTTCCCCTCCAAACCACACACCATCACCGTTCCTTCACTGTCACTTGGTCAAAATTCTAGAACTCCCTCCCTAACAGCACTGTGGGTATACCTACACCACATGGACTGCAGTGGTTCAAGAAGGCGACTCATCACCAACTTCTCAAGAAATGGAGAATAAAAATGGTGGCCTAGCCGGTGATTACCCTCGTCTACCTTATCACACCTACTTAAAAAATTCAAACAAGTTAGTCAGGTACGACATCTCCTCAACAAATTCATGTTGCGTGCCTTGGATTGCGTGTCTTTCTAAATGATAATTTATACTGTCTTAGATTTTTCCCCCCAATAATTTGCCCACCAGGAAAGTTCGGCTGACTGGCCTGAAATTACTCGGTCTACCCTTGTTCCCTTTTTAAACAATGATACAATGTTAGCTGTCCTTCAATCCTCTGGCACCATGTCTGTAGCCAGAGCAGATTTTAAAAATTCATCAGAGCCTCTGCTGTCTTCTCCTTTGTTTCTCTGAACAGCCAGGGATAAATCATCATGCTTGGATGAAATGTATCTACTTTCAGAGATGTTAAACCCCTTTGTCTGGTCTTTGAGCTAACAACCAGACAATCCCCCAGGGCCAACTTTTTGTAGTGTTCACAAATATTCTGAACCTCTGTCAATTTTTTATCCCTTCAAAACATCTAGGCGAAAATAATGCAGATCTTTTAAATCTGTGAAAGTATTCTTTCCACACCACATCCAATACACTGATAACTACAAGGCTGATTATGCCTACTTCCATCCTCATGGAGGATGCTGCTTTCCAATTTGTTTGCATATTCCAGCCTAGAACATTGGAGATATAAAATCATACCTTGCATGTACAGGGATAGTGCTTTTTAGGCAGAACTAATTTGCATTATCTGCATGGGAGCTTGCATAACCTACTAAATCAACCACACTAAATTAGATTCTGCAGCTCTCTTCCTCTCAAAATGCTTAATTACCCAAACTCCAAGAAAAATAGAGTAGATTGTTGTACAAAATAAGACATCCCTATTTATACAGGAACATTGTGTACCCTCATTTCTTCTCCAGGACCACCCCCCCCACCGCACCCCATCTTGATTTTAGTCTGTTCTCACTCTTGAATGCCTTCCCCACCTCAGTCCCTGGCACATATTCCTTTACTGTGGGATTCTATTACTTACCCTTTTTTAAACGTTATTGGTATATGCAAGCTAGGAGCCAATATGTATGTACAAGGTCAGAGGATAAGGTAGATGCCTGAAAGATGTTGCAACTATATATAATGGAGACATACAAGCCACCATGTACAGCATATGTATCAGCCAGAAGCACAGTGAAGAAGTCATCAGCTAGGAGGGGTCCAAAGTGTTCAAGGTATGCTTGCCTTGACATGGAGTCATTTCTGAGAGAGCCACATTGTGTGAAGTAACTTCATTTTCTTAAAGCACAAAGTCTTTATTCTTTTTAAGCAGGGAAAAGCATTCCAAAAGAATTCTATAAAAGCAAACTAATTAGAATCTTTCACCTGTGATGCCACATCTCATCCTTTCATTCTTTTTCGATAGCCAAAATAAATTGCTGGTAACATACTAAACAGAATCAGCATGATCAGCTATTATTACTTGCATTCAGTGATAAGTATACAAAATGCTATATTAAAAAAGAGTCAAGTTTGCTCTCCTCATCCTTTTTATAATGCAATCATTTATGACAAAATAAAAACCTGCATTAACAGTCAAAATTTAAAGCCTGCAACAGAAATCCAATTCACTTACTTCAGTATTCACATTTGGGTGCCCTATATCCTTATTTGCAGTTTGAGGTCTCCAAGTACCTTGTTCATTCACAGTGTTATTTTTCCTTTCCTCCCGACATCCCAAACAGTCATCTCCTTTCCCATGCTTCTGCTGTGACTGTTTTTCAAAATCACTACTCAGTCTCACTTGCATTTGAGTTTCTTCCCCTTGCTGCAGTAACCGAGCTTTCTGTAAATGGGCTTCTAGATTCCGTTTCTGCTGTTCAGATTGCCAGATCAAAGCCAATTGTTGCTGCTTCTGTTGTTCTAATTCATGCAACTAATGAAAAAACAAAAGTGGAGACAGGTAATGCATCAGGGGTACAATGATACCTAATTCTAATGAAGGAAGGGCTGGATGGCACAACAGGTTAGAACTGGGACTCAGCCCATCACTTTTCTATTAGTCTGAGGTTTGGATATATGGAAAGAACTTTATTGTATCTTAACTATACTGTAACATACTTGATGTTGACAATGCAATTACTGGAGAAAATGCTCTCTTCACCACACAAGATGAGCACAAATTCCAGCCTCATATCCCACCAAAAACTTTTCTTCTTAATTAGAATATTTGCACTCCAGTATCTTTATTCCAGCATCTTTCAGATAGTACAGGAGTACAACCTGGGGGACCATGAGGATAAATCATTGAGAATGAAGGCCCTTCCAATGTTAAGGCATTAATCTTACACTAAACTACATTAAAAAAAGGCATTTCTCCTGAATTACCAAATTAACAAAGTAGAAAAAAAAATGAAACAATAATCAGCATTTATATAGCATCTTCAATATAGTAAAATGTCCCAGAGTGCTTCATAGGAGTATTATCGAACAAAATTTGATAATGAGTCACATGGTGAGATATTGGGACATCTCTGACCAAGCTTTTGGTCACCTCTGTATTAAGAAGCAACTTGAAAAGGAAAAATGGGAGCTATGTAGACAGATATGTTTGGATGGAATTCCAGAGCTTTGGATATAGGCAGCTGAAGGCATAGCCAAAAAGGTAGCTTGAAGGAAACTCGAAGAAATATCAGAAGGTTATAGTTCCGCTGGGAGGTTACAGAGAAAAGCCGACCATGGAGGGATTTGAACACAAGGATGAGAATAATGGTGATATTTTTGAAATACAGATGGAGCTTTCATTTCAAGAATTAAGACAATGCCAAGAAAGCAACGTCCCTTTGATGAAGTGATAGTTCCACTGGTGCTATTTTAGCATACAACAGGGGATTTATACTAGCCAAAATCTTTCCAGAGAGATAACAGGCCACCTCATGAATGTGATAGATAAAATTAGAGCTTGGTGAGGGAGAGAAAATCATTCAGTGAATCCTGTACATTTGTGCATGGCCACAGGGACCTCAGAAGGTAAAAGTACAAAGCTAGAAAAAAAGTCAAGTGATTTGAACCAGGAAGATAGGTAGATGGTGGAGCCACAGTAACTGGTAGAAGTTCTGTGTCTACCCATCGCTAGTAACAAAACCACCCAGAGAGAAACCCAGCCTAAAATATTTACTTTCAGCTTCGTTTTTTTCCAAATTTTCAGTAGATTTCCAGTGTAGTTAAGTGCCAAAGATTCATCCAAATGATTAATTCACCACGGCAGCTGGTGGAATTTAAATTCAATTAATTAAATCTGGAATATAAAAGATAGTCTCGATAATGATGGCCATGATAACTATCACTGATTGTCATTAAAAACCCTTCTGGTTCACTAATGTCCTTTAGGGAAGGAAATCTGCCATCCTTACTCAGCAGGTATACGTATGACTCCAGACTCATAGCAACATGATTAACACTTGACTGCCATCTGAAATGGCTGAGTAAGCCACTCAGTTCAGAGCAATTAAGGATGGGCAACAAATGCTGATCCTGCCAGTGACGCCCAAATCCTAACAAAGAAATTTTTAAAATGGGAACTACACAAAATTTCCCAAATTAAGAAGAATAATGTGTATTGAACTCAGGACTAAAATCGTGCCTATTCCCATATCAAAATACCCATTTTTCCAAAATACCCACAAAAATCATACTAATTTATCAGAAACTGGACACAAGTTAATTTAAAATAGAAAGTACAGTGGGCATGCTGCAGTGCTAACCTGCACTTTGTAGCAGGCCAGTAAGGTAAGGTATTAACTATCTTTGTGGGTAGGAGTGTTAGCACAAAGTAAACATACAAAAAAAATGTCTGTAACTTAGCCGATGTTTTTTTTTGAGTTTCCACAAACATACTTGTTTCCTTCTGTCTGTGTCAGATCTAATTCTACTTGCTTGCTCCTTCGGATGACATAAGGTAGCACTTCCGGCCATTATGGTACTTTCAGAAACTTCATTTTGCTCTAGAAAAGCACAACACCATGCATTATGCTTCACAAATATATGTCATTCATTATATAATTGATATATAGCATAAGGCATTTAATTCCCATCAAATCCACAATGCCTCAAATTAAGTTTGTTTTAAATTCAACCCAACATTTTATAGGAACATACAGATTAGGAGCAGGCACTTCAAGAGTGAGGGTGGGGAGGCGACAGAGAGAGAGGGTGAGAGAGTGGGTGAGCACGTGCGCACGCGCGCGTGCATGCCTAGCTCGCTCCCAGCCTCAGAAATCTCACTCAACCTCATCCCCACACACCAACTGATATTCACACCCACTCAAATAACAAGTGAGGGTGAGTGAATGAACACCCTCAGACTTGGAATGAGCCGGACACACACATATAGACCCTCTCTCACGAATGGTCACCTTTATTAATTACTTCTTTTTTTCAATTATCAATTTATTGCTTTGACATTGCTTTATTTTTGCTCAGCAATTTGTTTCTCTTCATCATACCTCATCTCTTGTTTTGAAATTCACATATCTTTCTGAAATTTGCTCATTGGCTCCTTGATTGAGAAAATAATGGAAATGTGCCCCCCTACCCCCACACAAAAAGGTTGGACAAGCCTGATGTAGGTTATAAATAGTTGAGGCCCCAACACCAATTCCTGTGGCACTCCACTAGTTATAGCTTGCCAACCTGAAAAAGACCCATTTATCCTGAGCCTCTGCTTTTCGTTAGCTAACCAATCCTCTATCCATGCTAATATGTTATCCACCTACACCATGAGCCCTTACTTTGTGTCATAACCTTTGTTGTGACACCTTATCAAGTGCCTTCTGGAAATCCAATTACACCAAATCTAACTGTTCCCCTTTATGCACGATGTTTCCTCAAAGAACTCTAATAAATTAGTCAAATATGATTTTCCTTTCCATAAAACCATGTTGACTCTGCCTGATTGCGTTAATATTTTCTAAGTGATATTAAAATAAGATTTCTGAAAAAGCAACAATACAAATCTTAGATTTAGAATTAGTTTGAATGAATGCGCAGTCTAAAAAGGACGTCAGAATTGAACATTCATTATAGGACTTACGTTTATTGGCATCAACTAGCACTGACTGCAATTCTCGATTCTCCTCGCTTACATTGTTGTTGGCTGTGGATTTTGTCAAAGTTCTTTGCTCACTTTCTTCACTGGTGATAGAACCTGACTCAATGGTCATATCTTTGTTTACACCCTCTGGTTCAGGTTTTGAAGTACAATGTTCCCTTTGTGTCCTTATCTTGGTAAATAGTTTCTTTAAGGCAGCCTTAGATGGGCTTGCAGAGGTTTGACTGGATGCTACCAACTGTGGAACTTCACAGTAGCAGAAAATGGTAAAATTAGTTAAAATGTGCAAACTTTTTTTAATCTCTACGCCATTCTACTAATTGTTTCACCAAAATGAAAATTAAACAAAAATATCCTCAAAATTTGATGATCTACAGAGAATAAAACATGAATACAAACATATGAATCATTCAAGTTAGTACATTAGTGGTATTATACAACATGTAGTACCATAGAGAGTAACAATTGAAATTATAGGGTTAAAGAAATGCCTTCAAACCCAACAAACCCATCCCTTTTTGACAGATTACACCCATCATTATATGCTCTCTCATATCACTGGATCCCTTCCACTTTCAACAATACATCCAATTTTCTCCAGAACCCAACTTGTATTATTTAATTCAGTGGTCATCCCTGGCACTTACTCAAAAACATTTCATCCTCTATTTTACTTAACTGCTCTTTTGTTCCCTGTATTAAACCTTTTGGGACATAGGAACAGGAGTAGGCCATTCAGCCTGTCGTGCCTGCACTGCCATTCAATACAATCATGGCTGATCATCCACTTCAATGCCTTTTTCCCCACACTATCACCATATCCCTTTATGTCATTGGTATTTAAAAATGTCAATCTCTGCTTTAAACATATTCAATGACTGAGCTCCCATAGCCCTCTGAGGTAGAAAATTCCAAAGATTCACAACCCCTGAGTTAAAAAAAAACTCATCTCAGTCCTATTTGGCTTCTCCCTTACCTTGAAATTGTGTCCCCTGGCTGTAGACTCCTCAACCAGGGGGAACATCCTACCTGCATCTACCCTGTGTATTCCTTTAAGTATTTGGTAAGTTTTATGAGATCACTTCTCATTCTTTGAAACTGTAGAGAACACAGGCCCAGTTTCTCCAATCTCTCTTCGTAGGGCAGGTCTGCCACCCTGGGAACAAGTCTGGTGAGCCTTGGTTGCACTCCTTCTATGGCAATAATATCCTTCTTAAGGTAAGGGGACCAAAACTGCAGAGAGTACTCCAGGTGCGGTCTAACCAAGGTTCTATATAATTGAAGCTGGACTTCGCTACTCCTGTACTCAAATCCTCTTCCAATAAAGGCTAACATAGCATTACCCTTCCTAATTTCTTGCTACACCTGCATGTTAGCCTTCAGTGACCTATTGACAAGGTCACCAAGGTCCCTTTGTACATCTACACTTTTTAATCTCTTACTATTTAAGAAATACTCTGCACCTATCAAAGTGGATAACCTCATATCTTTCCACATTATATTTCATCTGCCACGTTCTTGCTCACTCACTAAGTCTGTCTAAATCCTCTTTGTTGCTTTGCATCTCCCTCACAACACACATTCCCACCTAGCTTTGTGTCATCCATGAACTTGGAAATATTACATTTGGTCCCCACATCCAAATCATTGATATACATGGTGAATGGCTGGGGCTCAAGTACTGATCTCTGCGGTACCCCATTAGTCACAGCCTGCCAATGACCTGTTTATTCCTACTGTTTTCTCTGCCTGTTAGCCAATCCTTAATCCATGCCAGTATATTACCTCCTATCCCATGTGCTTTAATTTTGCTAACCAACCTCCTGCAGGGGATTTTATCGAAAGCCTTCTGAAAATCTGAGTATGTTACGTCCATCAACTCTCCTTTTATCAATTCTGTTAGTAACATCCTCAAAAAACTCCAACAGGTTCATCAAACATGACTTTCCATTTATAAATCCATGTTGACTATGTCCAATCAGGTCATTATTATCCAAGTGTCAGTTTATCACATCCTTTACTATAGATTCTAGCTTTTTCCTTACTACTGATATAAGGCTAACAAGTCTGTAGTTTCCCGGTTTCTCTCTCCCTTCCTTCTTAAATAGTGGTGTGACATTTGCTACCTTCCAATCTGCAGGAACCTTTCCAGATCTATAGAATTTTGGAAAATGATCACCAATGCATCCACTATCGCCACAGTAACCTCTTTCAACCTTCTGGGATGTACAATATCAGGTCCCAGGGACTTATCAACCTTCAGTCCTATTAATTTCTTCAACACAACTTTCTTATTAATACTAATTTCCTTCAATTCCTCATTCTCCCTAGTCCCTTGGATCTCCAATTCTGGGAGATTTCTTGTATTTTCCTTAGTGAAAACAGGCTCAAAGTAATCATTTAGCTTCTCTGCCATTTCTGTTCCCCATTATGAATTCTCCTGACTCTGTCTGTAATGGATCCACATTTGTCTTAGCCAAAGGTTTCCTTTTTACGCACCTATAGAAGCTTGTAAAGTCTGTTTTTATGTTTTTTGCTAGTTTATATTCATATTCTATTCTCCCTTTATCAGTTTCTTGGTCCTCCTTTGCTGTATTCGAAAATGCTTCAAACCTTCAGGTTTATTACTATTTC
The DNA here is from genome assembly GCF_964194155.1 of Cetorhinus maximus. NCBI lineage: Eukaryota > Metazoa > Chordata > Chondrichthyes > Lamniformes > Cetorhinidae > Cetorhinus > Cetorhinus maximus. The sequence goes on along the minus strand of NC_135885.1, from coordinate 82,099,028 downwards.
TGGCACCTTTATAGGCCCTTTCTTTTAATCTTATACAATCCCTAAATTCCTTTGTTGGCCACGGTTGACTGACTTTTCTTTTTGGGTTTTTGTGCCTTGAAGCAATGTATAATTCCTGTAAACTATGTAACTGTTCTTTTAAAATTATCCACTGCCTATGTGCCACCATATCTTTCAATGTATTTTCCTAATCCACCTCAGTCAATTTGCCCCTCATACCATCATAATTTCCTTTGTTCAGACTTACACCCTGGCTTCAGATTGAACTACCTCACTTTCAAACATAATGTAAAATTCTATCATATTACGGTCACTCATCCCTAAAGGTTCTTTTACGGAAAGATTAATTAGTCCTTTTTCGTTACAAAATATTAGGTCTAAAACAGCCTGTTCTCTAGTCGGTCCCTCAACATATTGTTCTAGAAAACCATCCCTAACACTTCAGAAACTTGTCATCCACATTACTGCTGATTAGGTTAACCCAGTCTATATGCAAATTGAAGTCATCCATGATCCTGTAATGCCCATGCATATGCTTCTCTAATGTGCTGGTTAATACCATGTCTCACACTACCACTATTGTTTGGTGGCCTATATACAATCCTACCAATGTTTGCTGCCTCTTGCTGTTTCTTAGCTCCACCCAAACAGATTCCACATCTTGTTCTTCCTATGAGATCCTCCCTTACTAATGTACTGATCCCATCCCTTATTAGCAGCGTGACACCACTTCCTTTTCCTTTCTGCCTGTCCTTCCTAAATATTGAATACCATCAAATATTCTGTCCCCAGTCTTGGTCACCCTGTAGCCATGTTTACGTAATGGCAATTAGATCATACCCATTTACCTCTATTTGTGTCTTTAAAGCATTTACCTTGTTGCGAAAGCTGAGTGCATTCAGGTAGAATGCCCTCAACTTTGTCTTTTTGACACTATTCAACATTCTAAACTTAGTTGATGGTTTCCTTCATTTCTCCTGCCTTCTAATTTCACTTGCCACTTGCCTACTTCCCATTACCAGGATTGCTTCCAATTTGAGCTACCCCTCAGGTTCCCATCCCCCTAACCTTCCCAACAGCACCAGCAAAACCTCCCTTTGAGGATATTGGTTCCAATCCTGTTAAGGTGTAACCCATCCAGCTTGTACAGGTCCCACCTGCCCAAGAACTGGGCCCAATGCTTTAGAGGTCTCATGCCCTCCCCTTACACCACATCTCCAGCCATGTATTCAAATCGATCAATCCTACTATTCTTATGCTCACCAGCACGTGGCACTGGGAGTAATCCTGAGATTACTGCTATTGAGGTCCTGCTTTTTAATTTCCTTCCTAACTCCCTAAAATCTGCTTTCAGGACCTCATCCCTCTTCCTTCTTGTGTCACTGGTACCAATGTGGACCACAACCTCTGGCTGTTCACCCTCCCATAGGAGCAAGTCCCACAGCTGCTCTATGACATCCTTGACCCTTGCACCAGGGTGGGCCTATGCATCATTTAAATTGTGTTGTATTAATTGCTTGTAATCATGTAACTGTGCTTTTACTTCTTTCATATTAATGAATGTAAGTTGTTTGTGGAGCCCTATGGGCAGAGTTTGTTTCATGATGGTGAGAAGATGGAGCTACAGAGAAGGGGAGCTACGCAGAAGGGTTTTTGACTGAAGGCATCACTGAGGCTCATATTGAACATATAAAAATAAAGACAGTTTCAACTAAACAGACACCCAGATACCTCAGGGCAGGTACCCGAGGTGGCGGTTTGCCACAGACACTTGATCTACAGAAAATGAACGAGACAATGGCCACTCAGGAATGTGTGAATGACCTTCTTCCTGCCCCAAGATACTGTGATCACACCCATTGTTGGCATGCACCTGGAGACACCCCCTCTGCTGAGGGCAGGATATGATCATGTGGGAGTGGTCCTGGATGGCCAGGGTGGGGTTAATAATCCAAATGGATGGTCCACTTTAAGCTATTGCCTTAAATGCCAAGGGCCAGGGTCAGGAATGGGTATAAAGAAACAGCTCTCAAGGACATTGTTACTGCAGTCAGTAAAGTGGTTTAGTCAGCCATTCTGAAGTCACGCTGGGAGATCTGTTGAAGGACTGACCACCTGAGGCAGAACCTAGCTCGCGGGATTCCTAAACAACCAGTCCCATTGTATGTACTATTGCTTCAAGATTTAATTAATAAAAGGTGCTCCACATTCAGGGAAATAGTATTCAAGTTGTTGTGTGCCATCGATATCAAGAGTAGAGACAAGAGCCTTTAGACCAGAGAGATGGTCTTACACCAAGAAGGCAACACCATCCTGGAGTCACATTTACTGCCACAGAAATGCCTGTCCAATCCCCTGACTACAGAATCCCCTATCACTATTGCTCTTCCACTCTTCTTTCTCTCCTCCTGTGCAGCTGAGCCACCCGTGGTGCTACAGACCTGGCTCAGGCTGCACTCCCCTGAGGAACCATCAGCCTCACCAGTATGCAAAATGGAGAACTGATTAGCAAGCAAGATAGACAGACTTAGGGCACTTCTGTACTACCTGCCTGGCCTCTTAGACCACCTGCTGGTCACCCATTCCCTCTCTGCCTGTACACTCCTAACCTGTGGTGTGACCACCTCTCTAAATGTGCTATCAATGTAGTTCTTTGCCTCACGCATGCAAAACAGTGATTCCTTCCGCTGCTTGAGTTCCAAAACCAGGAGTGCAAACTTCTGCAGCCGGTGACACTGCCTACAAATGAGTTTGTCTATGACACATGGTGCATCCATGGCTTCGCACATACTGCAGGATGTACATTCCACTCGGCATGCCACTTATGACATAATGAATTAAAATAGATTTCTCTTGGGAGTATCCTGCACTGTTAAAATTAATGATTCAAAACATTGTGCACTCAAATCTGCTTAAATTTCTGATATGCATATCTCTACAACATGAACACCAGTTTATAAAATTTACTTGACCCCAAATGTTCCACATATCATTGAAACGGTTACTTTAATGGGTTCTGGGAAAACCGTGAGAATCCATAGGAATATAGTCAAAATGTTTTATGTAGATGGTGCCACACATATCAAGTACTTGCACTGTAATAAAATAAGCAGGATCTGCTCATTTGCACCAGTTTGTTTTGGCTTGAAGTCAACCTCACATAAACATTCCAAACAATACCCTTACACAACCCAGTTTGGGAGACTTGTGAAGAACCAAGTTAAGGTCCAAATAGGACCCTGAGAAAGGTCAAAATGGATACAATTTCTAAACAGCTTCAGATAGGATTATCTGTTGATGCCCTACACTGCACTAAATACAAATGGATAATGAAAGACAAAATGTCCAAACAAGAACAAGTCCAAACGAAGTTTTAAGCCACTGCTTAATAGATGCGCCAAAACATACAGGGCATCACATGACATTGAACTAATGAACTTAGGAGTACAGTATTGCACAATTTTTTTTCAATTTTGTTATAGAGCTATATTTTCAGGCAGTCATGGAAACTTCATGGACATTCAAAAGTGGTGGGCAGGACCCTATTCAGAAGTCCCACCCCCATTTCTCAACAGATCCAATTTTCCCCAGTAGGGGAAACGGGGTGGGTTGTGACTCACATGAGACGAAACCCGAACTCAGCAGGGCCATTTGAATTCAATAAAGAGTTCAAACAGATCCAATTTTCACTGGAGCAAGGGTCTTAATGAGCAGCGTGGGAGTCACGAACGTTTAGAGTATACAAATTCTCATGAAGGGTAAGTAAGGTCTGCTGAACTGTCAAGCTGTGAAGTTACTTAAATCCCCAACCCTTTAATTTTTTTTAAAAAAATCGGCCCCTGTGTCAGTAGGGGTTGCAAAAAAAGTGTTCTATCAGTTCCCCAATGGCTATCATTACGTCATTCTTAATGCTTGGCTACTTTCCGCAACCTACAATTATCTCAGCAGGGAGTTCACAATTTGATTGACAGCTCAGAGGTTATTACAGGATTAGCTCTATTTGATATGGGGTTATGAATACAGATTTGTTAGTTTGCTTTTTTAAATAAGGGATCAAGTATTTAAAGGGATTCAAAAGTTTTGAACGGGTGCGTCTTTTTAAAAAAAAATAAATTGAAGGCTGTAATAGATATTTAGACCTTTATTTTATTTCATCTCAACATGGCTCCAGAGGTTTGCCTATGGTGGATACAGTGTGGGTTAGCATGGAGGGTGGGAGGAAAAAGAGGGATGGGTGGGACCATAAATTGCCATTAAGTTTGCATGGGTCTATAAGTTGCCATGGGGATAGCTGGGAGGTCATGGGGAACAGGCAAGGAGGTGATGGAGTGAGGGCTAAGGGCCTAAAATTTAGGAAAACAACTGGGACGAAGTCCCAGAAACCAAGGCCAGCCTTTTAAACAGCCCATCTCAGCACTTGCCAACGCCTGTAGCAGCCTCCGATCTCCATCTGGGGTTGGTGGGTCTGACTCGTCTGACTCCCCAGAGTGAAAACCTGGCGGGACAACTGCAGCAGTCAAATGAACTCTCTTTCCTTAACATACTAATTATGAAAACTGCCAGGGGGTTCTCTACCATAGTGTACCGCAAGCATACTTTCACTGGACAATAGGCGCATTGGGATTCTTACAGTTCCACACACTACAAGGTTGGCCTTATCAGCAACCTCGTAAATAAAGCCCAAGCCATTTGCTCACCATGCTTGGTGCTGAAATAGGGTGCAAAAAAGCCATCCTGTGGGATAATGGCTACTCCGGTCAGATCATTTTACGTTATATATCACGCAAACACATGAATGGACCCATGGCCATCGCTTTTGGCCCTGAAAAGTGCCCAGTCTACCTCAGATTACCCTGGAAGGGCAAGGTGTCTCAAAATATTTGAGCAACAGGTGACACTAGCTTATTCACACTGCTACTATGCAGTAGCAATACAAGCAGTATTCATCACTAACAGGATGCTACTGTCAAACCAAACAGACATTCTGCCTATCACACAAATGAACAATGTGGTGTATGAATTTCAGTGCCAGTGTGATGCTAGGTATGTACGTCGTACGTCTCAAAGGCTGGTGGATTGCATAAACAGCATGTCCCTTCCACTGTTCACAGTGGGCAAGCCAGTGTTTGTAAAACTCAAAACAATGTCCAACATTAGGTGTGATTCTGTGATTGGGCAAAATTTGCTAAGTAATCCTCAGCATGCCAAGAATTACGCTGACAACCAATTTAAGATAGTCAGTTGGACTCGCAGTGTGGCGCATTTGCATGAACTGGAAGCTACATATATTAGTGCATAGGGCCCTGTTCTTTGCAGGCAGGAAGAACATGTACACACATTGTGCGCATTTCAGCTAAACAAAATAAGTGACGTCCATTTGCTGGTTCATTCCACAGGGCAGTGTCTTGACCAGAGTCAAGCTGCCTGGTTTAAATTTCAAACAATGCTGGACAGTTAACTGCCAGTCACCATCAACTTGTGCATTCTTCATGGCAATCTCATGGCAGGGGGATATGATCGTGTAGTGGTCATGTTACTGGACTGGTAATCTAGAGGCACAGGCCAAAGTTCTGAGGCAGAGGTTTAAATCCTACCATGGCAGATGGTAGGACTTAAATTCAATTAATAAATCTGGAATTGAAAGCTAATTCCAGTAATGGTGACCATGAAGCTATCATTGATTATTGCAAAGACCCATCTGGTTCATTAATGTCTTTTAGGGAAGGGAATCTGCCATCCTTACCTGGTCTGCCCTACATGTGACTCCAGATCCACAACAATGTGGTTGACTCTTAAATGCCCTCTGAAATATTCAGTTCAAGGGCAATTAGGGATGGGCAACAAAAGCTGGCTTTGCCAACGACACCCACATCCCATGAAAGAAAAAAGGAAGCAAACAAGCTGCACGTCAGATCTTTCATTTTCTAAGGTTTTGTCATCTGTGAGGGATGCGAAGGACACTCTTTTTAGGAGGGTTTTTTCCCCCATTCTCAGGCTGCAGGTGTCACTGGCAAGGCACATGTTTCAAACTTAAACTATTATGGTGGGATTTGAACTCATGTACTCTATTATTAGCCCAGGACTCATGTTTACTAGGTCAGTAACAACCACTGCATTACCCATACCCCATGTATTCTAAATTGCAAATCAGAAAATGCAACGAGCAAATGACAGGAGGCCTTTCAAATAATCTAAATGCCCAAGGACATAAATAGTCAAACTGAGTGGTTGAGGCAAAGCTTTTCATCTTTTAAATGAAAATTCAATCAATATTTGAAGAAGAGGAACAGACAAGCCAATGGGGAGAATAGACCCAGTGGGATTATCTTGATTATTCTAGCAGATATGATGGGTCAAATACTTACCTCCTGCACTGTGAACATCTATGGATGTTTGCAACAATTATTTTCAGTACGTAGCCATAAAGAAACAAGGGACAACAGTAGTTCTGGTCTACACAAGATTCAGAGGAAGAGTTTGGGGATCAATCGAGCCAATAAAATTAGGCTTAGGAGTAGTTCATGTTAAACACATTGAAAATCTGTTTTAAACTAAAGACCCAGTTACCAAATAATTCCTCATTACAAGAAATTCCTTTCTTTGATCATTGGTATGCAGATGTGGATGCAATCTAGAAAGCAAGACTACTTGTATTCAATGGATGCCTCATTAGTGCAACCATAGTAACTTGGCAAAATCATTAAGTACTAACAGTTTTAATGAGTCTAATTATTCTTATTCTGCAGTTCTCTAGCATGTTTACCAACAAACAAAATGGGCTGCCGATGCCTCCCTCACCCCCCCACCCTCTGCAAAATGGGAAATAGATCAGGGTGGCCGGGTAGGCCACAGACAAGTCACACACTGCGTTTTATAACTCCCTCCTCCACACACCTTCATACCCACCAGTGGGGGACCATGAAATTCTGCCCCAGATTTTGTTTGGCTTGCCAAGCTAGATACCTTGTTATGAACATAGGAAATAAGATGCAGTTGTCCCATAATTATGAAAATTATCAAAGTCAAATTACCCAAGCCATGATATTATGCTTAGGCAACAAATAAAGTGTCATCAATTCTTTCATATCTATTTTGCAGTGTTGGTTGCAACACTGAACAAACTTAGCTGGTTACTAAAACTGATGTCATTTATTGGAGGGTGCCAAAAGGTAAACTGTAGAATGTGATGTGTATATTTTTATATTTGTGTTTTTTGATTATATTCTGTGTAGGTAAGGGTAGACTGTGTCTGTGTGTGTCCAGGGTTAATCAAAGTGAGGTTGTTGGAGTTGGATTGTCTATAGGATTTAAGTGATGAAAGTTATCTTCTGCATTTTGTAATGAGGCCTTATGGTGGGTGTTAACCTTACAAGGCCAGAGTAGAGCTGAAATTAGCATTTGGTAATCAGTTTTGAAATTGATTTGTAGCTGTTGAATTTCAAAAAAGAGTCTCAATGGTAAAAAGAACATTTGTATTTTGAGGGGATGAATAAACATGAAGCAGGTGAAAGAGGAGTAAAATAGGAACATGAAAGGTTTTGATATTTGGGAACCTGAGGTTTCAAAAAGATATTTAAAGACAATGGACAGCTAAGATGAAAGGGGTGGAAAGGTATTTATGAAAACAGGGTTTCAGCTGTAGTAGTTACTGTGAGGGAGTCCCACTGAAAGCCAACTCCTGTGTTTTGGAGTGCGCTGAAAAGCTGTGAAAGCCATTTAATTGGAGAAAGCAACTCAGTTTTGGGCCAGGAGAATATTTGTCCCGAGAAAGTGTTTTAAATCTCCCTTTGGAAAAACAACATAGGCGTGGATTTGTTCTGGGAAGTTGTAGATTGTACATCTGTTTAAAAAGTGAAAGTAATTTCTTGGTTTGGGTAATAGTTCCTGAATTCTATGGCTAAGAATCTATCAGGGCTGTTGCCAAGAAAGATAGTTTTAAAGCGTACCTTTGATAAAGCGTTTTGGAGGTTATTTTTGTAAGTTTTTTTCTGTGTACCTTTTATCTTGTATGTTTAAGTTTTATTTTTTTCTCTTTTTCTTTTAATTCTTCAAATTTAAAAAGTTATCACTAGAGTCCTGTGCTTTTGTGTTCAGTAGATTTCCCGCCTCATTTCTATGATACAGAGAAAAGAAAAATTATGATCAGCCTAGACAGATTTCAATCCGAGATCTGACTTGCTCAGCATTAACATGGGCTGTGGTCATAACAACAGATATCAACTGGAGTATAAAATTCCATTTTGTCCTCAAGCCTTCAATATGTGAATTGCCTATTTTTGATATATGTTCTGTCTGTATTTCTACTGGTGGTCTGGAGAGTGGTCAGTTAAACCAAAACTGCAAAGATTTATTTTGTACAGTTGCTCTGAAGTGGACAGCCTAGTATATCTTTCTTCCTAACCAGCAGTACCTCTGGCTCCAGGAAAACTTGGAAAATAGGATATAAAACACTTGATAGGCAAGGTTAAATTTGTTGAATGTATCCTACCCGTCTAGAGAGGCTGGACACTTATGATGTGATGAGTACAAAAAACATGTGCCATCACCTTTCTGCAATGTCGTGCATATTTTCCAATTTGGTGTTCAACACTTGTTTCCCCCTTAAGCTATCTGGTATTTTGTTAAAGTTGGGTGGATGTTTTGCTTTGCCAGCCCCCTTTTATTGACAATTTCAAATGAGTCACAATGCAATTTCCACTTTTTCAAAAATCAGGTCACCATAACTTAAACCTCCTGACACCTATTTAATATACTGTAAATCTTTCCTACGTATAAGTGATTAGTTCAAAAAATAGTGGCACTTATATAGCAGTATGCTCAGCTTCAACTAAACATTATTTGCTCTTTCTTACTGCAGTCAAACATCAGGCTGGCAATTTCATACATATCTTCAGAATAAGTTTTCAATCTTTTCCCTAATCAATACACTTTGGTTCTGTATACTTGTCCATATTCCTGTATTGTTGCTCCAGTAACCAGAATCATCCAAAGCCTTTGAATCAAAATTCTCATTCTTTGTATCACCAACTAATTTGGCATAATCCGATAGCGATGGGTCTCTTCAGACTTTGACTATTTCTAGCTTTCCACTGATTAGTAAGTACTTTGTTTTATCATTCACAGAATAATAGAATCTTTACAGTGCTAGCGGCCATTCAGCCCACCGAGTCTGCACTAGCTCGCTGAAAGAGCGATCTACCTAATTCCACTCCCTTGCCTTATCCCCGTAACCTTGCATATTCTCTCTTTTCAGATATAAACGCAATTCCTTTTTGAATACCTCAGTCAAACCTGCCTCCACCACCCTTTCATGAAGTTTGTTCCAGACTCCAACCACCCTCTGGGTGAAAATATTTTTTCTCAGATCAGTTCTACTCCTTTGGCCCATTATTTTGAATCTGTGCCCCCTAGTTCTTGATGTACTCGAGGGGGAACAGTTTCTCACTATTTACCCTGTCCATGCCCCTCAGGATCTTGAATACCTCTATCAAGTCTCCTCTCAGCCTTCTTTTCACCAAGGAAAACAGACCCAACCCCTCCAACTATCCTCGTAGCTACAGTTGTTTATCCCTAAATCATTCCTGCGAATCTCCTCTGTACTCTCTCCAATGCCTTCACATCCTTCCTCAAGTATAGCACCCAGAACTGGACGCAATACTCCAGATGAGGCCTAACTAGGGTCTTATACAAGTTTAACATGACCTCTTTACTCTTGTACTCAATGCCCCTATTAATAAAACCTAGGATACCATATGCTTTATTAACTGCTCTCTCGACATGCCCTGCCATCTTCAAATGACCTATGTACATATAAACCGAGGTCCCTTCATTCCTGCACCTCCTTTAGAGCTTCTCCCTTTATTTTATAGTCTCTCCACATTCTTCCTGCCAAAATGAATCACCTCACTTATCTGCATTGAACTTCATCTGCCATTTGTCTGCCCAATCCACCAATATGTCTATGTTCTTTTGAAGTTCAAAACTATCCTCATCACAGCTGACAATGCTTCCAATCTTCGTATCGTCTGCAAATTTTGAAATCATGCCCTGCACACCAGTCTAGATCATTAATATACATCAAGAAGAGCAAGAGTCCCAACACTGACCCCTGGAGAACTCCGCTACAGACCTTCCTCCAACCTGAAGAACAACCATTTATCACTACATTTTTAGACCTAAAGTGTCCAATTTGCTTTTATTGAAATCCATTTGTCACAATTTTTCCCATTCACTTTACCTATAGCTCTTTGTAATTTTATGTTTCCATCTATACTGCTGCCTATCTTTCTATCATCAGCAAATGTGAAATGTGGCTTTCTATCCCATCATGTCATTAATAAATATGGTGAATCGTTGAATCCCCAGCAGATACTTGCAGAATGCCTCTAGTCACATCCTGCCAATTAGAGTACCTGTCCATTACCCCTGTCTCCTACTGTTCAGCCAATTTCTTAACCAGCTCAATAATTTGCTTTTAATATCATGAACTTTAACTTTAGCTAACAGTCACTTATGAGACTTAATCAAATGCCTTCTTGAAGCCCATTTAAATAAAATTCATAGACATTCCCCTATCCACTGCTTTAGTCAACGCTTCTAAAAAAAGTCAGACTCATCAGTCATTTAGCCTTTACAAGTTCATGTTGGCTCTTCCTTGATCAGCTGAGAGTTTAAGATATTTAGTCACCCTATCCTCAATTAGGCACTCTGGCAATTTCTGACAACAGAGGTCAGGCCAGTTGGTATAATTCCCTGCTTTTCTTCTCTCACCCTTAAATAGCAGAATGACACGCATAATTTTGCAATCTAAAGGAACTTTTCTCAAAATCCAGTGAAGTTCAGGTATCACTTTTTAGTTATCAAGTGACCCACATTGCTCCTCACCACCCATTTTTCTCTTAACAATTGTACAAATGCTGCTTTGGTTTTTATAGCCATTAAGTTTCTTTTCACACTCCCTTTTTTGTAGTTCTATGTTTTGTCAACATCTTTGTATCATTCTCATTTGCAAGGATCTGTTCTATTTTTAGCACTTCTGTATCCTATTCTTCTAGTTTTATGCTGCCCTTACCTCTTAAGTCATCCATAGCTGTTTTCTTTATGACAAGTGGAGCTCTTGCTCCTTAGGCGTATAAACTGGTTTAGTGTTATGCTAAATCCATTAATGAACATCTCGCACTGATCTTCTGTCTTTAAACCATTAACAGGCCTGCTCAGTTTACTGTGGATAGTCTATCTCATTCCACTGAACCATCCTTCCATGAACCTAGAATCTTGATAGCTGTTTCATGTTTCTCCCTTTCAAACAGTACAATGAATTTGATCATATTATGATCGTTATCAGGTAAATGTTCACATACCGTTAGGCTGTTAACTAAATCTGGCTCATTGCTCATTACTAAATTTAATATGGCCTGCCCCTTTTATTACATAATGTTCAACTAGACAACTATCTTTCTCATATTTCCCAACCTATATGAAAGTTAAAATTCCCCATTAAAGCCACTTTGCTTTTGCTACACTATGATCTAATCGCTGCATTTATGCAATCTCCCAATTCACAGCTGCTACTAGAGACCCTATACACAATCCCCCCTACCTGCTTACCAGATTATATCCTCTCATCATTGAAGTGACTTCACCCTTAACCACCAAGGCTACTCCTCCTTTACCATTTTCCTTTTCTTCCCTGTAGGCCTTATATAGCCTGGTATATTTACTTTCCAGTCTTGACTGTCTTGCAAGCATGTCTCAATTATACTACCATGTCAAATGCCTTTCTGCTGGGACCCTAGTCCTAGCCTGGTTCAGGTGGAGTTGATCCCAACAGTACAGTTCCTTCCTTTTCCAATACCAGTGGGTGTTGCATGAAGCCCCTCTTTTTCACACCACAGCTTCAGCCACATGCTCACCTTCCTATTCCTACACCAGTTTGACCATGACTTGGGTAATAATTTAAGGGTTACAAACCCTTGCGCTCCAGTCCTTTAAATTTAGCTCCTGATGCCTGGCACTCTCCGAACAGGACCTCTTGCCTACCTCCTCCAAATGTGATCTATGCTGGGATCAACAACGAATGAACCTTTACTCTGTCAATTTCCATTCAAGATGTCCTTCACCCTAGCACCAGGCAAACAACTGTCAATCCTGCTTACAAAAGCACGCTATCCATTCCCATAATTATTGAATGCTCTACACCTAGCACATTACACTTCCCCTCCTCCACCCACCTTTGGACAGCCTTATGCTCCAAAGTGCCACTGTTTGCATTCTGGCTGACCTTCAGTCTTTATCCTTATCCATAAAGGTACAAGTATATCATACATATTGGATACGATCAGTTTCTGCAGATTCTTGTTCTTCATCTCACCTGGTTTCCCCTTACACTGTATACCATCAGTCATGCCAACCCCATTCTAAGCCTGCATCACTCCAAAAAGTGTAACTGAAGTCTGGAGAAAAAAAAACTGTCCAGTAACTGTTCCCCCTTCCTTTGTGTCAAGAGTGTCACCAACTCACAATCAAGCTCAATTACTCTGAGCTGCAGTGATTTGAGATGCAGACATTGGCTGCAGATATATGTTAGCTCTGAACAGTTTCGCTCCCCACAAACTCTAACATTCTTCAATCCAGAAACACAACCTGCTTCATCATATTTTAATCTAGGTTACTAACTAAATTTATTTCAAAATAACTATTAGCTCATCTGCTCTAAATATACTACATTATACAGGGAAATATTTTTAAAGGATTCTGTTACCTTGGGTTTTACCCAAGTGCAGTATCGCTGGCTCTCCCTGGCTACCCTTATCATGTTGCTCGTCCTTTTGAAATGCCTCTGGCTCCACAGAAAGGTCTAAATCTTCATCTTGTGTCCCAACAGATGGGGCTGGTAAAGGTTCAGGCTCGAGTCGCAGTATCATGTCACCTCTGATCTCTGGGTGGGGTGGGGGGAGCGGAAGTCAACAAAATGATTACAAAGAATATTAGTAGCTCGACAGTAAAATATTACCACTTTCACTTGCAGTCAGATACCAGGCTCAAACATAATGGGCACGATGTCTCTTGCATAAGAAGAAAATACATAAGCTACTAAAACCGAAAGATCCTTTAAGCTAAAAACATGGCCCTGCAGTTGTCACTGAAATTTGACAAGGAAACAACATAATACATTAAATAATGGGCACAGAATCATAGTCTGAATTTTGGCACCATGGTCCCCGAGCTCCCCACCCCCGGCTAAAAATGTCAGGCAGGAACCTACGCATGATCCTGATGGCTGCCTCGCAACAACTTAATGGTTGCAACAGCATTAGTTATTTCATGGTAAGACTTGCGCCCCTTTCTTAAGAGCAAGTCCCACCTTAGAGTTCGAGCTGTAATCCCAGCAGCACCACTCGGAGCAACTGCTGGGACTATGGGCAGCCACCAATGCTGAGGAACCTGGAGTGACAGCAAGTCCAGGGTTGTGGGATCACAGAGAGGGGGGAAGTGAGTGGGTGAGGGGAGGCTGGGTTCAAGAGCCAGGTAGGGGTGCCTCTGGTTCACTGAGGGGGACCCCCAAAGGAGGTCATCCACTACCCCTCACTTGCCTGACACCAGCCTGCGCAGCTAAAGCTACTGAGCTTCCCACATAGCGTGGGTCTCCCCCCGCCATGGGTAAAATACCAGCAGGGGAGGGATGAGGCCCTCAACTGGCCATTAATTTGCTACTTAAGGGCCTCAATAAGCCTAAGGACAGGCAGGCCGTCTGACACCTCCCCATCCCCCAACAAAATTTCAGACCCGGTGGGGGCGAGCAGGTTGATGGCGGAAGGCCACCGACTATGTTTTATGTGGCACCTCCACAACTCCTCCCTTCAAACCTGCCAGCAGGGAAGTGTAGAATACAGGCCAGAGTGTCACAGGAGGCAGCTATTCAGCTCACCAAGTCTTTGTAGATCATTAGTTATACCATCCCCCAACTTTATCCCTGTAGTCCTGCATGTTTATTTCCCTTAAGAGCCCATCCAATTTCATTCAAAATCATAAATTGTCTCCACTTGCATATGAAAAGTTTCTAAGCAAGAAAAGATTTAAGAATTGTAACCTCACCAACAAATGATTCATTTCTCCCTAAATAACCTTGAACACATGTAACATCATTAAAAACTGAACTTATTTCATATCCATTATATTTCATGTGACTGGACAAAATTAAATATAATGTCCCCAGTTTATGTAGTTATGTTTAGCTCTGTTTCAAAAAGGGCTTTGGAAAGCAATAGTAGCTTTTGAAGTCAATACTGAAAGATAGTTCCCGATATTCATATTAGATATCTCAGAAGATTCTATTCCAAGGCACTCTAATATCAGCAGTACCAAAGCTTAATTTGTAGTCAGGAATCATGTTCACAATAATCAATTTAAAAAAAAGAAAATTTCATACTATCATCTTTGACCAGAGCATTTGTAAAACATTATCTCTACAAGGCTGTACAGCTGAATTCAATAACGCAAGGAAAGATATGGATATTTTGATCATAATTGTCCATCAAAACAAATTGAAAGGGGAGAAAAATGCAAAAGCTTTGCGTGGCAACTCTAGACACATCTGAGTCATTATACTAGTAAATAAATCTCTCCAGGAGGTTGTAATAATTTCATAAAAGAATGACTAGCGAAGAGTCACATATTAGATCATCTTCTAGTGCCATTCTCTGAGATACACAATTTCAGTTTTTGGCAGACTTAGGATTGGTAATGGGATATGCACTCATACTTGCCTAACATTTTTGGTGAAAGGTCTAAGCAGTTTAAGGTCAGACCTTAATTGCATGGAATTTGCAAGCTGCACATACTGAACTAGGACTCAACAAAGGCACCTCATTGTTGAAGAAGGTTTGGCAGTAAGTCCAATGACTCTTCCATGGAACTCAACTTGAAGTTGGTAGAGCAGCAAGAGTCACTGACCAGTAAAATGAATCACAAAAAATGAATCAGTTATTCTATTTTGGCACATAGCCCTGCATCTTATTTCACTTAACAGAAAATGTCCCATAGGGAAAGAAAGCTTTCCTTCCCTGGTCTGGCCAATGATTGACTCTGCAGCAGCCTAGTAAGACACCCAATTATCAAGCTTGAATGGCAATAAATACTAGGGTTACTAGTGCTGCCCACATGCAGAGGAAGATTTTTTTTTTAAAAAACAGTTCAGGTGCTTCAGTAATAAATGTTTCAAATTATTCAAATCTTTTAGTGGTACTACACGCTCAAAATTTCTCAAATCACAAGGGTTCAACTCCACTGTAGCATAAGTTCATATAACCAAACTGAATAGCACTCTACAAGTATTAAATCACCACCCTGATGGATAGTTGCTATCTCTCCCTTTCCGGTGAAAGTTTTTACCTGTAAGACTAATAGCTGTCAAACAGATCTTAATACTAAGTCTGTAGCTTTCAATTGCACTGTTCAGATTTTTAAATCTTTGTTTTCCCATTTATAGTGCACTGAAATGTTTGTGCATACATTAAAAAGTGTTTCCAGAACTACATTTCACAACATCTTACCACTCAATTCCCAATAACCCAAGTTTCTGAAAAACGTTTAGCATTATAACAACCTTCAAACCAACTAAAAGCTTGTACTCTTGATCTTACTTTTATCACCAGCATACATATCTTCAAAGGCAAATTCCATCTCTCTCTGTCGATCCTCTTTTACTTCCACACGTCTATATGGTGGCTCAAACAATTGGGGCGGCATTTGAGCCACAGCCTTCCTTCTACGTGTCAGATCAGCTTGCTGCATTTGTTCCAGTTCCTTCACCAGTTTCTCTCTATCCTGGAGGTAGAGGTGAAAAGATATTTTAAAAATGTACATTACACATTTACTCTTTACCAAGGATTATAGCAACAGTAACTTGAGGTACATTAGTATCTTGCTTCAATCCCTACTCTTAACAGTGGTGCTTTAACTGGAATTTCTTTGATTGCAATAAACAGCAGATATAATAATAAAATAGCACTCCACCCAAACTGCTATACCTGTACAGCACGTATTTTGGTTTAATGTGGCCAATTAGGTCACAAATCTAAGAAAAATGAGAAATATATTAAACTCGGTTTTAAAAACTTATTAGAACCACAACATAAATACCGCACGTCCATACCAGTGTGCCATACCACTGTAGCGAATTGTTTTTCTTTAAATTAATACTGTATTGTATTATCCACCTTTTGAATACTTTGAGTTTATGGGTATTACCGTTAGTACCTGTATCAAATGAACCATTTGGAGAGCATGACTGCCTCGCAATCTAGCTTTCTCCAACTGCTCCCGCCTCTCCATCTCAGCTTCCTGCTGCAATTCCTCCAAACGCTTTGCTTCTACTTCAGCAGTCATTCGAGCACTAGCCTATTGAAAGGGACAGCTTTTATAGATAAAAATCAAACACTGTACAGTAAATCTGTGAAGACAATTGCGAAAGACCAAGTTTTAGAGTATCCAGTGGTAAATTATGTCCCCTAATCTATTTAAAGATTTAATTAATATTGTACATGCTATATTAAATAGGTGGCTCAGTAACTTAGAAGCATCACCCATTAAATTCAAAAGAAAATATTAAGAATTCTTTTCACTGCCAAATACTTCTATAAGTTTGAAATGTAACATTGTGACATCTACAGCTTATATATGTTTTAAAAACAAAAAAGTGTTCCCGAAGCCCAATTACTATTTACTTTTATTCTATTAAACCTTTTTGGTGTCCAGCACAAATAGAGCTTGGCCCTTGGCAGATGGTTCAGAAATTGAGAAACCAAGAGGGTTCTGATTAGGTTACTGTAATTGTGCTAAGAATTACACATAGCAACCAATTTAAGATTATCAGCTGAACTCAGTGTAGCTCACTTACATCTGCTAGAAGACACATATATTCACACAGG
The DNA here is from genome assembly GCF_964194155.1 of Cetorhinus maximus. Taxonomy (NCBI): domain Eukaryota; kingdom Metazoa; phylum Chordata; class Chondrichthyes; order Lamniformes; family Cetorhinidae; genus Cetorhinus; species Cetorhinus maximus. The sequence continues at coordinate 82,082,100 of NC_135885.1, read as the reverse complement.
GCCCTGTCCTTTGCAAACAAAAAGAACATGTCCACGCATTGCACCATTTCAACGAAACAAAAGCTTGGGGGACAGCCATTCCCTGGTTCATTCCCCATGTCAGCGCCTTGATCAGAAACGACCTGCCTAGTTTGAATTTAAACAAAAGCTTGGCAGTTAACTGTTCCCTCGTGTGTTCTCCATAGCAATGCCTCAACCAGAGTCCACTTGCCAACCAATCAGCACCCTCATCTCATGCAGTATAAACTGTTGTTCCCTTTGAGACTTGGTATTCTTGCAACTGTCCTGATAAGTGCAAGATGAAAAGCTTTCACAGCAACTCTCTTATCAGCAATGCTCAAGTTCTGTACTACCAAGTAATTATTAGTTAGTGTGTTCCCACCTAATGCAACTTCTAAAAAGTTATTTCACTTTATTTCCCAAAAATCTAATCCTCAGTTTATAATATGTACTACAATGTCACAAAGTCAAATGGATTTCAAAAAGGTTCAAGAGAAACTTCCAGCTTTGCACTTGCTTTTTTTCCCATATCAGCATCAAACCACAGGTTCTCCCAAAACCATAGTTACAAGAAACACATGGGCGAATTAGTAACCATTGTAGGAGTCACAGTGCAAGCATTAACGGGGTATCAGGAATGCTACATGGGCCTAGGTTACACAGGGGAGAACACAGAACTGGCAAAGACACAATGAGCACATAAACCTTTCACCCTTGCCCTACCAACATAAGAAAAAGTGAACCAAACAAACAGGACCATAGTTTCCAACAGGGAGATGCCCAGTTTAGATAGCAGCTATTCAAGGCAAAGGGGAAGCTAGAAATGCATGGATGGTAACTGTCAAACAAATGAACCTTCAAACAACTGTCTGACCATGTCATGTGGCTTCAAGGATGCAACAGTCAAAGTGACTGCATAATTGGGTCTTGTGCCATGTAAAAGTAGTGCAAAGGAAAGAACACCCCAATTGGATCCCGGACAATAGAAAAGGAATACATACAACAGGTTAACTGTTAGTGGTTCTTTATTTAGAGTGGTTGAATGGCAGTATCCTATACTGTGTTAGACATGTTAGTTTACGTTAGTGACTGTAAGACTAGTAAGCCTGGGATGGGAAGGAGGGGGCACATGGAAGAGGTAGCTCTCGTAAATGAAAAAAGCCCAAATATAAACAAAAGTAGGAAAGGATGTCATACAACAGACTAAACTAAGGGAGGACATAAATACCCAGGGAATATACAGAGTTATAGAACAAGAGGGAAAAGGATGGTTAAAATAAAGTGCAAGAAGAATTGCTTTTAAAACTACAAGTTAAATTGTTTGTGGAGTAATGTACAATGCCCATAATGAAAAAGAGAAACTGGAGGCGATAACATTTGGCAAAAAGCTAGATAGCATAGGGGTTACTGAGGCATGGCTGTAGAAAAATCAGACTGGAAATTAAACATTGTAGGATATAACATAATTAGAAATAACAAAGGGGGAAAAAGGAGAAAAAAGAGAGGTAGATTATCTGTACTTATAATGGAATTCAAAATAGGATAATACATGGAGAAAAGTCATTTCGAGAGGTTGAGAATGAAACTTGGGAAAATAAAATGAACAACAATACTGGCAAACAATGATGTAGAACAGCAATAGGAAATATTTAAAATGGTGTTCAGCAGAGTTCAGGGAAATACACTGTGCTTAAAAACACACTAAACATTATGAGACATCATTAATGAATAAAAGCACAAGGGAAAAACTGAAGGCAAGGTAAGAGGCATAGACTAAGTGCAAGGACAGCATGACAAGGGAGAATACAAACAGATTAGGAAAGAAAAGGGAATAAAACAGGTCAGAACAGATTGTATCCATGCATGTTAAAAGAAATGAGACAGCAGAGTCTCTATTATAGCAATCTAATATTTTACTAGAAAAAAAATGTACATTGCCAAGAACTGGAACCTATCTAACACTATAATTATATTTAAGAAAGCAGAAACAGAACATGTCAGGAAAATTTAATATCAGTGGTGAGAAAATATTGGAATTTTGGCTAAAGAAGAAAATAGAAAGACATTGAGAAACTAGAAATATGGTTAAAAAGTTAGCATGGATTTCAAAAGGGAGCATCTTGCTTGACTAAAATTGCTGAATTCTTTGAAACGGTAATAAGAGAGCAGAAAAGGATAATATAGTAGATGTAATACATCTAGATTTCCAAAAGACCTTGGTTAAGGTGCCCCATAACAGACTAATGAATTAAGAGCATGTGGAGTCAGGGGGCAAGTAACAGAATGGCTAGCTAGTTGACTGCAAGACAGGATGCAGAGAATAAGAGGTAAAGGGTAGCTATTCAGAGTGGCAAATGGTGGAAGTGGTATTACAGAAGGGAGAGTACAGAGACTACTGTGGTTCACAATTTATAATAACAATTTGAAATTTTTAAATCAAAGATATAAATTTCTAAATTTGCAGCTACACCAAATTTTTGGGGGGGGGGGGGGTGGCGAGGGATGATTGGACGATGGCAAATTGCCAAATGACATTAATATGCTTGCAGAATGGGCATATAATTGGCCAAAAAGTTCCACACAAATACCTGAGAGATATGACATTTATGTTAGAAAAATAAGAGGTCACATATTACTTGGAAAATACAAATCTAATTGGGGTGGAGGAACAAAGCAATCTAGACATACGAATACACAAATCACTTTAAAGTTGTGGCACAGGTCATAAAGCCGTAAGAAAAGCAAACAAAGCACTTGGGTTTACAATTCTATCCTTCTAGAAACCAAGTGGAGAAGTTGTCCCAAACATATCAAAACTTGGTTAGAGTATAACTTGGCGTACAGTGTGCAGTTCTGCTCAACACATAATAAAAGGAATATAGCCGTATTGGAAATGTGTAAAAAATTTAAAAGGATAATATCAGGAATGTGAAGTTATACCCATCAGAAAAGGATGAACATGCTAGGTTATTTTCTCTTGCAAAGAAAATATTCAGGGGTGACCTAACAGATTTTTTAAATTATGAAAGGTTTTGACAGCATAGACAGAGGGAGTGTTTTCACTTGTGGGGAAGAGCAAATCTAGAAGTCATTAATGTAAGTCAGTTACTAAGGAGTTAAATAGGAAATTCAGAACAAACTTCACCTAGAAAAAAAGTGTGGTGATGATGTGTAACTTGCTACCACAGGGGGTGGTTCAGACGATTATATTGATGCATTTATAGGCTAGATGAGTATTTCAAGGTGAAGGGAATAGAGGGTTATGATGGGAGTTAAATGAGGAAGAATGGGAGGAGGAGGCTCAAATATAGCATAAGCATCAGAGTGGACTGGTTGGGCTGAGTGGTTGATTTATGTGCTATATATTCTATGTAACCAAACTATTAACTGTATTCAAATCATTCAGGTACCTGTTTTGTGTTAATTTCTTTGTCCACATAAGGCTCAGGCAGATGGTAGTGTGTCACAGAGAAGCTGTCACTATCATACATCTTCACTGCTGGATATTTTCGAACTTCAAGGTCCTACAATTTTAAAGAAGTTATAAAATTGTTCCCAGACAGTAATGATACATAATTGTAATTGGATTTTTTTTTAAAAAAACACATGCATTAGATTATTGACATTTACTTCACTTTTAAAAAGTGTGGAGCAAACTCATTTTAACTTTTACAATATCAGGTGCATATAGTTCCAAACAATCTTTTGACTAGCAGCAAATTCAGGGCAATTCTCATAATCCCATGCCAACTACCTTCAGGTTTTCAGCTCAAGCAGGCAAAAATTTGGGAGGAAAGACATAGTAGTAGTGAAACTAACATCAGGGGTACTTTAAAAAGACATTGCAATCTTAACCCTAAAATTTAAACACCCTACCTGCACTCATTTGGCCACCCCTTCTATCCCAATTCTCTTTTTCCTAGTTTCCATTTTTATTCTCCAGTATGCCCCCTCGCTTTATCCAAATTTAAATTTTTAAACTTGACTTGTAAAAATCTGTTATTGTTATGCAGAAATCATATCCCTAGGGTGATGGTAGTGTTTGTTGCAGCTTCAGAGCTTGTTTACCAATAAATGCCCAAGAGTACCAAGGATAAGAGGCCCTCTAATAAAATACCATAGTAAATATTTCAGATGATATTTGGAAAAATTCATAAACTGCTGTTTCCTATTTGAAGAAATTAGATTGCCCATGCCCCAACAAACAAGGCAAAAAAATTAAAATAGTTACCCTAACACTTGAAGCAACAAAGCATTTAACCAATTGAGAGGAATTCTGTTCATTTTTCAATAGGGAGGCAGGGGGGCAAAACTGCATTCATATCATGCGGAGGATAAAAGAAAAAAAGGGTCAGAGAAAAATTATTTAAACCTTATTACACCATAAGTTGACCTGAGCATCTCCAAAGCTATTGGTTGTTTACTTTTGTCAACTTCAGAACAAGGAAAGCAGACTAAAAAAAAATGCTTGCATTTTTAATTCCGTTCTATTTATAAACCAACAAATATTATTTACACCATGGGGCAAGGTCTTCCGGTCGGCGAGAGGGGGTGGAGCCTGCTCGCCAACGCGTAAAATGACACAGTATGACAATCGGGTGGAACTCCAATCGGGTGGAACTCCCGGCATCACCCCACGTCATTTCCATTTTCAGGTTGGCGGATGTGCAGCCGAGTCAGCTGTGTGCCAGCCGATCTGTCAACGGCTTATTGAGGTCATTGAAAAACTAATTAAGGTCGTTAATGGAGCCCTGGCGGGCTTCTGAAAAAGCATGAAACCTCATCCACTGGCAGGATGAGGTTTCATGAGGGTACTTAAATTTTTAAGAAAGGTTTCAATAAAATTTATGGACATGTCCCAACTCATGTGAGTGTCACATGAGGGGACATGGCAGGGAAAATTTTTAAACATGTTTATTGAAAGTTTTAAATCGAAGCTGATCTCCCCGAAGCAGCACTTAGCTTCAGGGAGATCTGTGTGCTCTTTCGCCGATTGGAGGTGCGCCTGCCCGTGCCCGCACTTCCCTCCCAATGGGGGGGAAAGTTTTTCCCATGAGATTTTGTCATTTTTGTTTACAGGTATAATAGCATTCTACTGCAAATCTACTGGTGACTAGGCTTGTCATTTTCTGGACTTTCAATTGAAAAAAGTTATCTTTATTATAAGAGGGTTGCATTATAAGTTTTAATTTTCTAACTTTGATTGATAATTGGATGCAAATAATTCTGATTGCAAGGGGCTAGGGAAGGATATCAAATTGGAATGCAAATCCAAATTAAACAAGAAACTAGACATTGAACTTCATAACAGCACTTACAGCAAAGGGGTTTGGTGGAGGCGGTGGAAGATGTGCAATCCTTGTAGCTCTTTTTTTCTCAATGAGTAGCGCTTTTTTGCGAGTTTTAATATACCTGCATGATGTGGAAAAATATTAAATCTTTAAAAATGCAAACGCACTAGTAAAAAGCACCTTTGAAAATACAGCAAAATAATTTGTCAAGTTTAAATTCCCTGTTAAAGCACAGTTTTAACTAATTTTTTTTTAATACATGTTGCTGATTTTAATTTATTTTTCATCACATACTACAGTATGTTGTTTTCTCTTCTAACTTAGATGTACTGCAACATCACAAAATTACCACAAAGTGCATCAAAAGCACTGGACCACATGCTGTACCTTGGGATAGAAGACAAATATGATCCCAGGTGACAAGCTTCATTATCCTGTAGGCATGAGCTAGGCATAGGCCAAGAATTTATCAATCAGGAGAAAGGAAAAGTTGTTTCTAGTTAACTGTTTTAATGTAACAATGCAAGATTTGCATACCAAGATTTGGCATATGACTAGAAATGACCAAGAAAAATATATTGCATAGAAAAACATTTAATCTTATTTTTAAAAATGCACAGTTCAAAATTCACAAGTTTAATTGGTTATTTAGAACCATAGAAAAGTTACAGCACAGAAGGAGGCCATTTGGCCCATCTTGTCCGTGCCAGCCCAAGGACACCCAGGTGCCCTCTCTAATCCCACCTTCCTGCACCTGGCCCATAGCCCTGCAGATTACAGCACTTAAGGTGCAGATCCAGGTACTTTTTAAAAGAGTTGAAAGTTCCTGCCTCTACCACCAATTTGGGCAGCGAATTCCAGACACCCACTACCCTCTGCGTAAAACAGTTCTTCCTCATGTCCCCCCTACACCTTCTGCCACTTATCTTGAATCTATGTCCCCTGGTTCTAGAATTCTCCATCAAGGGAAACAATTTTATCCTGTCCATTCTATCTATTCCCCTCATAATTTTGTACACCTCAATCAAGTCACCTCTCAGCCTTCTTTGTTCCAGGGAAAAATAACCCCAAGCTATCCAATCTCTCCTCGTAGCTACACTTTTCTAACCCTGGCAACATTGTAAACCTCCTCTGCACTCTCCAGAGCTATTACGTCCTTCCTGTAATGTGGTGACCAGAACTGCACACAATACTCCAGTTGTGGCCTCACCAATATTTTATACAAATCCAACATTATATCCTTACTTTTATATTCTATACCTCTGCCAATGAAGGAGAGCATTCCATAAGCCATCTTTACAACATTGTCTACTTGAACTGCTGCCTTCAGGGATCTGTGTACTTGTATGCCAAGATCTCTCACTTCATCTGCCCCTCTTAGTATATTCCCATTTATTTTGTAATCCATGTAACTGTTTGACCTCCCTAAATGTATGACCTCACACTTCTCTATGTTAAAATCCATCTGCCACTTTACCACCCACTCCACCAACCCATCTATATCGTTTTGGAGATTATGGCTATCCTCTACGTTATCCACTACTCAGTCAATCTTTGTGCCATCTGCAAATTTCCCAATCGTGCCCCCCACGTTCACATCCAAATTGTTAATATATAACACAAACAGCAAGGGTCCCAACACCGAGCCCTGTGGAATACCACTTGAGACAACTTTCCATTTGCAAGGGCATCCATCGACCATTACCCTTTGTTTCCTGTTACAAAGCCAACCTTTTATCCAGTTTGCCACATTACCCTGAACCCCATGAGCTTTTACTTTCCTGACCAATCTGCCATGTGAGACCTTGTCAAATGCCTTGCTAAAATCCATGTATACAACATCCACTGCACTACCTTCATCAACCCTTCTTGTCACTTTGTCAAAGAATTCAATTTGTGAGGCAAGACCTTCCTTTGACAAATCCATGCTGACCATCCCTGACTAGTCCATGCCTTTCCACATAACAGTTAATCCTACCTCTCAGGATTGATTCTACTAATTTGCTCACCAAATTACATGTTAGAGGAGCAAAACAAAAACTGAAGAGACTACAGAAAAATGTTGGACAAATAAAAAAGGATAAGCTTTAATATGCAGTAACAACATATCAAACAAATACAAGAACAATGGCAAACCTATTTTGGACTTCGAGGTCTTTATCCCTTTGCTGCTTCAACTCCCTTAGCGCTTCTCTGTGCCTTTTCTCAGCTTTCTCTGTGTTGATAGATGCCTGTTGTGATTGAGCTTTCAAATCTGGTTCCTGTGAACGAGACACACACACACACACACACACACACACACACACACACACACACACACACACACACACACACACACACACACACACACACACACACACACACACAGTCAATGCTGTTGACTGATATTGAGAAAGAAACCAATTTTATGCAAAAGAATCACATATTTTACTAGCTTTGTTGTTCAAATTCAGCAGTTAAAAAAAGACCTGCAAATGTAGCTGACAGGCAATGTCTGTGGAAAGTCAACAAAACCATAAGGCTTTAACTACTGACAACTAAAATAGCCATGAATAATTCTAATCTGGAGGGCTGTGCTCAACCAACTGAAATAAGTATGTTTTGCAGCAAAGCATCTTCTGTAATCTTGGTACTTTGATGTGAATCTCTCATATGTAGCTTTTAGTAAACAACCAGTTTTTGATTATGTCCAAGAACTCACTCATGGCATACAGACAACATAGTATTAATAAAAATACTTCCCAGCCATCTAATTGCAATGAAGAGTAGCTAGCAACTCTTAGTCACTTGGGGGAGGCTGAAAAGTTACGGAAATGCACAAAGATGTTTGGTCCCACAAGCAGGGTGGGTTACTGAGAAAGGGACATTGGTGATCATCAAAATCACCCGAGGAGAGAACGGCTATATGGAGAGTGGGAAGAAGTGAAGCACAGCACAGAAACAAGGCAGCATAAGAGGTTCCATAATCCCGGGACTAGACAGGCACTTCTATAGGCGTAGTTCAGTGCCAACTATGTGTAGTTTCCCAAATAGAAGGATGATGGACCTAATGAAGCAGTCGCAAAAGATTTGGGGATAACAACTGGAATCACAATACATGTTAGGGCCAAAGGCATAAGTAGTAATAGAAGAGATGTCCTACAGAGGATGTTTCCAAAAGCAAGGGATGGATTAAAGAGTGAGGCCATCTATTAAGGAAGATTGAACAGGCCAGAGTTCTTTTCTCTAGGAATAAAAAAGACTGAAGGATAATCAGATAGATGTCTTTATGCCTCCCTTTTCATAATTCTAGAGAATCTTTTCCACTTGTGGGGAGAGCCAAAACTAGGGGCCATAAATATTAGATCGATAGTCGCCAATAAATCCAGTAGGGAATTCAGGAGAAACTTCTTTACCCAGAGCTGTTAGAATGTAAAACTTGCTATCACAAGCAGATGAGGTGACTGGCATAGTTGAATTTAAGAGGAAGTTGCATGAACATGAGGGAGGAAGGATATGTTGACGGGGTGAGAGGAGGTTCATGGAACTTTTAGGCCAAATGACCCATTTCGGGTGCTGTAAATTTTATGCTATGTCATGTCAGAATTACATCTATACTCAACAAGACAGAAATAGCAAGATTGTGCAGATGGTTAACAAATGGCTAGAGTGATGGCATAGGAAACTGTTTAGATTCCTTAGACATTGGGGCCAGTCTGAGGACCAGACAAGCGTTGTCAGAATGGACTGGAACCAATGTTCATGCCAATACCAATCCTTGCTATGGGACAGGACTTAAAACCAGTAGACATGACATGTAGAACATGCAGAACAATGACACAGATCAAGAGATCTAGAATTGGAGAGAGAACAAATTAGGATAGTAAAGAATTTGTCAAAGAAAGAGGTTTTCCAGTTTTAAAAAAATGAGCAATACTGCAGACAGATTTGATTTGTATTATGGATAAATGCACAAAGTATTCTGAAGAAAATTGATGAACTCCAAGCACAAATCACCGTGCAGTGATGTCATATATTAGCACTAATAAAAACATGTTTTATGTTAAGGCAAGACTGGGATATGAACACTGTTGGTTACAAAACATTCAGGAGGCCAGTGTATGAGACAAAAAGAGGTTGTAGCATTAACCAAAAATTCTAGTATTACTCTGCAATGCAAAGGTGATATAGAAGGATATTTTAAAAAATTGTCACTCTAAGAGTTCATTATAAACAACTGAACAGTGGGGTGGAGGCAGATATAGAGGTAAATACACAGATGCTTCAAATGTCTCTAAATCTGCCTTCCAGACTATGTGGTAAAGAAGGAAGCCCTGATTTTAAGGCTAGAGAAACAACCAGGAAACAGTGATCATTACAATAAAAATTTAACAAAAAGCCAAAAAGGACTGGGAATAACAATTAATATACCCAAAAGGGAAAGATTTTTTTGATAGATAAAAAGGAAACCAGCCCAAAAATTAGCAGTCATAACAGTGGATAAAAACAGAAAACTAAAATATGATTAAAATATGGATGAGAAAGAATACTACAAGTACTTTAATGAGTAGGAAATTAATATTAAAATCATACTAGAGACAAGAAACCTAGGGAAAATAAAACAATAGAAAATATTACTGGGGGTGTGGGGGGGCAAGGTTTTTAAAAAGCCTTCAAGTGAAGTTAAAAAAGAGAAAACGTAAAGGATCTATAGGCATGTAAAAGATTTTAAAAGAAGAGCAAGAGCAAATTAAATAAAAAAAGGAAATCTTTTGATGGAGAACCAAGTAATGGCAGGAGCAACAAATTGTGAAAACAAGGATACCAAATGTGTGATAGTGGGAAATATACAAGGTGAGGTGGTGGAGCAATTCGATAGGTTGGCTGTAGTAGTGAAGAAGTTGGTGAAACTCAAAGTGGAAATAGCACCAGGCCCTGGTGGCTTACATTCTAGAATGACAATTAAGGAAGGATAAAGAGAAAATAGTGGAGGCTTAGACAACAATCATTGGCAACCCTGTGTCTTCCAAAGTTGTTCAATGTGACTTCGGTTCAAGAAAAGAGAAAGGGATAAAACAAATACCTCTGGACCAGTCAACCTAACTTTAGCAGTTGGTAGGCCTGTTAAATATGGAATGAAATTAATAGTCATTTAGAAAGGGAAGTTAATTAAGGGCTGCCAGCAAGAATTTGTAAAATGAAAACGGTTGAATGTAGCAGCATGGATAGGAAAAAATGGCTTTTAAAAAAGTAATATTCAATGAGTATGCAATAAATGTGCAGTTAAGGCAGGCCAGGTCATAGACAAAGTCTTTGTGGTGGGATTAGGACAAGGTAAAATCATTTTGGAGCCAACAAACAAGCAACCAGGTTCAGGTATGTTTTGGAGAGTGGGTGGATCCTGGAACAAAATGTACACATGGAAATGCTGGGTGAAGATCGAATTACAATCACCTGCAATGTGCTGTCAAATAGCAAATACTATGAATTTAAGTAACAAATTACAGGGCAGTGTTGGCAAAATCCTGGGAGCTCATCACCTGACCAGATATGAGTCAGTGAATGATGGCTTGCATAGTGAAACAAAAGTGGTTAGAATAAATACTTTGAAGCTATGTTACAGTTCAGGTTTCTCCCCATGCCCACATCCCCACCCCCAATTTTCTCATATTCACAGCTAGACTAAAGTTTCCATAAGCAAATCTTATGAGCCAAAAACCTGTAAGTTCTCTGCTGTATAAGGATTAATGTGCTCTGGTTTAACAATTCATTTCGAATTGCAGTAAATTGCTTTTTGGACGACATGCACTCACAGTAGTCAGAAAGCGGAAAAAATTAACATGTCATCTGACCAATGTGTTCAGACTACTTGGGTCACATTTATTTACAGATGGAAGGCGATATCATTTACTCACATTTTCTTTAGCTTGTCTATGCCCCTCACCCACTTCCTTTAAACTACAGATATACAGCTTTTCTAGACTCTTCGCTTTCTCCACTTGTGCCATCTGCCATTCAGCCTTCAACTCATTTGCCAGTTGTTCAAGTTGTTGATTACGACGATGCTTTACTTCCTCTCGGATCTGCACAGCAATAGAACGCTCCTGTTCTCTGACCTGAACATAACCAGTGGAGTTAAGAGAAATGGTCTCAGCCTTGGCTACCATACATCCTTTTTGTGCAGTTTTTAATATCTATAGTTAAGATTTCACATTATTCCAATTTGCAGAAAATTATGAAACAGTGGTATACAGTAAGCCTCCATTTAATGTTGCCCGTCTAATGTTGTCTCACATTAATGGTCAGTTAAAGGGCCCCGTTTTGTCGTTTAACATTTCCTGCCAGACTGACATAGGACTGTGTGACCTGATCGATGCCATTTTGGAGCAGCCTCTCCCTGATTCACTCTCGCACTGCTGACCCTCCGGGCTCACAGCCTCATCCACTCCCGATGATCCTTGCTCTCACCACTTCCCTTTCCTGAACCTTTTCTGTGAGCACAGGCTCTGGAGATGAGTGGCAAGAGGCAGGAGGAGCAGCTTTGACTTGCAGGAGGCAAGTTCTCTTCAAGTGGGTTTGTGATCAGTTTCACCCCTTTTTGATCAGAAATCTCCCTCTCCAACCCGTCTGGCTTTTAAAACGTCTGGGAGCAGCTTCCACATCCATAGCACTGATGGTGGCAGAGTAAGGGAGGCTGCTGCCCCACTGCTTTTAACATGGTGGAGAGGAGTCATGTCCTGAACATATTCAATCCATTGAGTAAACTGACTCATTATCATGGATCTGTTACAGATAGAGTACCTCAAATCCGGCATCCTCGGGAACGAGTTTGTGCCGGATTTCGGAACTTGCCAGTTTTCTGAAAAACAGTTGGAGTCCCTTAATCCGTTGCCTCCTGCAAGTTGAAGCTGGTCCTTCTGTCTCTTGTCACTCATTTCTAGAGCCTGCAACAAGGGTTCAGGAGAGGGAAAAAGGCAAGCAGGAGAGTAAGGGAGCAGGAGATTCAGTGAGAGGAAAGATTGGCAAGAGGGTGGGTTAGGCAGCAGGAGAGGCTGCGAGCCTGGAGGGTAAGCAGTGAGAGGATGATCTCCGGAGCTGGAGAGGTCGCAAGTTTGAGAATTGGCGAGACAGTGAGTCAGGGAGTGACAGAAGCTGCAAACCAGAGGATCGGCGAGAGAAAGGATCCGCAACGACCAGGAGGGTCAGAGACCAGGATGTGTGGTGAGCAGGATGTACTGCAAGTAGAAAGTTACCATATTTCTTTTATATTTAAGTTTATTTTTAAAAGTTGTTTCATTTATCAATATAAATTTAACAACATAAAATATTAAAACTTAAAGGGTACAAAGCTTTAATTTTTTTTTCTGATGAGGAAGGTCCTACAGATCTAGCTGCAGCTTTTACATTGCTTTTAATGGGAAAATGTGATTTGCTTGAAGTCGTTTCACTTAAAGTCGTGGGATGGAGCTACAAGTTTAAGTGAGGGCTTACTGAGGTCCTTATAAGCTCTAATGTACTGGATACGTGGGGAGAAAAAAAAACTTACAATTACATATCACCTTTCACTTCTTGAGGATTTCCCAAAGCTCCTCACAACTGATTAACTATCTTTGAAGTGTAGTTACAACTGTCGCAACCTTTTACCCTAAATTCCACAATTATCAATCTTATGTTACCAGGCACGAACCTTATGCTGAGCAACTTTGTACAAGAAACCAAATTAAATGTAGCTCCCAGTGAACAAAGAGCAGGATGGTCACCAGTCATACATTTTGAATATGGGCATTAAAGTCATTTATGACTGCCAATTTAAAAAACTTGGGTGTTTGTTTTTATTTTATCAAAAACAGGGAGAAAAACTGAGAAAACTTAAGAGCTCAAAACAACAGAAAACATTTTTATTTTAGACACTACTAAAATGCACTATAAAAAGGGGTCTAAGTGTGCTACAATGCAAGTTTCTGCAAAAGCCTGTCAAAGCCACTATAAAACAGACTCCTAAAATGTATATTTAAAAGTAGCATATCACCAGTAAAGTAGGATAAAACATACATCTTAATACAGATTTTGTTTCATTGGATTGAGACACCATGCTGTAGAATTCCACACATTCGCCTTTTGAGTTAAAATAAAAGAATGACTTCTAACAAATAAGAAGTGCTTTGCTGACCATACCTGTTTTATTCTTAACCTTCGCCTCCTCTCGTGCTCTTCTTTTATCAAAAGTGCTTCTTCATTTGGACTAAGACGAAGGCCACTCAACTTGACCACTTTTCTTTTCATCCTTCCTGTGTCTGTAGGAAAAACAATTTAGAAACAAGATTCCTTAAAAATCAATAATTGCAGGTTTATATTCACCATCTTCCAATTGGAGATTACTGCTTTAATACTTCAATATGAAACAGTGAATCAGCTGCTTTAAACTTAAATGACATCAAGTCACAACCTAGGGCAACCAACCCCCACTTCCAGGAACCAAGGATTCACTTCCCTTCCAATGCACCTATCCCGGTGCAAAGCTCCCAAGTTCTCATCATTCAGGACTTGAAATCATCTAAAATGGCCACATCCCACCCTGCAATCTACACATGATCAGAAAACCTGGTCAAACTGGTCTCATTTGACTTCATGAACCCATGGTTTACACAATCTTAAAAATGGATGGGATGAGAAGAAAACTAGATGCCGACCACCAACTATTCACTGTGCTAAACAAATACCAATACATACATATCTTGAACTGACACCAGGAGTATACGTCTTTCACAATGATTCTACTTTGCCTAAGTAAACATTATCCCAGCACATGACCTATGACTAACGCTGGATTCCTTCCTTTTATTTCCCATTTCCTATCAGGTTTTTATTTTTAATGTAGGCAGACCTATTTGAGTTCCCTCCTCCCATCCTCACCCCCAAGTCCATCTGCATGTGTATATTCGCTGCCACTCCAGATCCAAGCCCATCACTCTATTTACAATTTTGCTCTTTCTTAACTTTTCTCTTGACTCACTACTCTACTTCCAGGTGTTCTACCCACCCAATTCCTTACCTCAATCTTCATGCTCTCTTGTTGCCATCTCAGGCTGGACTCCCTCTTAGATAAGCATACAGCTTCCCTCTGTACCTCTCTAGGCATCCTCCAAAGGGCTTGAGGCATTCGGCGCTGGCTCATTAAGAGCAGCAACCCCAATTGCCCCATCCCACTCTCATCAGCCTTCCCACCCAGTTCATCCAAAAGGTGGGTGACCAAATCTCCTTCTTGACCAACTCTTTCCCGTAACTGCTGATCCTGTGGACTCTGCCAGTGGATTAGCTCTCACCAACCCTCTACACATATCCCTCTAGAATGTCCCTTCACATGTGAACAAGGCCTTGCCATCAACGAACTTACTGTGGGTGATTACATTGACATTATGGCCTTAATAGAAACCTGGTGAAGGGGTAATGACCCCTTTCCCCTTAATGAAGTCTCCTTACCTGCCTACATCTTCCACCACTTTCCCAGTCATAACCACCACAATGGCAGTGTGACACTTATCACTGGATCTTGGTCTGACCCCACTCTTCCTGCACTTTGCCCCCTTTGAGCATCTCAACGTTCCATCCCTCCCAGCTCTCATTCAAAACTATTAAGAGTGTCAGGGGGTCACAGTACTTCCGGTCTCAGGATGCTCACTCACTCACCCACTGTGCGAGTTTGTGTTGATGTGAGGGTGAGTCTGTCACACACCCCTTTTACCCAGGCCCAGCATGTCTCCCCACATCCACCACCACCTACAAGACCCCCATGAGCCTATCAGCCTATCAGTAGCAAATGTGGGTGAGCAACAGCCTGTGATTGGAGGAGCAGCTCCTTGCTGAATCTTCCACTCCACTTACCCGTCTTACTGGCATTTTGAACAGTGGTTCCAAGGGCCACATGGAGGGGCTTCAAAGGTCGCATTCGACCCACGGGCTAGACAAACCTTTTCTATACCATCCTCCCAGGTACAATATAAATTTTCACACTGCTTTTCTCTCATTCTCCGCAACAAACAATTTTGCATCCTGTGATTTCAACCTCTATCCCAACTCATCACACTCGCCCTTCTCTGGATTTCATTACCCACCCATCCTCCCTCCATGTAAACTCCCAAACCCATATTCACAGCCACCCTCTTGATCTCGTCATCTCATGTTGCCGTTAGCATCAAATCATAGATAAGGCCATCTCTCTGATTACTTCCATGTATCACTCTGCCCTCATATCTCCCTTCCACACTCCAACATGGCCCTTTTATTTTTTGCAGGGGTGGGTACAGAAAGAATAGCCCCCAATTCATTTACAACTGCGTTTCCGAGATTCTAACTACCTATTCTTTGTGCCACTGTTTATCACATTTCAGCTGCTGCTGATTTGCTCAACTACACCCTAATCTCCACTTTTGATATCTTAATTCCTATAAAACCATGACACTCTCTCACCCTGACTGTTCTTCTGGTACAACCCTCATCTTCACTCCCTTAAGTTCAAGGGATGCAGACCTGAAAGGTTATGGCAGACAACTGGTTTAACACAACTGGTTTAACCATCCATCAACCAGCAATATCTGGCTGGATCATATAAAGCATTATCAGGTCCTGTTCTCTTCTGCTAAAATCGCTCATTATTCTAGGATCATGTTGGAATGAAAAGATAGCCCCCAGTTTCTTTTCTCTACTGCAAACCATCTTCATCAACCCTTCTCCCTGTCTCCTGCACCCTCACCAACAATAAGTGCAAGGAGCTCATGACTTCTTCATCATTTAAGATCGAGACTAATTAGCAGTCTTTTTATTCCACTGGCCCAATGGATTAAACTTTTGCTAAGGTTCCCTCCAGCCCTAGCCCTGAGCTTGCATCTTTCTCTAGTTTCTTTCGGATCTCATCCTGCCCAGGACAGCCATCTCTTGCTCCCTCAGCCCTATTCACAATAAAGTGCTGGCCACCCAGCTTTGCCTCCCGGTTCCCATTTAGCAATTATTGTTAGCAGTTCTCTCCCTTCAGGTGTTTAGAACTGCTATCATCATCCATTTCCTGAAAAAAGATTTTTGACCTCACATTCCTTGCAAACTACTGCCCCATCTCCAACCTCCTTTTCCTCTCCAAAAGTTTTTGAACGTGTTGGCGCTTCTCAAATCCATGCCCATCATTACCAAAATCCTTCCAATCAGATTTTTGCCCAGTCACAAAGTCAAAATAAAAAATGCCATCCTATGAAACTGTGAGAAAACTAATCTTTCCCCCTTTGTTCTTCTCAACTTATCTGCAGCCTTTGACACCATTAACCACACTAGCTTTCGCCAACACCTTTCCACCGTCATCCAGTTGGGTGGGACTGTGCGCTGACCTGATTTCATTCTTATCTACCTAATCAAAGGCAGAGAATCGTTTGCAATGGCTTCTTTACCTGATCCTGCAACTCTGATGTCCCAAGGATCAATCCTTGGCCCCACCTATTTCTCACCTACATGCTATGATTCAGTGATACCATCCAGAAGCACAGCATTAGTTTTCACATATACACTGATGACACCCAGCTCTGCCTTGCCACCACCTCTTTTGATTTCTCCACTGTTGCTAAATTACCACATTCCTAATCCAATATCTACACTGGATAAGCAGAAATTTCATTCAATTAAACATTAGCTTCATCTGCCCAATATTTTTGGTGCCCGCTTCAAACTCCTTTCCCAGCTACCAACTCCATCCTTCTCCCTGTCTGAGATTAAGCCTGTCTGTTTGCAACCTTGGTGTCACATTTGACCCCAAGTTGAGCTTCCAACCACATATTAGCACTAGCCTCACTATTTCCACCTCTATAACATCACCAGACTTCCCCCGCTGTCTCAACTCATCTGTTGCTGAAAGCCTCATTCATGCATTTGTTACCTCTAGACTCAACTATCATAAGTCTTTTGGCAGGTTTCTGTAAACTTGAAGTACCAAAACTTTGCTGCTGGTGTGTTAACATGCACCAAGTCTTGTTCACCTATCACCTTTACGTTCTCTGACCTATATTAGCTCCTGGTCAAGCAATGTCTTTGAGTTTAAAATTCTCATTCTTGTTTTCAAATCCCTTTATAGCCTCACGCCTCCATCTCTGTAATCTCCTCCAGCCCCACAACTCTCAAAGCTATCCGCACTCATCTAATTCTGGTCTATTTCCATTTTAATAACAACCATTGGTGGCGGTGCCTTCAATTGACTCAGCACCAATTTCCTCCCTTCACCTCCACACCTTGCTTTCCTCCTGAAAACATGTGTTTTGGCCAAACATTTTGGTCATCTGATCCAAATCCTTTTGGGATTTGGTGTTATTTTGTTTTATAACGCTCCTGTGAAGCATCTTAGGATGTTTGTTATGTTAAAGGTGCCATACGAATATAAGTTGTTGTGGTGGTTAGTTGCTCTGCCTAGTACTAAGAAGATGGAAAAATAAAATGATTATAAAAGATGTGAAGAAAGCCAACCAAATAATATGAGACTCAACTTGTAGCAGATAAGTACAGAACTCAGGATAGAAGATTAAATTGTGATGAATACAATCCATGTTGGACAAAAGAATATAAAAGACCTTGAGCTCTCCAAAAGCATGACTTACAATTATTAGACAAACTTGAATATAATTACTATTGTAACATGTTCTCTTAGATCATCTGGGATAGTACTACGAGCCCTCAGGAACATTACTAAGTCCCAGTAGGTTGTTCCATTATCTTGCGATGGTTCCAGTGTTCTTTTCGCCATCTCTCCTTTCCTTCCAAGTACTAGAGATTAATGCTGCTTTTATTTTTGTCTTTCAAATCAGATACAGCAGTTCAGCACCCATGAAACCTGCATTTATGCCATCATATCTGGTTACCATTCAACTGAAAACAGACTCAAACACAGGTATTTGATCATAAAGTCTTGCGGAAACTAGAATCAATTAACAGACCCCAGAAATCCACTTGAAAGATCAATATAAAAGGTCCTTTACTAGTCCTAGAAACAATTCATCCTTGCTTTATCTAGAGATTATACATTCATACAACAAAAACCTTGGGCCAACATGCAAGTTCTGTCGATTACTTCCAGCTTCAGTTCAACCTATCTTCTAAGTTAAGAACATGCTGGAAGTTGCACAGGTGAAAGGGTTCAGTCTGTTTTTCCTCATATCTTCAGTGATGTCTGAGATACAAGTGTGATTGCAGCACATACAGTTGACCTTGTTTTAGTCACAATTGAATTTTTTAAAAAACACACTTCTCACCTTCCTAGTCCATTTTGTTTTTATATAACACGGGCAAGTTGAACACTGCAAATCAGTATTCTTGGCCAGCTGCATTAAGACCCTCACTTTGCAGGCTGCCCATAGTGAGCCTACAGTGTCTGACACTATCTATCATGTCATTCCAGCTGATGTGAAGAACCGCCATGTAGATTAGCCGTTGCAACCTCCAGAGACTGCTGACTTTTAAAAATTAAATTAGAACTTATAGTTAATAGCTGAAAGGCTGACAAGACAAGATTTCACATTTTAAAGACTTAAACTATAATTAATAAACAAACAAAGCACTATTAACTAAACACTAGTTTTGTAGGGAGTTTGTACAGAACCACAATCCCCCTTATACTTCAAACAACCAAAATAAAACTTCACAGGAATATTTTACACTGTCCTTTAAGAAAACATTCAATTTTCACAGACTCAGTCCAGTGAGTCTTAGCTCCCAAGGGTTTACTTCCATTCTTTTCCTCTCTCAGCCTGGTAGTTCTTAAACCCCAGGACTGTCCTTCACAATGAGGGCTTTTTCCTGTTGATTCCTCCTTTTAGCTAAAGCTAGGCAAATCTTCCAATCTTGTTTAAATTCTCATGAAATTGGTCTTTTCAATCAAAACACGAGTTCCCACCTGCATTGTGCTGTGAACCTTAAGAGACTTTCAGCTTCTAGCTGCTCTCTCTCTCTCTGATCCTGAGCCCTGTGTCTGGGAGTTTCAGGGATATTTTCCTTCCCCTCCCAAAGCCCATTTCCATGGCCACATGAATCACATGGGCCTTGCATCCAGGTAGAGATGCTGATTAGCTATTCATAGAGCCCAACTCTCGTCTTGGAAATAATTGTACGATTTAAAGCACAACTGCTTACAACCCAATATTCTCAATAACTTCCTGGGACTTGAGGATGAGCAATAAATGCTGACCTAGCCAGCAACACACACATTCCCTGAAAGAATTTTTAAAAAAAATCTTTGGAGTCTAACCACTAAGCAAAAATGCTGCTACTATTGTCTCCAAGAGTGAACACAGTGTACCTTCTTCCCAACAAAACAATTTAGGCCTCTCTTAATCTTTAACAGCCATGCAGCAGACCTGTTGTCAGACAGACTTTAGAACAAGTCACATGACCCCCTTTCTTACCCTCAATTTAAGACAATCCCAAAACATAAAACCTTATAAACCTCATATTTATAACAGTGGACTACAGTAATTTTAACAGAAAAAAGTATAACACTACAATTTAATCTCAACTTTGACTACACAAGTTTCATTCGTGTATAAGAACATAAGAAATAGGAGCAGTAGGCCCTTTAGCCTCTCCAAGTCTGTTTAAGATCATGACCTCAACTCCACTTTCCTACCTGTCCCCCATTAACCTTGATTCCCCTGTAGTTCAAAAATCTGTTTAACTTAGCCTCGAATATATTCAATGACCCAGCCTCCACTGAGGTAGAAAGTTCCAAAGATTCACTAACCTCAGAGGAAATTCCTCCTCATCTCGGTCTTAAATGGGAGACCAGTTATTCTGAAATTATGCCCCTCATTCTAGATTCCCCCATTGAGGGGAAACATGCTCTCAGTATCTATGTTATCAAGTCTCTCATATGTTTCAATAAGATCACCTCTCATTCTTCTAAAATCCAATGAGCATAGGCCCAACCTGCTCAACTTTTCCTCCTAAAGCAACTCCTTCATCCCAGAAATAAAGCTATTGAACCTTCAAATAAACTGCCTCCAATGCAGTATATCTCTCCTGAAACAAAGACACCAAAACTGTACACAGTACCCTAGATGTGGTCTCACCACACCTTGTACAGTTATAAGACTTCCCTACTTTATACTCAATCAGGGTTAATATTCCATTTGCCTTCCTAATTACTTGCTGTAACTACATGCTAACTTTTTGCATTGAGAAACTCTCCACCACTTGACTTACAACTCACTGTTACCTATTATGCTATATACTTAATAATAAATCACCTAACTTTTTATTTCATGTAGTCACTATTGAAAAATCTCACGAAGGAAATTAAGTCAATGGTGCAATCACATGCTATAAATAACGGACGTGCAAAAATACAGCCACGTAAAAGTAAACCCAACCAGATTTCTAAATCACATCCCTGCTGACACCGCAAATGCACACATGGTGCGCCAGGTTAGAGTATGGGATTGCAGTTGCAGAGATATAGACCTCAATGTTAACAATGAGAAGCAAAGAGTGCAAAGGAGCCCAGTGGGGAGCAAAAAACACAGTAAGGCTAGGGACCTGGAAATATGGCCAGGAACGAGATCAGGTTGTCAGAGGACCAGAGAATTGCAAATATTACACCTTTGTTTAAAAAGGGTCTATGGGTAAGACCAGCAAGTACAGGCCAGTCAGTTTAACCTCAGTGGTGGAAAGCCATCGCGATATTTTGTTCAGCAGACGCGTGCCAGAGTCGGCTGCGTGCCCGCCGAAATGTAAAAGGCCTATTAAGGCCATTAAGATATTAATTGAAGTACTTGTGAACGCTGCCCATCCAACATTAAGGTTGGCGGGCAGATGAAAAGCCCAAGCGGCCTTCGCATTTTTTAGAAAACCTCATCCACAAGCGGGATGAGTTTTCCTAAAGCTTTTATTAAGTAAATAAATTTTCATAAATATAAAAACATGTCCCAACTCATGTGACACAGTCGCATGAGGGGACATGTTTAAATAAATTTTTATACCGTTTATTTAATGATTTTTCTATCAATTCAATCTCTCAGAGGCATCCACGTGCTACAGGGAAATTGTTGCGCTCTTTTGAGCGCATGCCCCGACTCTCCCCGCCCACACAGGTAGCGCCGAGTGCTACTGGTTGTGTCTTATGCTGGGCGGGCCTTAATTGGCCCGCCCGCGTAAAATGGCAGCGCGGAGCCGATCGCAGACGGCGGTTGGCTCCACGCCTGCCCCCGCCTGCCATATGAAAAATTCTGCCCCACGTATAAGTAAGCCTGGGCAGTAGATTTTAATTTAACTTGACCGATTTTAGGACAATTTCAGGTTACTTTGTTAGCTTACTAAAGTGAATGTAAGATGCCATTTTGTACTGTTACAAAAACTAGACTTACATTGGTATTAAGGGCAGAGGTCAGGAACTTCAAATCCAGGCTGACCTCGGAGCTTTTGCACATGTGTTGACCAGGAGGGGGCTGCACACGTGCAGATTGGCATTGTTATGTTCGCTGCACCCAGCACACCTGTATATAAGAAAAATGGCACGAAAACCCACATCAGGTTGACTGGGAGCGGAGTGCCATGGAAGGCTAGGATGCCAGGCAGGTGACAGGGAGAGGCCAAAAGAAGATTCCAGAGAGGGGTCAGGTATGGGAAAAGGTCCCAGTTCAGTTAAAAAGAAAGAAACAGAGAAACAGGAAAGGGACTGTGGGGAACAAACTGTAAGTGATGAAGGCAGCTGAAAGTTGGGCCGTTGTTGATGCCGACTGAGTTTGGTAATTGACGAGAGCTGAAGAGAGGCCCTGAAGAGCCAAGAAGGCAGTTGAAGGTTGGTGGCCCCTTTGGAGCAGTATTCTTCTGCTCAGCAGAGCCAAACAGCTAAGCTGTGCTTATGAGTTGGTGATTCGGTACATACGTGGGAATCCAGGGGAACAGAAGCTCGGGAGACGAGGTTGAAATCCTGTGGGTGAGGCTGTCATTGATGCCCTCTAAGCTGGCGGACTCACGGCAAGATCTTCAAAGGTGAAGACCGGAATCCCTATTGAGAGAGACAGAGTTACAGTGAAAATGGTTGACTCTGTTTTACTGACATCCGGTGGGTTGTTGAGAAATCTGTGGACTCTGTCTTAGTTGTATCTGCTGTTTATTGTGTAGTGTGGTGTGTTCGACCACATTTGCTTGTTAATTCACATGTACCTCATTTTTACCCTGAATATTAGAGTATAAGAAAGATATTGTAAATTGTTCCATCTTTCTAACCTTGTAAAGTTTACTCATTTGTTCAAAACCCATGGAATTTTGTGGCTTTGTTCTATTAGCAAGTGTCTTGAATCTCAAACTTTGCCCATTTAAAGAAAATGTCATTGGTCCCTAACCAGATCTTGCCAAAAAGTGTCTGATCAAGAATCATAATAGCACTAGCTGGGCCAAAGAAGCCATTTTGTAATCTGTATAATTATACAACCTACGAGACAACAGAAACTGAACAACAATTACTGTACAATTAGTAACCAGCCAGAAACAGGTGATGGAATAAGTAGTGTTCCATATTATGATTGAAGAATAGGTAATTAATCAAGTAGTTATTAAGGCTGGAAACATTAATGCTTCCAAGTTTAAAAGTATTAATTTGCTGCTGGGGAGCAGCCAGATACCCCTGGGCATAAATCTCCATTTTGTTCTTGGCAGCATGGAATAGGTGTGAATGGGGATTTGTACAAGTTAGGTAAGGGTGAGAGCGAGCACGCGACACCCCCATGGAACCCACAATTCTACCTGGATTGATCCACAATTTAAATTATAAAAGTCTGTCGTCTGTTGATAAGTATACATTTTTCCTTTTAAAAATAAACCTCTTCTACAATTTATTATCCAGAGTTCTGCTCTTGCCTTAATTGGTTAGTCTAGTCAGAACCAGTTATAGAAGACAAGGTCAGATAACAAGTGTCCTGTAAAAGTTTATACATGGAATGAAAGGGTCGGTTGCAGCATGGATACAAAGTTGGTTGAGTGACAGGAAACAGAGCATGTAGTGCTGAACGACTGGAGAGCAGCATATAGCAGGGTTCACTAGGTGTTCAGTATTAGGACATCTGTTTTTCATGATCAGCATTTATGCCCTAGGCTTGGGAATGCAGGGCATAATATCAAAATCTGCAGATGACACAGAACGGAAAAGTATAGTGAACTGTGAGGAGGATAGTGATGGACTCAAGGATAGAGCCTGATGGAATGGGTGGATTTATGGCAGATTAAATTTATTGCAGATTAAATTTATTGCAGATTAAATTTATTGCAGATTAAATTTATTGCAGATTAAATTTATTGCAGAGGTGTGAAGTGATACATTTTGATAGAAGAAAGCATTCTGCTAGGAAGAAAGAAGAGCAATATTAAACAAAGGGTACAATTCTAAAGAGGGTGAAGTAGCAGATGGACCTAGGGGTATATGTACACAAATTATTGAAGGGGGCAGGGTGAGAAAGTGGTTAATAAGGCATAGGGGTTTCTTGGCTTTATAATTAGAGGCATAAAATACAAGAGTCCAAGGTTATGGCGAACCTTTATAAAACACTAGTTCAACCCCAACTGGAGTATTGTATCCAATTCATCACACTTTAGGAAGGATGTGAAAGCCTTGAAGAGAGTGCAGGAAAGGTTTATAAGTATGGTTCCAAGGACGAGGGAATTCAGGCACACCGATAGATTGGAGAACCTGGGATTGTTCTCCTTAGAGGAAGCTCACATATGTTTTGATAGGTGTTCAAAATCATGAGTGATCTGGACAGAGTTGATAGAACCACAGAAAAGTTACAGCACAGAAGGAGCTCAACGTGTCTGCACCAGCCAAAAGCCAAGAGAAACTGGCCACTTATTTTTAACCCCACTTTCCAGCACCTGGTCGGTAGCCTTGCAGGTTACAACACTTCAGGTGCAGATCCAGGTATCTTTAAAATAAGTTGAGCATTTCAGCTTCAACCGCAAATTTAGGTAGTGAATTCCAGATGCCCACCACCCTCTGGATGAAAACGTTTTTCCTCATGTCATCTCTATTCCTTCTACTTTAAATCTACATCAAGTATAGGGAGAGCCTGTTCCTGTTGACAGAAGGATCAAGAACCAGGGAACACAGACTTGAGATGAATGGCAAATGAACCATAGGCAACACAAGAAAAATTGTTTTTTTTTGACACATAAGTGGTTCAGATCTAGAATGCACTGCCTGAAAGTGTGCACCCGCAGATTGTGGTTGTCTACAGGGAATGAGAGAAGAGGAAAGATTTGTAGGACTATGAGGAAAAGGAAGGGGAGTGGGACAGGCTGAGTTGCTCTTGCAAAGAGCTGTCACAGGTACAATGGGCCAAAAGGCCTCCCTTCTGTGCTCCAAAAATTCTATGATTTCATAAAAATGAAATAGTGGACATTTGTATTCAAAAGTGACCAACCTACCAACTGTATTCGGGAAAATTCTAAGTGTGCAGATGTAGGTTACCAAAATAACAAGGGACATTTATACAATTCAGTTCGACATTTTGGATCAAATTTAGAGGAGTTCATTCTGTGGCTTTTAGATCAACAACTTGATTTCAGTTTGTCCCTGAAAATTTAACTTTGCCACATTTTAAAACATTTGCTTGGGAAGCTCTCAAATAATTTGGGGCCGAAACTAAATCGCAAATCAGCACAACCCCAGGGTTAGCCAGCTGCTGTGCACGTGTAAACTTCAGGCAATAACCTGTTTACAAAAGGATCATCTTCAACTGAGCATCGCGGCTTGGGGACATTTTTTCTCATAAATCGCGTAAAATAGCATCACAGACACACGATCGGCGCTGGATGAGAAACATTCCGGCTCTTTAATCCGGCAACACAGCTGAATGTAAAAGCTTCACCTGAAACTCGACCTGCAACACAAAAAAATTAGCCGGACGGTTTGACAGGAGCCTGCCCTTCATCAGCCCAGTAGCGGGGCCGCCGTTGTGAACCCACCTGGACAACAGGCCTCACGCTCACTCCCCGATAACCGTTAGCCGATAGCGAGAAGCCGACATTTAATAACGAACTGCGCATTGTGACATCACTTCCGCGATTCAAACCGAGCGCCAACCAACCTCGAGTCGGCGCGAGTGGAGGAATGGATTGATTCCAGGTCATATACGACAGAGAGAGAGAGAGAGAGAGAGACTCCAGATCGCATACCACACAGAGAGAGGGAGAATCCAGATCATATACCGCGGAGAGAGAGTACAGATCATGTACCACAGAGGGAGAATCCAGATCATATACAACAAAGAGACAAATCCAAATCAAAGATGACAGGCAATGCATATCACAGAGGGACAATTTGGATCACTAGGAGAGACAATCGAATAGTAGAGGGAGACAATCCAGATCACAGAGTTGGACAATCTGGATTACAGAGAGAGCAAGAAACCAGATCACAGACCACAGAGAGACAATCCAGATCACAGAGAGAGAGAGAGAGACAATCCAAATCATAGATCAGAGAGTCAATCCATCCAGATCACAGGCAACCGTGGCAATCCGGATCATAGACCACAAAGTACAGAAACAATCCAGATCGTAGATCACAGAATACAGAAACAATCCAGATCATAGATCACAAAAAAAATCCATATCACTGACAAGAGAGGAAATGCAGATCATGATCCAGGTTGTCACAAGGAGCACCTGTTAACCTCAGCTGGAAATTTGTGCACAGTTGCATTAAACTAATCACAATGTCTTCCAGAGCTCAAAATTTCTTCAGTTTAAATGGACATGGACGTGCAAACATGATAGCACACTGTGTTTTTACCCAGTGACAGGACTTCTCAAGATTCAAGAAGTATTAAATGGCATTTTGTTAGCCATTGGTGTCATTTTCATTAATTGCTTGAAAAAAGTTAGCATTAAAAGATGGAGCTCTTTCAATGTGACACAAAAACAAAATATTGCAGATGCTGGAAATTTGAAATAAAATCAGAAAATGCTGGTAATACGCATCAGGTCATCAGACAGCATTTGTAGATGGAACAGAGTTAACGTTTCAGATTAATGACCCTACATTAGAAGTTCTGATGAAAGGTCATCAACCTGAAACACTAACTCTGTTTTCACAGATGCTATTTTTAAAGAGGTTATGTTTTTTAATTGATTTTATTTTAGAAGTTATTTCATTTACAAATATAAAAATTTGGCAATACAGTATTTCAATTTACAAGGTATAATGTTTTAATTTTTTTTCCTGAGGAGAAGGGTCCCACAGAACCTAACTACAGTTTTTACATTATTTGTAAGGTAAAAATCTGATTTACTTAACATTGTTCGCTTAAAGTTGTACTTTTCAGAAATGTGACTGTTAAAGCAAGGACATAATCTAAAGAACAGCAAAGAATGACAAAAAAATTAATGAGGGAAAAATTAGAGTATGAGAGAAAGCTAGCTAGAAATATAAAGATGGATAATAAGACTTCCTATAGATACTTAAATAAGAGTTAATAAAGTGAGTGTTGGTCCTATAGAAAGTGAGTCTGGGGAATTAATAATGGAAAATAAGGAGATGGCAGATGGTTTGAACAGGTATTTTGCATCTGTCTTCACGATAGAGGATACAAGTTATATCCCAGAAATAGCTATAAATCAGGAACTGGAAGGGAGGGAGGGACTCAGGAAAATTAAAATCGCTAGGGAAGTGGTAGTTAGCAAACTGTTACAGCTGTGGGCTGACAAATCTCTGATTCCTGATAGACTTCATCCTATGGCCTTAAAAGAAGTGGCTAATGAGATAGTTGATGCATTGGTTTTAATTTTCCAAAATTCCCTGGATTCCGGGAAGATGCCATTAGATTGAAAATAGCAAATGTAACTCCTTTATTCAAAAAGGGAGACAGAAAGCAGGAAATTACAGGCCAGTTAGTTTAACATCTGTCAAAGGGAAAATGTTGGAAGCTATTATTAAAGATGTTATGGCAGGGCACTTGGAAAATTCAAGGCAATCAGGCAGAGTCAGCATGGTTTTGTGAAGGGAAAAACATGTTTAACCAATGTTTTGGAGTTCTTTGAAAGAGTCACATGTGCTGTGGATAAAGGGGAACCAGTGGATGTACTTAGATTTCCAGAAGTCATTTGATAAGTGCCACATCAAAGTTTATTGCGGAAAATAGAAGCTCATGATGTAGGGGTAAGATATTGGCATGGATAGAAGACTGACTAACTAAAGGAAACAGAGGATAGCCATAAATGGGTCTTTTTCTGGTTGACAGGATGTAACTAGTGGGTGCCACAAGGATCAGTGCTGTGCACTCAACTTTTTACAATTTATATTAATGACTTGGATGAAGGGATCAAAGGCATGGTTGCTAAATTTGCTGATGATACAAAGATAGGTAGGAAAGTAAGTTGCAAAGAGGATTTAAGGAGGCTGCAAAGGGACATAGATAGGTTAGTTGAGTGGGCAAAGATCTGGCAAATGGAGTATGATGTGGGAAAATGTGAAATGGTCCATTTTGGCTGGAAGAATAAAAAAGAAGCATATTATCTAAATGGTGGGAAATTACAGAGCTCCGATGTTCAGAGGGATCTGGATATCCGAGTATGAATTGCAAAAGGTTAGTATGCAGGCACAGCAAGTAATTAGGAAAGCTAATAGAACGTCATTGTTTATTGCAAAGGGAATTGAATACAAAAGTAGGGGGGTTATACTTCAGTTGTACAGGTCAGTGGTGAGACCATATCTGGAATACTGTGTACACTATAGGTCTCCTTATTTAAGGAAGGATGTAAATGCATTAGAAGCAGTTCAGAGAAAGTTTACTAAACTAATACCTGGAATGGGCATGTTATCTTATGAGGAAAGATTGGATAGGCTAGGCTTATATCCACTGGAGTTTAGAAGAGTAAGAGACAACTTGCTTGAAACATATAAGATCCTGAGGGGTCTTGACAGGGTTGATGTAAAGAGGATGTTTCCTTTTGTGGGAGAATCTAGAACTAGGGGTCACTGTTTAAAAATAAGGGGTCGCCCATTTAAGACAAAGATGAGAAAACATTTTTCTCTCAGAGGGCAATGAATCTTTGGAACTTCCTTCCTCATGTTTTTAAGGCAGGAGTAGATAGATTCTTGCTAAACAAGGGGGTGAAGGGTTACCGGGGGTAGGCAGGAGGTTACAGTTAGATCAGCCATGATCTCACTGAATGGCAGAGCTTGCTCGAAGGGCCGAGTGGTCTACCTCTGCTCCTAAATTGTATGTTCATATGTACTACAGCTGATAGGTCACAGCCCTTCATGGTCACCTTGTTTTGAGTTGCTTGATCTGTACTGAATATCCTACTTGGCACGGTGATAGTATTGCATGCTATGATGAAATGTGTCCACATGTGATGGCAGAACTTGTACTAATTGGTGATCAATAATGCCAGTGCTGCCGTATATAGACACATCTGTGACAGTTAGATTGATGTGGACGAAGTCAACAAGGATATTGGTTCTCCCAATACCTGCAACAATTGGCAGCTATATTCTTCAAGACTCAGACAGCTCCGTCAGTAGTGGTGCTACTGAGTCACTCTTGTTGATGGACATTGAAGTTCACCCACCCAGAGTACATTAGGTGCCTTTGCTATCCTTAGTGTTACTTCTAATTGGCATTCAACATGAGGACCATTGATTCAGCAGCTGAAGGATGATGGTAGGTGATAAGAAGCAGGATGTTTCCTTGATCTCACTTGCCATGAAGTCATGAAACTTCATGCTATCCAGACTCCACAGGCTAGTTTTCTTTGACTGTATTCCAATATGCCACCAGCTTTCAATGGGATAGAACACACCTAGGGATGATGATGAGGGAGGCAGGGTGTTGGCTGTTAAGTATGATTTGATGAATATGTCTATATCAGGCTGTTGCTTTACTAGTCTGTGGGATAGCTCTCCCAACTTTGGTACTATTCCCCAGGTGTTCATGCAAAGGACTTTACAGGGCCGACTGAGCAGGGTGTGCCATTAATTATGTCCTGATTCATGTCTAGTAGTCCATTTATTTTGATGATTGACTTTTTTGTCTAGATTTCTGATACTTGCTAGGCTACTTCAGAGAGTAATTATAAGTCAACAATACTGGAGTGGGACAGAGTCAATCTAAATCTATTATGTTTCTTACCTTGAAGGGCATTAGTAAACCAGTTAGGTTTTTATGACAGTCATAACTTCCACTGATACCAGCTTTTTATTTCTAGATGTTTTTAAAAAGTGAATTAAAATCCTCAAACTGCTGTGGTGTAATTTGAACTCACATTCTACTTAGTTTATTAGTTCAGAGCCTTGGATTACTCGTCTAGTCACATAATCGCTTTGCTACCATAGCCCACATGGTAAATTACTCAAATGAATCTGATAGCTATTTCTTCTTCTGATTGGACCAATCAAGCCCAGTGTCATCAACCCAAATCAAAATACCTTAACAAAAATGGCCCCTTTTTTAAAGGGCACAGACAATAAATACCCAATTACAAATAACATCTTGGAAACTTAATAAGTTAAATTGTTAATATTGTTTTAATAACCATAACAACTTATACTTATATATTGCCTTTAACATAATTAAACATCTCAAGATGCTTCCCAGGAGCATTTAAAACAAAATATGACACTAAGATACATAAGGGGGTATTAGGTCAGATGGCCAAAAGTTTGGTCAAAGAGGAAGGTTTTGAGCTGAATCTTAGAGGAGGAAAGCAAGGTGGAGAGGCAGAGAGATGTAGGGAGGGAATTCCAAAGCTTGGATCCTAGGCAAGCGAAGACACAGTCACCGATGATAGAGTGATTAAAATTGGGGATGCTGATGAGGCCAGAATTAGGTGAATGCAGACATCTCGGAAGGTTATGGGGCTGGAGGAGATTACAGAGATAGGGAGGGGCAATGCCATATAAAGATTTGAAAATAAGAATGTGAATTTTAAAATCAAGGTGGTGTTTGAGCGGGAGCCAAAGTAGGTCAGCGAGCACAGAGGTGATAAGGGAACAGGACTTGATGTGAGTTAAGAAATGGACAGCAGAGTTTTGTGATCTCAAGTTTATGGAGGGTAGAATGTGGGAAACCAGCCAGAAGTGCCCTGAAGTAGTCAAGTATAGAGTTAAAAGAAAGGCATGAATGAAGGTTTTAGCAGCAGATGAACTGAGACAGGAGTGAAGTTGTATGTTGTTGTGGAGGTGAAAATTTGCAGTCACAGTGATGAGTATGAGGTTGGAAATTCATTTCAGGGTCAAATGTGACACCAAGGTTGCAATCAGACTGCCTTAATCTCAGACTATTTTCAGGGAGAGAGTGTTAGCTAAGGAATAGAGTTTGGAGCAGGTACTGAAAACGATGGATTTGGTCATCCCAATATTTGGAGGAAGTTTCTACTTAACCAATACTAGATTTTGGATAAACAGCCTGATAGATTAACAACAGTGGAGGAGCTGAGAGATGTGATGTCATCAACATACATGTGAAAACTAAATTTGTACCTTTGGATGATTGGCAGCATGTAGAGGAGAAATAACGTTAGCTTAATCCCTATTATATATCTTTCAGCATGGAACATTACTGTTAGAAAAAGTCTGAATTGTAACTAATTAATAATACCCTGTAACATTCACTAAATAATAATATTTAATTGGATAGGAATTATTGACTTATACACCAATTTGATCATTATTGAGAGATGGATCTTATGCTTGGCTTTCAGACAGAAATATTCCTTCTTTAAATTTCATTCAGTCCCTAAGTGGTTCTTGTCATTTGTTTCAATGATATACAGCACAAAATGATCTGATCAGTGCACATCAAAGACATCCTGCAGGATAATGGCTATCCTGATCAGGTCATTTTGTGCTATTTATAACGCAAACTCATGAACGGGCCTAAAGCCGTCACTTTCGGCCCTGCGAAGTGCCCGGTCTACCTCAGATTACCCTGGAAGGACAAGGTATTTCAAAAATTTGAGCAACAGATGAAGTTGTTTCACGCCGTTATGATTCCAGCTGATGTTACCACTGGACAAGCCAGATCTCAGGGTGGAACCTGGCTTGATAGATCCTAACTTTTATTTTTTCTTTACATACATGGAGAGTGGCTACTGAACAGAGTCACAGAAGTCAGCTAATGAACTTTTAACAAAAACATAAAACATTTATTTAACAAGAAAAGATGAACTATCTTACAATACTCCACCCACAACTATACCTTTACAGATATATACAGATTTGTAAGGATATCACAAGTTACAAAAGCTATCTTTTACTCTAAGTAAGTACACAGTCCATGCAAACCAATAGGCGACCTGTGGTCAGGCACACCACACTCTTAAACCAAATAACAGATGCCATCCCAAACAGATGCTATGGATATCTCCTCAACTGCCCCCAGACCCTTATTGCACCATGAGCCAACCGGTCTCACTGAACTCCGTCTTTTACACGAGGGTTTCTAATCTCCACTCTTGAAGAACTCACTTTGGAATCTTCTCCCAAACCAATGCTTTCTCTCAGACGCCTTCTGCAAGGGTCCACCTCCAGGGTTTGAACTTGCCTTCCGATGTTCCTCCCCCCTGGATCACCACAAGCATTCAAGCTTTCTTCCACGCACTCTCTCTGACTCAGACATGCCAACAGGACACCACTGTTTCACATGCCCATAGTAAAGAGTTACAGACCTTCAGCTGTCTCTTTGGAACTTCCGGCTTCTCCCAAGACCATATTGCCATAAATTTGCATCCTGCAACTTTCTCCCTTTAAGCTTGGAGCTTGGAGCCTTCCTCTCTGCTTCTTACTCTCACTTCCACAGAACAGGACCTTTTCCAGACTCCTGTTCTTCCTTTGACTAGAAGGACTTCTTGGGATCCGTCCTTTCTGTCTCACTTCTTGGTTTTGGGACCTTTCAGTTCTTTTCGGAGATCTACTTTCTCTGCAGTTCCCTCTCCCAATAACCTGCTAACAACTTGGTATCTCCCTTGAGATCCGGAACTCACTTGACATACACTGCTACTTTAACTTTAGAGCAACTCATCTAAGATTCTTCGACTTATTTTCCTCAGCAGTCTGCTAGTATGTCAGCTAGAGAGAGCTTAAACTGCTCCCTTCAACTTACAACATAATGACCAACTGAACTCAAACTGAGTGTGTGTGTATGTGTATGTGTGTGTTTCCTTCTCTGGACCCCCATTGCTAAGCAACAGCACCGTTTTTTTTCTCTACTCTGTTGGCTTTTACTCTCAAGAGTCGTAAAAATTTAATTAGAAATGCAGGTATAAAACAGAGCTTTAGACCTGCTGTCTTCACTCAAAAATAAAACTAGATCCCAGGTTTCACCTTTTAACCCACAAATAGAAAAAAATATAAATTGAACTTAAACTTAAAGATATACCTTATTTCTAACACACACAAATACAAATATAACTTAGTTAAACTATCTCTTTTTCCTAACAACGCTGCTACTATGCAGTAGCAACACAAGTGGTATTCACCACTAACAGGATGCTGCCGTCAAACCAAAAAGATGTTCTGCCTATCACACAAATGAGTAATGTGGTATATGAATTTCAGTGCCAGTGTGATGCTAGGTATGTAGACTGTGAATCCCAAAGACTGGCAGATCGTATCAAACAGCATGTCCCAGCCGCTGTTCGCAACCTGCAAGGTACAGACTGTACCCAACCAGGCCATGCTTGCAAAACTCAAAGCATAGCGTCCAACATTAGACGTGATTCCACGATTAGACAACATTTGCTAAATAATCCTCAGTGTGCTAAGAATTACTTTGACAAGCAATTTAAGATTGTCAGTTGGGTTCGCAGTGTGGTGCATTTGCATGTACTGGGAGCTACATATATCAATACACAGAGCCCCGTACTTTGCAGACAGAAAGAACGTGTACACACATCGTGCCTGTTTCAGCTAAACAGAATAAATGACAGCCATTCACTGACTCATGCCTCAGGGCAATGCCTTGACTAATCAGGGTCAAGCTGCCTGGTTTAAATTTCAAACAATCTTTGGCAGTTAACTGTCAGTCACCATCACTGGTGCAGTCTCCATGGCAATGCCTCTACCAATCAGTGTCCACTTGCCAATCAATCAGCACTCTCTTCACATACAGTCTAAATTGTTTTCTCCTTGTATTGGTATTCTTGCAAAGTGTCCTTATGAGTGCAAGACAAAAAGCTTTGACGTCTCTCTTTTCAGCAATACTCAAGTTCTGGACTACCAAATGAAAATTTGTACACTATGTTCAGTTAATCTTCTTCTGTTTTACTCTTTTTCTTTCACACACTTTCTCTCTTCACTGCTTCTAATATTTCTGTTTCACATCCTGAACTCCAGTTAAACAACAGCAACTTAGCAAACCACAAATTGAGATTTCTATTAGGTATTCCATGTCTGGTGGACATACAGATGAACTGAAGTGCATTATCATTACAGGAAACTCAGTTAAGTTTTGATTTTAAAATTCTGATCCCTGTTCTCATATCCCTCCATAGCCTCACCCTCCCTATCTCTGTAATTTCCTCCAGCCCACAATTCCTTCTTGGGTTTATTAGTGACTATTTGGTATTTATGATTCTTAGTTTTGGGCTCCCTCATTTGTGGATACACATATCAAACGCCTTCATAATTTTAAGGAGGTCAATTAGGTCATGACTTCATTTTTTTTCATATAGAAGGTCCAAGCCCATTAAAAAATAATGCACCCTTGTTACATTTATTTAAGATTTATATAAATAACTTATCCCCCCTACCCCCACTCTCCCTTCTCCACTTTATTGAACAAGATTTTGGCTCAGAACTTCTTTAAACCCAAAGAGAAAAAAATTGTAACTGAACAACATTTCAGTCCTGAACCCAGCTGCACCAATAAGTAAAATTTTGACCCCTTGCTCTGCCCACACCACTGGCTAAATTTCCTGCTCCAGAAGTTGTATAGTGTAAATAAATGGCAACTACTGGCAATCAGAAATAAAGACAGAACATACTGAAGATAAACAATAGATCTGTCAATATCCATAAAGGAAAAATATAGGTAAAATTGAATATTCCTGATGCTGCATGTTATACGTGATTCAGTGCCCTTTCTGTACACCATTCAACATAATGCTGTCAACGTCAGAAAATTTTAACATTGATATTTGTGATCAGCAAAGTAACATCAATTGCAAATTTTAATATGCAAAGTGCTTTAATTTTACTCAGCAAGAGATGTCAACATATGTTAGATTTCCAAAATGATTGATTCTCACTTGAAATGGCATAGCCTTTGATGGTTCTGCACTCTATATTAGTACTTGTGTCTGCATGTGAATAAATCAATGTGCCTGAAATTCTTAATGGCTGATTGCTGTGGCTGTGTCTATGTGAAATCCTCAGCCTACCCTTGCCGTGTGTGTGGACTGGGTGATGTTTTGTTGGATTGTCGCTACCCATGGAGTGTACTGCTTAGACACCATTAAGCAGTCTTGCATAAGTTACCAAGAAGTCTTTATTAACATTACTGAACTTTGTACATATTTACAGTAGAGGGTACAGGTGCTGAAAGGATTCCATGGCATGTCCCTTACATTTTGCTACTTAGCTCTACACTGCTGCCCTGAGCCCTAGGTCTAGTGCCTTCTTATATCATTAGTGGGTGGTGCTGTATTCAGTCTCAGGTTAACCCTTGATGTACTGGATCCTTCTACCACAGGTGACAGTGCTGTGTAAAATGCTCAACCTGACCCTATCCTGTGTGTATACTGAATGACAGTGACTGTATCTGTGTGAACTGTTCATCCAGCCCCTGCCCTGTGTGACATTAACAATACCTTTGTGAAATGCTCAGCCTGTCCCTGACCTGGTGACAGTCTCTGTGTGAAATGATCAGCCTGTCCCTGACCCGGTGACAGTGTCTGTGTGAAATGCTCAGCCTGTCCCTGTCCTGGTGACAGTGTCTGTGTGAAATAATCAGCCTGTCCCTTTCCCCCTGTCCTGGTGACAGTGTCTGTGTGAAATAATCAGCCTGTCCCTTTCCCCCTGTCCTGGTGACAGTGTCTGTGTGAAATAATCAGCCTGTCCCTGTCCTGGTGACAGGGTCTGTGTGAAATGCTCAGCCTGTCCCTGTCCTGGTGACAGGGTCTGTGTGAAATGCTCAGCCTGTCCCTGTCCTGGTGACAGTGTCTGTGTGAAATAATCAGCCTGTCCCTGTTCTGGTGACAGTGTCTGTGTGAAATGCTCAGCCTGTCCCTGTCCTGGTGACAGTGTCTGTGTGAAATGCTCAGCCTGTCCCTTTCCCCCTGTCCTGGTGACAGTGTCTGTGTGAAATACTCAGCCTGTCCCTTTCCCCCTATCCTGGTGACAGTGTCTGTGTGAAATACTCAGCCTGTCCCTTTCCCCCTATCCTGGTGACAGTGTCTGTGTGAAATACTCAGCCTGTCCCTTTCCCCCTGTCCTGGTGACAGTGTCTGTGTGAAATACTCAGCCTGTCCCTTTCCCACTGTCCTGATGAGTGTGAATGACCGGCTCCTCCGGCGGACAGAGGGCGCTCCAGGGGATGACCAGATGGGGGCAGCGTCGCTCCTCTTCCTCCGGTTCCAGTTATTCCGAATGAGATTCTGGTGCCACGTATTCAAGGTGATCGGGGCTGGGCAATAGCAGGAGGCGGCGGCGGTGCTGGTGCCGGCTTCCGCACCCGGCGAGCGGAGCTCAGCCTGTGCAGAGAAGAAGCT
Source organism: Cetorhinus maximus (assembly GCF_964194155.1). Taxonomy (NCBI): domain Eukaryota; kingdom Metazoa; phylum Chordata; class Chondrichthyes; order Lamniformes; family Cetorhinidae; genus Cetorhinus; species Cetorhinus maximus. The sequence continues at coordinate 82,046,107 of NC_135885.1, read as the reverse complement.
GGTGGTGGCGGCGGCGGAATCTGAGCCGCTCCCAGGAGATTAATCCCCAGCCGGCACCCGGTAAGTTTTCAGTGGAAGGGAGACGGAAAAGTTGGGGGAAACCGGGACTCGAGTTCAATGTAATTGTGGGGGAAGAAAACAGGGAGGAAGCGGAGTGGGGGATCGGGAGGGGGTGAACGAAAGAGTGTGTGGGGGAAGGACGGGAATCGGGTGGGGGGAAGAAAAAGAGGGGGGGGTGGGGGGAAGAAAAAGAGGGGGGGGTGGGGGGAAGAAAAAGAGGGGGGGGGTGGGGGAAGAAAAAGAGGGGGGGGGGGTGGGG